>NC_140587.1:272397653-273085321 GCF_964204655.1 Triturus cristatus
ACAGTAGATGAGAAGTGCAACCTACTAAAGGTATGGGCTAACAGGAACGAACAAAAATGTTGAGAATATTCTGTTTCTTGATATGATTACGGCTGTAAAATGGAGGCTTTTCATCTGCCACAGTGAGAAAATCGAAAGAGAAAATGTGGCCACCGCTTAAGAATCCATGGAGCGAGTGATATATATGAGATAAGAAGGGCTTTAAGTGGAATGAAAAACCTAGGGTTTTCTCATTGGGGCGTGACCGAAGTAGAGGGTGGCTTGAAAACCCTTAAGCTTAGCAAAGTGTGTCACCCGACTGGTATGTTTCTTCTTCTGTCATTGCAGCCAGATATATGATACAACAAGTAACATTACACCTACAACATGCGAGGACTATCGGCTTTGGCAATGTTTGTTATTTGCATAAGATGTATAAGCAACAACTAAGCCTTCGTTTTACCGAATATTGAAAATGGGTTAGTCCTCGTGGTAGAAGTTGTAGACTAACGGCTGGAGATACGGACTTTGGTGCTGGGAAAAAGCAGGTTCGAGTTTTGGCGTATGCTCACCATTCCGTGATTCTAGGCAAATCACTAAACTCTGTGCCTACCAAAAATAATATGGAGTGATGTATTTGTGTCATGTAACTATTACCCATGTGAAGCGCTCCAATACCTTTGGGTCAAGTTCGCGCAATATACAATTGCAAGAAAATCAAAAGTGTAAACTGCCGCAGAATTGGCTTTTTTTCACCCCGAGGGCAAAAAATGTGGAGTCCGATAGGGACCAATCTCAGCACCTGCTTCTTCAGAGCTGCCGGTGCCACTTAAAGCCCTGGACAGAAGAAAAAGGCGCGACTGTGGCGGAGGGTACTGGGAACAGAGACCTTGTTTGTGGCCAAAATGTTTGTGGACATTGCTAAATTTCAGACGCATAGCATGGCCCTAATTTTGGCGAAAAGTGTGAATAATACGCTGCACAGAGCATGATCCGATTTACGACTATACTGTCTGCCAGCCGCATAATGCAGGCTTTTCTTGTATTCAAATTAACCTTGATTTATGTAACACTAGAAAGAGAGTGCTCGTTTTCAAAATATTCCTATTAACATTGCACGCATATTTCTTAGCAGCCTCCCATGTGCTTAAAGTAGGATCGTTTTATCCTTAACCTGAATGCGAACTCGTCCATAAAAGTAGAGGGGAAAGGTCAACTTTGTTTTCACCCACGAACGACTCAACGCTGCACTGGTACCAAGGATACAATGCACATACAAGACTGGTCTTGCACTAATACCCCATCCCGTTTCGCACCATAACTGGGCCTTGTAAGTTTTCAGCAGCTGGGAGGCTTGGACTCCCGTGTTTACTCCACTGGCAGCCCAAACATAGTCTTACCGGACATCTTGGGTTCTCCCACGTCTGCTGCAGTGACACGGAGAGCATGGAAAGTAGTCAGGTTAGTAGTACATTTCACCAATACTACCTGATGTATACTTGCCCGCTCTCTGTTTCACTGCAGTGATGTGATGCTGAACGAGAGTCCGCTCGGTCTCGCATCACCTTTGGCGCCTCATTCATCAGCCGGCATGATTACAGATTCCCGCCTTTGAAAGCGCAGTTGAGGAAGAAGCCCATAAGTGTAAAAAGCCATAAACCACTCTACTAAAAACAAATACCGACGACATTCAGCAATGCATATCCCTTCCATTCTCCTGCAAACACGCACAGAAGGCATCGGTAATCAATAGTCGGTGGTTTGGCACACCAGCACTTAATCTCGCCTCGCTGGTCTTGCTTGAGACCCACTTCCGGCTGAGTACAACTTCCGGTATGAAGAACTTGAAATTGAAGAAGGACAAAAGTAGTCCCCGGGGCTAATGTTTAGCTCAGCTTCATTGATACCTCCAAATTGTGCCAATGCACAAGTGGCCGATCCCATGAACACACAATTTTCAATGGTATTCATAATTAAGTTGGCTCTTTTTTTTGCTTGTAAATTTGTTTTTAACTTTCCAACTTTATTAGAATTTGGCTCTCACAAATAGTCAAGAGTGTTAGTCACCAAAATTGACTAGATCGTGCTGGCAGCATCGAGGAAGGAAACACAGAAAAAGAGAGCAAAACGAGCGGCACAGAGAGCAGAAAGGCACAAAAACGAGTTGCACAGAGGGCAGAAGGACACCAAAAACGACAGGGGGAGAGGGCAGAAAGGCGCAGAAAAAGAGAGAAAAACGAGTGGCGCAGAGAGGCACAAAAAACGAGGGAAAAACGAGAGGGACAGAGGGCAGGACACAAAAACAAGTGGCAGAGGGCAGAAGGGCACCAAAAACGACAGGAGCAGAGGGCAGAAAGGCACAGAAAAAGAGAGAAAAACGAGTGGCACAGAGGGCAGAGAGGCACCAAAAAGACAGGAGCAGAGGGCAGGAATGCACAGAAAAAGAGAGCAAAACGAGTGGCACAGAGGGCAGAAAGGCACAAAAACGAGTTGCACAGAGGGCAGAAGGGCACCAAAAACGACAGGGGCAGAGGGCAGAAAGGCGCAGAAAAAGAGAGAAAAACGAGTGGCGCAGAGAGGCACAAAAAACGAGGGAAAAACGAGAGGGACAGAGGGCAGGACACAAAAACAAGTGGCAGAGGGCAGAAGGGCACCAAAAACGACAGGAGCAGAGGGCAGAAAGGCACAGAAAAAGAGAGAAGAACGAGTGGCACAGAGGGCAGAGAGGCACCAAAAAGACAGGAGCAGAGGGCAGGAATGCACAGAAAAAGAGAGCAAAACGAGCGGCACAGAGGGCAGAAAGGCACAAAAACGAGTTGCACAGAGGGCAGAAGGGCACCAAAAACGACAGGGGCAGAGGGCAGAAAGGCGCAGAAAAAGAGAGAAAAACGAGTGGCGCAGAGAGGCACAAAAAACGAGGGAAAAACGAGAGGGACAGAGGGCAGGACACAAAAACAAGTGGCAGAGGGCAGAAGGGCACCAAAAACGACAGGAGCAGAGGGCAGAAAGGCACAGAAAAAGAGAGAAAAACGAGTGGCACAGAGGGCAGAGAGGCACCAAAAAGACAGGAGCAGAGGGCAGGAATGCACAGAAAAAGAGAGCAAAACGAGTGGCACAGAGGGCAGAAAGGCACAAAAACGAGTTGCACAGAGGGCAGAAGGGCACCAAAAACGACAGGGGCAGAGGGCAGAAAGGCGCAGAAAAAGAGAGAAAAACGAGTGGCGCAGAGGCACAAAAAAAAGAGGGAAAAACGAAAGGGACAGAGGACAGAAAGGCACAAAAACGAGTGCCCACTGGTATTGTTGTGAGTACGGAAGATGAGACTTGCTACTAGTAACAAGTGGCCTGCTTAGTGCCAGAGCGCCCTGTGTTTCATGTTGCTTAGTGCCCTTCCATTTCTAGTGCTTTGCAGCTTTATTAAGACTTTTTTTTAGTGTTTCTGGTTGCTCAAATGGATCTAATTTCTGTTATTTATATATTTCCCTCATCTTCATTGTTTGATTTTTGTTCCCAGGAAAGTGTCACTCATAGTCGTTGAATGTCACTCCTAGTTACAGTGAAATATGAAAATGTCACACATACGCAATCTGAAACCTTGGCAGCTATGATAGAGGCTTCATAGTCTTTCCACTTTTAGGTGCGTGTAATTCTATTTCCAAACTTTAACGCTGCATACATTTTGCTATTCATGCACAGCACCATTTCTGCCCTTTTTGTTTATTAAAAATTGCAAAGCAATTTTTCACCTTTGTATAAAAATGCACAACCACGCGATATAATCACCCCGCAAACTTTTACTCCGCATATGCCTTTACCACGCATGCCATGACAACGCAAAGGCGTGCACGGTGAGTGCATAAAATTTGTAAAAGTGTTTATGGTAAATATATATATATTTTTTAATATGATATGTATATATATATTTAATTTTAATTATTTTTTAAAAACAACTAAAAACAAAAAAAGGCCTTTTTTATCCCAATAACTAAACACCCCTAACATTGTTAAATTACCCATACCACCCCAATACCCATGCCCACTAAAATCTTAAATTACCCTTGGCACCCCAAATCCACCCTGAACCCTAAAACACACCCTGACCACTAACAATACCCCTGCACCCCCAATCCCACCCTGAACCCTTAAACTACCCTAGCACCCCAAAACCTAAACTGAACCCTGTACACTGAAATTACCCTGAGCACCGCAAAAACGAAACACACCCTGATCCCTAAATTTTCTACTACACCCCAAACCTAAAGCCACTCTGAACCCTAAAAACATGTCCTTAACCCTAAAACTACCCCGGACCACTAAAAATAAACCTGCACCCCAAAACCTAAACCTTAAAAATACCCCTGCACCCCAAAAACTAAACCCACCCTGAACCCTAAAAATACCCCAGCACTCCAAAACCCAAACATACCCTTAACCCTAAAATTAGCCATGACCACTAAAAATAAACCTGCACCTCAAAACCTACAACGACCCTGAACCCTAAAAATACCCCTGCACCCCAAAACCTAAACCCACCCTGAACCCCAAAAATACCCTGGGCAGCCCAAAACCCAAACATGCCCTTAACCCTAAAACTACCCCTGACAACTAAAAATAAACCCGCACCCCAAAACCTAAACCCTAAAAATACCCCTGCACCCTAAAACCTAAACCCACCCTGAACCCTAAAAATACCCCAGCATCCCAAAACCCAAACATGCCCTTAACCCTAAAATTACTCCTGACCACTAAAAATAAACCTGCACCCCAAAACCTAAACCCACCCTGAACCCTAAAAATACCCCTGCACCCCAAAATCTAAACCCACCCTGAACCCTAAAAATACCCAGACACCCCAAAACCTAAACCCACCCTGAACCCTATAAATACCCCAGCACCCCAAACTCCTTAACCCTATAATTACCCCTGAACCCCAAAACATATAACCCTACACTCCAAAACCAAAACCCTATACATACCTTATACTTACATATAAATCACATATGCTTCTACCATTCATGCATTTACAACAGATTTCGTTGTAAAAGCATGTGTGGTTAATGCATATGCATTGTAATGCCATGCGTTGTAATGGCATTGCCGCGTAATGGTAGTTGCATTGTGATGGTATGCGGGGTGATGGTAGTAGTGGTAAAAGATTAGTTGTGCTTACCTCTTGCACTAGAAGTATAATCATTCTCAAAACATAAGGAGCAATTTCATCATGTTAAGAAGAAATGATGCTTGTGGAGATTTGGATGTTTATTTTCAAATCATCAAGCACAATTGGATCTTATGAAGTAATCACATACTCATTCTTAAATCCTCCTGAAGTCATCAGGAATAGTCACACCTTGTGAAGTCATCGCATACTCATTCTTAAGTCTTCCCGAAGTCATCAGGAATAGTCACACCTTGTGAAGTCATCGCATACTCATTCTTAAATCCTCCTGAAGTCATCAGGAATAGTCACACCTTGTGAAGTCATCAGATGCTCATTTTCAAGTCATCCACAAGTCATCGAGCTCAAGTTTCTAAACTCTGCTGATGACTTCAAGAGCTTGATGATGTCTGATGATGTGAAAATGACTTCTAGAGTAGTTGGATGATCATCCAATGACTCTGGGATTGCTTCTAAAGTAATCCTGTTTGACCTGGGCAGTGACTGCGCTGTGTTGTAGGTAGGACTAGTAGTCGAGCTTCCGAGGAGCGAAAGCATTGTTGGGGTGTGTTTATAGACTTGTTGTGATAGGTAAACCGGGCCAATGTCATGGACCACTTCAAAAACATGACAGAGAAATGTTAAAGCCGATTTTTTCCACCGGAAGCTAGTGCAAGTTTTTTAACGCGTCTGTGGCCGTGGAGAAGCGTGGAAGTCCTAAAGCCACCCTCCTGACTGCATCCTGGATTCTTTGCCGCTTCCTCATTTGTCATGTTTCTATCCACAGAAAAGGGGAGTCACAATAATCCAGGTGTCTGAGCATGGTCGCCTGGCTCTCCACTAGATGCACCTTCTTCGGTAGAAGGGGCAGGATTATCTTAAGCACCTTTAGTGGAATAAGCAAGTTGAGGCGACATGGTTCGCCTGTCCAGCTAAAGAGAGCTCCTGATGCAGCCCCAGATTGTTCATCACCTTAGCAAGAGTAGTTCGAGAAGAACTGCCTTGGAGTGTGAGAATACTTTATTCAGAGCACCTCCATTTTATTACAGTTACATTTTAGGGAATTATGTTGTGGCCAAGTTGAACCTGCTGTAATGCATAGGTGGAATAGTGCAAATGGTTAATATCATTCATACACCGCAGGCCAAAGGATTTGATATATTTCACTAGCGGGCGTGTACAGACCCTTGAGGCACTCCTTGCAGAGTGGTCTTATAGTCTGACACGTATGTGGTAGCTTATGAACTCTTAGTTAAATAAGAACTGCACAAGTCCAGGGCCCTTCCTTCAATGCCAGTTTCATGCAGCCTGAGAAGGAGTCTATATCGAATGCTGCGGGCAGATCGAGTAGCTCCAAAGCTGAGGGCTTTGTTTGATTTGCCAACAGACAAAAGTTATCCACCAAGGCCAGCAGGACAGTCTCTGTACTGTACTGAGGATGGAAGCCCCACTGCACAGGATCCAGAATGTGGGCATTTACTAATCTCTCTGATAGGAGCTAGTTAGCATGCTTTTCTGGAATGTTTGTGGTGAATGGTAGCAGAGAAATGCGAAGAAAATTGGAGAATACCGCAGGATCGGCACTTGTATTTTTTATCAGGGGTACTATTGGTGCTTTTTTCGAAAGCATCAAGAACATGTTCAGTCAAGAAAGAACTATTACTCCTCACACCGTGGAGGTCCAATGAAGGTCCAAGGGCTTCCGCTGCCGTTTTCCACTGCGGAGGGGGCAGATGATATAAAGAAGACCCTTATTTAAGTGTTGTAGCAATGAACCTGAATCTATCCCAGGACAACAGTGCCCAGTGCTCTTGAAGGATGCCATGGTTAAGATTATCTACTGTGTAGAGCACACCTGTATCTTCCTGCCCAGCTTGATCTACCCTACCCGCTATCGTAGTCCCGTCTATTTTCCTGAGATCTGCTTAAAGAGGTAGGAGAGTCATGATGGCAGAAATCGTGCTTTCAAAGAAGTTGAACAGCTTATCCTCCAACAAATATTACTGAAATTATCTACCACACATTTGGAAGAGGAGAAGTTGTGCGCAATTAGGAACAGAATTTTGTTGGTATACATTTTTTATTTCTCACTAACTGCCAATTATATTCCTTTAAAGCCTTCCCCAAATCATTTCTAGCTAAGCTTGAATAGTCGGTGCACAAAAGGCGTTCCACTATTTTACATCCTATTTTAGCCTTTCTCAGAAGTGGTGTGTGCAAGGGTGCAGTGGGCAGCACTGCATGCAGGGCAGACTCAACCCACTCAGTGTAACCTGTATATCTGTCGGAGGCAGAGCCAAGACAGACTATAAGCTTTGCAGCCCTCAGTACCTGCACAAAGACCAGATTAGCTCATTTATCCCACAGATGGTTCCTCCCAAAAAGTGTCTTTATAGTCATGAAATTCACCCGAAATGGTATCAGCAAGTGACCAGTCCATACCTGTGGAGTGCTGTCCCTACACTAGAGAAGATCACCAGATCCAAAGATTAAATTCAACATATGTCCTTCAGTATGCGCAGGGCCCTGACAACCATATCCAGTCCAAAAACTGCTATACCATTAATACATTTATCGGCCAGCTGGCTCAAAGGGGGTTGGGCATAATTTTTAAAGCTCATCAGTACTATGAAATTGGAGTAGGTCAAGAAGGGGGGTAAAACCAATTCCAAGAAGGGATAGATAAAGTCCTCCGCCAGGACAGAAAGGCAGTAACAAATCAGGCGGTTGTAGATTGTAGACGTAGAGGTTGACATGCTAAAGCCTATAGTCTCGGCTATAGGAAAGTCTGGAAGGATCTGCTCCCTGATGTTAGACTTGTAATCCTTAGGGTGGTCTTACCCCAAACATTTTGCCTGCTTGCCTCCTCTTTGTGCTGTATCCTTTGTGTTTAGACAAAAAACAACGGCTCCTATGGAAAAAATCTTGTGACAACTTATTTGATACACAAAGGAACAATGGCGATATAAAAGGTTCAACTTGATGTCAGAAAGAAAGTTTGCTATACATATCAGACAAGACAATGCATGATAATATTCTTTTATATTTTTAAATAGGCAACAGATAAACAGTGTATAAATACACAATTAATTGCACTTAACAAGTTTAACAATTCATCATATAAAAAAATCATAAAAAGGTGTCCCAGTGAAAAAGTGATTGAACCTAAACTAAAGGTGACATTTACTGTGACATATATACAAGGTTTCAATTTAAACATAAGAGTGACCATCTGGAATAAAGCAATATAATCCACAACATTTCTTAGTCATAGGTGTTGTATAGTGATTCGCCCTGGTCAATTGCACAGTTAGGGTGCGTGTGATAGAGAACTAATCTGCATTCATCTACATTCTGTTAGCTCTGCCTGGGCAGGAAGAGGGTGGGGGAGCTGACACACCTGAATCGACAGAGTCCTGTTTCCCATACAAAGGGCTTGATTATCCCCCCTGCCCCAGAGATAGCCTGCACAGACAGGGCTAGGATGAAAGAGGAGCTGTGCACTTTAAGGGCATGCTTTGAAGTCACCCCCACTTTAAAACCATATTTGGGTATAACTACTGGGACTCTGATCCTTACCAAGACAGTACACTACTGGGCCTGTGAAGAACTGTACCAGGAGTAAAGACTAGTGTCCTACAAGGGTTACCACTCTACATGGCTGCTGCTCTGGAAGAACTGCTTTTCTGTTTTTCTGTGCTGCCCTGCTGCCTGCTGATCTCTGCCCTGCTGAGGATATGGACTGGACCCATCTCACTTGAACCCTTAAGGACTCCAAGGGCTTGCTCTCTTGCCCCTGTTCTGAAGTCTTAGGGCCATCAAATACTTCCTTCAACTCTGCAGCAGCACCTGAACTCTACATTTTGTGAGTCCTGCCCTGACAAGTGGTGCCAATCCAGTTTGGACCCTTAAAAGGTGATTTCTGCTGTCCAGAACCATCACAATCAATGCAGCGACGACTTTGCACTGATTGGAACTGATGCAGTGCCCTGCGACACCGATGCAGTGCAGATACGAGGACATCCCTGCATGACTCGACGACGACGCGGGACCCAACTGCGAGGTTCGCCGATGACGCAGGGCCTGCATTGTAAGGGGTATGACGACAAAGCAGGACCCGACTGCGCGGTTCAATGATGATGCAGCACCTGCATCGGAAGTGGTTCGATGCTGACACAGGATCCGACTGCAAGGATCGACAGCGACTCATGTATCCGACTGCGTGAATTGGAAGCGACGCATCGAGTCTTCGACGCCGACGCTCGCTCCATCCAAGGTACTTTTTCAGCGGTACCTGCGTGAATCCTGTAACCAGCCTTTTCTCCTTCATGGTCGGCCTGAAATTTGGATTTACTCCGGTCCATCGTGACCACATGTTACCCCTAAGCACTACCTGTCTCTAAGCACTACTTTTTGATTTATTCTTTAAAAATGAATAACTCCGGTTCTACTTATGGGATTTTTGTCGTTTTGGTCATTTTATTAATAAAATCCTTCTCTATGTTTCTGAACATATGTGGAGTATTTTTGTGGTGTTTTCATTGTGTTACTGTGTGTGTGTGTGTGTGTTGCACAAATACTTAACATATTGCATCTTTAAATAAGCCTGACTGCTCTGTGCCAGGCTCAAAGAAGGTTATGTTTTAGTGTGCATATAGCTTACCCTGACTAGGACTGTGGTCCCTACTTGGACAGGGTGCCTAACTCTGCCAACTAGAGACCCAATTTCTAACATTGGTGATCAGCAGTGAGGATAGAACTTGTGTTTGTGCATTATCATAAAGTGACTCATTGTTCAGTCCAGCTCCATACTAAGAACAATTCGAGCCCTTTTCAATTCTCCCTAATTGGTTTTTTGATTTTTCTGTTAAAACCATGTCTCACTCTGGAGAAGCAGCACCTGCAGTAACTTATGTTGAGCTGGTCAGGTTAAAGTCTTACACTCAGCTCCAGCTGAAGGATTTCTTTAAAGGCTTTCAAGTGTCTACAGGGGGCTTCACAGGGAAGGTGGAGCTACAGTAGTCCTTAAGAGCCTTAGCAGAGACCCAGGTAGCAGGGAATGACAATCCAGGAGAGGAGGAGCAGGAAATACTTGAGGAGTAGGATGACCTGATTCTGTATTCCAATGTGGACTTGAGACTTGCTTTAGAAGGAGACAACGACTTTCCAGGAGCAGTAGTGGTTCACAAACCAGGGAGCAGTGTCTCCTCCGGGAACCTGTCACCAGAGGAGCTGGCGGGCAGGAGGGAGGAGAGAAAATTTAAATTAGAACTTGCCAAACTGAAGAAGGCACAGCAACTTGCTTTGGCAGAGAAAAAGCAGGCTCTAGAGGAGATGAGACTAGCAATGGAGAAGAAGAAGATGTCCCTTCAGCTCAATCTCAGAGAGAGAGCTGGACATGAGAGCCCTACATTTGGGGGCCAGCAACAGCAAAGGTGGCAGCATAACTGCAGTGTCCACTGGTGAGTCTAGAGTTCAGATACCCAAGGATTTGGTGCCCAGTTATTTCGTAGGGAATGACATAAAAATGGTTTGCAGCCTATGAAGTGGCTTTAAGAGTGCACAAGGTCCCAGAGGATTTCTGGGGTGGTAGTTTGTGCAGGTATATGCCAACTGTGGGGAGGGGCACACTCCTTACGCTAGAGTTAGAGGGCCAGACATGCATCTCTGCTATGAAGGCCATCCTAGTCAGTAAGTTTGGACTGGTCGGTGAGAAGTATAGGCTCAGATTCAGGGTCAGCCACAAGATCTCATCACAAACATGGGTGGATTTCCTGGATTATGCCAGCGAGGCACTGAAGGGCTGGGTGAAGGGCAGCAAGGTTGATGATTATTCATATACAACTTAATTTTAAAGGAGCACATGCTTGATATTTGTTTTCTAGAACTGTGCCAAAACCTAGTTCATAAGAAGCTTACTGACACCAGGAAGCTTGCTGAGGAGGCGGACATCTGGGTCAGCACTAGAGTGTCCAAGAAGGCATATGGGGGGACTCCCAAAAGGGTGGTCAGTGTTACCATGAGAAGAAGGAGAGGGGAGATAAAAAGACAGAGTTCTATAAAGCCCCCAAAAACAGCTAACAGGGGAAAGGGTGTGGTTTTCCTTTCCAATCTGGCCACCAGAAGAAAAACTACCCTGACAAGTGTCAGCAGCCATGCCCATCAAGTGCTATGAATGCTACGAGTATGGACACTACACGGGGGATCCCAAGTGTACAAAAAGAGCACCACCTCCCACTGGAGGAAAAAGCCAGGGGTGGCTAGTGTAGTGCTCGGGGAGGTGTTGGAGGGGAAATTAGTGAGGTTACCCTAGTTTCCCTGGGTGACAGTGAGATGGTTCCTAAGATTGTTGAGGCTGTGAGGGAAACAGGTGTCAGCATGACTATGGTAAAGAGTCTACTGGTGTCCCCAGAGCAGGTGATTCCCAATGCATTCCGCCCCAGTTGTGGTGGCTGAAAACAGAGAGGATCACTACCCAGTGGCCCTTGTTCCATTTGAGTGGAGGGGGTTTAAGTCTTCTGAAGGTTGTTGTGAGCCATGCCATGCCTGTGGACTATTTGCTTGGTAATGACCTTGAGCTCACTATCTGGAAGTAAGTGGAGTTCAAGGCTCATGTGGAGATGTTGGGGTTACCTGATTGGATCTGTGCCACAACAAGGTCCATGAAAGTAAAAGACACAGAATTGATGGACGGAATGCAGAACACATCAAAACATTCACCCCCAGTCAAGAGATCCGGGTTAAATCCATCATTCGTTTGCTCATCATGCCACCCCAGTTTAGACCTGGCCATATGCAAATCAGTCTTGACCCTGTGCCTCATGGGAACAGTCCAGCCCGAACTGCCAAGTCAGGTCCTCCCTGGACTGGAAACAACCATCCTAGGACTGGTTTTGGGTTTCATCCCTCTTCAGCCAGGATAGCTTGATTCCAGTGGTACAGTGAGCCTAGGACCCACATCTGGGCATACCTGGTGCACTTAGGGCGAGAAAGCAAAAGACACACAATTGATGGACGGAATGCAGAACAAATCAAAACATTCACCCCCAGTCAAGAGATCTGGGTTAAATCCATCATTCTTTTGCTCACCATGCCACCCCAGTTTATACCTGGCCATATGCAAATCAGTCTTGACCCTGTGCCTCATGGGAACAGTCCAGTCCGAGCTCCCAAGCCTGGACTGGAAACAAGCATCCTAGGACCGGTTTTGGGGTTTCACCCCTCTTCAGCCAGGATAGCTTGAGTCCATGGCTGCCCAGGATGGGAGTCAAAAAGGGCAAGAGCATGGAACAATGGCCCAGTCAGCTGCTAAGAAGGGCAGAGGCAGAGGGCGTGGAAAACTAGCCCCTGACTGTCTTCCTAGTGATGGGGATGGGGCACCTGCAGTGGCCACCCCAGAGCCCACTGAGCAGGGCACCACTTCCCTCGGTGAACTGCTTCCACTTGCTGGTTGGCTTGTAGAAGGAGGACCCACCAAGGAGGAGTTCTGTAGGGCACAAAGGGAGTATTCAACCCTTAGGGCATGAGGCAATAGGCTGAAGCCCAAGCAGCAGGTGATGTCTCTGCAAGTTATCACATTACTGGGAGGACAACCTCCTTTACAGTGAGCCTTAGGGTCCTGTGCATTGAGCAACAAGGGCCCTGGCGGTCCCCCAATGCAACAGGGCCTTCCTACAGGCACAGGCTGCTGGCTCAGGCTCATGAGATTCCCCTGACAGGATACCTGGGCTAAAACAAGACCATTGAAAGCCTTGTCCCCCACTTTTATTGGCCTGGGATCAACAATTCCTCAGATGCATTCTGTAGGACTTGTATGACCTGTCAGGACAGTGGGAAGACAGGGCAGAGGCTGAAAGCCCTGTTAAATCCCTTGCCTGTCATTCACACATCCTTTGTGTTGGTGGTCATCGACATTGTTGGGCTTACGGATTCCCAGACTGCATCAGACACCAAGGTTTTTCCTGGTTCTGGTGGATCATGCCACTAGGTACCCAGATGCCATCCCTCTGAGGACCATAACTACAACTGCGGTGGCAAAGGCCCAGATGGGGATATTTACCTGATTGGGTTTGACCAAGGAAGTTGTGTCCGACAGGGGCACAAACTTCATGTCCGCATATATGCAGTCAATGGGGAAGGAGTTTGGGTTAACCTACAAGTTTTCCACCCTGTACCATTCCCAAACCAATGGGCTTGTTGTTGAGAGGTTCAACAAGACCATGAAGGGCGTGATTAGAGGCCTACCTGTGGCGCTGAAGAATATGTGGGACATCCTCTTGCCATGCCTGTTGTTTGCCTACAGAGAGGTACCATAATAGGGAGCGTGCTTCAACCCTGTGATCTTCAGTATGGGCACCCCTTTAGAGGACCTCTAGTTTGGTAAAGGAGGGGTGAGAGCAAGCTCCCAGGAAGATTCCTCAGGATGTAGTGAGCTATATGCTGACATTCAGAAGCCAAATGGTTAAGTTGTGTAAGCAAGCTTCTGACAACTTAGAAGCCAGCCAGGCTGTGATAAAAGAGTGGTATGACTAAAGTTCTACCAATGTAGAATTACAACCTGGGCAGAAAGCGTGGGTGAGGGAGCCTCTTGAACCCAAGGTCCTCCAGGACCACTGGACTGGGCTCTATGAGGTGATTGAGAAGAAGGGTAAGGCCACCTACCTGATGGGCATTAAGACCCCCAGACAACCCCACAGGGCGCTTCATATCAATCACCTCAAACCCCACTTTGAGTGGTCTAAGCTAACCATGCTGTTGGTGACAGATGGAGAAGAGGAGGATGAGAGTGAACCTTTCCCTGACCTCTTAGACTCCAAGGAGAAGGATGTGTCTGTGGAAGGAGTAATCCTTTCCCCCAGTCTAACTCCTGAACATCAGAGAGACTGCCACCAAGTGTTGGTACAGTACTCCTCTGTTCTCCCTTATTCCTGGGACTACCCACCTGAGTACCCATGATGTAGATATAGGGGACAACCTCTCTGTTAGTAACAAGTCTTACAGGTTGTTGGATAAGGTGAGGACGATCATTAAGACTGAAGTCGTTAATATGCTGGAATTGGGGGTGATAGAACCCTTCAGCAGCCCTGGTCCAGTCCTAAGGTTCTGATACCAAAATCTTCCCCACTGGGCACAACACCTGAACTAATGTTCAGGGTGGACTATAGAGGGCTAAACTCAGTGACAAAGACAGATGTTCATCCCATCCCTGGGGCTAATGAGCTTATTGACCGGTTAGGGGCTGCCCAGTACTTAAGTACCTTTGATTTTACATCAGAGTACTGGCAAATCACCCTATCAGAAGGTGCCAAGGACAAGTCAGCCTTCTCCACTCAAGAGGACCACTACTAATTTTGTGTGATGCCCTTTGGACTCACAAAGCCCCTGCTACCTTCCAGAGGTTGGTGAATCAGGTCCTTGCGGGTAATGAGGCCGTCTTAGCTGCCTATTTGGATGACATAGCTGTCTTCAGAAGTAGTTGGAAGGACCACCTCTTTCACCTCCAGGAAGTGCTTCAGTCTCTGCAACAGGCAGACTTGACAATCAAGGCCAGTAAAGCAAGATATAGCAGGGGTCTATAGTGTACATGCAACACTTGGTGGGAAGGTGTAAGGTGCAGCCCCACCAGGCTATGATGGAGACTATCATGGCCTTGGAGCCCTCCAAAACCCAGGGCACTGCATTCTTGGGCCTCAATGGGTACTACAGGAGGGTTGTTAAGGGATATGGCTCCACTGTTGCACCCTTGGCAGAGGTGATGTGTAAGAAGCAGCCTAGAAATGTGATTTGGACTGGGGCATGCCAAAAAGCATTTAACTCCCTGAAGTAGGCCAAGTGCACAGCCTATGTGCTCAAGGCCCCTGACTTCTCCAAAGAGTTACTCGTTCAAACAGATGCCTCCGGACATGGCATGGGGCAGTGTTATCACAGCCAAACGAAGAGGGCTTGGACCAACCTTTAGCCTTCATCTCCAGGAGGTTACTCCCCAGGGAACAGGGGTGGAGTGCTATAGAGAGACACATTTGCTGTGGTCTGGGCACTGAAGAAGTTGAGACCATACCTGTTGGGTACTCACTTTCTGATTCAGACTGACCACAGGACCCTCAAGTGGCTCGTGCAAATGAGGGGTGAGAATCCAAAATTGTTGAGGTGGTCCATTTCCCTACAGGGTATGCACGTAAGGGTGGAACACAGACCAGGGGTAGGAAATGCCAATGCTGACAGGTTATCCAGGTTCTTCCACCTTAGTGATGAGGACTCCCAAGAGGTTGGGTACATTTCCCCACTTTTAGCTTGGGCAACACATGTTAGACCTGTCATCCTTAGGGTAGTCTTTCCCAAAACCTTTTGCCTGGTTACCTCCTCTTCTTGCTGTTACATTTAGTTGAACCTTAGGACTCTGAGCACTTTACCACTGCTAACCAGTGCTAAAGTGCATGTGCTTCTTCGCTAAACATGGTGACATTGGTGTATACATGATTAGTATATTTCGGTTACTTATAAGTTCCTTGTAAAGTTGTGTACCATATACACCGGTCCTGTAATCTAATTGCTACTAATGGGCCTTCTGCACTGCCACCCACACAAGCAGGCTTTCAAACCAATCTCTGGCCTCCTATTGCAAGGACTGTGTGTTTGCCTGTGTGTGCATTTTACTGCCACTTTGACTTGGCATTTAAAACCACTTACCAAACTTTAAAACCCCCTTTTTATTACACATAAGTCACCCCTTAGGCAGGCCCTAGGTAGCCCTAAAAGGTAGGGCATGTACTTTTACGTTTTAAATGTCCTGGTAGTGACAAACATCAAAAAGAATTTTCACAACTGTGAGGCCAACTCCTCTCATAGGCTAGCATTGAAAATTCCTTGAAGCACTTTAAAGCTATAATTTCTGATTGGAAAGGAGTAGCTGCATCATGTTTCGTATTTTTTTTAATGGTGATGATAAATCCTCTTGACTGGTAAAGTTGGATTTAACATTACTGTTTTAGAAATATCTTCTAAAACAGTGGACATTGCTCTGCTCCTACTGTTCTACGTGCCTTGTAGCCTGTCTCCAATACACGTCTGGGGTGGGTGACAGCTATTCTTTGTGCATTCCCTCTAGACAGCCACAAACACAGGAAGGGTGAGTGTAACAGAGAACTCATCTGCATTCATTTACATTCTGATAGCTCTTCCTGGGCAGGAAGAGGTTTGGGGAGCTGACACTTATACCTGTTTACCACACAAAGGTCTGAATTACCCCCAACAGATAGCCTGGCAGCAGGTCTGGGATGAAAGGGGCCCTGTGAACTTCAAGGGCCTGCTTTGAAGTCACCCCCACTTCAAAGGCATATTTGGGTATAAGTACTGGTACTCTGGCCCTACCAAGACAGTACACTATTGGATCTTTGATGAACTGTGCCAGAAGTAAAGACTGTTGTGCTACAAGGGTTGCCACTCTACATAACTGCTCATCTGGAAGACCTGCATTTCTGCCGTGCTGTTCTGCCCTGCTGCCTACTGATCTCTGCCCTGCTGAGGACAAGGACTGGAGCCATCTCACTTGAGCCCAGTGTGGCTCCAACGGCTTGCTGGCTTTCCCCCTCTTCTCACATCTCAAGGCCATCAAAGGCTTCCTTCAACACTGCAACAGCACCTGACTATGCCATCTGTGATTCCTGCCCTGCCAGTGATGCCAATCCAGTCTGGGCCCTTCAAAGGTGATTTCTGCTGTCCAGAACCATCAAAATCAGTGCAGTGCAGACTTTGCACTCATCAGAACCGGCAAAGTGCCATTCGACGCTGATGCAGTGCCGATCCAAAGACATCTCTGCGCGGCACGACGATGACTCTACTGTAAGGTTGGATGACAACGCAGCGCCTGCATCATAATGGGTTCAAACCCAATGTGGGACCCGACTGCGAGGCTCAAAGATGACACATCTACCCGACTGCATAAATAGCAATAGAAACCGACGCATCGAGTCTTCGACGCCGACTCCATCCATGGTACTTTTTCAGCAGGACCTGCCTGAGTTCCGTAGCCGGCCTGCCCTCCATCACGGTCTAAGTGCTATTTGATTCTAAGCACTACTTTTTGATTAATTCTTAAAAAATTCATAACTCCTGTTCTACTTATTGGATCATTTTTGTTGTTTTGGTCTTGTTTTATTCATACATTATATATTAGTTTTTCATACCTGTGTGTGTGTGATGCACACATACTTGACAATCAGCCTCTTTAGATAGGCTTGAAGGCTCTGTGCCAAGCTACCAGAGGATGAGCAGAGGTTATCGTTTAGTGTGTATCTAGCTTGCCCTGACTAGGATTGTGGTCCCTTCTTGGATAGAGTGCATACCTCTACCAACCAGAGACCCAATCTCTAACACCTGACTGTAAATCTATCCTGCGCTCTTGTCGCCACTCCACCCATTTAAAGATTTTGGCATGCACAATGCTTAAAATTATAACCATGGGGCCACATAGCAGCTATATCCGGCCTCCTGGAGTCAATAAGCCATATTTCCGTAATGAATAACACATCAAGTCTTCGATGCTAGAAGCTCATATAAAATGTAGACTCTCACAATGGCAGGTTTCCAAGATCAACAATGAATATTTTTTACTCCATTCATTATAAGCTGCCTGTAATTACACAGTGGGGGTTTCTACAATCAGGGTTGGACTCATGCAGAAAATTGGCGTGGAGTAGCTCCATTAGCCAATCAGATAGCTAAAAGAGTGGGCCACATTTGCAAATCAAGGCAGTTTGGAACTTGTAAAGAAATGTTGTATTGGTGTTTTGCAAGGTGTAGGAGACTGTATGCATCTGTATTTTGTGCAGGCAATTTTTGTGTTGTAATATCACCAAAATAAACAGTAACAGAGGATAGTCCAAGAAGGCATTCTTGGCATTGTTTCAGGTTCTGAGAGATGTCTCTGAAAGCCTTGTGCCTTGGTGCAGACAAAGTGTCACCTTTCTCAACGTGGGTTTCTCAGGTCAGTCTTGAGGGTAGAGTTATGTATTGGGTCACCTGGGTTCTGCACTGGGCAGTTGTGGTGGGCTAGATCAGGGTTCTCTAAGGAACATGTTCGATGTCTCTAGGAAAACGCTGTTGCGAGCCATCTAGATTGTTGGTTAGTGATGTCCGGGCATTGGATAAGGTCACGAAGGAGGATCAGTTGTGCTGTTATGGTTTGTCTAAGGGGAACTGTTTGTGCAATTGTGCTGGTCACAGATGTACATTAGTAGGCCAATTTGGTACATTCCCACAGTAGATGAACTATTACTCTATTCAGGGACCCGCATCTCCAGTATTTTGTTGTCGGGAGCAGCAAGGATTGTCTTAGTCAAAAGGGTGTCCAGTGTCATTGATGCCATTGATGCATTTTAAAATAGCTGCGTTTTAGTCTGGCTTCACTGAGATGGCTATCGTCTGTGGCCAGCAAATCCACCCAGTCCCCATCTGAGTATTGGATATGTAGTCTGTCTGACCACCAAGATTTCAATGAATGAGCCACTGACGTAAACTATTGATAGTCCGTCGGCATCTGATGGAGAACAGAATCCACCACCTTGTTTGCAGCCCATTTCTTCAGGTACTCTAGAAGCAGCAATGTTTCAAGTACCACTTGGGGGATGTGGGGAGGGGTACAGGGGAGTATTGCTTTCCACAGGCAATGTTGAAATCTCTGGTAGTCCGAAAAGGAGTTTGAAGTTAAGTTGGATTAAGACTGCGCATCCGCGAAGGACTACTGTGTTTGATCTGTAATCAAGTCAGATATAGAGCAGACGCCTTTCTAATTCAGGGTATTTCACAAGGCTTCTCTATGATCGATTAGTAGCAATCCGTTACACCGTAGGGATACCTGGGAATAAATAGTAGGATGTACTTTTAGGAGCGCATGAGCTTTCCTCCCTAAGTGGTGGTAGCAAGCACTGGGTAGGGGGTGAGGGGGAGGTTAGGGTCACCTATGTAGAGCATTCTAGTTATGCTGAGGCTGCCAGCTAGGGCAGCTTCCACTGGGACCCAAACTGGTGTGTCCAAGGAAATATGGTTGGTCGTAAAGGGCATAAAGGGCATAAAGTGTGACATCAGCGACAGTTTGTTATTCTAGGGAGTTTCATGCCACCTTTGGCAGTAGCTGTGTAAAGTTTGTCACGTTTCAGCCAGGGTTTGCGCCCTCTCCATAAGAATGTTTTTAGAGATTTCTCAATAGTCAGCTTCAGTCGGGTGGGGACGTGAAGGGGAATCATGAGAAAATGGCAGTTAAGTCTAGATAAGACATTCATTTCAAGCGACTGGGACTTGCCCCAAAAAGAGACATCAAGTTGAGCCCAACATTGGAAGTCTACTTTGATTTTCACAAGTAAGGGTTCTAAATTGTTCTCTACCATATTTATTAGTCCTGAGGAGACCAGGATAGCCAAGTATTTCAGTGTGGTGGGGACCATGAGAAAGGATGTCTGCCAAAAGCAGCAGGGATCGTGTGGGCAGTCAGGGGTATGGCTCCACATTTCTCCCAATTCACATTATATCCTGATAGGCTTGAGAATCAGGAGATCTATTCCGTCAGTGTATCCAACGAGGATGTTGGGCTGGAGAGGGTGACCAGGATGTCTTCGGCACATAGGTTGATACTTTGTGAATCCCTCCCAGGTTAGGTATGCCTTGTATGTTTTGTGAGTTTCAGATGGTGATCGCCAGGGACTCCAGGGTGAGAATAAATAGCAAGGGAGAAAGAGGGCAGCCCTGTCTCATTCCTCTGTGGAAGTTGAAGAGCATGGAGATGTATCCATTAAAAGCTACTCTCACCGTTGGATGTGTGTATAATTTTGAACCCAGGCCATAAACTATGGTCCTATGCCTATGTGCGAGTTCCTCATATTTGCAGTTGTGCACTTACCAAAGAACGTGAGATAGAGCTCAGATATGTCACAGGGAGGAGCGATGGGGAAGAAATCCCACTTGGGGTCAGTGTATTAAAATGAGAATGATTCATTGTAGCTGGTTTGCCAGAAGTTTGGCCAGAATGTTGGGGCCGTTGTTAAGATGGCTAGTGTAGTGCGGGAGCAATGGAAGAGGGCAATTTCCTCTCTAATGGTGTAAAGTGTATTAAGACTGTGTTTAGCCAGTAGTAAGGCTCTCAGGGTAGTTGATGTGGGGATGGTGGAGTACTGGGTCGTGAGTGTTGTGACTTCTTGTTCCAGTCTGCATTTGATCTGAAGTGCCTCTTGTTTACTCTGTCCTACGTCCTGCATTACGTCTCCCCTTACTGCTGCTTTCCCCACTGCCTAAAGAATACTCAAGAAACTTACAGTCTGGTCGTAGCAGTCTAGAACATTCTGGAGATGGTCATGTAGGTCTCAGGACCCCCAGGTCAAGTAATTTCTGCATTGCACTGTGGTCAGACACCCACTGTAGGATTAATAGTGGCGTCCGTTAAGTGGGTTAATGGGGACAGGGACAGGAGGAAAAAGTCTATCCACATGCGGGTGCCACATACAAAGGATGTGAACATGGTATCTCTAATCCCAGGATGTGGGGTGTAGAAGGCTCCAGTGGTTAACCAGGGAGAAGTCAGACATCAGTTCCAGGAGGACTCCCCATTCCAAGGTATTGTGGGAGAGAGGGTGATTTGACTTGTCTATATATGGGTCGTGGCCTCGTCCTAGTATGGTTTTAGTGCAAGAGTGCTGGTGTAAGATTCAAGCTATGTCCGCAAAGGTATCACTTTTCACACGTGTAGGGGCATAGATTGAGATAATCAGGAGGGTCTGGTCCTAGATAGATGCTTTGAGAAGGATAACGTGGCCAGGGGGTTTTGCACACTTTCAATGGGGGGCGTTTCGCCACTAGTTTGGCAACTCCCCCTTAGTTAGTGTGTGTTTTCTCCTGTCCCGGGGAGGTCTTACTGGTTAGGTATTTTTTCCCACTCATTTCCAACAAAGCTTCTGGCTTTCTGTGTCCGTGCGATAGGTCTCCTGTTGGAGACCGAGTTCAGGGTGAAGGGTCAAGTATTCTTTTTTCATTTTATATAATTTGAAAGACTGTTAACATTTAGGGATACTACTAAGAGGCGCGGAGTCTTTGCCATGGGTCTCGACCACTGTTCGCTGTAAAGTGCACGCGCGCACCTGTGCTACCCCGAGCGCACAGTGTCTTGTGTGAAGCGCACACACACCACTGCACCGCCCATCCCGCGAGAGACCGTTCGCACAGCTGCTTTTAAAACGCAAGCGGCGAGTAAAAACTATTTCTTTGTTTAGGGATCTGGGCGGAGGAAGAGACCACTGTGGAAGAGGAGGACACGACCGGCAGGTAAATATACCTCTTAGACGGCAGCCTGTGTGGTTAAGGAGGGTCTCAAGTTCAGCAGCAAGTGGCTCTTGCACTTGCTGTATTCTTTTGTTAATAGGAGCATGGCTGCGGAGCAGATTGATTGCCTTTTTGAAAGTATTCATGTTAGTAACAGAGCCGTGTAGAAGCATGACTGGTGTTTTTATGGTGTGCTGTTTTAAATTACAACAGTGAATCTTAAAACACACATTGTGCTTCTACAAGGCGCTGCTATTAACATCAATACTTTCAAAAAGACACACAATCTGCCCCATAACTGCACTCCTATTGACAAAAGGAATGCAACAAGTCTAGAACAGCGTCACGTAGAAGCATGACGGGCGCTTTCGTGGTGTGGATTTTTACATTATGTCAGTGATTCCGGAGGCACGCCTCGCGTTGCATTCCTTGCATGTAGCCTTGAAGCAACAATAAGAAGCATCACTGGTCTTGGCCTGCACATTTCTCCTTTCCGCCTTAGGTGCCCTGCCAGTGGCGTGCCGCCCATAGGGGGCGCAGGGGCGGCGCACCACCAACAAATGGCACAGGGCTGCCTCGTCTCTAATTACCAGGTGATATGATGTAACACTTTAACAGGAGACCGAGTGTCTGTTTTAAAATTGAAGTGCAACACCATGACAGCAGCAAAGGGGGCTCCACTGTCTTTCAAAATGCGCATGTGTTAGCCAATAGCTTCTTCACTCCACCTCACACATTCACTCTCGATAGCAGACATGTGGGGCTTGCCAATCTTCATCCCTTTACCCTATCAGATGGCAGGTATGGGGAGAAGGGCCTGCCTCCAGCCCTATCCTGACCTCTGATGGGGCAGTAGCTCTTGAATAAGGCCAGAACAAGCATAAGCTATCATTTATGACAGCTTCCGCTTGTTTATAATAGTGCGCAATTAGTGGTTTTCAGAGTGCAGGCGCAAGATTCACAGCAAGGTCCAATTCGGAGCTCTAAGGTAAAATTGTATTAATAGCTTTTGTGTGTGTGCGTGCATGACTGTGATCATTTGTGTGCGAGTGTTTGTCTGTGCGTGTGCATGGTATTGTTTATGTGTGGATAGTTGTATTTATGTATATATGTGTGCGTCTGAGTGTGCATGATGTTTGTTTCTCTTCTGCCATGAACACGATCTATACCAGCCAGCATTTAAACTTTGAAGAGAGGGAGAAACGTATGTAGCTGGAAAAGCATGAATATTCTTTTTTTTCTGAAGCCTCGTTCCTGAGTTCAGTTACCATTTTTCAATGTTTTCTCATTTATTGAAACCCTGTGCCTTGGCTCTACATGGTTTTTGAAAACTTCCTATAACTACTATACGAAATTAGGATGGTTTGTTATATTGTGCAGATACCTGAGAGGTTAGGTTCTTGCCTCGCGTTCCTCCTATTTTGGACCATTCAAGGTAAATTGTGCAGTCCAAATGTTTCTTTTGCATTCTTGTACTTGTAGTTCAGTGTATAAGATTCTGCATTACAAATTCCAGAATACAAATAACAGTGAAGTGAGTCAATGAATGTGTAATTGTTTTATTGGTTTGGAATACTTCAATGCTGTGGAATGTTCCTTTCTTGATTAAAAGGCTGGCTTGGAGATGCCTTTTTTTGTGTGATTTCTGAGCAGAGCAGGAATGAGGCTTGGTTTAGTTTGTCGCCAGGGAAGCAGCACGCTACGAGAGATCTGATTGTGGCACATGGGGGCTACTCAAGAGACAGTGTGTGCTTGTGTACAGTGGCATGGGCTTACCTGATTGGATCAATACTTTATTTTTTTTGTTATCTTAAGCAGGAGCAGATGCTTGAATGTTTCAGTGCATTGGAATCCTGCAGCAGCAAGACACAGGCAGCACATAACCCCCGCACTCTGCCCCACTCCCACTTATATGCAACATTCCCCCTACTGTATTCCTTAACATGAATAAGCCAACGTACACACTTGTCTTGTGGTGGTCGTTTGTTGGCCGCAGTTTATTTGGAATACAAGGTATACATGTATATACTTTGCGTACTTTTGCATGTCATATCATATGACCTCCTTGGCAAACTATCATATTTGTGTCATGCCTCATATGCATATCATCATACATCATGTCTGCCATAAGTCATATATACATTGTCCACATAGCAAATTAGACTGACAGTTTGTTGTTAGCTTCTTTGCAGGCTTGTATTGTCTCTTGGCCATTCCGGGTCGTTTCTTTGGTTGGTTGGGTTTGCGCTCTCTTGGCACGGGGGGAGTAGATTTTGTCCCGGAGTTAGGCCACAACTCGCTACCTTGTCCGACTCTTGTTGTGCCCTGCTATCCGGCGGGGGTTGGAATGCAGCACCTTCTCCGTTTGCTACCCCCCTTTTGGTAGGCCAACTCACCCAGCCGTGAGGCATCCCAAAGTGAGTGGTCCTACACACTGCCCTTAGGCCAACTCACCCAGCCATGAGGTATCCCAAGGTGAGTGGTCCTATTACAGCCCACTGCCTCCGGTGTGCCTCCTTACCAACCATTATCCGTGTAGTTCTTCGCCACGCTGTCAGGGAGGCTTCCGTCTCCCTGCGGCTTACCCCAATTACGTCCTACGCTTTTTCATCTGCAACCCGCTAAAGCCATGGCGCCCCACAGGTTGCTCCAAAGCACCCCCATGCCCTCCTCGGATAGGTGCACTCCATCTTTGGCATAGTACTCAGGGCGACCTGTGTGGATGAGCCCATGCCTGACAGTTTCAAAACCATTTGTTCTGCAGAATTTGCTCACTGTGAGGTTCAGCTTCTCACAGCAGTTCTCGACCGCTTTCTGAGATTCAGCCCCGCACCATTCGTTTCTGCTGAGCAGCTCCATCCAGAAATGGCGGTGTTCCCGAAGGCCCTGGCTGCCCCCATGAGGTCTCCCTGGATATCTTCTAGGAGAGCTTTCCTCCCGCGTCTGGCCAAATTGTTACCCCCCCCGGATGTATGATTAAGATATCCGGATGCCACGCTGTGTCTGCCTGTAAATCCTAGTGGGTCGCAGGCAGCTGGTCCCATCTCATTCCCAGTTGGCCAAAACCACTGTATGCAGGTGTCCACTGGCCGTCCTTTCTTTGTGTGCCCCCCCGCCACCCAATAAACATAGTGATCCACCCACAGATGTGTATGTTTGTCAAAATTTCCCCAGATAAAGTGTAGATCCCACAATGGTGGAAAGTACACACTAGTTGTTAAAATACCCCTCACACACCAAAAGGGCCCTTGGTGTCATGCTTCATCATAGGGGTCTTCCCGCCCC
The DNA here is from genome assembly GCF_964204655.1 of Triturus cristatus. NCBI lineage: Eukaryota > Metazoa > Chordata > Amphibia > Caudata > Salamandridae > Triturus > Triturus cristatus. Next base: position 272,422,378 of record NC_140587.1, read on the forward strand.
TCTACGGGACGGGGCGTGCTACGACCTACGTGTACGTGGGAGCACTGTTATTGTGAGACAACTATGTGTTTTGTAGGGTGTGAGAGGAAGGGTCGGGGGTGAATGGAAAAAGTGAGATAAAAAATACCTGGCTCGTCGGTCTAAAAGACTTTAATATACCTATGAGCTGGTATTAATAAAAAGTGGGGGGAGGAGGTATATATGCCTCAATGAGCTGTGCCTCCTATGTCTGCCGACATGTTTCGAAGCTCCCCAAGCTTCTTCTTCAGGACCATATAGGATCCCTCCCTAAACTCACAGTGCTGTGTAATAACGTGAAAAAATTGTTGTGTGAAAAGAAAAAATTGTTATGTGAAAAGAAAAAATTATCTAATAAATAATGTATATGCCTCAATGGGTCTTGCATCTGCGTTATGAACGAGTGACCCACCACCCACACCAGGCGTGGTCTTCTTCCTGCCAAGGCAATGATAACATGTCACTCTGCTGTTTTGCCTGTGGGAGAGGTGCCCCTGTTCTCCCCCCGGTGTGCCCTGTGGTTCAGAGCAGCTGGGGCCTTACGTAGGTCCGGTACGCCCGTGACCTCCATCTCCCTACTGCCTGTATCCCGGCCCCGGTCATCTCATGCTGTGAGGCTGTCATGGCAGCCCCTATCCAGAATGAATGGGACCCAAAACCCGCTGGAGGCAGCCCTGTCTTGCTGATTGCGAGGTGCATGATTGCTATAAACTGGAATTTGCTCAATTGACTGCCGTCTCTGTGTTTGAACAGGGCCCCCCCGCCGGATGGTCGTACCGCCATGAAGGCGAGCAGGCAGCACACTGCGCAGCAGCTCTGGTCCTTGATGCAATGTAGCCTCCTATTTTCCCTCTGGCAGTTTGGTCTGTTTCAACCGCCTCAGTAGAATCTCTACTCCCTTTGCTTTGGGTCTCACATCACTTGCTTGTAAACAGTGTTCGGTAGGGCCCGCCCTTGAGGGTCCCCCAGTGTCCCCAACAGTAAGCCCAGGTTTGTGAAGTCTATTGGGCACCTGGTATCTTCCCTTGTGCCCTCTTTGCGTCTCCACCCCTTCCTTGCTGCTTTGATGTAGAGAGAGGCAACTGGGTCCTGCCCGGTCTCCAATTTTGCGTAGTGTGCCATGGTGGACAGGTGGGCCTGCGCCCACAACCTGGACTTCTTGTAGTTAAATGCCCACTGAATGAATTGCTTGGTTGCCCTGCGTGTGTCCCCCATGTCACCCAGAGACTGGGTGCCCCCTACCCTCATTGCTGTTCCAAAGTATTTCTTATATCTCCTGGCTGCTTCCGGGGCAAGTGCGTGGCTGACCAGCTCCGATAAGTCTACCCCTCCAGGTCCCACAGCTGGCTCGGTAAAGGGGTCATGTTATGCTCTGCCCCGGGTGCCAGCTCCCTGAACCTGTCTGTCCTGGCTCTGGACAGGGCGTCTGCAACTTTGTTCTCCACCCCCGGTACGTGGTGTGCTCATAGGTCTATGTTGCCTTCCAGCTGCAATTTAACCAGTCGGCACATTAGTCGCAGTGTGTCTGGGCATCTGACTGATCCTCTATTAATGGCCTGTACTACGCCCAAGTTGTCTGACCATAGCGTTAGTTTCATGTTCTGCATTTCCTTCCCCTAGACTGTCAGACTGCAAGTTAGGATTCCCAACTTTACTACTCCTAAATGCCTTTTGTGAATACTGAAAGTCGTAAAGTTAGGATTTTGTCTCAGATTACTTTTGTGAATCGGGCCCGATGTGAGCAGCTATTTCAAAAGGGTATGAAACAGAATCACAAGACTCTCCAAAAGGACAGTAGTCCAAGAACAGGGCTGGGATAGTTTACAATGTTTTTAACGCAAGCACAACAGGTTTGTAACATGATTTAATGTTGAAAGCCTGTAACACGATTTAATGGTGAAAGGCTGATGTTACCTTCTCCGTGGGCGACACACAAATCTCTGCAGTGGGGTACATTAACTAAGTGGATTCAGTTTATTAATAAAATCTGCAAACTGGCCTTTTCATTATAATGACTTTGCTCGCAAAATAGAATAGAGCCCACAGTGAAATGCATTTTCTCTTGACCCTTTAATTGCAGTTACATGATTAGTGTTAGCTGAGCAGTGTTAATTAGACCCATCTCAAGACATTAATTTTATGGCCTTCAGAGGGGTGAATGGCAGATTTGTCAGATAGCAATAAGAGGACAACTTTTGTGCCTTAAGATATAGGAGTGGTTTTTTTCAGGGGTAAATCTAAAATGCCTCACGACTACCAGAAAAAAATCAAGCAAAAACGAATTTGTTTGAGATTCATTTTTCTGCATACAGCACATTTTTTAAGCAAACGTTTGGAGTCATATTTGCACTGATATTTGTCACTGCACCCACACATGCAGTCGGGTTCTTGATGCACATAGCCTTGGTTGCAGTGCACAGAGACCTTACACTGCTGCACACAGAGGAAAGAAATTTGAAGGAACATTGGTCTCAAGTTATTAGGAGGCTAGTCGAGGGGTAGCTGCCGCAATGTGGCTTGTGACAGTGGGGATCTGTTGGGCACAACCTGCAGAGCAGTCAGAATCTTAAAGAGGTGAGAGAAAGGAGGTCACAAATACTGAGGAGAGCAGCCACCGGGACCTAGTGCCAAGGAGGCATGGTCGTTCCCATGGCGTGTGGAATGGCATGGGGAGCAAAAAACGATGGATTTAGGCCCAGATCTCTGTACTGGGGTGAATGTATGACATTGCTCTGCATTCTGTCCATCAATTGTTTTTTTTTCATTTGTCACCCGAGTGGGTCAGGTATGCCCAGACGTGGGTCCCGTGCTCTCTATGCCACTGGAGTCAAGCTATCCTGGCTGATGAGGGGTGAAACCCCGAACCCAGTCCTAGGATGCTTGTTTCCAGTCCAGGGAGGACTTGGCCTGGCAGTTTGGGCTGGGCTGTCCCATTGGGTGCAGGGTCAAGACTTATTTGCGTATGGCTGAGTTCAAACTGGAATGGTATGGGGAGTGAAAAAACGATGGAATTAGGCCCAGAGCCCTGTGCTGGGGTGAATGTATGACATTGTTCTGCACTAATTGTGCCAAACACTTAAGTAGCAATTTAAAATCCCTCAGGCCTGCCATTGCAGCCTGTGTGAACTGGCATGGCAAAATAAAACCTTTATGAGGCCTAACTTTGCCATTTTAATACATATAAATAACTCCTAGGGTAGGCCCTAAACCGTCCCTATGGCAGTGTGCATTGTATTTAAAAAGTTGGACATGTATTTTTAAGTTTACGTGTCTTGGTAGTAAAAAACCTTCACATTTGTTTTTCACAACTTCAAGGGCTACCTCTCCCATAGGATAACATTGGGTTATCTTATTACATTTAATAAGTGATAACTTTTGATTCAGAGCAGGTAGGAAAGTCATGTTTGCTGTCTGAGGAATTGTAATTTAAAAGCATCTATAATGGTAACATGGATTTTATTTCACAATTCTGAAAATGGCACTTTTAGAAAGTCACATTTTCTTATCTTATCCATTGGTGCCTATAGTCTGTCCCTGGCTCACATGACTAGGTGTAGTTTGCAGTTGGCCTGTTTGTATTCCTCCCAGACAGCATCACAATGGAGAGTCTGGGTGTTAGCAAGATGGGCCAGCCTGGCCTAATGGGGGGGGGGGAGGGGCGCCAGAGGACTGGACCAACACACTCACAAAGGACTTCACACTCGCCTATTGTGCCCCCAGACCGACTGAGAGCAGGGCAGGGAGGTAGGGAATTCGTGTCACCTCTGAAGGGGGAAAATTCCAGAAGCATCTTCCCTTTCAAAGTGGCACAACTCAGACCCAACTCTTCAGATCATTTCTGGACCTGTGGAAGACTCAGAAAAAGGACTGCTCAGCCTCTCGGCTGCTCTGCTGCAAAAAAGACTGTTCAGCTGTTCTGCTGCCCTTTTGCAAGAAGAACTGCCCAGCTGCCTCTACCCTTGAGCTCTGCACTTGATACTGTAAGTGATGCCTCCCCAGTCCTGGACCCTTAGAAGTGGGGGTAAAAGTGCTCTGTCAGCCCAGCTGTAGTCCCCATCAGAATCAATGCAGCACGACACAACCTGTTGCAGCCCTCACAGCTCCTCATCGGAACTGACAGAGCTTGACGCAACTCGACTGAGGATCTCGCGTCTCAGCCCTTGCAGCTCTCCATCAGAACCAAAGCAGCGTAACACAATCGAACGTTGACCTCGCCTCGCAATCCACACATCTCCTCTCCGGAACCGACGCAGCGCCTCATAGGAACCGACACAGCATGACACAACTCATCGCAGGACCCTGCATCGATCCTCGGAACAACGACTGCGTGGCGCAACACCCCGCTTCCAATACAAATGGTACAATTCTCAGCCGGCCTTACCTTGTCCCTGTATTCGGCTTGTGTCCCATCACGGTTGGCCTGAAATTGTGACTTTGTCCTGGTCTGGTGCAACCAGATAGCCACAGTTGGCGCTTTGTGCTTCTCGGCACAAATTTTACCTAAATCTTCAAAACTGTGTATCTCCAGTTTTACTAATTGAATTCTTGTCAATTCTGGTGTCAAATAATTTATTACATTTTACTCAATTTCTCTAAATTGGTGTGGGATCTTTCTTGTGTTTAAGTGCTGCATAAATACTTTACACATTGCCTATATGTTAAGCTTAACTGTTTTGTGCCAAACTACCGGAGGGTTAAACACAAGTTAATTCAGTGACTTTTTGTGTTTCACTTTGAAGGTGATTGTGGTTGCTGCTTGAGAATGGTTCACAACCCATCAACCAGTAACTCAGTTTCTCACCAGGGCCTTTTCTACCATTAGGCAAGACTAGGCGGCCGCCTAGGGTGCAAAAGGGGGAGGGTGGCCAAAAGCATGAGTTTGGGAATCCCCTTGAACGGCCTTCAACCTCGAAAGCGCATTGGGTAGCGCCTTCTACAATTCGACGTGACGTCACGTTCGGCGCCACGGGCGGGGACTGTGCGCGCTGATTTCTGAACTTTCGATTTGCTCTCGAGCTGATCGGAGTCGGACCTCTGTGGTCGCACGGTCGCACCCTGTGCTGACCCCAAGGTACCAGCCTGCTTGTAGGAGCATCCGTTGTTCTGAGAGGTAAAATTAACACCTTATATGAAATCAGATCTACTCTTGTGTGTTTAACCGGGAATGAAGTTAAAGACGTTTAAACTTGCAAGACACTTGCTGGGCGTAGAGCATTGTTCACCATCCAGTGCTTCAAATAGGCAGATACTTACAGGCACTGAGTACCCGCACTTCAAAAATTCGAAGGGGACAGCACCTCTACTTCTTAGCAGTGATGCAATGCTTTTAGCACAAGAGTACCTGCACTTCTCAGAAGCAAACCGGTACTCTGAGATACCGAGTACCTACACTATAACATTCCTTGGCTATGTCAAGAACTGAGCATGACGCAATGGTGCTCCGTGGGTCCCGGTAGGAGTCGCACTGGTCCCACTGCACGTCACCGGTTTAATGTATCTGCTGCCTTTTAAGGGGCCATGGGGAGAGCACAGGGCAGGAGCGTGACAGCACTGGCTATTTACAACTCAGTGTCGATGCCTGCTTCATCCGACAGTAAATCCTTGATACGTGTATTTGGCACTACAGCAACACAGTGAAACACTACTATACCAAACTCCTCAGTGAGTGCTAGTTCCAAAGAAAGTGCTGTGGCACCTAGGTATGGTAACATTCCTACCTCACCGACCCAGACTCTAAGCATCTACACCTCAGTTAAAACTTCCACAGTCCTGTCCACCCTGCTCCCCTGGACTGGCAGCACCCTCTTGACTAGCTCTCCCCACGCCCCAACAGTAAGCACGCCCTGCTGTCCTCTCTTTCATATTATCCAACATGTATACCTGGCAGGAACAGGAAGATAAAGTTTGCATATGCACTCATCTCATGGGAGCCTCATAGCAAAACCATGATATGGGGAATATGGGTGTAAATAATGTAACTTATCATTAGGGGTGCATTTGTAGCGACTACACACATTGGTGGAAATTCTGCCATAGACTTTCAGCCATTGCTAGAAATTCCACAGGCAGGTAAGTTTGCTAATTTTAGCACTAATCCATCCGGGTGATTTACGCTTTCCTAGGGGGCATGTCAAAATTTGGCAACATTCCCTCTGCTGGCATGCAAAATCTTCAGCGGAAGGATGATACTTCTGCTTCTCAAACTCTGAAACTGACCCTTGTTGTATTTGCGTCTGTAGAATAGGTCTGCAATATTAACAATCTTCAAATCCCATACTACAGTTCAATACCGCATTCATACTAAAGCCTCTGTAGAATGATTAATTTCCATCTACCTCACATTCGGCTAGGGGCAAACCCTGTACTTTTCTGCTGCAATGGTGAAAAAGGTAGGGGTTAACCCGTTACATGCTCATGACGAGCTCAGCTCGTCATGAGTCACAGTGGAGCTGTGCTCATGACGAGCTCAGCTCGTCATACCGGCCGCGGCCCGCTCACGCGCGATTAAATCCACGCCTGTGTGGGAGAATTAATCAGTGGGCGGGGGCGTGACAGCTCCACTGTGACTCATGACGAGCTGAGCTCATCACGAGCACAGCGCTGTCGCGCCCCCCCCCCCCCTTGCCACGGGGAATTACCCCCGCAGGGAAGGGGTTAAATGTGTTTCTAATATTGATGCTAAATTAATTTTTACCGATTTTCAACCATTACCTATTATGATCACACATATTACCTCACTCGTTTGTAGTTCTTCTAGAGATTCTCCATAGGCTACCTCTCTATTGAACCCTCCCTCTAATCTGTCACTCATCTCTCTCCCCTCTTTCTGCTTCTCGTAAATTCACATGTTCTCACTTTTCACTCACCCCTTTAAGACTCCCGGCGCTGAATTTCTTGTTGGGTGACTCATGCTGAGCAGTAGTGAGGCTCCCTACCAGGGACTATTCACCCCTCTGCTCGGAGGGAAGGGGCAGAGAGGGTCAGCAAATTAATGAGGAGAGGCAATACAGAGTCTGGTTGAGAGTCAGAGCACAAGCCATTGAAGTTAGAAGATAGAAATTTAAAAACGAAATAAAATATTATGAACAGTGCTTATTTAGTTATTTAATGTTTGACGTATTTTATTGTTTAATGTTGAATACAAGTTCTTTTATATCTAATGCATTAATTCTTCTAGCCTGGATGACAGGGGGAGAGAGTGATGTTAGTAAAAGGGAGGGGGCAGCATTTTTCAATTCTCGCCTAGGGCGGCAAAACACCTAGATACGGCCCTGTTTCTCACAGTGATTTCCTCCAGTCAGTGACGTTCCTTCCCTGGGGTGCAGTGCTGGGTGAGGCAGGTCCAATCCGGTTGGTGTAGTGATTGGTTCGTATCACCCCCCAGCGTCCATCTTGTGGGGCATCAAGGAGTCCAGGTATCATTCCAATTGACCAGGGTCTCTGAATTCCGTAGTTTTATTATTGTTATGAGCATCGTCGCTGGGTCTAGAAGTCCATATCTGATTTTCATGAACTTGAGGTATACAGTTGCAGGACTCTCTTCCTGAGAGATACTGTCTCCTGGAAGAAAATATAGATTGTGTGCGTTTCATGGAAGAACAGCGTTGTTGTCTGGCTGACGAGAGCCCTGCCCTAGCATGTTGGCATCTCAAGGAGCACGCAAGAATTTGGTGCAGGGCTGTCTGATCTTGCGGGTGGCGATGTCTATTACAGTGGGCTCTCCAAAACTCCAAGTAAGGATTGATGGAGATTTTTTTAATGGTCCACAATCCAGCTCTCACCCACAGGAGCAGGGGGATCTTTTCCGTGATGATTGGACCATGTCAGAAAGACTGGATGCCAAACAATGAGGATATTCTCCTACTGCGTTTTCCACCATCTCATCCATCCCAGGTAACTAGACTTTACACCAAAGTCAGCTCTTAGTTTTTACAATCTCTTGGTGCCTGACATGGGCCAAGCATACCGATTTCAGTGCAGGAGCACGTGGTATTACTAGACGGGTACCGCTTAGGGGACCCCTTCTGATGTCACTGCCGTTTCATTCCTTAGCAACATGAGAATATATCTGGCTTCTGGAATGTGCAATGACAGGTTTTGAGTAAGTGACGTCCACTTTCCATTAGAGCTAGCTCAGATCACAAGCTGCAGACAGTCATTCTTCTCAGTGCAGCTTGAATTTCTCATTGGCATGGAGGGGATCTCTTCACAATTAGTCTCCTACATTCTTTTGTCTCATTGGCATCTTGCATTTCATGAGCTGTGGCTGGCCATGGTCTCTTGATAGGTAATCAGGGTTTTTTTGTGTGATCCAAGTCTACAAACCACTAAGGATGACTATTCTTGTATTTGAAGAATCCACTTCTTAATTCTTAGTAGAGTCTTGAACAACAATTCTTGAAATAAAGGAACCAAAGGTTTGTGGTCTTCACTGACCATGAATTAATGTTCATATAAGTAAAGGTGAAAGTGATGAACTCTCAAGAGTATTGTGATTGCCTCATAATCAATGTGGGAGCATTGTTCTGTGGGGGTCAAGGTTCAGCTTGAACAGGTGATGGGTGTCCATTCCCAACAGGGTTGTTTTTGCTCAGGATGGCTCAGAAATATAAAGAAATGTTAAAAAAGAAATAAAAAAAGGACGTATTTAGCATTTACTTATAAAACATTTAATAACCAATTTTTAATTTAAAACAATTACATTAATTTTAATGAATTCTATATATCACTTTTAATATTTTCTATTACACATTAAAAGACTGTTTTTCTTCTATGGGGAATTCATTTTTTGATTTAAACTTAAGAAAAATAATTTCTATTTAATATATATTTAATATATTTAATATATTTATATTTAATATATTTAAATTCAAGTTTGAACTCAAAATGAAAAGCTTCCTAGCTATCGTAAAGGAACATTACAATTCTATTAAAGACACGGAGGCGTGGATTAAACTGTACTTTCTTCACTTTATTTATAATTTGTAAACTCCAGCAGCCGTTTTGAGAAATACAAAGTTTTATAAAGACTACATTTCCTATGAACATTAGGGAAAACCAAAACAAACAAAGTCCATCCAATGATGTCACAGTCTGCCGTATAACTGCCTGTGGAGCACGTCTATCCCCCTCATTCTTCCTGCGACGGCTGTAATCCACTACTTTTTATTCTTGTTTGTTAGGTTCTGCTCCTACCAAAATAGAGATTACATATTACTTGTCACTGTTTAGGTACTGTTGGAAATGGGGGTCTCTAGTTGGCAGAGGTAGGTACCTTTTCCCAAAGAAAGACCCTTGTTTCTAGTCAGGTTAAGGGGGATACACTTCTAAAATATCCCCTGCTCACCACCTTGGTACGTTGGCACGAGCAGACGGGCTTATCTAAGAGGCAGTGTGTTAAGCATTTGTGAACAAATACAGTAATACAGTGAAAACACTACAAATGGACACCACACCGGTTTTGAAAAATAGTAAATCTTTATCTAAACCAATAAGACCAAATACAATAAAAAGCCAACATACGATACTCTTGAAAAATAGTACTTCTGCAAAATAACCTTTAAATGGCAGGAAAATCAATAACACACAGTTCTTCCAACTCGATAGCTTCTCCGGGGCTACTGCGATACTGAATACGACAGAGTCTAACAATTCCAGCCGACCTCATTGATACGGGCCAGCTAAAGCATCAACAGACTCGGACACAGTACCTTTCTTGTTGTGACCAATACGTTAGTGCGAGTGGGTTGGGGCAAACGTCGCGGTTGCGTTGTGAAGTGGAGCGTTGCGGCAAGCGGTTGCCTCATGATGCGGTGCAGGCAGAGGCTCATTGATGGAGTCGGTGAGACCAGGCCATGCGTTGAAGGGTGAGATGGTGCTCACTGCAGTGCTGGCAAGTCATGGTGCCGCGACGGAGCTGGGCGATGTTCGGTTCGGACAGCGACGGATTAGATGACGTCCTCACAGCATGTAGCGAAACGTTGCGGAGTGTGGTGCCCTCAGGACACGGTGCGAGCAGCGGCCGGTTGACGGAGTAGGTGAGACTAGGGTTGTGTTGAGAAGCGAGGCGTTGCTCTCGGCTGTACTTTCAGGACAGAGAATCCTGCGACGGACTCGATGACAGAGTTGGTTACCCTTTTCTTCTGCGGAGACGATCAGAGACGGTGCCCACAGACACGGTGAGGTCTTTGCTGTTCCTGCGACCTCAGGAACAGGGGGCAAGCCCTTGGAGATCTTTTCTTCAAGCAGGGGACAAAGCAAGCAGCAAAGTCCTTTTCTCCTTTCCTTGGCAGCACGTAGCCACTGCAGGCAAACCCCAGACAGCAAACAGCCCAGGGGCAGTACTACTCCTCAGCTTCTCCGGCTCTTCTCCTTGGCAAAGGTTCCTCTTGATTTCCCAGAAGTGATCTCAAAGTCAGGGGTCTGGGCCCCTGTTTTTATACACAAAAATCCTTTGTTCTCTGAAGGCAGAGAGTGTCTGCACCCAGCCAAAACTAGTTCTGTCCTCACTGGTGCAGCTTCCTGGCAGGAGGTGGTGACAGCATTGTTGAAGTCAGACCAGGCCCATTCAGGTGAAAAGGAAATCTCCTCCCCTTACTCTAAATACAGCCCGGGACTATTCAGCCCATATCAGGCATGCCCTACCTTTCACATACACTACACCCTGCCCACAAGGGTACCTTGGGCCTACCTTAGGGGTGCTTGATATGCAAGAAAAGAGAAGGTTAGGGTTTGGCAAGTGGGTGCACTTGCTAAGTCGACATGGCAGTACCAGGCTGCACACAGGCTCTGCAATGGCCGCTCCTTCTCCTTCCACTCGACCAGAGCCTGGAACGACCTTCTGCTCCACCTCAGACAGACAACAGCACTCCCCATCTGCAAAAGAAACCTCAAAACCTGGCTCTTTGTCAGAACCCCTCCTTGATAGACTGGAACCTGCGACCTCCCCACCCCCCAGCGCCTTGAGACCCTTACGGGTGAGTAGTCGTGCTTAACAAACACCTAATTGATAGATTGAATCATGAATCATGCACTTGCACTTTGGCACTGAACAGCAGGGCAAGGTGCCCAAAGCATCTAGACCAGCAAAACTGAGTCCAACACACAGGAAAAACACAGGAGGCAAAGGCAAAAAATGCAGGGGAGACCCACGCCAATGGTGCCAGGTCTAACAGGTACTATATGCAGTATAATAAAATACAACTTGACAGTATAATATCCATCTTAACATAATCAATTCACATCCTCATAACATGTCCTGTATAAAAATGTCTAGAATAAACATACTCTGTAATGGGAAGGGGAGACATTTGCAGGGGGTTAATCCTCGCATCTGTGTCCTTAATAGAATTGAAACTTTTCTTTACGATAGCTAGGAAACTTTTCATTCTATGTCAGGAACTGGAGGTGAGGATTAGGCTAGTTCAAAGCTTATCCACCACCACGCTTGCCAGAGAGGGAACTGGTTTAAAATAATAGGTCTTAAAGGTGGAGTCACTCGACCAGTCCACTGCGTTGAGGATGTCCTCAAGGCGACCACCCAGACAGAAGGCCTTTGATGCCACAGCCCCTCTTACTGAGTGGGCTCCAAATCGGGAAGTATCAATCCCTCCTTATTGTATAACCCATTTGACCCATCTGGCAATCGTATGGGACGAAACTGCTCTGTGGGGTTTTGTGAGGGCAATTAGTAATTGATTTTCCCCATGTGGACGAGGTTCGTCAGTCATAGTTTCGTATGCTTTAATGGTGCGAACTAAACACAACTTAGGATTCTGACACAAGAACGGATAAGACACAATTCTATAATTACAATTTGTTCTGTGAGAAATGTGGAATATCACCCCTTCCGGGGTGAAAACTCTGGGGCTTATTTATGATCCCTTGCGTCACTTTTGATCCGTCGATGCGTCACTTTTTGTGACGCACCAGCGGCGTAAAAAATGAGCCTTGTTGCACCATATTTACAGAGAGACTCATCTAGGTAGATGCGTCACTTTGTAAACCCCTGCGCCACATTATACCTGCACCAGGTATAATGTATGCAGGGGGGGGCGTCCGACGCAAGAAAGGGTCGTAGAAGTGACGCAGTGAAATCTGTAAGAATTCACTGCGCCACTTCTAGGATGCAAATGCATCAATATCTTACGCCTGCCTCATGGCAGGCGTAAGACTGACGCAGGCACATTTCGCATGGGACTTGCCCATGTGTAATGACCCTTTGCTGGAGTTGCGTCACTTTTGTGACACACTCCAGCAATGCTTCATTTTTGCGCCTACAGGTACGTCAGAAATACTGACATATCTGTAACTCCTTGCGACATGATATGTCATACTGTAAATATGACGCATAATTGGTGTCGCAAGGAGTGCACACTGAAAAGTGACGCATCGCTGTTTTCTCGCAGCGCAGCGTCACTTCATAAATGAGGCCCTCTATCTCTTATATCTAGGGCCCGGACTTCTGAGACTCGATGACATGATAATCAACATAGAAGCATCTCTAATTTTGCTGACAGTTGTTTCCTGGACAGGTATTTATTAAAAGGGCAGGCCTGCAACAAGGAGAGGACCTTGTTAACGTCCCATAGAGATGAGTACTTGGGTATAGGAGGAACTAAAAGTCTGATACCCCTTGATAACTTCCGGACTAGCGGATGCTCCCCTACGAATGACCATTCACCGGTAAATGCCCTGCCGAAATCGCAGATCTAAAGCTATTAATAGACCGGTACTCGAAACCTTGAGAAGCCAGATTCACCAGAAAATTCACAACGTGGACAGTGTCCCCCCCCCCATGGGATCAATTTGGTAGTGGAGACACCAACCCATCCATCTTGACCAGGCAGATCGATATTGTTTACTCACATTGTCTGCCCAGGCCTTAAAGAGAAAGGAGGAGGTTTCTGCTGAAAGGCCTGGAACTTTCCAACGTCGCCTGTAACCTTCCAGGCCATGAGGTGGAGAGACCCCGCAAGGACCAACGGGTGAATATTGTTCTGGGGATCCCGGGGAAGATAGGGAAACAGGGGTAGAGGGATTGGAAAAATCCCAGGAAATTTCCATCATCACTGGAGACCAGGCTTGTGAGCTCCAAATTGGGTGATTACCACTACATCCGCCCTTTTTCTGCATACCTGTGGCCGTCAACCTGGTTATCATGGCAAAGGGAGGAAAGGCATAGGGTTGTTCCTTGCTCCAATCTTGGAGGAGGCGTCTATGGCTGTCGCATGGGTGTCCGGCATCCAACTGCACTACCTGTCAAGCTGGAAGTCCAGCCGGGATGCGAAGAGATCCATGGAAAAGGGACCTCATCTGGCCTGGATTTGATGAAAGATTCGAGGATTCCATTTCCAAAGGCTGGCATCTTTCCAATGGCGAGAATGCCAATTGGCTTCCTGGTTGGAAATCCCCGGGAGATGTTCCACCGACAGGGAAATCTGGTTGGCCAAACAATATTCCCATAGGGTCCGGCGGGGTCCGACAAGATCTTCAACCTTGTCCCTCCTAGGTGATTGACGTAGCATACTGTCGCTACATTGTCCATCTTGAGGAGGACTGAGCATTTCACCTTCTCCTTGGTCCAACAACGGATGGCAAATTAACCTGCCATCAGCTCCAGACAGTTGATGTGCAGAGATTGTTCGGTGGAGGACCATATGCTGCCGGTGGAGAATTCTCCACATCATGCGCCCCATCCGTAGCCACTGGCGTCTGACTCGATTACGAGATCGGTTTGAGAGCCGAAGATCACTCTGCTTCTCCAGGCATCGATGTGTGATAGCCACCAGTTGATTTCCTCCTTTGCCTCGAACGACAGCAGAATCATTTGAGAATATGAGAGGCCTTTCCGGATGTGTTCGATCCTCAAAGGTTGTAGAGTCCTGTAATGAAGAGGACCCAGGAAAACCGCCTGAATGGAAGACGAGAGGAGTCCCACTATCTGTCCCAAGTGTCGGAGTTTGGTCAATTTCCGAGAGGATAAGCTGAGAGTCTCTTCGGTCGAATTCACCAAGAATCCCAAGAATTCAATTGACTGGGATGGGATCAGGGCTGATTTCCCTTCGTTTATTATGAACCCAAAAGATTCTAATAGGTCTATCGCGTCTGCAAATGCGTGGACAGGCGAAGTGGGCATTGGTCCATGAGCAGGATATAAATGAAAAGACATTTCTAAAGCGCGTGGTTACCAAGGGGCATCCCAGCGCTAACAGCGGTGCAGCTTCAAACTCTGGGCAGAGTTAAGGAAACAGATAAGTTTTTATTTGTTTTCGAAAGGTCAGGTAGTTTGGCTCAAGGCGGATGCGAAGGGGAAGGTAATTCCATAATTTAGCTGCGTTATACGAGAAAGAGATGCCCTCCACTTCGTGTTCTTCTTATTTTCGGGACTGCCGCCAGTTGTTTATTGTCTGACCTCAGGTCCCTATTAGAACGGTAGGGCTGAATGATGGAACTGGTTATTGGCGGACCCTTGCCTGAAAGTGCTTTATGTGTAATGCACAGTGCCTTAAACTGGATCCTCTCCTGGATTGGAAGCCAGTAAAGCGAATCAAGCGCAGGCTTAGCCGATAGGCGCTTGGGGATATTCAGGAGCAGACGTGCTGCATCGTGGCAGATAATAAGTCTTATCCCTTGTGCCCGTAAATGTTCGATGATCGGCCTCATCAGCTTGGTGAAACACTATGGAGCCGACGAAAGACCGAATGGGAGGGTGGTGATTTTGAACACCTGGGAGTCCCACTGCAACTGCAGAAAGCACCTGTGCGGGGGAAAGATCGGTACCGCTAGATAGGCGTCTTTTAGGTCCAGGCGGACTATCCAATCGGAAACTTGGAGAAGATCCCACAAGAGGTGGATACCCCCTATCTTGAAGTGACGGTAGAGTAACCAGGTGTTGTAATCTCTGAGATTGATGACTGGGCGTTGCCCGCCACCACTATTCTCCACTAGGAGAGAAAACAGCGAGGGTGAATCGTCGATCTCACTATTGCTCCTTTCTGTAAAAGGCTGTCTATTTCCTGACTCACCAACTCCCTTTGCTCGGGTGGAAAGGTCAAAGGAGTGGGCGGGTGGGGTTGGATCGGTGTCCCATAAAATTTGATGTGGAAACCCCACACCGTTTGGATTATCCGTGCATCTGAGGATAGCTTATCCCAATTTGGTTGAAAAAGGGCCAATCGCCCCCCTCCCACCCAATTAAAATACCTGTCGGGTCTTGGACTCTCACCTTGGTTGTTGTTGTAGTTGCCTCTTTGATCGCCCCTGCCTCCGCGGTGACGGGGATAGGATTTCTTCTGGTAGACGTTGCCAAACTTGCCAGAATCTTGTCACTGGCCGTGTCTTGAGTCCTCACCTCTGGAGGCTGTTTGAAGAGGACGGCCGGATGAGCACCCCCTTCCTCGACCGGCTGTGGCAAAAACACGGGCTGTAAATAGTCTTTTGATTGAGGATTGCGCTTTATCAAGGGAATTAAAAGTGTTCACGGATTTCCCTAATTCCTTGATAATTGGGTCCCCAAACAGGTTTCCCTGGGCTATTGACCCTGCATCTGATGTGGAGAGCTTTCCTAACTTGGGATCAATCTTAATGAGTAATATCTCCACCTCTCTGTGGAGCTCGCACAGTTCGCGTTCTCCAGGAAGATGATGACCCTCTGAGCCCAGTTGAATAGTACTTCCTGCCATAGGAGGGAGCCGGAGGCTTTGAGGTCACCTCCATAACTATGATTTTGGCTAAAGGGCCCACGACGTCCAGGAGTTCATCCTGGCACGATCGCCAGGACCTGTTGATGCCCTTTTTGAGGTCGCAGACAAACTTGGCGAGGAAAGTGGCCATTTCGGGATCTATCCCTGCTGTGGTAGCCACTTTCCCCTCCAATGAGGGATGGGGGCATTCTGCCTTAAGACATCCTCTCACTTCCTTGTCAAGGGGCTTCCTAAAATGACTGGCCATGTAGGTCCCCACCTTGGGTGCGGTACACCAGTCCACGGATCCCGGGTGCAAGAGGTCATCAGGATCCAGAAATCTCCCTGTGAAGGAAGGCCGGTGTCTGCGGCTATGTCTGACCCTACCGGGGGGCTGGGTGTCGGGCGCCACGGTCTAGAACTGTCCCCATCCCCATCTGATGTGTTGGGGGAATCATCCCCATCCCCGCAGTCCGCCGGTGGCGGTGTGAGTGGATTTAGTCCTGAGGGACCTGGTGTTTGGGGCTCTAGTATGGGCTGGGCCATCAGAAAATCCCTCTTGAGGTGCGCAAAAGCGTTGTGATCGACTCCGGGGTCATCCGTGCACTTACGTTTCTCTAGGTTCTGGGGTTGGTTAACCGTTGGTGTAGCCGGTGGAGGTAGGGGGTTAGGTGGTATCTTCCCTCATTTTGAGGGGTTTCTGACACTGCGCCTGGAGTGCCAACAGTCTCTTCTCCAGGGGGGCTACTACCTGAGACACAGCTCTGAGGATGGAGGTGTCCATCACTTCGCAGGACTGGTCATCTGTTGTGAGGTAGGTAACTTCTTCCTCCTCCATGTCCTCCCCAGTTTCCTCGTACTCCATAGTGTCAAATAGGAAAAGGGAGCAGACCTCCCACTATCGCTATGAGGGATATCACTGCAAGATTGCCAAAACCACTGGAATGGGGCTGCCCCCTGATCTTCTGAGGGGTTAACCAAGCGCCTGCCTGGGGTGTCCCTTGCCTGTTGCAGTCTTACCCTGAAGGGTGTTTTCACTTCAGGTGCTGGCTCACTATATCTATTAATATCCCCTATGCTTCACGAGCGGTGTTTGAAAAAACTGACTTGAGTGGGAATGGGGCTATTAATAGACGCACGATTGAGCGGTGATTATTAAAACCTCCCCCGTGCTTCTTGACCACAGCCGGAACACTTCGCTAATGTCAGTCAGTGAAACTGACCTGTTCCGTCTGCCTGTGGTTTGGGGATGTGCTGCGTACGTAATTAATCAATGCGGGCCCTTTGTCGGTCGGGAGAACGCACCGCACTCTGAGCGAGCCTGAGTGACGGCGATCGCGTAGGAGCGGAAAACCCTGCTTCACTGGCAATTAGCAATTGTCTAAACATGTGAAAAAACGCACTCAATACATTAGATATGAGGCAGAAAAAGCGAGAGAAAAAACACTTATCTGTATTGCTGCTGGAGCAGCAAAGAAAGAGGGGGATAAACGTGCTCCACAGGAAGTTATACGACAGACTGTGACATGATTGGATGGACTTTGTTTGTTTTGATTTTCCCTTATGTTCATGGGAAATGTAGTCTTTGTAAAACTTCGTTTTTCGCAAAATGGCTGCTGGAGTTTACAAATTATGAAGAAAGTGAAGAAAGACCAGCCTAATCCTCGCCTCCGGGTCCTGACAGAGAATTAATTTAATAACACAGAAGCATTTTTTCTATTTTGTTCTACCATTTAAAGTAAATACATAAAATGAATTAACATTAACATTTAACTTTAAAGTATTTTTGATATACATTTTCAAATTAAATATATATGGTTTAATTTTCCCTATTCTTTGCCAAAGGGAGTCTTCACAGTTGAAGTGGTAATCTCTGCAGGTCAAAAGTGTAAGTTACCACAAAAGTGCAGTTTGTGAATAGCACTCTGTAGTAAATTTTGCATTACTACTGTAGTATTAAAAAAGTCTTACAAACTGCAGTTTGTGAATCAGGTCCTGCATCTTTTGTGGCCTTAAACACTGACTGGTGTGCTTCTGTTTATCTCCAAATGTTTGTAGATTTGATCAGCTCCCTGAAGGGTTCTGCTAAAGATGTAAGATTCCTTTTTAACCTTCGCCAGTGAGTTACCGTGCCAAGGAGTTTCACAGGTGTGGGAGGAGGTACTGATTTATTGTCTTAGACTCTGGACAGGTCTAGAGCCACTGCCTTAACTGAGAACGAGTATCCAAAAGAACACTGATGCTGGGATTCAGAAATGTGCTTTTTTTTTCTAGCTGAGTGTGAGGCCACAGTCACTTATTCTCTGACGGAGACTTCGAAATATGATGCGGTGCTCTTTAGAGTTTCAGAATGTACTTGAATGTCGTCACTAACATTTACGACTCCACTGAACCCTGTCAGGACTTCTCAAACCACATTTTTAAAGACTTCTGCTATACTAGAGATTCCAAAGTATTTGTATACGCTTAAACTTAGGTGAGTGGATGACATTATTAAGTGTGTATTTGCATAAACCTAGGTGAGTGGAGAAAGTGGTGATGTGCCTGGATTTTGAGTTCTGTTGAATTTGGTGGTAGTCTGAGTTGTTACATGTAAATTCAATGAAATGAGGGACGATCTAATTAGGGATCAACTAATCAATAGAATGTCTAATTTAAAAATACAAGAAAAACTTCTTGGTCTAAAGGATCCCTCTTTAGACAAAACACTATCAGTAGCCAAAAGGATGGAGAACACTTTCAGATATGTAAAGGAACTAAATACTGTATCTTCAAAAACACCACAAGAGGATGACACTGTTCACAATATAAAAAGGAGCACTAAAAGAACAGGGGACAAAACCATATCTGTTAACAGACAAGAAAACACTAGATCTAAACCCAGATTTTGTTATAGGTGTGGCAGCCCTAAACATACAGCTGATGCCACTTATTGTCCTGCAATAAAAACAAGGTGTCACAAATGCAAAAGGTTAGGGCATTTTGCAAGATGGTGTAGGAGCTCGGGACTTTCTACGATATCCAAGTCAGTTAATTTGGTGGCTCAGGATGATCTGATTCACAAGGAGGAGTTGTTCTACGATGACGACTGCGAGAATGATGATGTTGAGGTTATGGTCATCGAATCAAGTCAAGTTCTCAAATGTGAAGCGAACAAACAAGATACTTATCGCCCACCCAAATGTGTTATTAAGATCAAGAACAAAGATGTACATGTATGGGCAGATTCTTGTTCCCCATTTACTATCATAGATAAATCTATTTGGGAAGGGTTAGGTGGTAAATTAGAGGAATTACATTCCACTGACGTTGTCCCAGAGGGGTATTGTGGTGAAAAGCTTCCTGTGTTAGGATGTATTGAAAGCGAGATGTGTTTCTTAGACAGGAAGACAACAGCCAAATTATACGTCATGAAAAAGGGAAGATCCCTGTTAGGTTGGAAGGAACAGAGAGCACTCAATATAGTGTTAAACCCTAATCATCCCCAACAAGTTTTATTAACTTCACCGGGCACAACTTCAAAATTGATCAATAAATTTCCCAAACTGTTTAGTGAAAAATTAGGATGTTTAAAAAAATTTAAACACAAAATTATCTTAAAAGTAGATGCCATCCCTAAAGTACACAAGGTAAGAAATGTACCTTTAATTTTGAGAGAAAAACTTAAGGATGAATTGATCAGATTGTGTAATGAAGGTATAATTGAGCAAATTGAAGCGTCTGAATGGTTAAGTCCGGTAGTTTTAGCCCGAAAACCAAATGGCAATATTAGGTTGTGCATTGACTTGAGGAATGTAAACGACAACATATGGATAGACCGGCACCCTCTTCCTCAGATAAACGAAATGTTAGCTACTATCAAAGGGGGGACGCATTTCACCACTTTAGATTTGTCAAATGCATACCATCAAATACTACTACACGAAGATTCTAGACACATCACCACTTTCATCACTCCGGAAGGAGCTTTTCAATTTAAACGCATGCTTTTCGGGTTGGCGTCTGCTTCAGCCGTCTTCCAAAGGGTGATGCAATCTATTCTAACAGGTTTTAAAAATGTGGTCGTTTTTCAAGATGATGTGTTGGTATGGGGGTGTGATGATAACAACCACGATTCAATTCTGGAAGAAGTCCTCAACAGACTTTCTGAAGCTGGTCTTACGATTGCTTTAGAGAAATGCAAATTCGGGGTCAAAGAGGTGGAGTATCTAGGTCACACCTTGTCCTGTGAAGGAGTGAAACCAAAACATAGTTTAGTTGAAGCCATTGAAAAGGCTCCTGCCCCAAGGGATAGAAATCAACTCAGGTCATTTCTAGGACTTGCAGAGTACTACTCTAAATTTGTGCACCATTTTTCAGACAAGGTACATGAGCTTAGGAATTTAATGAAGAAAGGTATCAAATTTGAGTGGTCTGATTTGTGCCAACAAAATTTTGATTCTATTAAGAAAAGCATTATTAATGCGGTGTCATTGAAGCCTTTTGATCCCAACGATCAAACCATCATTACTACTGATGCCAGTAATAACTGATTAGGTGCAGTACTAATCCAGGTGCATAAGGGACAAGAAAGGGTGGTGGCCTTTGCCTCCCGCACATTAAAAGGCGCAGAACACTCATATTCCACCATTGAAAAGGAAGCTTTGGCATGTTGGTGGGTATACAGTATTTTAGAACATTTATATGGGGAACCAAGTTCCAGTTACATACCGATCATAAGCCTTTGATAGATCTATTTTCCACAAGAGGCACAAGCAAGGCTACCCCTAGGATTGCCAAATGGTTATACCGTCTGTAAGAATATGTTTTTGACATAAAATATATCCCAGGTACAAGGAATGTAAATGCAGATTGTATATCTAGATTGCCATTAGAAGGCATGCATGAAGAGGATGATGATGAATGGATGGTTGCTGAAATAAAAGATGTTTGTATGGCTATCAGTGAGGTTGAGTGGAAGAAAGCCGTCGAAGAAGATGCGGTATTAAGTAAAATCATAAACGTTTTAAGTTGTGAACATGGATGGAAATCGCACAAAGATTTGAACTCATTCAAATTGATATGGTCTGAGTTAAACGTGATGGATGACTTACTGAGAAGAGGTAGCAGGTTGGTTGTACCTGAGGAACTAAGAAATAGATTACTGGACATCATGCATGAAGGGCATGGGGGAATGTCAGCTATGAAAAGAAAGATCAGGGTGGATTTTTGATGGCCCGGTATGGACATTCAGATTGAGCGCTTTGTTCGTGACTGCATGGCTTGTGTGTGCAGCGACAAGACTCATTCCTCTCAGGAAACTTCCATAAAGTCCTCTCCCATGCCTAAAGGTCCTTGGGATAAATTAGCCATTGATATTTGTGTACCTTTTGCTGTTTTGAACGTGTCAGACAGATTTGCCATAGTCATGGTGGATTATTTTTCCAAATGGCCTGAAGTTGCTTTTGTTAAGGAAGTTAGGTCCACAAGTATTATTTCATTTTGTGAGGACATTTTCCGAAGGTAAGGTTGCCCCACCGAAATTGTCACTGATAATGGACCCCAATTCATATCTGATGAATTCGAGATGTTTCTTAGGAAATGGGGAGTTAAACATATTACCACACCAGTCTATCACCCAAGGGGTAATGGGCTAGTAGAACGCTTCAACAGGGTATTGGTTGAATGTATCCAATTGGTGTGCAGAAACAAAGAGATGTGGAAACAACAGGTCAAAGACATGTTGTGGTCATATCGTACTACTCCTCATTCGGTGACGAAGGAAACACCTTTTTCCTTACTTAAGGGGAGAGTTCCGTGTTCTGTGGCTGTACCACCTTGGATGAATAGAGCTGGAGTATACAATGCAAATTTGGAGGTGTTGCGGGATAGAGTAGAAAAAGCAAAGCCAATTCCGGTCCTACTGCATTACCTGTTGTTAAGGTCAGAACAAATTTGAGACGACAATGTACTATGCCTAAAAAATATAAAGATTATATATGTACATAGTTTTTTTTTAATTTTTTTATTTTAAGGGGGAAGATGTGTTGTATTCCTTTAAGTTCATGGAACACTGGGGTTCCTTGGCAACCATCTGTCGGATTGTATACAGAGGAGTTGCTGTTGGATTGGAGAGCAGTTGTGTCCCAGGGGTCTGTTCCTTACCACTGAATAAATCCTGTTTCTATAAGAAGACTGTGCTTCTTTCTTCACAAAAGTCTACCTTAGAAAATCAACATGCCCCATTTAACTCCATCACCAGACCATCTAAAGTTAAAGTGATGTACCATTCTCTTTTGATTTCAGTGTTGGACAGATGCATATCTACAGAAATGCTCACATCTGATAGTGAGGCTCCCTTGAAATCATGGTGAGTGAATCCCATCGTGTGGACCCTTCACCTCATTCTATTATGTTGTTTTTTCCAATGTCAACAGTTCAGCTTCAACCTTTGGTCTTAGGTGAAAGGCCACCCATCTGTGGGTTAACACAAGTGGTTGAATGGAGTGGTTTATGAGTAGCTGCGGTGGTTTCTTTCAGGTATCCAATGCTTTTGAAGAGATTGTAGAACTCACTGTGCAGGCTGCCTCGATCATTACATACACAAACTGCATTAAGTGGAGTTGTTCTGCTTTTTGGCAGCTCAACAGCGCTCAACTTTTGTCAACCCCTTCTTTCTCCTCATCATCATCCATATCTTCAGTGACAGGTGCCAATGGTGGAGGCGTGCCAGTGTTGACTGTCTTCTTTTTAAATGTCTTGGTGGTGCAAGCGGAACGAGAGACACTGGCAAAACGATTGGTTTTGCAACACACCATTGATGTATTTGATTGAGTGAGGCACTCACGGTTCCGCTGCAATGTTGACAAGTCCTCCCTCTTTTGACGGTTTATAGGTTTGAGTTGTGATGTAGCTTTGGTTACTAGGTTCAAGGGTTTCCACTCGATGGGTTTGCTGAGATTTAGCTAGGGTTTCAACAAAAGGAGAACAAGAAGAAAACAGAAACATTCCCTGATAAATGCAGCCCTCAGCCGCTGGTTGAAGGGGACATGAAACAGTGTGAAGGGGCAAGGTACGGGAACTCTTTCTTCACACATTTGAGAGAAGTGGACCCAGAGCAGTTTAATTGGCATTCCTAGATCAGAGAAAGGGCCTTCTGACTCGAATTGACTGTAAAAAGAAGCCAGCATGCTTGAAAAACCTCATGTGCTCATGGAGGGGTGAGACTGAAGACAAGGATAACATTATCCGATATTATTTTGAAAGTCATTAACAAAACTCACTCACGGGGAGATTAGCGAGGATGGGGGAGCCGTGGCCCTTCTTCATACGAATTCTGTATCCTTTATGGCCGGCTGGAGCAATCACTTTTCTCTCTGTTTCAGGAGATTTGTCTTTCCAAAGATTCTGTGTTGAGATGGCAGATTAGTGTTTGGTTGTTCACTTCCGGTCTTGTCTAGGAGTTAGTTAGAACAATTATTCATTGCTTTGCCACGACAGTCAGCCTGGCTCTCGGTGCTGTGTTATTGTACTCTGAAATGTGCTTCTTCAATCACCACAGTGTTTACACTGGCACTTACACTTAAAAAATGTGTTGATCCTTTCCGACTTATCTGTCCAAAAGCCCGAAATTGCTGCCCTTCTGCCAAAACATGTGAGTTTAATATAGATTCATTTGTACACCATCATTTTATAAAGAGCATAAAACAGCACTGGGTGACATTGTTTTAAACGCCCCTTCCTTCTCCTTCGTATCCCACAACCAGCAGCTGTTCCCTTGGCCCCCTGGCACTTCGCCTCCATTGCTCTTTTGAACAACTCTCTGTATTAAAAAAAAAATTGAAAGTTGCAGCAATAACAGGATGGCCGAACATATGTGTTCGTATTTTCGGATGCTGATGAGTCACAATAAGTAACTGAAATGTGTCATCAACAACAGATGCGGGGCTGGTTAGAGACTGAAAAACATTCACCCGCTCGCATGTTTCATTTTCCCTGTGTCGCTCCTTGTAAAACACGAGTGTGGCAGAGCACACGGCTGCTGCCCGCGCGCCCGTGAAAGATGGCGACGTCTTATCTCATAACAAAGAACTAGACAATCTGAAGAAGATGAGAGGGGCTGGTGGACTCGGTCAAATAGAGTCAGTTACTGGTGAAGGCCAGTTTATTATATGCTGCTTACAACGAGAAGCAGCACCGCCCTAATAGGATGTGGCATAACGGCTAGAGCGGTCGCCCTGGAAGCTAGGGAGGTGGGTTTAAGTCTCGGCAGGGTCGCTCAACATCCTGTGATTCTGGCCTAATCACTTACTCTCCCAGTGCCTAACAAAAATGAATGTGTCTGTCTGTGATGCAACTGGTGCTCATGTAAAGCCCTCTGAATCCTTCAGGGTCGAGTTCCCGCTATAAAAATCTGCAAAAAAAACTTGCCTCACCATCCAGTTCTTAACTAACTTAGCCCCCATTCCTATTCTTGAATGAGAGCCAGGTTTAACAAACAAAGGGGCATGTCATCAAGGGCATTATCGCAGGTTTAGCGGCACTTTTTGGCGCTAAAACGGAGATAATCATAATGCCCTATCAGCATGGACACGTTAGCGCATGTTTCCATGCATTTTCACCCTTTCCCTGAACGGCCAGCTGTGCATCTCTAATGAGATGCAAAGTGGGCGTTCCTCCCCCAAATAACGGGAGAAATGTCGCTAACCGACATTTCTCCTATTATTAAACCTCCCGCTAACTGGCATGGTGATAAGAAAAGTAGCGCTAACCGCGCTTATCGATACTTTTCTTACGCCGCTTTTATCTGACTGAGCCATTATATCCAATGGAAGGTGGATATAATGGTTAAGTCTGCCCTCCCCTATCACCAACGTTTCGCCAATCGTTGTACAATTATCGCTGGATTTCCAGCGATAATCGCACAATATGTAGCTATCGCTGGTATTTCTATCGCTTTTGAGATAAGCGTCACTGATAGCGCGCTATCGCAGCGATAGCCGGCGATAATTATCCTAGCGCTAAGTGCGCTTAGCGATAATTATCGCCGGTTGTTGGCGATATGCCCCAAAGCCTGGCCGGATGCGCATCCCGACACTACTCCACTCCAACTTAACAGAATAAGAAGATAACTTCAATAAATAAATATGAGGTGAACAATTTTCAGATACAGTTGTTCTGATGTTCCTTCATACTATTGTTACATTTCCTCATTCAGATGTTGTGGTTGTCGAATGTTCTTTAAAGAACGTTGTTCAACCTCTTCATTTCCAACCTCGCTCCTATCTTTGACAAGTCGTTGCACTTTGAACTTGACTTTGTCACTGGGGCATCTCCTCAGTGCCACGTTCACTTATAAGGTCATCTATTCTTTTAACATATGATGCATTTCTTGTGGCTCCTATCAATGACGGTGTTTCCGAAATCATCGTTCCTTTAAGCGACTTGCAAAGGCTCTTTGTTGAATTGAATGTCGGACTGGCACCTCTGCAATCACTCAGTCAAAGTTGAAAGTTTTGGCATTCATTTTTGCATCAGCATATTCTTTGATTTTAGATTTAGCCATGTAACCTCTTGCCAAACATTACTGCATTCCTTATTTGTAGACTTACTTATTTGAGGACGCCTCGAACGTCTAGCATGTCCAAAAATCAGCTGTGAAGAAGATTTACCTGTTGACCCACACGAAACACTACGGTAATCTCAAAAGTTTGAGACAATGCGTGATGCACTAAAAAAGTGTAGCATATTTGTTTTTTGTACTGCTTTATTTTTGTTAGACATACATCTTTCTACCAAGTTATTCACTTGTGGCCAAAATGGAGTCATTCTCTTGCGATTCCCAAGTAATTTATGAACCTCTTGAATTCTCTGCTATTTTGAATGAAAGTCCATCATCTGTTTTAAGTGCAGTGTGTATACCCCACTCAGCAACAAGTTTTTTTAAAGTAGGGAATGCACCCTCTGCAGAGGCAGACATCCTACTATTGGAAATCATGAACATTCATCTATCAAAACAAGTAGATATTTAACAGAATCCAGGGTTCCATAGAAGACTAGCACTACCGCTTCTCACAAATCGTCTTCAAAAGTGAGTTGATCAACTTCTCTGGGGGTGTGAATTTCCAGTACACTGGCAAAGATGATAAGCATTGATAATGTTGTCAACAAGCACATTTAATCCGGTCAACTATATTTTCTCTTTTTAGAAGTTTCTTTGTATTCACAATGCCCAACTTGCTCGCACATACAGTTTCAACTGTTTTCCTTCTTCTTAGTAATAATCCACTTAATGATATGAACAATTCATTTCGAATCTGTAACAGATGGGACAAAATATAACCAGCAGGACTGTGACTTTTCCAGGTCTATGTAGAATTTTGTAGTTATATTTCATTAGCCATATACCCCAGCTCTCAAAGCTGGCATGCATTCTGGTATTGGATTTACAGATATAAATAAGAGTGTTGTGGTTAGGAACCATAGTAAATGGTTTGCCATACAAGAATGAATGGTCATATTTCACCATACTAATGCACCACTAATCCTTTATGGGTTCCGGAGAAGCGTGCTACTCGCTGAAAAATCGCTTCGATGCCTAAGCGCTATATAAATGCAATTACAATACATTACATATAGTGTTCACAGGATCAGACAATAGCAAGGCTTTTTCAGCCTGAGAATATACCTGTTCAACAGCAGTTAGGCTTCAACTTCAATATGATGCTACCTGTCTAGGTGAATCTCTTTGTGGCTTATGCAGGTCTAAAATAGCTCCAAGTCCCACTGAACTGGAATTGGCAGTTACCCCTGTACACAAGTCAGGATCACAATTTGCTATGTGCTCTGCTAGCATTATCTGTTTTTTTTCACTTTGCGAAACACGTCATTACTAGTTTTAGACCATCAAACTGCTTTTCCTTTCTTGGTCAACTTTCTCAACGGTGCATTGAGTGGTGCAAATTGGGGTATATAGTATGAGCAATAGCTCACTGTGCCAATTAGGTGTTACTTCTGAATCAGTCTTTGATATTAAGGTTTCGCCTATATTCATGCAATCATCCAGAACAAATACAGCTAGCAGTGGCGTAACGAAAGTTGAGGGGGGCCCACCTGCAAAGTACACGGAGCGGGCCCCCTGCCCGGGCCACCACCTACTACTTTTGCAGAGGAGGCCCCCTCGAACTTGAGGGCCCAGCCTGCACCGAGGGGG
Source organism: Triturus cristatus (assembly GCF_964204655.1). Classification (NCBI taxonomy): domain Eukaryota; kingdom Metazoa; phylum Chordata; class Amphibia; order Caudata; family Salamandridae; genus Triturus; species Triturus cristatus. The sequence continues at coordinate 272,449,270 of NC_140587.1, forward strand.
CTGCGGGGGCTTATCTTACGCCACTGTGAAGATGCCAGAAATGCCTCTTATTTCAGTTATGGAGCTATCTCAATAGAAAAACAACAGACCTACAACTTCGGGACATAAGACATCCACTTTTACACCAGGTAAAAAAACAGAACAAATTAATTTTGCACTGACATAGCAACAATAATTAGTCCATAGTAAGCTTATCCTATTTTGGCCACAGCACAAGAATAGAAAAACGTTCTCATGTGCCCCCTAGTTAGACTTCAGTAACTAAAGTTTTTTGTTTGAGGAGAAATGGATTCTTCCCACATCAAGTTTCCACCCTTGAGATGATCAACCCCATAGTAGGTCGGTGCCAGGGCATCAGGAGTAAGGAGTGGGAGGTGCCATCATAGTGGCAAACTCCTGGAGCGTGGCTTGCTGAGGTTGCATCAGCTCTTTCTGGGGAAGCCAGGTGCAAGCGGTGCCAGGACAAATTTGGGAGCCCCTTTGAAGACAGTAAAGAAGAGTGAGGCACTTAAGATCCCACACAAATGCTCTGTTTTTCTAGTGTTTGGAGGAAAAGCGCTTCTATGTGGTTTCAGCACTCTGAGAAACTACTGCTTAGGTTAAGCAGAAGCTGGGTTTTGTGCAAACCTCATATGCATCATATTCTCATCCTTTTATTCTTGCATCAACCTAACCAACAGCCGTTCCACCCAACACCCAATTTAGAAAAACTCCTTAGCACACGTAATAGTTTCAAAATGTCAATATATCTAGCGCCTTTCCACAGAAGCTCAACAAAAGAATACAAAATGGATTTATCTTCCTTCTTCTTAGTTGTTCTCTTTATTTTATGCAAGTCTTCTCAGTTATTCTTAGCAGCCAACAGCCAACACGTGTTTCGTCGCTACAAGGGAATGTTGTCCCGCGACTTTTTCAAGGCTATATCTTGAGTGGAAAATGTATTTAGTAAGCGGTGATAATTCCAAACCGCCAATGGTTTCAGGTGTGGCGGCGTCTTTGTTTTTGGAAATGGTTATCCGGTTCTTATTGTTTCTGGTTAAACCTCTCAGTGCTTATTCGACTAATGAGGAAGTCCTCCGTGACGCCAGCCCATAGTTGTGATGCCGAGAGCGGGACAACATTCCCTTGTAGCGACGAAACACGTGTTGGCTGTTAAGAATAACCGAGAAGACTTGCATAAAATAAAGAGAACAACTAAGAAGAAGGAAGATAAATCCATTTTGTATTCTTTTGTTGAGCTTCTGTGGAAACGCGCTAGATATATTGACATTTTGAAACTATTACGTGCGCTAAGGAGTTTTTCTATTGTAGAGGGCTAAGGCCCCCATTTTTGAGAAGTAGGGTGGTTCTTCTCACCTTTTAGCACCGTCATCTACACAGTTCTAAATACTAATGTGTGTGACTATTCTTTGTGGCGCCTTAACCTATAACTAATACCACTGCTGTGCTCAATTTCAACACCCAATTTACATCACTTCCTGTGATATCATCAGGGTCAAAGATAATATAAATGCTTGTGCTGTGATGTCACTTGATAACCAAAGAGCATATGATGTCACTTCTGCTACCGTTGTAGTTTGGGTAAATCCAGTGCCCGAGGTCCAATAGGAACCTCAATCAAGTGTAATAGAGGAGAATGCCTCTACCCCTGAAATCCTTAATGACTCCCACTAAACATCAGGCTCCCCGTAGACTGGTTTGAGGGGACACCTTTCACCCTCTGCTCATGTTATCAATCTTAGGGTAAAGGTTCAATACTCACCTGGCCAACTCTTTGCACTGGGCGAGGTGAATCAATCAAGTGTGGCACAAATAGACTTTGGACAATGATATGCAGGAATCATGTCTTATGTCTGGATTACCTGGGGTAATCCTCATTATACATTGTCTCCTCTTCCTTGTTCTCTTTCTTACGAAAAGAGGAATGCTACCTCCTTGACAGACCTATCGAAGACCCAGGGAAAGATAAAGAGAAGTATTTTTTCTGTTTTACCTCTCCTCTTTGCTCCTCCAGCCTTCCAATCACTGAGCGAGTCTCCACTCTCATTGCATTTTGGAACGTCTAAGGAGATATTCAATGGCACATCCCAACTAATTGCCTACCTGCCCTGTAGATAGGATGGGAAGCCAGGAATGGAACAATGAAGAGGGGAACAGGCTTAATAAGTATTACCCCAGTAAGTTAGACATTACTGCCATGATGCCAACTAACCCGTTTTGTGGACATCAACAGGAACACCATTAGCAACCACTGGGTAGAATGAGGAAAATATTTTCGAGTTTGCCAGGCAGCAACATCATACATCAAGAAAACTGATAAGCCATCTAGGCTTAACCAATGTCATAGAAGTGTGACAGATCCAAAGATTAATCCCAGATGCCAGCTAAACAGAAGTCAGAACCACTCCATGAGCCATACAAGACAGTAGCAGCAAATTGGAAAGCACACTGGCCCACTGGAGCATAGAAAAAGGACAAGCGTACTCACACCACAAAAATGATCGAAACATAAAACAGCTGTACACCAATCTTAGGGAACTTACTACCACAGGCAGGCCAAAAAGTAGCAAAGTTAAGAGCAAGACAGCCCCTAAAGTATACAGATATAGGCCATATGAAGTTGACAGTTACACCAGATGAAGCATTATAATAGGCACCTGGAACCAAGCACATTAATGAGCCCAGGGAAACAGATGGCCCAAAGCCCCCTAGCAACATTTTACCTATGAACAACTTGTTGCCCACTCCTGAGCACCAAGCCGTTCCTACTACTGCGAGATCTGTCCAAGAACAAACAAATAAAATGAAGGCCCGCCCACACCCCTGTTATGGGGTTCAAGGGGTGCTCAAATGAGCGCAGGCAAGTGGAGTGAAGAGGAAAGTAAATGAGAAGAGGTTGTGTGAACAAAGATGGGGGTCTTAATAGGTCCTTCAGGAAGACAGCATGGCCTCCTTTGTAAGGACAAGAACAGGAGACATGGTTATAATATTCATGAGGCAGTATTCCTTCTGCAAATTTTTACTATGCGCTACAAATAAAGAGACAGTGCAAATGACAGCAGACCTCTGTCCCTGAACTCTCACAATCTGGTGGAATTTCAACCCTGTGCCTTAAAGAGGCAGAAGTCGCAATATCCACAATGAGTGTCGTATTTTGATAATTGTGGGAGCATGAGGCCGTCTTTGGGGCCTCGCTCTACTCACCCAGATGCCCACAGCTGCCACTAATACAGAGACAGCTGTCCTCCAAGTAAGCTTCCACTCTGATTCCTTACCCCGTGACTGAGAAGTGGTCGATAACCTGTCAATTCCACTTCTCTCCTGTTGAAAGGTATGGGGGGACCTCCCTTTGTCACCATCATTTCCTTTCAATTCACAAGACGCAAAGTATGCAAATCACTATAATATTTGTAACTTGCAGTGTATTTTGATACACTGTAATTTCCATTCACCAAGGCTCATATTATGAGTGGCCACAGTTTTCCAATATCCTGCGCAAACACCTATTTGCGTAGGATGTCGTCATTCCAAGTTCTGCTGAATATCCCACACCGAGTGCAATAAAGTCCTCACAGTTATATTTCAGCTGTTCAAAACACCCAGAATTTAACATGGAAAAGAAGCACTTCTTTATCGTGATATGCAGATCTCCAGATATTATTCCCCAAATATTCAGCCTAGGCACGGTTTATCGCACCAGATAAATTCTGCATCCTTTGGAGTCGGATTTCTCCAGAGGAAAAAGCATTTGGTACTTCAGGCACCAGATCCTTCGCAGATTGGTTGCGTGTAACTGAAGTCAGTGTATGGAGGCTTGTCATACCCACCATTTTACAACAATCTGAGAACGCGCCACATCCAGGGATAAGAACGACTGTTGAAGCTCACCTTGGCTGTTTGTTCCAAATATTTGCCACACAAGAAAACTGCTTGTTGCTATATATTCCTGCAGTTATTGATTTAAAAATAGCAAAACTCGAGTCGCTCTGACGTATAAGCAGCGCCAGAGCCTTAATGACTCGGAAACTCCTGTACTGCAAACAGGTTTAAATTAGTATTATTGGGACAGTGTTGCCTTCCTATTCTAATTTCTCTCAGCCAGAGGAAAGCTCTACAACTGAGCTGATGATGCGGGTCAGGCTGATTATTAAGAACATGGTGGGAGCGCGGGGAAGTCTGCCAGGCGCCTGGCTGCAGGCTAGCAGCAATCAGTGGCACAGTGCAGTAGCAAGACACCTCTTTTGTCTCCCGGCAAACCACCTGCCAAGAAGAAGAAAGGAATTGTTTGGACAGTGATAGAGCATGGGGCTAATGTCAGAGATGCCTTTGGGAGTGGGGGAACCAGGCTTGATCCACGGCGTCGGCTCAGTATCCAGTGATTAGGGGCAAATCATGTAAGTGATTAGGGGCAAATCATGTAATCTCCCCGGGACTAATAGGAAGGAATGGGTCCTTGTATACCGCGGCCGGTGCACGTTTAAAGCGCTCTGATACCGACGGGCCGAGTCTGTGCTATATAAAGCTGTGAACTCCTCCTATCCATTGGAGGTAATGTTACACGAACACACACACACCAAAAAAATGTGAGCGGAGATTTTCATAGCCTAGTATCCTGTGAGTCGGGTCAAACCACTTAATCTCCCAGTGTGTAACAGGAATGAATAGGTCTTGGTGTAGCTTTTACTTTTAAGCCCGCCCGCCCGCCCGCCCCACGATGCATCCCATTCCACCCCACCCTCCGACACGGACTGCTTGCTCCTCGGACGTGGATGGACAGACTCACCTGTCCTGCGGCAGAAGACAGGGCAAGGCTGTCTGCAAGGCTAGCCAGGGGCTAGAAATATTCACATTATGGCCTGCGGCCGCCGCCGCCGCCGCCGCCACAGCCGCACGCTCCCTCTCAGTCGTCTCTGGCCTCTACGATGCCTCTCCTGCCCTCAGCTCACCAGTCACGAACATGTTTAATTGCGAGAATAGCGATGCGCATGACAATGGGGGATCCTGGGGGTGTCACTCGCAGAGTGTACACCACCGGGCAGCTTCGGGCACATAGTATGGCCCTAGGACAGGCAGGCAATTCTGATTGGCTGGCGCTTATCAGTGCGAGCCTCAGACTCCAACGTTCTATGTTGCGCACTTTGCCTGTCAACGGTGAGGTAGGGTAACGATTTTTGGCTATCCGTCAATTGTGGTTATTCAAGCGTTAAATTTAGACCCTTTTTAAGCATGGATACCGCCGCTTCTGTCAGAGAAGCGCTGCGGTGTTATGTGAAGCGGGCAGGGAGGATTTAATAGTACCTGGTGTGCTTTCCGAGGCTTGGGTCCGTATGGAGCAGAGAGGACGCCAGGCGGCAGGCAGAGTGTCAGCTGCTGTGTCCGATGGTATCTCTAGCGAGGGCTCACCAACGCCGTCTATGAGCGGCAGCTACTCGCTGAGAGACACATCGCCTTCCGTCAAGAGGCAGCTTCCCCGGTCACCATCTGCTCCTTCATTCGCCGATACTTTGAAAAGTGGGAGGGGTAGATCGCGCACACACGCAGTGTCGTCCCTTCCCCTTTCCAGGAAAAGAAAGTACAAGAAACGAGTCGTTCTGAAGAGAACTGACTCGGTAAATGCTACTTAACGATGAAATTTTGCCATCTAGTGGCCAAACAGAAAAAGTGCCTAATGTTAATTCTAATACACAAGTTTTGAAGGGGAATAGAGATACTTGCATTTTTGGGAAACATTTATTAAAAAATGTTGATGTGTCAGAAAAAAGGTTACCTGACAGAGATTTATCACCGGTTATAGAACGCTAACACTATTTTGTTGCCAAATCATACTTCAAAGGAAGTAGATTTTCTACCTACTTTACCTCAAAATTCTGGTAAAACGTTGTACAACTTTAATAAGAATACAGATGCGGATAAAGATGACCCCATTTTAGGTGACTTTAACAAAAAGAGCAATGCTAGTCAGGTTTTTAGTTCTATGGGTCCTGAGACAGCTGGACAATGGGTGTGGATACCCAAAGAAATAAATGATGTCCAAAGACTATTGAATTTAAAAGAGAGTAGGTCTCTACCAGCTGCAAGTTCAAGCGTCTTGCAGCCCAACGTGGGTGAGACACTGCCAGGCATGAGAAAGGGCAGTGCGGATATTCCATTCAGGCTTCAAGCGTCCTGCACCATAAGAAATAGCGATGAGGGGGATTTTTCGGCGAAGTTCCTCACACCGTTGGACGAAAAAAGAGCTTCAGTTTACAAAAAAGCTATCAATTGGAAACAATATGATGGGGTTGTTGGGGATGGGGAACAGCCTAGCATTAGCAAAAGGGGTGGTAGTATAGGGAATAAGGGGGTGGTTTGATCTCAGCAGCTATTTGATGGTAATGAGTCTTTGGAAGAAGGGGACATTTTTTAATATGGGGACATATCAGAAGGTGGTCAACACTCTGTTGGAAAAAGGGAGGGTTATACTAAAGACTACTCAAGAATTTATTTTTCACAGAACCAAGTGAACGAGGACATCCAGTGCAGACTCATTTCAAGGCATCAGAGCAGGGGGACGAAGAACAGACTCTTGACTGAAGACAATACACATAATAAATCAGGTGAGGTACATACTCTTATTGTGCACAAACTTTTGAAGGTAGATAAAAGTGTGGGCACGGAGGGGAATCTTAATGAGTTGGTAAGACCGAATAAGGACAGTCAAGCGATCAAAGAGGTTGGAACAGCAGTTGACAAGGTAACACACTCGGTAAGTTCAGACACCATGAACAAAACAGAATCTGAAGAAAAGAGCACATTAAATTTTAACTGCTTACCTTATATGGGGTTTTCTATGCCATTAGGTGCACATTTAAGCAAGAATACGAAAGATAATATATGGAAAGGGGAATTTATTGATATATTCAAGCTACTCCATAGAGAAATACAAGCAAAAGCAGGCTCGAAGGAAGAGGAATGGGAATTGGCAAGGAGACCAAGGGTACCAACAATTATAGACACATGGACTTCTGCCTTTCTCATTTTCGCTAGTGTATACTGCGAAAAATTCCCGGATAGGTCAGTCTCACTGTTTTAAGTATTTAGACACGATTCAGAAGGCAGCAACAGAATTTGGGGGCTATGCCTGGTTACACTACGATGAGGAGTTCAGGGCCAGGTTAGTGTTAATGCCAGAAAAACCATGGGGTGAGGTCGATAATGAGCTTTGGGTCCAATGGATGCACCATCAACAGCCTCCACCATCCATGCACACGGCTAGTGGTCTAGCGATTCCTTATCGGCCTTTTTAGAACAAGCCCACCCTTGGGGAGGGGGGTGAGTACTTGGGACAGACCACAGATAATTGTCTCCGGTGCATGCTGGAATTTCAATAAAGGGTATTGTGCAAAAAAACAGTGCAAATATAAACACGAATGCTCAAGCTGAGGGGGAAAACACACAGTTACGCAATGTTTTGGTGAGCAATCAAATTGGGGAGGTAGTTTTCCAAACAGAGGAAGAGGTTTTACAATCCAGTCTGGAAACAAGGGCTTCTACTCCAATCAAAGTGGGCAATTTATGTCAATTGTTACATTTCTACCCTGATACACAAGAGGCAGCATTGTTAGAATGGGGTTTCAAGGAAGGATTTAAATTGGGATATCAAGGGCCCAGATGTCGCAGAATTTAAAATCTGCGAATACATTTCCACATGTCGTTAGAGAAAAACTACTGACAGAAGTAAAGGAAGGGAGGATGGCAGGTCCTTTTGATTCTTGGCGTTTAGATAATCTCATTGTTTCACCTTTAGGAGTAGTCCCTTAGAAAACTGAAGGGGAATTTAGAATGATTCAACACCTATCATGGCCCCAAAGTTTTTCAGTCAATGATTTTATTGCAAGAGAAGATTCCATGGTACAATTTGCTTCTATAGATTCAGCTTTAGCAATGATAAGGAATACAGGGGAGAAGTCTGAATTGGCAAAATGTGATATTAAGTCAGCTTTCAGGTTATTGCCAGTGCACCCCTCTGATTTTTCGTTGCTGGGAATCTTTTTTGAGGGAATTGTTTTTTTAGATAAGACACTTCCCATGGGTTGTGCTATATCCTGTAGACTGTTTGAATCCTTCAGCTCCTTTCTGCAGTGGTGTTTTTCTTTTCATACTGGGCATAACGGAGTGACGCACTACCTTGATGATTTTTTATTCATGGGTAAGGCTGGTTCCCAACAATGTAAAAAGGCACTACAGGATTTCAAAAGTTTGCACAGGACATGGGCGTGCCTTTAGCAGAAGACAAAACAGAAGGCCCCAGTTGTTGTCTCACATATCTTGGCATTGAAATAGATACCAATGAGATGCAGGCCAGGCTCCCTGAGAAGAAAATACTTGAAATAACCAGGCTATTGGAACATGAACGCAGAGTTGAAAAACTGACATTATTGGAAGCCCAATGTTTGTTAGGTCATCTTAATTATGCCTGTAAGGTCATACGAGCAAGCAGAGCTTTTTGCAGGCGTCTGGGTTTTTCTATGTCGGGCATCAGGTTGCCACATCATAGAATCAGGGTATCGGTACACATGCGAGCAGATTTTGAGGTATGGTCCACATTTTTGACAAGTTTTAACGGTGTGACACTCTGGTCACTGGACGAAGATTTCATTTGGCAGATACAACTTTTCCTCGGACGCTTCTGGAGCCAATGGTTTTGGTTTTTTTGGGAAGGAAAGTGGTGCGCAGAATGATGGCCAGCCAGGTGGGTTGCTGAAATGAAAAATATAGCTTTCCTAGAATTTTTCCCATTGATAGTGGCTCTGGCAGTGTGGGGGCCAAAACTGGAAACAGAACAGTACTATTTAGGGTAGATAATAAGACAGTAGTTGATTTAATCAACGGTCAGAAGGCCAGAGACAAACAGATGTTGAAGTTACTGCAAATTTTCATGCTGGCCTGTTTAAAGTTTAACATTAAATTCAAAGTTAAACATATTGCAGGTTTGGAAAATAACATCGCAGATGCCCTATCTCGTTTTCAGTGGGAGAGATTCCGTGGTTTGGCGCCCAGAGCAGAAATACGGAAGACTCAGATACCCAGCGAGATATGGGATTTGGCGATATGAATGTTCATCAACTCGTCGAAAACTCTTTAGCAAAGAGTACCAAACTGGCATACAGAAGAGCTTGGCTGGAGTTCTTAGACTCAGGTGCAATGTATAGAGTTTATGATAGCGTGGGTTTACAACAGAGTAGAGAGGATATAGTCAAGTTCATTATGCTTAATGTTGACAAGAACATCTCTGCTACTACAATAGCTGGTAAGCTAGCGGGAATTTCATTTTACGGAAAGTTCTTCTGGGGATATGAGCCATCCGCAGGGGAAATGGGTAGGAGACTACTGCAGAGCTGGGCAAAGACGAAAAAGAGAGGGCTATACAAAAGGGAACCAATATCTCTAAAACTTTTGTATAAGATAACAATCAATCTTCATGAGATCTGTTTTTCCGCTTTTGAATTGCATTTGTTCAAATTGTGCATGATTTGGCTTTTCTTCTGTGCCTTTAGGATACCTGAATTGCTAGGAACTGCTATTAATGATGACATAAAGACACAAAACATATGCTTGGTGCATTCAAATATAGAATTTTTTCTTGGGCATTCCAAAACTGACCAAACAGGCAAAGGCTCAAAAGTGATTTTGCAAGCTATAGGTGGTCCTTTGTGCCCTACACAAGCATGGTTAGATTTTCTCACAGTAGGAGGTGCAACTTCAACTTTTGTTTTTCTGCACCTGGATGGTTCTCCACTTAAAGCCTCACAAGTGCTATCAATAATTTTGGTACACACTCATTCCGCATTGGGGCAGCCTCAGAAGCCACCAGATGGGGGTTTTCCGTTAGCGATGTTAAAAAACTGGGGCGCTGGTCATCGCATTGTTGTTTACGTTACATTAGGAAGTTAGAGTATGACAGTTCAATTCAATTCAATTCAAAAACTTTATTCGATCATTAATTAATAATCATAAAAGTACATACATACATGAATATAAAAACATGAGGATTCAGCAAGTTTTAAATTAATCACATGTCATGAAAATGGTGCTTTTCCTCAGACATATCGATTTTAAAATATATACAGCAGTAAAAAAACAGATGTCCTGTGAATTAAGTCCAAATAAAAGCCCCATGGCCGAAACAATATTAGATACATTATATTTTTTAAAAAGCGGTTTCAGATATACTTTTCGAAGATGGAGATAAAGAGGGCATAACAGTAAAAAATGCTCCGTACTTTGTTTTGTAGTCCCGTCACACGGACAGGGGGCGGTAGTATAAGTCTTCATTACAGGATACGCAACAAGCAAATGAACAATCCCCATCCGGAGTCTTGTCAACACAAATTGGTGGGAACGGATAGTAACCAATTTAAGGTATCCTGGGGGCCCCATTTCTTCCTTATTATATCTGTCATAAAAAACATGTGAGGAGAACTGAACAGTAGCTGCGTTACGCTTCATCATGCTAACCCTCAAAAATTCATGTTTAATCTCATTCTTCGTGATATCTAAAACACAAGAAGGGTTATCACAGACCCTAAAATTAAAAACATCATCAAATGTTCGGATAATATAGTTAAGCCACGGGATGCGGGAACATTTATCCAAGTAAAGACAATCAGAGATTATCTTTCTTGTAAAGCCAGTCTGTTCCTTAGACCAAATAGATCTCCATACTAACAGGGGTCTTAGTCTGATCAAGTCAGATAGATGTTCTAGACCAGACTCTTGATGGATCAGCTTTGTTGAGGAAGAAGATGGTAAACAAAGGAGTTTTTTGACGAATTTGTTCTCCTCAACCTGGAGCATGTTGTTATTACAATGGCCCCACACTCCTGAACCATATAGGGCCAGAGCAACACATTTATGTCGATATAAATACAACATGTCTAGTATCCGTCTTGAGCCTAGCTTGGATGCAAACCTAAATAAGCCAAAAGAACACTTGGCCATTTTGGCTCTTACATTGATCATTTCGGAAGTCCACATCCCCCCACTATTAAAAGTGATACCCAAATAACAAAATTTGTCCACCACTTTTATGGTTTGGTCCATAACTGTAAAGGGCCTTAGGTTCTTAATTTTCTTCCCACAGGGCATTATAAAAGTTTTTGAATTATTAATTTTTAATTTTCTCCCCTTAATAAAATCTGCAAATTTATTCATAAGTTTTTGCAACCCTAAGGGGGTTTGTGAGAGCAGAACCGCGTCATCCGCATAAAGCAATATTGGGATGGACAAGCCACCAGCAGTCGGTGCATCTGCACTGGTGGACCGTAGTTCCGACTCAATTGCATTAATAAAAAGGGAGAAAAGGAGAGGTGCAAGAACGCATCCCTGCCTAATTCCGGATCCTATTTTAACACTGGGGGTACACTCCCCCGATGGCCCGTATCGTATCTTGGCTGTCAGGTTCCTATAAAGTTGGGCCAGGAAATAAATAATATCTTGGGGGGCACCCATGTCCAACAAGGTTGACCACAGAAGACCATGGTCAACCAAGTCAAAGGCACTGGACAGATCGGCAAAACAAAGAAACAACGAGCCTTGTTTGGCTCGTGTATATTTGCATATAATAAGGTCTAGGTTAATGCACTGTTCTATAGTGCCCAACCCCTTGCGAAATCCATACTGTGAATCTGCAAGGATCCCTTTATCTTCTGCCCATTCCTCTAGACGACTCAGTAATACTCTACTCATAATTTTTAGGGAAGCAGTAAGAAGGGAGATCGGGCGATAGTTTTTTGCCTCACCCCTCTCCCCTTTTTTATATACCGGGATAATAATTGATTCCCCCCAAGTCTGTGGAGCCGCAATCGTTGCAGCTGCATTAAAAACCTTTGTTAACAATGGGCTCCAAATGGAAATCTCGGCTTTATAAAGGTCAACGGGTACCCCGTCCGGGCCCGGCGCCTTTCCCCCCTTACTAGCCCGAATGGCTGCATCTACCTCTAAGACTGTGATATTGAGAGGTATGGGGATTAAAGCCATAGTTTCACTATCCCCCCCTACAGCTAGTCCTTCGGGGTTAAAAATACTAGTAAAATGAGACACCCATTGTTCCTCAGATACCTGGGCTGACATTACCGGGACTTCTTCATTTTGAAGGAAGGGACTATTTATAGTGGACCAAAAAAGCTTGATATCCTTAAGGTCCACTGCCTTGGTCAAATTGTTCCAGGCCTCTTCCCTTAGTTCCTGTTTCCTATCCCTCAGATGAATTGTGTATTCCCTTCTGAGGGTTTTAACTGCTTCCTTATCTCTGGGTTTACCCTTAAGAGCAGCTTTGAGTCTTTGTAAGGATTTAGTACATTCTCTGTTAAACCATCCCCCATTAATCCTAGGGCCCTTTGGTTTTCTTCCCGTTAAAATTTCAGCAACATTTTTATTAATAATGTCAAAACTAACTAGAATATCAACATTATTCTTTTCGGGTTCGAGACAGCATTCCACCTCGTCTATACAGGCAGACACGATAGTACATAGTAAATGTTCCTCATTTTGCCTACCCCATTTAATTCTAGGGCCATTAGGTCTATGTGGAACTATATCTGTCACTTCACCATGTAACGCCTTTTCTTTGGCCCCCCACAAAGAAAGATACATTGTTAAACAGTTATGATCACTTAGGGCCGGGTCTACTATTACCGGTAAGGAACACAGAGCTATAATACTGGTGGAGACAATGAGGTAATCGATAACCGTAGCACAGTTCCTACCAATAAAGGTAGGTACCGAATTACCCTCGCTGTCTACCCTAGGTAACATAATGCATAAATCCATTTTAAGCATAAAAGTGTTAAGGGAATCCCCATAAACCGAATGTATAAAGTGGGTCTGGTCTTCCCCCACCTCATCCCCATGCCCACACACCCTATTGCCACCAAATGGGCACATGTAAATGTTAAAATCTCCGCCCCACAAAATATCAAAAGGCACATCGCTGCACCCATATAGCCTTTCCACCTCCGCTTCAAGTTCATCAACCATATCTGTTTTTGAGTGGTTAGAGGCATTGTTGTAGTGGTTTATAACTAAAACATTTCGCCCATTCCTATTTTGTAACCACAACAACTGAGAGTGTAGACCGACGGTCCGGTGGATTTTTACTCGAACCGGTAGCCTCACAGAAAGCAATATCACCATTCCACCACTGGCTCTCCCCATGTTGGATGGCTGGGCATGGCAATTATAGGCAACATACCCGTCAAGATAGACATCTTCGGCCGCCCAAGTCTCCTGTATGACAGTTAAAAGTGGGGATATTAATTATTTTCTCTTTTCAGGTTCGGAGGCAGGGTTGGCAATGTCACAACATCAAGTCTGGATTATTGAACACTCATTCATCAAGTGGGCGGAAAAACGGCATTTTGGGAAAAATTTAGGTTTTTCTTCTGAAGAAGTTTTGTTGTCTTAGTGGGGGAAAAAGCGGCATGAAGTGGGGCCAGCTCATGCCTTTAATGAGCGAGTTATCAGTTAGCAAACCAGAAGTGGTCGTATTACATCTTGGGGAAAATGATTTGGTGCAGTTTTCAGGGCTTGGGCTACTGATAGAAATGAACGCCTTTCGCCCTAAGTGGGATGGGTATTCCCAGACGTGGGACCCGTGCTCACTACGCCACTGGAGTCAAGCTATCCTGGCTGATGACGGCTGATAGCCAGAAACCGGTCCTAGGATGCTTGATTCTGTTCCAGGGAAGACATGGCTTGGCAGTTCGGGCTGGACTGTTCCCATGAGGCACAGGGTCAAGACTGATTTGCATATGGCCATGTCTGAACTGGGGTGGTGTAGTGGGCAAAAGAACGATGGATTTAACCCAGATCTCTTGACTGGGGGAGAATGTATGCATTGTCAGCATTCCGTCCATCATTTGTTTGTTGTAACGCTTTTCGCCCTAAGTGGGATGGGTATTCCCAGACGTGGGACCCGTGCTCACTACGCCACTGGAGTCAAGCTATCCTGGCTGATGACGGCTGATAGCCAGAAACCGGTCCTAGGATGCTTGATTCTGTTCCAGGGAAGACATGGCTTGGCAGTTCGGGCTGGACTGTTCCCATGAGGCACAGGGTCAAGACTGATTTGCATATGGCCATGTCTGAACTGGGGTGGTGTAGTGGGCAAAAGAACGATGGATTTAACCCAGATCTCTTGACTGGGGGAGAATGTATGCATTGTCAGCATTCCGTCCATCATTTGTTTGTTGTAACACTGATAGAAATGAAAACAGATTTGGAAATTTTCTCAAAGACTTGGCCTACCACAAAACTCGTCCTAACTGCGCTGATGCCTCGAAGAATCTGGAGAGGGGCCGGAAAGATTTACTGCAGTTGAAAGGGCAAGAAGGAAAGTAAATAGAGATCTTTAACGCTTTTGCTCTCTTCGTGGGATACATTGGTTAATTCATGATGAAATTACTAAAGATGATTACCAGTTTTTTAGGCACGATGGTGTTCACTTGTCCTTTATTGGAAATGAAATTTATATTTTAAACATGAAAGAAACCAGTTCTAAGATTTTGGGTATACACACATGGTGTTGAATTCATACTGTTAAAGCGACAGCGTTACTGGGAATGTTTACAGTAACATAATTTTTTTGCAAAAGTTTTTTCAATTGTGAACAGCCGTCACCTTTTTTCCCCCCTCCATCCTTCCTCCATTCTGCTACTTTTACCATCTAGCCTCTTTCACCCCCTCCCTCCTTCTTCCCCACACCCATTTCCCCGCTCCCCACTCACAACGTTTTATTTTAGGTAGTTTATGGTGGTAGTTTTTTCCGGACATATGTTATTATGAGTAAGCTATTAACTGTTTGGCGACAGGATGAGTTTATGCTGTCAAGAAGCACATGTTTTTTATATTTGAAATTTTTTTTCACCTGTTTGGCGACAGTGGTACTCTTTTTAAATATAACTTAGGACAAAAGTCCATTTTTTCTTGAAGGCTTGAAAAATGAGGGGGGTGGCAGGAAAAACGCCTGAGTTAGGGTTTTTCCTGGTGGCAGAGTTGGAGGAGATCAAGACAGGCAGGAAGGGTTGGGGGCATTAGGAATAGCTTCGGACAGAGGGAAGCAAGGGAGAGAGGTTGGAGGCAAGAGGTAGGCAGGAGAGGGAGATTGGGGTTTGGGGAAGAGGATTAGGCCGAACTTGGTTGGGTAATAGTTGCTATGGAGATATTGCTTAGGGGAGGGGGGTGTTAGTTTGAAATGTTGTTTGAATTATGTTCTGTATATAAATATGTTTATATTGCCTACCTGTCCAATAAAGCGGTCTTTTACCCCAAATTTGCGACTTGGACGTGCTTATTGCCCGATGGGGGCTCCTGGGGGTGTCACTCGCAGAGTGTACACCCCCGGGCAGCTTCGGGCACATAGTATGGCCCTAGGACAGGTAGGCAATTCTGATTGGCTGGCGCTTATCAGCACGAGCCTCAGACTCCAACGTTCTATGTTGCACACTTTGCCTGTCAACGGTGAGGTAGGGTAACGATTTTTGGCCCACCCTGACATTATGAGTTTTATATTTTTTACTTCATGTAAGGAATTTATCATAAATAGCTTGTTTTGGTGGTTGTCGCTTGGACAGGTGGCAGAGTTGGAGGAGATCAAGACAGGCAAGAAGGGTTGGGGGCATTAGGAATAGCTTCAGACAGAGGGAAGCAAGGGAGAGAAGTTGGAGGCAAGAGGTAGGCAGGAGAAGGAGATAGGGGTTTGGGGAGGAGTATTAGGCCGAACAAGGTTGGGTAATAGTTGCTATGGGGATATTGCTTAGGGGCGGGGGGTGTTAGTTTGGAATATTGTTTGAATTATGTTCTGTATATAAATATGTTTATATTGCCTACCTGTCCAATAAAGCGGCCTTTCACCCCAAATTTGGGACTTGGACTTGCTTATTGCCCGATGGTCACAAGACCAGGCCCACCCTAAGGGTAAACACCGTGCAGCCGCGGATGAGGAGCCATCTGCGCGCTGTGCACCAACAGGAAGAGGCCACGGCGAGGTGCTGGTGCGTGTAGCCTTTTAATGACCAAATACCTGTAGTGCTTGCTGGCTCCGCTGAGGGGGCCCCTGGAGCGTGGGGGCCCCCCGCGACACGGGGGCTGCGGAGGCCTGTGTTACGCACCTGACAGCTAGATATTTTCCTATTTTCCATTCCACTGTTACAGTTTCCTTATCTCATTTTTGTTTAGGAGATTCACCTGCTCCTGAGATGTTTTTGTCATTGTCATCCTGGCGGTCCCTTCTTCCATCAAATATAATCTGTCTGTTACGCTCCTTGTGAGAATTGTGTCAGTTTCTTCTTAGTCTTCGTGACCACTCATTTGACACACATAACACATTGCTTTCTGTGCAGATTTGCATTGTTTTATAAAGTTTTGTTCTTGTAAATTGACTCTCAACTTGCCATAAATTTGCAAAACGGTTACTTTTACCACATTTACAACATTTTTGTCCTATGGCAAGACATGTCCCTGAGCACGGGAATACAATTCCACATCTATTTCTTTTGCCAATCTTACTAATGAACTTTCTCTTGTGCTCCTTGTATCATGCATGAGATTGACTTGATCTGTTGTCTTATTTCGACCTGCGTCCTTACCATTTGCATAAGCCTTTGCTCTCACTTGAATGGGAACTAATTTCAGTATTCCTTTAATAAGTGAATACTATAATAATTTATTTTTAAATGCAGTTGAGTGATACTTGAATGATAAGCAACTGTATTACTTCTTCATTCTTATATTTGTGAAATTCACAATATGCCACCAATGTGTAACTGTTACAAAATCGTCCATGGGTTCATCTGCCTCCTAACAGACCATATTAAATGTATACCTTATGAAATATATATTTCTCTGAGGGTCAAGTCGCTAATTTAAACAATTAAATATTCCTTCATATGTTTGGATTTGCTCTGGTAAATATGCCATTAGTATTTATTCCACATCATCTCTAACTAGACTCATTGGTAGATATTTTGCCTGTTCGTCTGTATGTGTTCTTTCCTCATTTCTTTTAAATAATTCTCATGTCTTCTATGCCATTTTTCCAACTGTGGCCCAAGTATTTGTGATTCCTAGAAGTCAAATGGAGGTGGTCTCCTAAATGTTGTACTTGATATTGTGTCTTACTCCTCTATTTGATAATTAACCGCTGGAACAGTTACTGATGGGGTTTCACTCTGTACATTGTCTATTGACATGAAATTCTCTTTTATATTCTAAGGCCACTGATATATGTATAAAAGTATATTTACCTATATTTATTTCAATATTCAATGAGTTTGTTATTTATTTTGCTTTATTTCTTTGATAGTTATCCCTTGATTTTGTCACATATTTTTATAGCACATTTAATGTGCATATTTTATGTTTTCTTTCTTTAACTGTACACACACCTCTCTCATGGTCACACTATTCTGCAGATATGGACAGTTCTCTTTTGCTCTCTCTCTCTCTCTCTCTCTCTCTGTACATCTGTTTTCTTTCTAAATCTGTGTTACTCTGCATGCATGAACCACTTTGCATTTGTGCCACTCATTTGCTTCTCGTCATCCATCACTTGCACATGTTCATTCTTTATTTTGCTGCTTGTCAGTGGCGCATGTCCTTCCTTTATTTTTAAAGGAAGGCACTTACTTTGTCAAAGCGTGTCCTGCCCCCTCCAAATCATCTACCCAGAGTATTGATCTGGATCACAGTAAGAAACAGTACCTCCTCTTACCTTCAGCAGTAATGTTGCTATGCAGCCACTGCCAACCTGCTGACATCCACTGCTGTGACAGGTCGCTGATCTGTTCTGAAGCTTCAGGTGGGTTGTCATTTTCCGCAAACCACCAATTTTCAACCAGCACACAATGGAGTGGAGACGTGCGAGCCAAGATGGCGGCTCGCTCATTGGTTCAGCTCACCCGTCATACCGAAGAGGTTTTTAAAGCCGAAATAGCAGGAATTTTCTTCTCCCTGCCTCTCTCGCCACATACCTGCATTCCGGAGGGCATTTCTGGGAGTTTTCTGGCGCTTTTGATGCTTCTGGACCCCCTTGGGCTGTGATTTCCTCCTCACCGACCCTTCCCTCAGCCTGCTCCAGGATTCCAGTCAGGGAGGCGGAGCTCTGCTTAAGAGAGGGTGCGGCTTCGGCCTTGGTTTCCACACACAACTAGTTTTAGCTGCTGCACCGGTTTGAAGTACTTTTTCTCTACTTTTACTGTCATTTTACCAGCATTGCTTGGGTTTACTTATTTTATTAAGGATGACAAATAATTCTACAGCAAAGAAATGCAAACAAACTGTCTCTCCTCCTCCTTTAAAATCAAAAATGATAGATTCATCGGAACCCTCCCTTGTTACCATCCTGGAGGAATTAAAAGCTGTCAGGTCCAATACTGACAATATTGCCACGGAGATTAAACATTTGCGGAAAGACATGGCCAGTCTTTCAATGAAGTTTGCAGATGATAAGATTAAGCGATGTGATGTTATTGCCAAAAAAAGATAGCTTAATGCCAGTGGTTAAACAAATCCCCTTCATTAATACCAGACTACTTGACTTGGAGAATAGAAACAGGCAATATAATTTACGCATTTTTAATTTGCCTGAAGATATTGAAGGCAATGATTGTATGTGCTATTTAGAAAATGTGCTACCCAATTTGCTGAATGTAAAATTTACAGAAAAATTTGAAATTGATAAAGCTCATCATATTCCGTCACACCGTAAACCAGGTCAATCTAAACCCAGGCAAGTCATCTTCAAACTTTTGCGCAACCATCACCTCGTTCTATCAGGAAGGCAACTCGTGCGATTCCTTCCCTCTTGGTTAATGGTTCCCAGATTTTCATCCATCAAGACTTTGCAAAAGAGATGGTTGCGATGCGACGAGATTTTGCAGCGATGCGACCACGACTCAAAGATTCTGGCTTCAAATATAGACTCTTCAATCCATCCACAATGCGTATTTGGAAAGGTGACATCTCTAAATCCTTTCATCGTCCGGAGGACCTCCAAGCATTTTTAGACAACCACTCTCCTCCTTCAATGGATACACATGACTCCTCACCCTGAAATTGCTCTATTAATATTTCCGCATTATTATGATTTACTGTTACTATACATTTTTGCGGGTATCTTTATTGTTCAACCAGTGATATCCCTGTTGTGACGATGCTAATCTTCTTAGTACGGGTGGCCTCTCCTTGTCCTTTATCTTTACTTGGAAGCACACAATGGAGTCAATTATAGATGAATGCCAGTTTATTAATATGTCGCCGACAACAGGAAGCAGCACAGGCCTTTAACTGCTTCACCACCCAGCTCTTAATTAACTTAGCCTCCAGTCCCCATTTCAGAATGAGAACCACATTTAACAAATACAAATGCATGGCTGCATGTGTGTCACAACACTACAGACCCCTCTTCCAATGCCATTTCTATGGGCAGACAAAGCTCACAGGCACCCAATCTGCCTTCTTGCAATCTTTTCTAGCACAGTATCTCCCATCCTTAAAGATGTAGTGGATACACTCTACTTGCAAATCTTTAAAGATATTCCAATAAATTGAAAGTATAGGATAATTAATTTATGAGTTTATATTTTAATGACGGTCTAATGTTCTTTGTGTTTACATAAGCAAAAATCTGTCATACTTTTCATATGCAGTTTTATTTCTTAACTTTTCTGTATACACATTCATGGGGAACCTCTCACGAGGGAACCTTGGTTGCCCAAAAGGAAACTGAGTTGCCTGCAGCCTCTAGAAACGGCATCTCTCTGGTGACCACGCTGTCATCTTACACTAAATGACAGAGAGGCTGGTGCTACAGCACACCTGACCCTCATAGACTCTGGATTTCATTTCCTCAGCAAAAAATATGGATGTGTAGCCTTGAGGAGCTCACCTATCTGTCCATGTACTGAAGACCATACTGGCTGAGATGCAGCTCTAGAAGAGGGTGTGGCTTCAGGGAAGACCCAGGAACTGCAAAGACTCACAAGCCAATTGCTCTGGATTGGTTTCTGGAGTCATGTGGTCTAGTGACCTCAAGAAATTCCTCCAGAACAGAGATAGGTGACCACACCAACGGAGTGACTTCCCACTTCACTGTTATCTTCTGGAAAGGAAGAGGAAGCTGTGCCTGGTGTTCCAACCCCAAAGGGGACTGAAACGTCAGCTTTTCTTTGAGACTGGTTGTTTCTGCTGACAGTCACACTTGGAGTGGAGAAATGTTATGATGACCCTGCTGTCAAGGGTCCCCTCTCTTTTCTTGCTTCTATACCAAGAATAAAGACTGAGTAGTGAAGGTTGGAGGAAAGGACATCTTGAGGCAGCACATTTTACCACTCACCTGGACCTCCACAGTGCTAGGAACCTGGAGACAACCATTTCTCCATTTGTCAAGGAATATCCACTATTGATGACCGAGCACATTCTCAGTAGAGTCTTCCTGTGGTGATCTACTGCTTAAGTATGACTGTTCCATTTCCCCTCACCACCTGTAATGGCCTTTCTGTTTTCATATTTTCCATCTCTTTTATCAGCTGCTGATGACCGCACAATGAACACTTGTGGCCTGCGATCTGAAGCTCTGTTGCCTTACTTTACTGGAACGCATACCAGGCTAAAGCTCTCACTTCTTGCAGTAATTCGCTAACTCCACTGCAGGTGGGCCTGAATTATACAACCTACTTCTACCCCAGTGGCGGCCGGTAATTCATGCGAGGGGGAGTGGGCAGGGTCACACAAGCACACATGCACATCCATGCGTCCACACGAACACACGCACACCCATTCACAAAACGCACTCACAAATACACATATATTCATACATACACATGCATGCACTAAACCTTAAGAAAAATAAAACTTACCGGGCCGCTGTGGCGATCTTGGGTGGCAACATGGAAGCTTCTGTGGGTCCTGATCATTCCCTTACTCAACACAAAGTCATGTGGGGTCAGTAAGGCTGCTGCCTCACCCTCCTCAGTGACGAGCGTCACTGATAAACACTCAGCCCTGGGCACTTCAAGGCTTTAAAGTGAAGCTCTCAGGTCCGAGGCTATATGTGACACTCCCCCTCATCATGAGGGGGAGAACCACCAAGCGAATTGCCAGGCAGAGTAGGTCGCTCCCACATGGCTGTTACATCTTCAGCCCGGCAAAGATCAGCACAGGCAGCCAAGCACCAGCGCATTTAGCTCAAGTACAGCACTTGACTGCCAGACCTGCACATGAAGAGTGTCTGTCAAACTGACCTTTGCTAAGCCTGACAGACAATCTTCATGTTTGGAAAGAGGTGGGAGGGCAGGGTCAGTCTGCCCTTAAGGATTGGCAGCCGACTCTACCGCCATCCATCAAACTCATGTGGCACAAATCAAAAACTCACCTAGTCTGACCCTTGCACTGCAGTAATGGGTCATCTGACTTGAACTGCAAATGTTGTAATTACTATAAATATGGCCAGTCACTGTAACCACAATGATATGGCCCTAGAAAGCCTCTATCATGTGCCTATAGGCAATTAGGATGTGCAGTGTGCGCTATACAAACAAATTATTAACTTACCACTGATCCACCACAAATCTCAGATAAAGTGCACCAAGATTCCCAAGTACTGATAAAGAGAGTGCCCTCCTTAGGAGGGGAACAGGTACCTTGTTCCTTTTGATGAACTTGTTTAGATTTCACTGTACTGCTATACCAAAGCTCTTACACCCCTATTGATGGAGATAAATAATCTTGTTTCTTTGTTTATACTTGCTGATTTACCAAGTTTTGTCTTACCCTTTCAGGTTTCTGTTGATTCCTTAGTCCTCAGCTAGTCCATTGAAGGTGGTATTCATGCTCTTTTCTCCATGACTCACAATGCCTGTGCCTCACAGTGCCATGGTCAACCCCTAGCACGATGGTTTTTCTTATACGATTCTGTTCTGATTCAGCAACCAGAAACCTGCATTACCCCCACAATAGAGTTCTGTGTGTCTTAGAGGTCACTGGTTCAATTCACAGCACATTCAGTGCAGCCTTTTAGCTCCCCAAGGTCAATACAGTGAGTGCAATTTTAGACTGAAATCTAATGACTGCATATAACATGCTCTTTGTTAATCACTTTCAATAAAAGTAATTGGTAAAGAACAGATCTTTATTAACATAACCAATGAGTTATCCTCTGCACTGTACATGTGTGATGCTTTTGTTTCCTGTTGTTTTCTCTTTTTAATTTGACTCAAAGCACATGACTGTATCCCTTAAACTACGAGCAGCCATCCAGAAACTACCACAAACCCCACTGCGGGTCCCTGTGGACTCACGTCTTTGCAGCAGGGATAGAACAGCCAGCTGTAAAGAGAGTTTGATGCCCCCAAATCTATGTTCCCTCCTCAGATATGACGTCGATGCTACCAGGAAAGAAGAAGAAACACCTCGTAAAGCTCCACTGGTATCTCCAGGTTAATTAAGGCTTTGCGCCAGCGCCAGAGCAAAGCACAGTGACACGTGCTCCGTACGGCGCAAACGTTAGTTTGCACTGGAAAGGTGAGCTTTCACGGTGCACACACCTCTTTGTGCCACTTTGCATCGCTTTGTGTCACTTTGCATCAATGGCACAAACAGGGGCGTTACTGTGGCAGATCAACACAAACACCTCTATGTTTTGACGCAAAGTCCAGTCTACTAAGCTAAAGAGACCGGGCTCTAAAAACTAATGCCAGCTTACAGCAGGCCCAACAAGCAGAAATTTGGATATTTGTGTAAAATAAAAAGAAATCCATTGCACGTGTGCTGACAATTCCAGCACATGGGAACAGTCTGAGCTTGGCTGCGCATAGAAATGTGTACTGAGATATGTGCCTTCAATGCAAATCCTATGCTAAACTGCACAGGCTCACCTCTGCGACATGGCGCAAGGCTCTCCATTGGCACAGGCACTTTTGGGCCGGTGATGGGGACGGAAACAAGCAGCAGCCCATCTTTGTAGAAATGACGCACACTGGGTTCCCTCCTTTCTGCAATGCTGTGCACCACATTTGGATGCCACTCTGCATTACCTGAAAAAGTAGTACATCTGGGCGTAGTGTCTGCCGAAGCATGCAGTGACTATGCATGCTATCAGCCAAAACTGTAGGACACAAGGTGACACCACTGCCAGGCTTTCCCGAAAGGGAACATCATCCCCTCACCACCTCTTCATCGATGAAGGGAACAACTTTCCCTCTCAAAAATTTCTACAGGGAGTCATCCACTAGAGCCCAACATCCACCTGTGCCATGAAGAGTACAGTGACGGTGCTGCAGCGTCCTTCATGCTGAGGTTAAGCGCGAGGTTGGGTGATGCTTGTCCAAGATGGCTGAATAGCCATGCAGCTCCGGGATGCCATGTACTCATAGGCTGATGCTTGTTCAAGATGGCTGAAGAGCCATGCAGATCCTGGATGCCATGTACTCATAGGCTGATGCTTGTTCAAGATGGCTGAATAGCCATGCATATCCGGGATGCCATGTACTCATATGCTGATGCTTGTCCAAGATGGCTGAATAGCCATGCAGCTCCGGGATGCCATGTACTCATAGGCTGATGCTTGTTCAAGATGGCTGAATAGCCATGCAGCTCCGGGATGCCATGTACTCATAGGCTGATGCTTGTTCAAGATGGCTGAATAGCCATGCAGCTCCGGGATGCCATGTACACATAGGCTGATGCTTGTCCAAGATAGCTGAATAGCCATGCAGCTCCGGGATGCCATGTACTCATAGGCTGATGCTTGTCCAAGATGGCTGAATAGCCATGCAGCTCCGGGATGCCATGTACTCATAGGCTGATGCTTGTTCAAGATGGCTGAATAGCCATGCAGCTCCGGGATGCCATGTACTCATAGGCTGATGCTTGTTCAAGATGGCTGAATAGCCATGCAGCTCCGGGATGCCATGTACTCATAGGCTGATGCTTGTCCAAGATGGCTGAATAGCCATGCAGCTCCGGGATGCCATGTACTCATAGGGTGATGCTTGTCCAAGATGGCTGAATAGCCATGCAGCTCCGGGATGCCATGTACTCATAGGCTGATGCTTTTCCAAGATGGCTGAATAGCCATGCAGCTCCGGGATGCCATGTACTCATAGGCTGATGCTTGTCCAAGATGGCTGAATAGCCATGCAGCTCCGGGATGCCATGTACTCATAGGCTGATGCTTGTCCAAGATGGCTGAATAGCCATGCAGCTCCGGGATGCCATGTACTCATAGGCTGATGCTTGTTCAAGATGGCTGAATAGCCATGCAGCTCCGGGATGCCATGTACTCATAGGCTGATGCTTGTTCAAGATGGCTGAATAGCCATGCAGCTCCGGGATGCCATGTACTCATAGGCTGATGCTTGTTCAAGATGGCTGAATAGCCATGCAGCTCCTGGATGCCATGTACTCATAGGCTGATGCTTGTTCAAGATGGCTGAATAGCCATGCAGCTCCGGGATGCCATGTACTCATAGGCTGATGCTTGTCCAAGATGGCTGAATAGCCATGCAGCTCCGGGATGCCATGTACTCATAGGCTGATGCTTGTCCAAGATGGCTGAATAGCCATGCAGCTCCGGGATGCCATGTACTCATAGGCTGATGCTTGTTCAAGATGGCCGAATAGCCATGCAGCTCCGGGATGCCATGTACTCATAGGCTGATGCTTGTCCAAGATGGCTGAATAGCCATGCTGCTCCCGAATCCCATGTACTCACTAATTACAACAGGGCTACACAAACTGGCCTATGCATGGCTACAAGAAGTGTATGTGCCTCAATATCTGTAAAAATGTCAAGGGAAAGCAAGATTACTATAGTACTAGCATGGAAAGAGCTGAAACACCAGTAATCAGGAAGCCCAATGAATCACAAAACAAAGAAGGCATGGTGGATTTGAGTGGAAAATTAACAGAGTCCTCATGGATTGAGCAACATTGTATGTGGGAAAGATAAAGTGTAATGAAGGAAAAATACAAAGGCATCACTGGACCTCAGTGATCTCATAAGTTATTACAAGCAAACCTGTACACTCAGTGAAGGATGTCTGGGTCAATATCCATGGTGGGTAATGTCATTTTCCACTGATGTCCCAGGACATTAGATACTATTGCACCTCTGCTGCATAACTGAGTACTCCCTTTTCTCTCCTGAACCTCCAGCTGTAGCTTGGATGATCACTGAAGGCTTACTCTGGCATCTGGTAATGGGTTTCGAACACCGGTGAACCAAGGCATTATAACCCAAACAATAAAATTATTGCTCATTCAAAGCTATTATTCGTACTATATGATTATATTATTATTATTTTATACTAAATCAAGCTAACAGACACCCAAGTCGACCGCTCAAATTAATTTCATATTTCCCTATACTAATTCACCACTCATCCAGTTTGGGTTCTGGAGTAGCGTGTTACTCACCAAAAACGCTTTGATGCCTTGTTAGGGGTAGTAAGTGCTATATAAATGCAATTGCAATTATAGTACTTAGTTGACCAATGTGGTGAATGCACTAAATAAAAGTTGGTATTATCATTATTATTATCATTGTTATTATGATTATTAATGTTATTATTACTGTTATTATGATTATCATCATATCGTCATTTAGGTTGTGAATTACATAATGGGAACGTGGCCAGTTACAAATAGACAACAGTGGAAACCAGAATCTCTTACAGCCACTAGGGACTGAGATATAAACCCATTAACTATTCTAACGCTGATACTGTAAGAACCTAAGGCCCTTGATAATGAGTGTTCAGGATAGGAGATGGGTTTTTAACACATGCAGTAAATAGGGTCACCACGTTTTGAGATATTTACCGGGTGCAGGAAATAGCACCTATTCCGAATTGACAGCCAGTAAATTGGAAATAACGTGAAATTTGGTGGAGGAGACACATTCTGCATGCATCAGTATTTACTGGCATTTTTGCCTTGGTAACTGTCAACAGATTTGACCTGCCAAAATTTACCTAGGAAAAATTGTAGGAGTGCAGTAATGACCACAAAACTGTGAATTCCGATATGTGCAGTATCAGTATTGAACAGCGCACTCACTGTTGAGGCCCACATCTCAGTGGTGCGACAGATACACTAAGTACACCTATTACAGTGATGTCCTTAGAAGGTAGTCCTCAAGTGATCCCAGGGACCAGTCTCAGATAAATCAATTACATACTAGTCAATGAATTGCTACAAAGTATCTTAGATTATATATTTGCTCATTGTCATAGTTCCCTCTGCAGGCCACTGCTCCAGAGGGATATGCTGGTGATCCAGAGCAAGTGCTGTAGTGTTCGTGTCAATTCTATGGATCCTAATATGGTTCTTTTAAGTCTATACTCACCTACTCCACATCGCTGAAGATCATCAAACAGGAACGCCCACTCCAAAAAAGTAGTGACAGCTATAACAGTGGAATCAAAGTGATGCATTATAGCTTTGACAGTGCTTGGATTATATAGAGGTTCCTGCCCAGTATAAACCTGGGTTGGTCCGGTAACAGAAGTTAAGAAATTAAAATGGTAGAGGCAGTGTATGTAAAAAGTAAAAAAAAGCTTCCTCCCTGAACAATATTGGGCTCATGCAACCATCTGCATTTACCTCAGATGCCTTCAAAGAACTCGGAGGGAGTCCATATTCGGGATTAATATATATCAAATGAAGGTCAATATTTTCTAACCTTTGCCCAGAATTATTAAAAACTGTCAGTCTTTATCAGCTAATTCTGAGCATTTTAAATTCAGTATCACACAATCTTCAAATAAGTACTGCATGGCAAAAAATGTCTATGAAAACCACAATGGAGGGCAAAGAAGTATTGGGTACAGACAGCAGATATGCCTTTATGAACAATGACATAGATAACATTATGAGTACCGAGATATACAAGGGTTAGCCCAATTGTTTTATTGTTATCAAGCCCTAAACAATCCAGCTCAGTAGACAAAGCAAACCAACCAATTCACAAGATACAAATAGCACTGACACCGGCTTGGGTGTGTTGAATTCTTTGCTCTTAGAAGCGTTCAACGGGTCATAAACAAAATTAAAAATCCAATAGCTAAACCATCCCCTCTAACCAATCAAACACACGCTGACTGTAATAGAGAAATAGCTAAGCTGTGGCACAACTATATACATAAAAGATTGGCAAATTAATAATGCAAGGATAATTAATACCAGCATGGCGTATAAAACTTGTGACAAACATCTAAAAGTTCTGCTCCTCCCCGTAAGTACAAAAAGAGTATTTATCAATCAATGGTATGATGCTAGTCACCTACTATCAATATTGAATATACAGCAACTGTAGGATGTAGAAAAATAACTCTGAAAACCCTGAGAGTCTGTTTCATTGCCAAGAGCCACAACTCCGACCATAGCATGGAGAGATGTAAACAAGAAGAACTGGAGTGTCCGATCAAAGCGTGGGGAGATGGATACAAGAAGAACTGCAGTGTCCGATCATAGCTTGGAGAGATGTAGACAAGAAGAACTGCAGTGTCCGAACATAGCGTGGAGAGATGCAAACAAGAAGAACTGCAGTGTCTGATAATACTGCAGAGAGATGTAAATAAGAAGAACTGCAGTGTGCGATGATAGTGTGGAGATATGTAAACAAGAAGAACTGCAGTGTACGATCATAGCATGGAGAGATGTAAACAAAAGGATCTGCAGTGTCCAATCATGCACTTGATAAATGTAAACCCGAAGAACTGCAGTGTCCGAACATAGCGTGGAGAGATGCAAACAAGAGGAACTGCAGTGTCTGATAATAATGCAGAGATGTAAATAAGAACTGCAGTGTGCGATGATAGTGTGGGGATATGTAAACAAGAAGAACTGCAGTGTACGATCATAGCATGGAGAGATGTAAACAAAAGGATCTGCAGATGTCCAATCATGCACTGGATAAATGTAAACACGAAGAACTGCAGTGTCCGAACATAGCGTGGAGAGATGCAAACAAGAGGAACTGCAGTGTCTGATCATAACTTGAAGAGATATAAACAAGAAGAATCGCAGCGTCTGATAATACTGCAGAGAGATGTAAATAAGAAGAACTTCAGTGTGCGATGATAGTGTGGGGATATGTAAACAAGAAGAACTGCAGTGAACGATCATATTATGGAGAGATGTAAACAAGAGGATCTGTAGTGTCCAATCATGCACTGGTGAAATGTAAACACGAAGAACGGCAGTGTACGATGATAGCGTGAGGAGATGTAAACAATAAGAACTGCAGTGTAGAATGATTGCTTGGGGAGATGTAAACAAGAAGAACTGCTGTGTACGAATATAGCATGGGGAGATGTAAAACAGAAGAACTGTTGTGTCCGATCACAGCATGGAGAGATGTAAACAAGAGGAACTGCAGTGTCCGTTCATAGCGTGGAGAGATGTAAACAAAAAGAACTGCAGTGTACGATGATAGCGTGGGGCGATGTAAACAAGAACTGCAGTGTACAATAATAGCATGGAGAGATGTAAACAAGAAGAACTGCAGTGTCCATAATGTTCTATTGTCAGCTTAGCTGGATAAGGCATAGTAAACTTGATATTCCATTAGCACAGCCTCTTTTTCAATGCCAGAATCGTACGCCTAGTCTTGTGAACTGCCACTGTGAAGAATGAAAACATCAAGACAGACATCAAGACATCAAGAAGCACCACTGTAGACCATCTCTCTACTAACTTTCAATGCCTTATCTATATCCTAATCGTTCAGAAGGTACACTACGAAGTGAGGATTGTGGATAGGTGAGGGGTGGAGACCTCTGAGCTCGCTTCACCACAAAGAACGCAGTGATCGACTGTTCAGATGAAACAATGAGCAGCTTATTTCTATCTTTCCTGTCTGTGTGGTTTCTTAAACACAGCTATATTATAGCTTCAGGACTGACTTTTAAGATTTTGATTTGTGGCTTGGATGAGTGCTAGGACCTTCTTCAGCTTCAATACTTTTTCATCAAAAACATTTCAATCATCTCTATACTGGAGAGTCATCTTACTGCCATGTCAAATTTGAACATCTTTTCTATCCTTTCCTTCAGATAATCCAGCTTTATTGTTAGGTTATCAATCTTGCCATTAATTGTGGCTAAGTTCACCTTCAGGCTCCATATAGGATCTTCATCTCAGAGTCATCGGGAACAGAATCCACATTTTCGGGGCTATTACTGACTTGGTTATGTTTATTGTTAGTTCCAGTGAGGCCAATTTACAAAAACATTTAGGAGTAAGGGAACCAGTATCACAGGAGTACTCTAACATATTCTTACATGTCTTTTTGAATAAGAACCACAATCTTTTTTTCTTCTGAAAATGCTTGATTTTGGTCTTCATTGTCCATGGTAGCTGTGGAATAAAAAAATATATACATTAAAAAAAACACATTGAGTTTACACATGAATGCAAAGGAGAACTCATGTGCGAGTGCAGATGAATCTTTTGTTCTAGGGTTGGAAATCAAAACAGTTCAAGCGTTAGGAGTTTTTGTTTTGAATTCAGTGTGATTTATTTAGGGAAATAACTGTATCATCAGGAGCGAGGAGAAGAAAACAAATTAATATCACTAGTTTTGGGAAGATTGGATTAATCTGTTAAGGCCGCTGTCTATCGGGTAAGATAAGCGGTATACGACTTCACACAGGAGCGTACAACTATACAAACCCTAATTATCAAAGGGGGATTTGTACTAGTATACTCGGTCCAAAGGGTAAGAGGATACCAATAATCATCTATTGTTGCAGAACAGAGATCAACATTTGGCCATTTTTCAGAAACAGCGACTGGGCCGGTATCCTTGTACACCGTAGGGGTGCGATAGAGTGATTCCCTCACTACAATCAGCTTCAATCAGAGGAGTCTACTTTTATCTTTTGCCATCAGATTTAAGATTACACAATATCAGCTCTGATTTTAATCATTCAGCAGGATCTTTTTAGATTCCGTTAATCATGTTTCGGTCACCTGTACAATTATTCAGAGTCTAGAGTTGAACTCCCAGTCAAGGAATAGGAAGCTCTTGACCCCTACCTCCCGAGAAATATATGCCCAGGGACATATGAGGATTCATCATTGCCTTATTGAGGTTTTTAATTGACTACATGTGTATCATTCTTTTTATAACATATTGTTTTGAGAGTCCATTAAAGTCTTTGTCTTGAAAAAGATGACGATATAAGAGTCCATCGAAACGCGTCGACGCTTCATTGAAAAGTACACAATCTGTCAAGTGGCTAGACAAATGAGTATTTTATGAATTGGATAATACCTGGCACTAGCCCTAAAGTTCTTCCTCAAGGATGTGTACGCTACTTATGACATAGGGTTGTATGTCTTGTGATATGTACTCTCTGTTTTATTTTTATTTTTCCATATAAGTTCTTAATAAAAAGTGATATCAGGTTTGGCTTGTTGTATGGTTAGAATTGTTTGTTGGATAATAATACTATCATGTATCATGATTTTTATGATTATTTGTATATTCTAACTGTTTTTAAATTAATAAATCGATTTGGTACTTTATTACATCTGATGTTGTCAGGATTATCTATTGGGAATATACGGTCTCACTTCCAATGAATGCAGGTGGCATGAGTGACTAAGAATGAATGGAACAGATTGACTTAAGTGGTGATTTTTTCTCCAAAGGATTACACTTATGTGATACTTTGGTAATTACCTTATTCCTTTGGATGTAAGGGGGTCCCTCTTTATTTCTGAATAGAAACTCTGATCAGCCAGCAGGATAATTGTCTCCAAATGTGCAGGACACTGAATGGTGCCCATACATGAATATTTGAATGCCAGACCCAAGTCGCATCATTACTGAAAACAAGGACGTAGTCTCTGGGGCCTTCATGATACACATGCTCCACCAGCGCAAGACGACAGTGAATAGTCCAGGTATGATGCTAGAAGATTGTAGAAGATGTGTAATGTGGAAAAGAAAATGAGTCAAAAGGATGTCTTTCTTTGAAACAGTGAGACACAATCAACATTTTATTCTGGCCTAGCGGCAACAACGAGACACAGGCCTCGATGTTTTTGAAGTGCGACATGGCCTCTCTTATTAACATGCCGCCCACCATCTGCCAATCATTGGAGTCCTCAACACAAATCAGACTAAAGGATATAGAGGTGCATCCCCCTATCCATAGTTGACGGAGGACGCCACCACATGTGGTATCCTTGAGACTAGGATCATATAAGTAGGGCCAGCAACATGTCACATGAAGCAGGTACTGAAGATCGGATCCATGCTGAAGAGTAGAATTCCGTTCAGAGACAGTGTGTCTAAGCATAAATACTGGCAGGAGATGAAACAGATCGGAACGGATACTTGATAGCAGGATTTATAATGAACCTAGCAGACGCCAATGGGCCTTCAAAAGACAGTGGCTTAGATGAGATTAGAATAGATGAGAGGTTGATTCTGCAACAGTGGAACATATCTTAGCCTGTGGGGACTGCATCTTCATAGGACTGCATCCTCCAGACATTCCCATACCCCTAATTGTGAGGATAGACTCAGAATCAATTCCGCCCACAGCTCTGATGCTTTGGAAACAAAAGGACAAATCACACTGATAGTTGTTCTTCTTGAAGCAGGTGAGGGTTGTCAGAAGAAATCTGGACTACAGGCAGCCCTGATGTCAGCCATGAAAGGGATGACTGAGAATACCCTGATGATGAAGGTTCCCTCAATAACATCAGCAGTGACACAGTGAGGGACAGGGAGGAACTGTCAACATTTAAATCCAGACTGCATGGTTGGAACAGAAGGCTTGGTAAAATGGAACAGCAAATAGATCATAAAAAGGAGCCCAGACCTGGGCCAAGTATTATGAAACGCCCAGAAGAAACCGATAGACCTGGAAGATAGGAATAGAAGAAACAATGTTTGGTTTGTGGGCTTGAAGGTCTGGAGCAGACAGACCAGTCCATGTTCATGAAAGATTTCCTTTCAGAAATACTGCAGTGTGAATTTTCCCTACCACTAGAGCTCCTGCAGTGTGAATTTTCCCCACCACTAGAGCTCTTGGTGTACACATAAGCAAGACTCGACGAGACCCATAAGAGCGTGTTTTCTTCAACATCAACAAGTTAGGCAGGAGATGGTATTCTGCTCTGTCCTTTCTTTCTTCCTTATCTTACCCTCCCTCTCTCCTGCCAGAAATGACATGACCAACTGTAAAGTAGCCTAAAAGGACTACTTTATACCTCACTCTTGGAACCAGATTTGTATGGGTCAGATTTCCCCAAGGGCCACAGCCAGGTTTAGAGGGATTAGCCTGCCAGTTTAAATGACGTTTATATTGAGTCTTTCTCAAAAGGGACACAACCTCATTTCTCTCCTCTACAGAGAAGCAATTAGTCACTACCATCTGACTACAGGACGGTCCTTGACTTTATGCCCCTTAGATCATGTACATATCTACATTTAAGGACTCCCCTGAGATTAGGCATTGGTTTTTCATATTGGCTTCGATGAGTCCCAAAGATGACATTGCATAATATAAATACTACGGATTTGGTGGCCATGTTATTTAATCACACTCTCAGGGAGAAGGGAAATGAACAGAATAAGATGCAGGGAAAAGAAGCTAACACTTGGTGTGGAAGTAATACCCATGGCCAGATTCAAATTTTCTCCAGCTTCTAGATCTGCTTGTCATTGATATGGGAAGCCCGGCGGCTATCGGGCTATTTGTAAAGTAAAGATTAAGCAGCAACGTGTTAGCAACTTATGTTATTAAATATAATGTTTATGTATTAAAACTGTTTTCTGATTTATAATCATCTGTGTGATTGATTAATGTTGTTAATAACTTGATTAATATGCAAAAATAGAGTATTTTTTCTAAAGATCATGAAATATTATTGTGTTGTTTATGTCCTTGCAACTTGACTGACAGCTTTATGAATGTGGTTAATAGATACATTGGAACTAAGTGTAGTGTGTCTGCTCTACAGTAGAAACTAGCTATTATATATTTCACATCTATAAATAATGCCTAAATGAGCAATTATGCATTCTAAGTGCTCGGAATAGCGCCATTCACAAATTAGATTCTTTATTCCGAGTTTTAAAGTGCGGTGGCTTCCAGGACTTAATGAGGCTCATCAGTGTATTCTAGATATTGCTGAAGAGAGCAATTAAATTACTACGCATCCCTTCTTATGTTTATTGAGATCTCAGTTTGCCAAGGATTGCTAAGTCACCTGGCTCGTCATTGTGTCAAGCAGCGCTCACTTCCTATGATAAAAGCAATGTGTGTATTTCTTCTTTTTTATTCCTTTCAAAGAAGAACAAACATATTTCTGGGACATGTAAGGGGATAGCAGGGACACTCGCCCAAATGTCTGAACTTTAATTATATATTTAAAAAACAACTCAATTACATTTTTCTGTCCATTTTCAGAGGCAATTCTTTCAGTGGCAACATTTCTATTAAAGATGTATTTGTAATATGCTGCACCCCAAGAATGAGCCTGAAAAATAAAAAAAATGGGATTAAAAGAAAATTGAGATGGAGGTGAGGCTCCAGATGTGGGCTGTTTTTTACCCTTGATTTCCCTGATATTACCACAAACATTGCCTGCAGCAAGCACAAATGCATGCAGTATCCCATACCTTGCAAGACATGTATACAGCGTGTCTTTACAAGCTCAGAACCACTCTGATGTTCAACTATGGGCCACTTAGCTTTCTGATTCACTAATGGGTCCCATTCACAGGTCTCGCCTGAGACAGTACATGAAGTGCTCTACACTGAGTAATCTACACTGAGTGGCTGGTTGGCCCGTCACAAATTGACACAACCTATAGATGTAAGGTGGCCTGTGAGCCAGCATATTGTTATGTTATGTTTATCTCATTTGTAGGGAGCAACCAATACCCCAAAGGTTATCTTGGGGCTGTCAGAGCGCAGAATCAACACATTAAGACAGAGAAGGAGCAATAGCAAAGAAAACCAGTAATATCCCAGAGAAACCAAAGGGCACTAGTTCCTGAAGAGACAAGACTTGAATGAAGATCTAAAAGAAAGCAAGAAAGACATTTGCCATAGGGTAACAGGAAGTTCATTGCAAAGTTTGAATGCTTTAACTGAAGAGGCTACTTTACCTTTTACTTCAATGATGTTCTGTACACCAACACAGAGGAACAGATTGGACTAATGGCAGAACTCAATGGGTACCCTCTTTTTAAAGTCCGCTATAGCCTTCAGGACTGTCAATCAAAGGGTGCTGGTGCTTGGATTACAAGTCAACGTGGTAGACTGACCTGGGTACTGAGAACCTGTCTCTATCATCAGAAGATCTGGGTAAGCTCAGATTCTTTGAATCCTGCCATGAGAACCTGTTGTTTGAGACAAGGAGCTGCATGAGACCACAGTGCTGCTGCCATTGCCAAGCTCAACTCACAATGCATTGCCTCATGCATTGTACCAGAGGTTATATGTCCCACTCTCTCTAACCATTTCACTGAAGAGAAAATCAGTTCTGTTGTGCTGATTACAAGAAAGAGAAAACAGCGCAAGATTATGCATTGCGAACAACTACCTTTTGCTGAGTTGTGTGAACTGTCATACTCTCCATGCTGCTTCTTCTTTGGCTATGGTGTTCGGGGGCTTCCTGTGCTGTCTCCATGTTGCTAGTTGCTGTTGCCAGACTGATCATGAAGATTGCATTGGCCTTAGTCCCTTCTTAAGGAGACCATAACCCTGTTGTTGCTTGTCCAGCTGCAGCCCAGTCATTGCATGCCCAACCAGAGAATCTATTCTACTTTTTCACTCTCCCTGTTTGTTTCATGCAGGTAGAAACCCTCCAATCCCAAGTTTCACCAGTCCTCAAGTAACTCCCTCCAAAATCTTTTCAAATCATGCAAATCTGCTAAGATTCACCCAGAACTTCCCATGCATCCAACCAATCAATCAATCAATCAATCAAGCATTTGTATAGCGCGCTACTCACCCGGAAGGGTCTCAAGGCGCTGGGGGAGGGGGGTAAGTTACTGCACGAACAGCCAGGTCTTGAGTTGCTTCCTGTAGGAAAGATGGTCCTGGGTCAACCGAAGATGGATGGGGAGGGAGTTCCAAGTCTTGGCTGCCAGGTAGGAGAAGGATCTTCCTCCGGTGGTGGCTCTGCGGATGCGTGGTATGGCGGCGAGGGCGAGGCTGGTCGATCGTAGCTGGCGGGTGGGCGCGTAGAAGATCAGGCGGTCGTTGAGGTACTTGGGGCCCAGGTCGTGGAGAGCCTTGTGTGCGTGGGTGAGGAGCCTGAACGTGATCCTCTTGCTGACAGGGAGCCAGTGCAGGTCTCTCAGGTGGCTGGAGATGTGGCTGTGTCGGGGGATGTCCAGGACGAGTCGTGCGGAGGCGTTCTGGATGCGTTGGAGTCTTTTCTGCAGTTTGGCGGTGGTTCCGGCGTAGAGGGTGTTCCCGTAGTCCAGTCGGCTGGTGACGAGTGCCTGGGTGACGGTCTTCCTGGTCTCGGTGGGGATCCAATGGAAGATCTTAAGGAGCATACGCAGGGTGTTGAAGCACGATGAGGAGACGGCGTTGACTTGTCTGGTCATCGAGAGGGAGGAGTCCAGGATGAAGCCCAGGTTGCGTGCGTGGTCCGTTGGCTTGGGAGTGGTGCCCAGGGTGGGGGGCCACCAAGAGTCGTCCCAGGCGGAGGGTGATGATCCCAGGATGAGGACTTCCGTTTTGTCTGAGTTCAGTTTCAGGCGGCTGTTCTTCATCCACTCGGCGACGTCTTTCATCCCTTTGTGTAGGCTGGTTCTGGCGGTGGCGGGGTCGTTGGTGAGGGAGAGGATCAGCTGGGTATCGTCGGCGTAGGAGATGATGTTGAGGTTGTGTTGGCGTGCGATGGCTGCGAGGGGGCTCATGTAGACATTGAAGAGGGTTGGGCTGAGTGATGATCCTTGTGGTACGCCGCAAATGACTTCGGTGGCCTCGGCTCTGAACGGGGGGAGGCGGACTCTCTGGGTTCTTCCGGCGAGGAACGAGATGATCCACTCTAGTGCTTTCCCTTGGATTCCGATGTTGCTGAGGCACTGTACTAGGGTGCGGTGGCAGACAGTGTCGAACGCTGCGGAGAGGTCCAGGAGGATGAGGGCTGCTGTTTACCCGTTGTCGAGCAGGGATCTGATGTCATCGGTGGCTGCGATCAGGGCGGTCTCGATGCTGTGGTTGGCTCGGAAGCCGGACTGCGAGAGGTCGAGGGATCCATTCGACTCGAGGAAGGCGGCGAGCTGTCTGTTGACGTTCTTCTCGATGACTTTGGCAGGAAAAGGGAGGAGCGAGATGGGGCGGAAGTTCTTGAGGTCGGTGGGGTCCGCTGTTGGTTTCTTCAGGAGGGCGCTGAGCTCGGCGTGCTTCCAGCTCTCCGGAAAGGTGGCGGTGTGGAAGGAGGTGTTGATGATGTCCCACAGTTGGGGTGCGATGATGGAGTCGGCCTTGTTGAAGACATGGTAGGGGCAGGGGTCGGTGGGTGATCCGGAGTGGATGGTGTTCATCGTGCGGGTGGTGTCTTCGGTGCTGACCGGGGTCCAGTTGCAGAGGGTGGTGGTAGGGGGCGTTGGTTCAGCGGTTGGGTGCGTGGTTGGTGTGCCGAAGCTGTTGTGTATGTCGGCGATCTTGCGGTGGAACAACGAGGCGAGGGAATCGCAGAGGTCTTGCGAGGGTGTGATGTCGTTGTTTCCGGCGCTGGGGTTGGAGAGCTCTTTGACGATGCTGAAGAGTTCCTTGCTGTCGTGGGCGTTGTTGTCCAGTCGTTCTTTGAATGCTGTCTTCTTGGTGGTGCGGATCAGCTGGTGGTGCTTGCGGGTGGCGTGCTTGAGGGCGGTCATGTTGTCTGAGGTCTGATCGTGGCGCCAGGCTTTCTCGAGGGTGCGGCAGTTCTTCTTGGAGTCCTTGAGTTCGTTGGTGAACCAGGGGGCTTTCTTGCTTCTGGGCCTGCTGGGAGGGTTCCTTAGTGGTGCGAGGTCGTCGGCGCAGTTGGTGAGCCACTGTGTGAGGTTGCTGGCTGCTTCGTTGGGATCCGTTGTGCTGGCGGGGGGGTTCTGGCGGAGGGAGGTGGTGAGCTGCTCGGCGGTGATCTTGCTCCAGCTCCGGCGAGGGATCTGTTGTGGGTGGTGGTGGGTCGTGTTTCTTCTGAAGCTGAAGTGGACGCAGCTGTGATCAGTCCAGTGAAGTCCAGTGGAGTGGCTGAAGGAGATGTGCATGCTGGAGGAGAAGACGGGGTCAAGCGTGGGGCCGGCTTAGTGGGTGGGTGTGTTCACCAGTTGCTTGAGTCCGAGGTTGGCGAGGTTGTCCAGCAGGGTGGTGGTATTGCTGTCCTTGTTGTTCTCCAGGTGGAAGTTGAGGTCCCCTAGGAGGATGTAGTCAGAGGAGGCGAGGGCGTGCGGGCTGATGAAGTCTGCGATGTCTTCGCTGAATTGTGTGCGCGGTCCCGGGGGTCTGTAGATGAGGGTGCCTCTGAGGGTCGTCTTGGGGTCGGTGTGTATCTGGAAGTGGAGGTGTTCAGCGGTGGTGAAGGTGTCGTTGGAGTTGGTCGAGATGTGGATGGTGTTCTTGTGTACGATGGCGATGACTCCTCCAGTCTGGTTGACGCGGTCCCTCCGGGTGATCTTGTATCCGTCCGGAATGGCTATGGCGATGTCGGGCGCTGAGGAGGCGTTCATCCAGGTTTCCGTGAGGAAGGCGATGTCTGGTGATGTTGTGTCGAGCAGGTTCCAAAGTTCCACGGCGTGTCTGTGGACTGAGCGGGTGTTGAGCAGGATGCACTTGAGGTGGTTGTTGCTGATGCTCGGCTTGGCGGTGCGGTGCAGGTCCGGAGGCAGGTGAACTTGCAGGCTTGGCAGGTGAAGGGTCCGTGGGTGCGTTTCGGGGTGGCTCTGTAGCAGACGGGGTTCCGTCCGGCATTGAGTGCGTTGAGGGTGGTGGTGTCGTAAGTCCGTCGAGTGGGATGGCGTCCTCAGGGGCCAGGGGTCCTGGCGCTGGGCGCGGTCCAGGCGGGGACGGGCGTAGACGGGCTTGCCTTTGGCATGCCTTCGGCCCACATTCGGCGCGCCCGCTGCGCACGTCCGCTGCGCTTCCGTGCGACGACCTCCATAAATGGCGAAGTGGGAGGGAGGAGCAGCTGGGAGGCGAGAGCGGGGTGGCCAATGGCGGGAACAGAAAGAAAAGGGGGCGGACCGCAGGGGAGCGGGTGCGGGGAGGGGAAGAAGCGGCGGAAACAATCACGGGTGAACGGGGACGGCTAAATAATCAGGGGCACAGCAAAATACAGGAATGGAAAAACAGCAGTACAGAAGAGAAGGGAATGGTGAAAAAACGGGGGCACAAGCAGAGACAACACAATACTGGCACAAGTCACAGGAATAGCGCAACAAACCAGCGCTCAGCCGGAGCGCGGCAGCAGCGGAGGTCAGGGGTCCTGGCACTCACGGGGGGGGGGAGCCGCGTGTTGTATCGAGCGACCAGCAGGGGCAAAGGTCACTACACAAGTAAGATTGTAATAATGAACCTGCAGAACATTTTGAGCTGATCAAGCAGGGAAAGCATGCATAGGTCTATTCACAAAGATAACTCATATTTGTGAGTAGTTTGCACATGTACACCGATAATTCCCCTATTCTTTGATGTAGGATTAAAAACAATGGCAGATCTGGTCGCTCTTAGACCACTTGTTTATTGGGTTCGTCTAAGGGTTACACCTGAGCTAAGAGAGGTCAGAGACTGCCTTGATGATTTGCTTACTGCAAGAGGTGCTAAATCAGTACCTTGGGTCAAATTTGTTTCTGACTGGCTAAGCAAGCTGGGACTGCAAAGGCTATGGGCAAATCGGGAATTTTGTTTTAAAGATGATCTTAATATTTTAAAATTCAGTTACTGGATTTATATTCAAGATGGCTATATTAGTAACCAGCTCTGTAAGTAAAGGGGTGATGAGTCCCGATCCCTTACTATCCGATGGATATTGAGCAATCTTTTATTGTTATGTTCCTTGTCCTGGACAGGGGGATACCCCTAACCCCCTAAACTTTAACGAGTTCCAAGGTGGGTGTCAGGGCAAGTAGATTTAATCATAGTCTTTCAGGAATAATTCCAATAGGCTGGATTAATTGGTTTTTATAGGTGTTGTCTCTCATTAAAGGAAAGCTGAGTGGGTGTGCAAGAAAGTAACAGACAGCCAACACGTGTTTCGCACCATTACATGGCCATCCGACCTGGGGCTTCCTCAGGGCTGTACATTCAAGCACGATAATTGGCAAAAAAGGTACAATATCACATGGTGGGGACATACAACATGAAGAAAAGTAAGTTCAAGGTAGAAATTTAAGAGAGAGCATTTGCATAGGAATACAGTGCAAACCAAATTGTGGACATAAAAATATTTTAGGGTAGAGAAAATGCAAAGCAAGAAGCACATGAAGCAAATAACATGATTGGCAATGAAAGTAAAGAAAGTGCAAAATCACATGGTGGGGACATACAACATGAAGAAAGGTGAATCCAAGGTTGAAATTTAGGAGAGAATAAAGGAAAGTATTGTCATGGATGTAAAGTAAAAATCAAGGTATCGGTATTATGAAAAGAACAATACGCGGCAAGAAGCACACTAAGCAAGGGACTTTAAGGGGTGTGCCATGTCAGCAGATAGAGAATGAGAACCATTGGAAGGTGATAATTTCCAAATTATGAAACATAAGCAGTGGATATGTATACATAAGGAGTGGTGTGGTCAGGTAGAACCAAGGAAGGAAAGTCGTACATATTGGTATCAATTGTATTGTACAGGAGAGGTATAGATCGATTAGTGACACAGGCCAGGTTGAAGTAAAATGTGATATCACGGCATCAGTGAACATGGGAAATGGAAGCAGAGGCATCAAATATCGAAGTGCAATTGGTCATAAGAGAAGCACCGTGATAGACAGGCCACATACATGTTCAATTACATTGCAATTCCCAATAGAAATAAGGTATGGAGTATAATTACGTGATGAGCAGGGGAATCATGTTCAAAAGTCCAGTCCGGATCGGGGGAAGAAATGAATGATAACTCAATTAGCCAGCGGAAGACAAGGTTCATTAATAAGTAGGTGCCTGTTATATGCTCGAGGACTCTTTAGTTCGTGGCAGTGATCAAGCCGCCCTGTATCTAAAAGTGGGAGTGCCCATAATAATTATAAAAATATTTACCGTGTAGGTGGGGAATTGGCAAAAAGTGGTGAGTGTAAAACAATTAGTGACTCTCGGGAGCGCTGCAACAATCTTTATGGTGGCGCCGCTGCGGGTTGCCTGTGATGGGATTATTGGCGGCGGTGCATGCTCGCCTCAAGGGCTTAGAATATAAATTTTTCTTACTGTGGTATGATATCTAAAAGAGTAGTTTTGTCGTCGCCAAAGTAGGTCCTTATTCAATCTGGGGGGAAATCGGAAGCATTTAGAGTTTGCGGGTGGATATGGAGGAAACGGCTTGGAGGGAAGACGGGAGTCTCTGGGGAGCTTACCTTGACAAATCTCAGCATAATGCCTGCTGGTCAGAAAGAGTCCGCAGAAGCGTCTAAGAACGCGTTGCAATTGAAGGTATTTGAACCCAGGTAACTACGTAGTACTTCCGGGTGATGGGGTCAGCTGTCAACCGGGAAGCGGTAAATGGGCACCATGTTGGAATGGTCAGAAAGTCTAGGTTATTGCAGGCGTGGAGCTGCCTATATTTATGAAGAATCGAAATGCACATAAAATTAGTGTGCATTTGAAATAAAAAAATTAAGGATTTCAACTACTCTTATGGGCCACGTGTGTATGGCTGGTCGGGTGGTCTTATGTCAGATGGATGTCTCTTACAATGGTGCCATATTGGGGTGGAAGGAAATGGATATATAGTTATTGGGTGAGGGTATCTTACATAAGTATCTAATTATGTCCCTTAGTGGTCGAGGGGGGCTCAATAGTATCTGGAGTGTCGGTTGGAAAAATTGCGAGGTACTTGCAAACTATTATTCTATTAAGTGTCTGATGAGGCGCCTGTCAAGGCAAGCAAGGTTCCTGGGCGGGGAGGGATGCCAGGACCGGGGCAGAAAAGATTCTAATTACCTCGGAATGCAGTGCTGCTGCAGATTGGGCGCATTTTTTGGGCTATGGAACGGTATCAACACTGGCTAAATGCATGATAGGCAATCAAAATGGGACATCGGTTTGGGATGTGGATCGCTATCAAAACTGGCTAGCGTCATAAAAGGCAATCAAAAATAGGACATAGGTTATTATGACCTAGTTCAAGGAAGGACATTTGGTTACATAGAAAGACAGAGCACGGAAATGTTAAATGTTAGATACATCTTCTTATTGGGCCCCCTATTTTTGGCATATGTCATGTTGGGGGACCATCAGTTGACATATGAATCACTCATCTCCCAGCCATACATGCATTTCAGCATCTTTGTTTAGTCCCAGTGTCACTGTCTTGCACCTGAGAATGAGTTCGCTTTCGCGTCTTCTTAGTTTCAGTTCACGATCTCCCGCTCTTTTGGCTGGACGGACAACTTGCATACCAAAGAAGGTGAAGTCTTTCTGGTGTGGATGCATACATACAGTGAAAATGTTCTGTAAGTGGGTAACCAGTGTTGTGCTTATGAATGTTGCGATAGTGTTCTTGTATCCGGATTCGTAGTGGCCTGATCGTGCTTCCAATGTATTGGAGATTGCAAGGACAGAGAATTGCATAAATAGTGAATTTACTATTGCAATCGATCCATTCCGTGATGGTGAATTATTTGCCTTAAGGCATTGGTACTTTGGTAATTTTGCTTTTGCTCAATTTGCAAATGCTGCAGTTTTTACATGTGTGGAAGCCAGGTGGTCGATCCAAAAATGTAGTGGTAGTCTTCCTTTTGTCAAAAAATTCTGATTTGCATAGTAGACTCTTTAGGTTAGGTGCCCTTCTAAAGGTAATTTCCGTAATTTCTTTTAGGTGGTCATTTAGGCTGGGTGTATGTTGTAAAAGATGCCAATGACGTTTCAGAATTTGTCTTATGTGATGTTGTCCATTATGGTAGTCAGTAATGAAACGGATCATGGTATTGCCCTCCTGCTTCTTCTTTGTTTGTAGAGTATTCTTCTGGTCAATTTGAGAAACAGCAGTCAGTGTGTTAGTTAGTCTATTGTGATCATATCCTTGTTGTTCGAGTCATGAGACTGTTTCCTGCCCTTTTTCCATGAATACCTGGTCTTCACTGCAATTTCTGCGGGTTCTTACAAATTCCCCCTTGGGGATATTCCTTATATCGTGGCTTGGATGGCAGCTGTCTGCCCTCAGTATAGAATTGGAAGATTTTTCTTTTTTGTGGAGTTTACTCTGTAAGGTGTTATCTTTGACATACAGTGTCAGATCCAGGAAGTTGATCTCCTTCTGTGAGTAGGAGTATGTTGTTTTGATACCCCAGGGGTTTTTGTCCAATCGTTCAAGAAATCGTTGCAGTAATGCCATGTCTCCCTGCCAGATGCAAAGGATATCGTCTATAAATCTTCGCCATAATATGATGTGGATTGTATACTCCGCAAAGTCTTGATCCCAGAGCCAGAACTTCTCTACGTGGCTCATGAAGATGCATGCGTACGGTGGCGCAGATTTGGCCGCCATGGCGGTCCCGCGTGCCTGCCTGTATATTTTGCCATTAAAGCTGAATATATTGTTTTCCAAGTAAAATTCTAGCATCTATAGAAACATTTAATTAGTCACTAGTAAATTTGCCTGTTGTGTCCATAGTGATTGTTGTGTAGGTGTAATTCCATCTCGATAGCCAATAATCCCATCACAGGCAACCCGCAGCGGCGCCACCATAAAGATTGTTGCAGTGCCCCACGAGAGTCACTAATTGTTTTTCACTCACCGCCTTTCACCCATACCCCACCTGCACGATAAATATTTTTATAATTATTATGGGCACTCCCACTTTTAGATATAGGGCAGCTTGATCACTGCCACAAACTCAAGAGTCCACAAGCATATAACAGGCACCTACTTATTTATGAACCTTGTCTTCCGCTGGCTAATTGAGTTATCATTCATTTATCCCCCCGATCCGGACTGGACTTTTGAATATGATTCCCCTGCTCATCGCGTAATTATACTCCATCCCTTATTTCTATTGGGAATTGCGATGTAATTAAACATGTATGTGGCCTGTCTATCACGGCGCATCTCTTACGACCAATTGCACTTTGATATTTGATGCCTCTGCTTCCGTTTCCCATGTTCACTGATGTCGTGATATCACTTTTTACCTTTACCTGGCCTGTGTCACTAATCGATCTATACCTCTCCTGTACAATACAATTGATACCAATATGTATGACTTTCCTTCCTTGGTTGTACCTGACCACACCACTCCTTATGTATACATATCCACTGCTTATGTTTCATAATTT
Source organism: Triturus cristatus (assembly GCF_964204655.1). Lineage (NCBI taxonomy): Eukaryota > Metazoa > Chordata > Amphibia > Caudata > Salamandridae > Triturus > Triturus cristatus. The sequence continues at coordinate 272,492,763 of NC_140587.1, forward strand.
GGAAATTATCACCTTCCAATGGCTCTCATTCTCTATCTGCTGAAATGGCACACCCCTTAAAGTCCCTTGCTTAGTGTGCTTCTTGCCGCGTATTGTTCTTTTCATAATACTGATACCTTGATTTGTACTTTATATCCATGACAATACTTCCCTTTATTCTCTCCTAAGTTTCAACCTTGGATTCACCTTTCTTCATGTTGTATGTCCCCACCATGTGATTTTGCACTTTCTTTACTTTCATTGCCAATCATGTTATTTGCTTCATGTGCTTCTTGCTTTGCATTTTCTCTACCCTAAAATATTTTTAAGTCCACACTTTGGTTTGCACTGTATTCCTATGCAAATGCTCTCGCTTAAATTTCTACCTTGAACTTACTTTTCTTCATGTTGTATGTCCCTACCATGTGATATTGTACCTTTTTTGCCAATTATCGTGATTGAATGTACAGCCCTGAGTAAGCCTCAGGCCAGATGGCAATGTAATGGGGCGAAACACGTGTTGGCTGTCTGTTACTTTCTTGCACACCCACTCAGCTTTCCTTTAATGAGTGACAACACCTATAAAAACTATTTTCACAATAAATCCAGCCTATTGGAATTATTCCTGAAAGACTACGATTAAATCTACTTGCCCTGAATCCCACCTTGGAATATATTAGTAACCAGTCAACTGGCCCATTGACAAATAGATTTATAGATACTAAACCATTATCCTGTTTTGAGGAATTTCTAGATTTTGTTTCCTCCCCCTAAGCGAAAAGTCTTTATATCCGCTTTCGATTAGCCACTTTACCTCTGAGGCCCTTCCCTAACAAATTGATTAAGGACTCAGTTTCCAGTTTTAGGCCAGTGTATGACTTTGAAAACGAAGAAGAGACACATATACTATTTTTTTGACCTGGTTATCTAGGCCCACACTGGAAATAGATTATCCCTCTATGCTGCAACCTGGAGGTGACCAGATGTTCAGTGGCTTGTAGAATATTAAAGAGTGACACTACTCCTGTAATCATTATTGCTATTAGTACATTTTTACAGGTGGTCTGGCTCAAACGTTGTAGATTACAGACTGTGACTGTCAGTGATTAAGATATTTTTAATTATTACCAAATTTTAACTACATCCATTTTATTAGAAAAAACAACAACAAAAAATCCCTGGACTTTCCATGCTGTCTGTTGCTTGCTTTGCACATAGCTCTTGTTCGATTTTTGCACTCTGTTCTGTATACAAGTAATGATTGCAGGAATGATTTCTCAGTAGCATCTGTTTTTACTATAAGCCTGAGCTATGTGATGTTTTAAAAATGTATTTTGATGTATTTGTTGTATTATTTTGTGTATGCACATGTTGATGGTACTTGGATTCCGAATAAAGTATTTTACTACTACACATGTAAGTTTACTCTTACACTTTTGAGCAGCTTTACTATTTTTGGGTGTTGACCATTTATGCCTATTAAGTAACTCAAAAGTGTGCACTTACATATAGCCACCTGCTGAAACATGGTGTGGAGCCACCTTTACAGTTTTAAGTCACTAAAGCCAAAAAGAAGCAGTAGTATGTCCAGCACCGCACATGGCTAACCATTAATACTGCAACACCCTACCAAGGAAAGTACCAAAGGAAGTCATGTTCAATTAAAATAATATATTTGACTTTTTAAAAATATATATAAATGTAATGGAATGTTAAGAAAATTATCCAAAAATATATCACATTTAATATTGCATTTCAAAATATTTTAATAACTTTTTTTGAATGATAAAATAAATGTACCATTAATTGTTTAGCAAAATATTATTAATTTACTTTTAATTAAATCTATACATTAATTTTAATAATTGCTATTACATAATAAAAAATATCTGTTTTTTACTTAAGGTAGGAATATTTTTATTTAAACTTCAGAAAAAATAATTGTTATTTGATTTAATACATTTAAACTTTTTACATTTTCCCAATTGTTCTGGAAAATCATTGCAACAGGCAACAACTGTGGATCCACTGGTCCTGCCACTCACACTAGATTAGTGCTTCTGGGGGACTTTAATTTGTGGAGGAATGGGTCCTTGGACTCTGGCTATAACAATGTCCTTCAGTCTTGCGAGGGCCTGGGCCTTCACCAGCGGGTGAAGAAGGCAACTCATAAGGATGGCCACATACTTGATCTTATCTTTTCAGGGGAGCAAGTCCTCAATGTTGTGGGCATTCTGCCAATGGACTGGTCGGATCATTTTTTGGTTACATTTTTGGTGACCATTCCTAGTTATAATGCCCAAGTAGTTAGTTCTGCAACTAATTATGCTAGTAGGGATTGGAAAGCCCTCCTAAGAAATAGAGGACTTGTCCCGGTGTTTGATTTGGAAGACTGTTTTTCGCCAGTTAAGGAAGTGGAGGAGAATTATGCCTCCTTCTGTGGACAGATTTCCTCTGCCTTAGACTCTACTGCCCCATTTAAAGTTCATAAGAAAGTAGGAAGACTTTCGGCCCCCTGGTTCAATGACAAATTAAAAAAATTGAAACTTGAGTGTAAACAGGCGGAGAGAAAGTGTAGAAGGGGTTATGACGATAGGGAAAAAACTAGTTGGAAACGTCTGATTGGGTGCTATAAGGAAGAAATAATTCTGGCCAAAGCTGACTACTATTCTAGCACTATATTGAAGGCTCATAATAGGCCGAGGTGCATTTTTAAAATATTAAATACCCTAACCAGTCCCGATTGTAGCAAGAATCAGATTCCCCCTCGCAAGAGCTATGTGATAGCTTGGCAAGCTTCTTTTATGCTAAAATTAATACGATTATTGCGGATCTGGGGGTGGATTCTCGGTGTCCGGAGGTAGTGAGTCCAGAGTATAACAGTGCTGGTTGTTGTTCCTTGGGGCGGTATAATTACACCTACTCACCCTGAGAGCCAGCCTCTTGTTAAGTTAACTGAATTTGCGATTCTCTCAGCAGAAGAATTTGTCAAGGTGACGTTAGGGATTATGTCGGGCTCACCCTTGGACCCTCTGCCACCGAGATTCTGGAAAGAATTTGAAGTTGAGTTGTTCTCCACACTTCGGCTGATTTGTAATCAGTCTCTTTCTAGGGGTGTGGTTCCGCCTCAGTGGAAACAGGCACTGGTGACTCCTCTGTTGAAGAAGTCTACTTTGGACCCTGCTAGCCATAATAACTATAGACCCATCTCTCTCTTGCCTTTTCCGGCTAAAATCGTAGAAAGAGTGGTGGGGAACTATCTCTCTAAACATCTTCAGAATAATAATATTTTAGAGGAGGTACAATTTGGTTTCCGGCCAGCGCATGGCACGGAGACGGCTTTGGTGACCGTGATGGACGAGCTTCGGATGCAGGCAGATAGAGGTCGGGCAGTAGCTCTTGTTCTGCTTGACCTATCTGCCGCATTCGACACGGTCAACCATGCGGTCTTGTTGAGGAGGCTGGAGGAGGTTGGGGTGACGGGTCCTGCCCTGAGCTGGTTTCAATCCTTTCTTTCAGGGAGGAGTCAGGCAGTGGCCCTGCCTCCGTATCAATCTCCCTTCTCCAAGATTACGCATGGGGTACCCCAGGGCTCTGCAATTAGCCCGATCCTTTTTAATATTTACATGCTCCCTTTGATGGCTGTTATTAGGGCGCATAATATTAAGACGGTAAATTATGCTGATGATACGCAATTAATTCTCTCCATGGAGGGAGATGAGTCGACCTCCTTGGAGGCATTTCATGGCTGCTTGAGGGCTATGGCCCACTGGTTGAAAGGAAACTCCTTGCAATTTAATGCTGGTAAAACTGAGGTTCTTTATTTCTCAGCCGGAAAGGCCTCTCCGGCGCTGCCTGTGAATTTTTGACCTTTGGATCTCCCTAAGGTTCTACGCCCAGTGGAGAGGGTACGGAACCTGGGCGTTATGTTTAATAACAAGTTAACGTTGGAAGCTCAGGTTAACCAATTAGTAGGAAGCTGCTTCGCCATGATACGAACTTTGCGAAAGATCCTTCCGTTAATGCCTTCTCAGGCACGAGCATTAGTGGTACAGGTAACTATACTGAGCAGATTGGACTATTGTAATGCGCTGCTACTTGGGTCCCCAAACTATCTATTAGATAGATTGCAGCGAATTCAGTCTACAGTGGCCAAGCTAGTACTAGGCTGGCCGAGAGATGCATCATCCTCTCGGGCTTTGTCGGAGTTGCATTGGCTCCCTATTAGACTTAGAATCCAAATCTCTCTGCTTGGTGTTTAAGGCCCTGCACGAGATTGGTCCTGTCTCCTTGCAGAGAAAGTTTGTTTGGTATACTCCAGGGAGATGCTTGCGTTCTGCATCTGCAAGACTGGTGAAAGTACCTAGAATTATGAAAGCTACATCGGGTGGTAGAGCTTTCAGTGTGATAGCTGCCAGACTTTGGAATGTGCTCCCGCTGGAATTAAGACAAGTCAACGATCTCTTCCTGTTTAGGAAGAGATTAAAGACCTGGCTATTTCCCAGCCCCTAAGATGTTGTCTGCCCTGTTGGTTCTGCCCACACTAAAAGTCCTTATGTTGTTTTAGCACCAGGATGCCTGCAAGGTGATAGTGCGCTGTATAAGTAATAATAATAATAATTTGTTCCAGCTGACTGTTGAATTGACCATTTTGAAGCACTATATATTGAGAAAGCTAACATAAACCTGGGACCCTATATACAGGAGGACACCTAATTTAGGTTCCTGTCTACAGGAGGGTGTTATGGCCCCTTGTATTATAACTGTCTCCTTTACACCTAGCACCTACCCACTTATATTAACATTGGAGGAAACCAAAGCGGCCCTTTCACATATGAACTAGCCCCTGGCCCCAACAGTATCCCAGTGGATTTATTCCATTCTGAGCCAGCTATCTGGATTCCATACCTGAATATGTTTAACAATGCAACAGCTAAGGAGCTAATTCCAGAATCATGTTGGGGTCTTATCATTGTGCCCATTCACAAGAAGGTCCCTAAAGACACTCCTGCAAACTATAGGCCAATTAGTCTAATTATCACCCTTCAGAAAATCTCCTGTGTGCAAGCCCAAGTTCGCTTGCAGAAGTGGATAGAAGATCATCAGGTACTGTCTCACCTTCAGGCAGGTTTCCGTAAGAACACAGGCACGATTGACCAAATATTCCACTTTATGTAACCATTGGCAAGGACCATCTGAATGTAGCATTTATGTTCATGAGGTACTGTCTCAAATGGGGTCTCTCATGATTTTCTTAATCTCCTTATTAGACTACATGCAGTCACGTACGCTCAAGTCAGATGGAATAAGCAGGGCGACCTGCCTCCGAAAAATCTCCATTAAGTGGGGTATGAGGCAGGGATGTGTCTAGGCTCCCATGCTGTTCTCTTTGTTTATGAATGGCGTGGTGTATGCACTGAGTAACTGCCAGCATGACACTCCGAAGATAGCTAGCACCCACATCCCTTTATTTCTTTTTGCTGATAATACCCTGCTGCTTTCTCGTACTCCAATGAGTCTTCAGGGACTATTCAACCTCTTTGCGAGCTTTTGTAAATTCAGGGGTTTAGAGATCAACGCAAGTAAATCCAAGCTGATGGCCATCAACTCCCCCCCCCCTCCATCGAAAATATAGAGTTTGTGCTATGTGTCCACGGTCTCGCCCCCCTAGCCCGGTTGACGCTGTCCCCAAGAGTCATTTGTCTGCTAATGTTTCAGTTATTCTTGTGGTGCTGCCTGTGGTGAGTCTGCTAGTCACAGCAATCTCAGTTATCTAGGACATGTGAGTTCCTTAAATTCCAAAGTCAGTAATGTCAAGTAGGGCTTCCAGAGATCCTGGAACGAGGCTCCTGGATTGGAGAGTGAGAGGGTAATCCTCTCCATCCTGAGTATGTCCCACAGCCTATGGAGCCACCCCAGATAAGTAGGAGAGGTGTTCGTCCCCCAGTGAGTTAGGATGTTTTGAAGGGCTGCCCCTAGCGCTAAAGCAATGTGCCGACCCCTTTGTGACCTAAGCGGGAAGGTGAGTGGATTGGGAATGCCTAATAAGGTGTATGCAGGAAAGCATGGGATCTGATTATCGAAGTGTGCATCAATGTCGTCTATTACCTGCGTCCAGTAGCCAGAAATCCTGGGGCACTCCCACAAGGTGGGTCAGGGTACCCAGCGAACCACATGCTCTCCGGCATTGGGGACTTCGGGCTGGGTTACCTCTATGGAGTCTCTGTGGGGTGAGATACCAGTAGGTCACAATTTTCGTAGCAGCCTCAGTGTTGGCTACACTTCCTGCTGTGTGGCGGGCTCTGTAGTAAATATCCGTCCACTCCTTCTGTGAAAGCGTCCTGCCCAGCTTCCCCTCCCATCTCAGCTGACCAGGGGATATGTCTGTCCTAGGGGTATGTCTGAGAAACCCGTAGAGTTCTGTTGTCAAGCATGAGTCCCCGTGCTTCATAACCAGCCATTTCTCAAATGGTGTGAGGGCCCTCTGAGCCCTGTCTCTAACCCCCGTCTGCATAACCCAGTGCCGGATTTGGTGGTATCGGAAACGCTCCTTCTCCGGGAGACCCTGTTGTACACGGAAGTCTTCAAACGATAGAGGCCCTTCTACGTCGAAAAAGTGTCCTATGGACCGACAGCCCTCTCTTGTCCACTGGGCAAATGCTCTTAAATCAAGACCGGAAGTGAATGCAGGGTTGTGCACTATAAGAGTCAGTGGAGTCGGAAACGTCGTGAGATCACTGGATGTTGCCACCCTGTCCCATGCCGTTAGGGTAGCTGTGTGACTTTCGACAAGTATAAGTTACAGGGTCTCGCCTTCTTTGTAAGAAATGGAACTCCCCATAGGGGTTGTCTAGCTAAGGCTCTGTCCATAAACAACCAGTGTTTCTTGGACTCTGGTCTCGACCACTCCACCAGGTGTTTCAGCTGCACCGCCCAATAATAGCCTTGTAAGTTTGAGATGGCGTGTCCACCTTCAGTTTGGGGCCTGTAGCATAGCTCTCTACGTAATCTGGGTCTTTGGCCCCGCCAGATAAAGCTCTCCAGATCACGCAGCATAGAATGCAACACTCCTGTTGGGGGGCCAGTGGGAGGGTCTGGAATAAAAATAATATTTTTAGTAGGATTGTCATTTTTATCGCCACTATGCGGCCTAACCAAGACACCGAGTGCGGTCTCCACCTCTGGAGGCAGTCCAGTATGTGTCGCAGTAGCGTCGTATAGTTCAATGAGGTGGTGCATTGTGTGTTGACTGCGAGTTGAAGGCCTAAGTCGGAGATGGTCTCCTGGGCTCATTGAATGTGAAGCATGCATTTGAGTACTTCAATTGTGCCCGGGGTTAAGGATAGGTTAAGACCTTGAGACTTGTGGGCGTTGACCTTAAATCCTGACACTTGCGCAAAGTGTTCTAATTCGACCATAAGGACGGGCAAGGAGACTTTAGGATTTTCCAAGGTGGCAACAACGTCATCTGCATAGAGACTGATTTTGTGTTCCTCACCTCCGAACACCATCCCAGATATGAAAGGCTCATTAAGCACCCTTTGAGCCATAGGCTCCATGTAGAGAGCGAATAAGAGTGGTGAGAGCGGGCAGCCCTGTCTTCTTCCCTTCTGAATAGGAAAAGGGTCTGAGATGAGGCAGTTGGGTTGGTATAACTGCTTAGAGCCCAGCTTATAAATCTCTCTGGTAGGTCGAAGTTGCGCATGGTCGCTGCTAGAGTAGGCCCAGTGCACCCTATCGAACGCCTTCTCCGCATCAATAGAGAGGATCATGCGTTCGATACTAAAGCGTTCGTCTTTGTCGATGATATGTAGAAGGTGCTTGGTGTTATTGGAGCACTGACGACTGGGCATAAAGCCTTATTGATCTGGGTCTATGAAGCTTGGTAAATGGGGGAGAGGCGCTGTGCCAGGATCCCTGTGCACAGTTTAAGGTCCATGTTGAGGAGGGAGATGGGCCAATAGGACGCGCAGTGCCACTTGTCCTTTACAGGTTTGGGTATGACTGTGACTAATGCCTCCAGCATCATGGGTGGGATTGGAGAGGCGAGCTCAATCGAGTTATACACCCTCGTCACTATCGGGGCAAGTGTGGAGCAAAAGGTTTCTGGGGAGTCAAGCTCCTCGGTCTGATCTGGAGTTAGTTTGGCGTTATTCGCGCCATTCTGGTTTTGGGTAGGGCCATCGTCAGGAAGTTGCTGTGCTCCATATAAGGACGTGTCTGCAGTGGCTTGGTCAGAAGCCTGTTCCTGACCAGAGGGATCCATAATTAAGGGAATGTTGGAGACCTGCTGCTGTGCTCTGAATCCATTAGCCAGGAGCTGCCCACTTCCGTCTGACCCAGTGTAGAAGGAGTGCCTAAGCCCTTTCTATATCCAGGGCTGCTGATTGGGTTCGCGCCACCCTGAGCTGACGCCAGACCCTTGGGGCACCTGTTCTCTGGTGAATACGTTCTAACTCCTTCACCTCACTGGAAAGTTGGTCTTTTTTTTCTATCCTGACTTTGTTGTCGAATGCAGCGATAGCGATGCACTCTTACCTAATCACTGCTTTCAGAGCATCCCAGAGTACTGCAATGGGGGTGTCAGTGGTGTCATTCACGCCTAGATATTCTACTATCGCCTTTGTGATTCGTTGGACCACTGCAGAACGTTGGAGCATTGTTTCCTTGAGCCGCTATAGGCGACGATGGGTCGAGGGCCGGTAAGGGCCAGTGTTAAGCACACAGCCGAATGGTCCAATAGAGCGCGGGGGAGTATCTCTACCTGTTGTACCTGCTGGGCAATTATATCGGTGGTTAGAACGTAAGCAATCAATCCTAGTATAGGCCTTATGGGAGTGTGAGTAGAAGGTATACTCTGTCTGTTGGGTGTTGTGCCCTCCATACATCAGTCAGCCCTGACTCCTCCAGGAATCAGTTTCCCTCCCCTGTGAGAGCCCCAGTCTGCCCATATCGTTGGCTTGATCTATCAACATCATTATCAAAAGCTAGGTTAAGATCTCCCCCTTGGATTAATGACCTGTCAGGAAATTTGGATAACTCGAGCACCACCTCATGCAGAAAACTCTCCTGCCCCTCGTTGGGGGCGTGAACTGTGCCAATAGTAAAAGTTTGGGAGCCCAATGTGAACATGTAGGCCAGCAGCCTTCCTCTAAGTTCGGCTTGTTTAGGACCTACTCTGCCATTAAACTTAGAGGAGATAAGAATGGCTACCCCTGCCGTCTTAGTGGAGTGGGATGAAATAAGCTGCTGAGGGAACGCCCTAGCTCTTAATTTATCGGTGTCACCACCTAAGAGATGCATCTCCTGGAGGAGACAGATATGTGCGTCTGTGTTTTCTAGGAATGAGAGGATGGCCCGCCGTTTAACCCGATAATTGAGGTCTTTTATATTAAGCGAGACTATTTTAAGGGCCATGGTCATCTATTTGGGTTTACTGGATAGCAAAGAAACGCTAGGTGTCAGATAAAGACCGCAATGGTCTTCCACTTTGCAAGCTGACAGGTGTCATGCAGTGGTGGTCTAGCTCCATAGGAGCCTCCTCGGGAGCAAGGTGGAGTATCTGGGTGGGGGGGAGCGTGAGATGTCAGCAGGACCCATTCCATCCCCCTGTCCCACCCGGCCCTCCTCAGTCAATATGACCAAGAGTCCTGTAGCTCAAACCCTCAGGATCCAAGGCCAGTCCCAACCAGCGTCATCATGCGGCTTCCCAGTCTGAGTTGACAGTATCTTCTCCCAGTGAAGCGATGTTCACCTTCCTTTCTCTGGCTATAGTCTCCGGGTCCGGCCTGAGGGGGAGCGAGGTCCAACTCACTCTCTGCCATCTCCCACCTCTTGGGGGTCTGTTCTTGATTTCTGGTCATCCTCTGTTAGGTTCAACAACTGTTTGGCCTCCTTCAACGAACGGATTTGGTGCATCTTACCGTCCCACTTAAAGATCAACCTAACAGGGTGACCCCAGGAATAGGGGACCTCGGAGGAGCACAGGTGAGTTGTGATTGGCCTGAACTCTCTCCTCTTTTGCAGTGTGGAGGCAGCTAAGTCCTGAAACAGAAGGGGTCAGGAGTCCTGTAACTCGATGGGGTGCTTGTCTCTGGCCTCCCAGAGAATTTGTTCCTTGAGCTGAAAATCATGGATGCACGTGAGGATGTCTGCTGGGGGGGCCAGGCCGATCTCCTTGGCCCCACCCTGTGCGTTCGATCTCGCTTGATCCGTCGGTCCGACGGTGCTCTCAGAATGAAGCGGAAGAGTTCCTCAACATATGCCTCAATTTCTGGCCCTCCGCCCCCTGAGGGACTGCCCAGATACGTATGTTGTTACGTTGGGAGCGATTTTTGGGATCCTCCACATGTTCCTGGAAATCCAGGTGCTGTTCCCTCAAGCGGAGGACCTCCTGTTGAATGTGGTCTATCTCTTTATCCCTGGTGGTGGCCTGTGTCTCCAGCACGTCTACTCTCTCTCCCACCGAGTCCAGGTGCCTCCGAACCTCTTCAATCTCTTGGGCTAACTCCTTCTTCATAGTATGTAGAAAGGAGCGTGTCACTGGGGCCTCTGTGTCTCCTACTTCCAGGCCCATGGCACTCCCCGATGCAGAGGGGGCTATGTCTGTATTGGTGGTGCCAGACTTAAGGAGGAGATCTTTAACTGAGCGGTCCTTCTTGTTTTTATTAGACGCCATGTCCGGATTGCGCAGCGCACCCCGCCCGGTCCGCCGGGCTCGACAGTAGTCCAGTGGTTTCTCTGGCACGTTTCCCTGTCTACCGCTATATCCTTCGGAAAGGAGCGCCACATCTTCCACGCTCGCCGGGTTCTAATAGCTGTTTGGGTCTGACTGACTCCCACCGTGGCCGAGCACCCAGTTCCAAGGGAGGTCACCTCCAGCGCGGCTCTGAGGTTCTGGGCCTGACCAGGGAGGGGCCATCTTCTCGACCTCTATACTTTCATCCTCAATCTCCCAGGCCCAGGGCATCCAGCTCAATTCTGTGGGTCTGGCGAGAGTTTTATGTTCTATCTCGGGGGCCAAGTAGCCCCTGCAGCGGCCAAGGTACTTTGTCCCCTCCCTCTCCTGGGAACACTGACCTTGTCTTCTGTGCATCGGCCGGGGGGTTGGTATGCTCGGCCTGCTTCTCACGGTCTTATATCACTTGCGATCTAGACTCAGGCCGGCTGCACTGTCTCAGGCCCACTTCTCTTGCGCCCTAGGCACAACAGTTCAGGGGGGGCCGTTCTCGGGTTCTGCCGGGACCGATCTGGGCAGTCACTGTCCAGTGGGGTGAGGGTCTCTGGTCTTAAGGCCGACCACTGGTCGTGTACTCGGAGTATCCTTTCGGACCCGGTCGGAGCCGCGCTCGGCAACCGGGCACGGGGCCTGATCAGTCCAGGCCCCGTGGATTCCCTAGCCGCCGCTACCAAATCTTTGCGGCGCGATTATGCTCGGTGCGTGGTCGTGGCTGTTCAGTTCCCCTCCGAGCCAACCGTTTCAGGCCCAGTAGGCCTCCTGCTCACCGAACTGGGAGCCGACTGGCACCCGCAGCCTGCAAGGTTTCACGGCGTCTCTACCCCACTCTTACCTCAAAAGTGTCCACTAGGAGAGGGAACAGCTAGGCCCACTTCTTATGGCCCTAGTGCCTCTCACCACACAAATCTGCGGCCACCTCCGGCGCACTCCAGGTCAGCTGCGTGCTTGAAGGTGGTCTCAGCCCAATAGAGCATGACTGGATCACTCCCGCTCAGAAAGCCTAAAACTGAAATACTAGGCATTTCAGTGGGCTTGACTAGCACCTAAACGCTGCAGCTTCCAGAGGCACCAGAACATGTTTCTTACAAGGATTGTCCAGTTGCCCCTAACTCCCTTAGACATGGAGAACTTGCATTCTTAAAAAGGACGTATGTAGAATTTCGGGCAGATATACAATTCTACATACAGAAATCTGATGCCAAAGTGCACCTGCATTTAACATGTTTTCCCATTGGAATTTTTTTCCGGAGGAACCCCTTCGACTGCACCCCCATTAAACTTGGGTGTGCTCCTGGTTGGTTCCTGCTCTAGTAATCTGCTTACTCCTGCCCTTGACTGGAATAAATGTGTGACTAACTCCTGGGGCTGCTAACTACAAGGGTACATAAATACCCACAAACCTAGAAGTTTTTTAGTGTTCACCTACTTTTGCAGATAAGATCTAACCCCATATATATGATTGCACAAATTCCCTGGTACATGTGGAAATTCTGTATTGAAATGGATATGCGCTGACAGTTAACAACAAAGATGGATGCACAACAATGGAGGTGCAGTCATTCCATGGACCCCAGGAGGGATAGATTCCACGTTTGCAGTGGGTCGGCAGAGAGGAGGGACTAATCTGCTGGTAGTCCTGGACTCTACTGCCCTAACCCACGACATATGGACTGAGAACAATCTTGGGGAGGCTGCCTGTGGGCAGGTACCCCGGTGGGCTGGTGCGTTATGAGGTGCCCTGGATCTCAAGTTGTGCAACTGTTGGCTATAGCGCGTTGGGGCCTGCCGGAACAATGTGCGCAGCAGAGTGGGTCATTGGTGGCCGAGACGGCCAAGTTGAAATGTACGGCCAAGTTCTAGTGTACGGCAGAGTTAAAAAGTTAAAGAGCAACTGTTGGCTGTAGCGCGTTGGGGCCTGCCTGCACAATGTGCGCAGCAGAGTGGGACATTGGTGGCCTAGATGGCCAAGTTCAAATGTACGGCCAAGTTCTAGTGTACAGCCAAGTTAAAAAGTTAAAGTGTAAAGTTCAAATGTATGGCCAAGTTATTCTAGTGTACAGCCGAGTTAAAGTTAAAATGTAATGTCGTACTTAATTTCCTTACTGCTGTTAACAAGTTGATGCAGCTAATGTGTGATGCTGTGAATAATTCTTATATATCCAAGAAGGATACTTTCCTTGGTAATGGTCTGTGGTTAATTCCTTGGCTTGATGTGAATAAAAGGCTAAGCCGTGGACAACCTACCTTGATTCTGAGAGTTCTTGGGCGTAGTGGGGCTAAGGTGACAGAATTTGGGGAGGAGGGAATGTAACGTTGTGCGCATACTATGACAGGCACCCCCCGAGCCTAGGGGACGGGCTCCCTTAGTAGCGCCACGGGGCTGAGCCTCCTCCGGGTCCCCTGGACAAAGAAGGGGGTTGGCTGGACGGGGTGACGTAGAAATGAAACTTGCAAGAAATGAAACCTAGCAGGCTATTTAAGGCTATGCCACGGGGGGTTTCGTTCTCTTTGTCCCCTTGGTGTACAGCCTGGATTAAAGGAGCGTCGTCGACCACCCACCCACCCGGCAGAAGAGTAAGGCATTGTGGAGCGCTGACAGTTAACAACAAAGACGGATGCACAACAATGGAGGTGCAGCCATTCCATGGACCCCAGGAGGGGGTAGATTCCACGTTTGCAGTGGGTCGGCGGGGAGGAGGGACTGACCTAACAGTAGTTCTGGATTCTATTGCCCTAACCCACGACGTATGGACTGAGAACAATCTTGGGGGCATATTATCAAGAAACTGCATTAAAATTAACGCCGCTTTAGCTACAGAAAACTGCCGCTAAAGCGGCGATAATGGGCTTGATAATATGCCCGTGAGAATTCCAATAGAAGCCCATGTTGACACCAGAACTTGGGTTGTAATGAGATGGTAGCTTAACATAAACCCTGGAAATAAATAAACGCGTTTTACACCAGAAATGTGTTAGGATGCTACACTTCCCATCCCCCCATGTAGAAAGTACCTAACTAAAGGAGGTGATGCCGACTTCGCTTTTAAATAGTATGTGAATTCCAAGGTAACCCAGGTGAACCATATATAGCATATACCTGCAGTTTTTGGTCTCTCCCATGGTTCCCTTTTACCTCTCTAATGCACCCCCTGCTACCATCCAAAGCCTTCCTTCTTCACACTACCTAGCCATCAAATAAATGTCAACAGCCTTGTGTAACCTGTCACCTCTCTTTAGCTTCTTCTTGCAAAACCTTGTGAAATGTTTTCTTTCCCATGTTCACTGATTGTTTCTCATCTAAATCATAGTAGATTGATCTAATCTGCTATGACACGCCTCTTTGTAAAGAAAATGACATGCTTTTGTAAATCATTAAAATGCTTTCAGTTCCTTTAAAATCTACAAGGCATTATCTAGACGCTTTGGAGTTTGAAAACCAGAACCTCACTGAAGATTTTGAGGCACTGCATATTTTTGAATAATGTAGAATGTAGGGATGTCCCATGTAAAGGTGGTCTATCCCATCTAGGGGATGTAAGCAGGGCTTTATGGTTGTATCGCATTGTGTCCATCTCAGCACTATGTGTAGTGTACAGAGGGCTCTCTACTGAGCCTGGCAGGAGGTATGTTTTCAGTGGCACATGAATGCCTGTCAAACTCTTGACTTAAAATAGCGGGTCATGTAATGTTCTCAAGAGGATAATCCTGTGTCCCAACTTGCCACAGGCTGCCAACTCCCTGGTGTTCACGGCCTTCACGTATGCTCAGCAGGTGGATTGGCCACAGGGCCTAGCCAGCCCAACCCCCCGCAGGTGGCCGACTGCCTGTTGCACAGGTCTTTAGCGACGTGCAGTTAGGGGTGTTGATCACAGGGCCTGGCATGATCCAGACCCTGCACCCAACCCCCTACGGATGCCCAACCACCTGAGGACACCTAACCCACATTTTCTTTTCCTTTTTTTTTTTTAATTATTTTTTGGGTTACCGCTGTACTCCCAAAATTCGGAAATGTTTGGCTAGAATTTAGATATTTAATAAAGGACAAAATAGATTCAAATATGGATTTAGAGGAGATTACATTGTTATTTGGACTGACTTGACTAGCTTCCAATTTCTGAAAAAGGGGCGACGGAACATCTACAGATAGGTGTGAAAGAGAAATAATAACTTTGGTAAAATTACATTTTAATACAATGATATCAATTAAAAAATATATTCATTATATAAAATTGACCCATCCAGTAATTGAATGTGAAAGATTTTGCCTGAGATCTAAGAGACGTTTGATTTCGGCCCATTTATCATGGAAATTACCCTTAACTAAGTCCTCCAAATCTGGTTAACTTCACTCCTAGGTACCTCATTTGTGGTTCAACCAGATTACTCCAATCTAAATCCTTGTGTTTCTTATTCCAGGTAATAATTTCAGTTTGTTCCTCATTAATCATATTACCCAAACAAAAAACACATTTCTGGAAATTATAAATCAATTGATTGTAAGCTGATTCTGCACTAGACCAAATGAATACGTTGTCAGCCTATTATTGAAACTTCATGTTAACTTTGCCCACTGTGAAGGGAGAAATCAATAAATCAGACCTCAGCTAGGGGTCCTATACGTATTAAAAAAAAGGACACATTGGACAGCTTTGGCATGTTTACTTATAACACAACTGTTGAAAAATCAGTAGAATGTTGAAATCTAATGGAAAACAGAGAGGTGTGCGGAATAAGAACAAAAAAGCTCAGTTCTTGAACTGGTGTGTTTAGTATTTAGGAAGTGTTCAGGGAGCACAACAGAAACATGAAAAGGCGGAAAAAAAGAGCGATGAAGATTAATATATTTTTTCAAAGAAAATGCCTTGGTCAATTTGTAAACATTTAAAGTTGATAATATAAATGAAGCAGATGTGCTACACAATGATGACAATGGAATTGAGAGGTATTTTTGGTAGTGTATAATTGACATGTCAATTCAGAACAGGTTCCAGAAGCTCTATGAAGGCCGATGCAGTCTTACTTCACTTTGGTGAAAGAAGTCAGAGATCTGAAACAATAAGAAAATGTGATTAGTATCAGTTGTGGTAAAATTAAAGAAATCACTTTTAAGGCAACAAGAGTCAAAAATTGAATCAGTCTTGTCTAGTTTCAACATTTTAACATCAAACAATACTTGCCTTCAACAAAACCTTTTAATTCTGTGGGAAAAGAGTATATCACAGAATAGCTAGGAATTTAGTCAACTCTGTGATGTCAAAAGTACTTTAAAGTGAATTGATGTCAGGGATGTATGCATTTTGCTATGTTGAATGAAAAGAGCAAAATTGAATATTCAGGTTGAAATGTAAGCGTAAGGTATCCTCTCCTTGGCCCTGCCTCTAAAAGCGCCCAGATCATCTTTAGCGTCCTCTGCCCTGATTTTACCTCTGATGTCAGTGTGCACGATGCCCTAATTCACTAATTTACCCATTGAGTTTGTCAGTTGGTTCTTTGAATGAGCAGAAGAATCATCTCTACTCCTGGTGGGTGTTGGACAACCATACAATGAGACTTGATGAACTTATATATAAAGGGACAGACATTGTATTAGCCCAAAGCAAGATTCATTATGGTAAGCAGCCCTCTTCATTACTAGGTGACTCTATATTCTCATGCATAGCATTCCACTGAAATATACGTTGCTGAGAATTCAATTGTATGGAAATCAGTGCTTATATTTTGCAAAACCTGGTCCAAAACTGCAGTGGAGTACTGAACATTGCACCAGAGAACGAGCCAACATGCAAAGACCTGCAGTCATGTTTACAATAAGAGATCCCAGTTGGAGTTCACAATGGGTAGAAAACTCTGAAACAGATCATCACAGTGTGGACAGGTGATGGAGGGAAGGGATAAAGTGTAGCATGGTAGAAAGATTGTGAACAGGTGGGCTTTGAGACCTTTCCTGATTTGCATCAACAAAGGACAAAGGCATAGGGAGATGTTTCCAAAGTACAAGTCCCTATGCAGAGGATGCCTGTTAGAAAGTGCATTTTGCATGAGTCTTTAGGGTCAACAGCCCCATATGGGATGTGTGCCTCGCTGAATACCCTGAGTTTAGAAGGACGTCTTTCGGGTTTACTCAGAGGTAGCACTTTGCTGATCACACAACAGACTTTGAAGAGTATGCTGGCAGTGGATGAGAGCCAATGCAATTCTTTCAATGTAGTGGAGATGTGCGCAAACTTTCTTTAGTTGTTTACTAGTTTCATCGCTGGGTGAAGAATACTTTTGAATGTTGTCAAAGAAGATTTGGAAGGCCAGTGTACACTGCGATGTTTTTGTTAATGTCTGAAAGAATGAGGGGCTAGACCACGAATCAGAAGTTCATAGGAATTGTTATTGTGGTGCAGCAGTTTTGCTGGAACCAATTTGTTTCTGCGTATTTCTGAATACTTTCTGCTATTATCCTAGAAACAGGTGTAGCCACCATAATGGTGGATGTTAATGTCTTGTTGGCTGATTGGTGCTCCTACAGGTTCCATGTAAATGTTGAACAGCATGTGAGCAAGAACGGATCTCTGTATATGCCCACTGAAAACAGGAATTTGTGGAGATCTGGTGGATTCCATCTATACAAATTATTTCTCGACAGAAGGGTAGCACTGAAGAAATTTAATATGGTGTTTCTAATACCCATGCATGAAAGGAGCACTTCAATTAAGACTTTGGTTTTTTTTTAAACAAACTTTATTGCCTTTTACATGTCATTCAGCTATTCCGCTGATTGCGATACAAGTAAATGCAAAGCATGGTCATGTTCAGTGCATCACATTACATATTATACATACTCCTACATTCATGAGTCAGAGTTCCATCTGTCATATAACCTTGCCCGGTAAGGATTCTTCCAAACAGGCCTCAGTTTCCCCCCCACCGTTCCCCCTCCCGCCCCACACTGCTGTCTCCCAACTGCATCTATTGAAATCAGAAAGTCGCCTGCCATGTACCTTGCGGTGTGTTGGCATTTCGCAGGTGCCTCAGTTCCAGATCCCTGCCCTCCCATGTGTAAATATGTTATATATCCCCATCTCTCGGGATCTGCAGTAATACCCCATCCTAACCTAGCCTCTGGGGGTTCTCTTGTTGTGGCGGTCTCTCGGAGGTGGAGGCTTGAGATGCCCGACCATCTCTCTTTAGGTCTTCCATCAGCACCTCCCACGCCCTAGCTCTTTTCAACTTGCACACTCCCCACCTCGCATTTCTAAGCAGGACCCTGCTCTCGCACCCAGCCCATTTCACCAGCTCTCGGTTCCATCTGTGTACATTAGGGGCCGTCCGGATTCTTCCAGCTACTAGTGATTTCTTGCTTCACGAGTATAAAGGTGAGATCTTGGAACCTGTCCGTGGTCCTAGTTTTGGCAGTTTGTGGAAACAGACTAAGCAAGACATGGTCCGGTGTACAGGGGATTACCCTCTCGATTATTCTAGCTGTCTCCCGTGTTATTTCCTGCCAGTAGTGCGTTGCGGAGGTACAGCTCCATATCATGTGAATAAAAGTTGGCCCTTGTGTATTACATCTCGGGCACCTGGCGTCCTCCCTAGCAAAGTATCGATTGATACGTTCTGGGGTTATGTATGCTTGGTGAGGTATATAATGCTAATCAGGCTGAAGCGGGCGTTTCGGGATACTTTGGTTGTCCGTACTAGTATGTTCTCCCAGTCCTTGTCTTCCAGTGGTCTGTCAATGTCTTTCCCCCATTGGTTTCTCAACCAATCCAGTGGCTGTATCGAGTCCCATCCTATAGCCCTGTAGAGGCATGCAACAGCTTTGATAGTCCCCCCAGCGAGACTTATATATTCACAGGTGGCGTGTTGTGGTGGTTCATTCGTACCCGTTCCCCAGTGTTGCCTCATGGCTCCTGTAACTGCCCCGTGGAGTAGGAAATGCCCTTGTGGTATATCCCAGTCGGCGCTGAATTCCTCAAAGGAGAGTAGATCCCCATCCCAGTAGAGATCTCCCACCTTCGTGGCTCCTGCCTGTACCCAATCGACTATCCCCCGCCATTGTGCCCCATGGGGAAGGGTCCCCAGCAGCGTCAACTCCATTTCTGGTGAATATGGGCGTTTTGACCTAGTTTTCTGCAGGCATTGATACCAGCACCATCGTATCACTCTATGCTTGTTACTGCGGACCTGCTGAGGTTTAGCAGTCCCGAGTAGGGTGCGGGGCACATTCAGTTTATCTGGGGCGAAGGGTGGCACCCCCCTGTCCGGCTCTATGCTCCCCGCCACCCACTGCGTGAACCTCTGCAGCTGCCCTGCCAGATAGTATGCCTCCATATCAGGCACGGTTAGGCCCCCCTCTGACCTAAGTCTTTTTAGGGTGTTAAGGGCAACTCTCCTCCGGTCCACCCCATATGAATGCTGACAGGCAGAAGTTCAGCTCCTGGAACCAAGCCGCTGATATCCACAGCGGAAGCGTGGCGAAGAGGTACAGCAGCCGAGGGAGAGCCACCATTTGGATTAGGGAGATGCGGCCCATCACTGAGAGGGGAAGCTTTCCCCAGAATGTCATGTTATCCTTGAGCAAGTGCAGTGTTTCCTTCTTTCACATCCTCTATGGTGTGGAAGATGCGCACTCCCAGAAAGCGGAAGCATCGGGTCTCCCATCGCAGATCACCTAAGTTCGCAGGCGGCTGCATGTCTTCCACTAGGAGGAATAATCTGGACTTCTGCCAGTTTACTCGAAGGCCCGACAGTGATCCAAACTCTTCCATCATAGTCTTTGCCCCTGGCATGTCTTCCCCCGCGTGTTTTAAGAATAGTAAGAGGTAGTCTGCGTATAACGGTATATGGTGCCTCTGCTCCCCCAACTGGAGCCCGAGGTAAGCCCCGTCAGATCTGGCCACGCATGCTAATAGTTCCATGGCCAGGGCAAACAGTAGTGGGGAGAGGGAACACCACTGGCGCCTGCCCCTCTCCACTACTGTTCGAATATCATGCACCCTGTGCGGATTCTCGCCACTGGATCAGCATATAGCAGCTGCACCCAGCACAGGAACCCCGGTCCAAGGCCCATTTTGGTTAAGACAGCATACAGGAACCTCCACTCAATGCTATCAAATACCTTTTCCATGTCGATGGCAAACACCGTCCCTGCCCGATCTTCCGTCGCCCCGAGCACAATAATGGACAACAGGCGGCATATGTTCAGAGTTGTGTTCCTGCGGGGAATGAAGCCTACCTGGTCCTGGTGCACCAGAGACGTCATGTATAGGAGCAACTGCATTGCCAGTAGCTTACTTAGAATTTTAAAGTCTGTATTTAGCATCGACAGGGGTCTATACGCCGTACACTCCAGGGGGGACTTGTCGGGCTTCAGCAGCGGGATTACCATCGCCTCTCTAGTGGTGCCTGGCAAGTGGCCCCTCTCCCCTGCCTCCACATACATCTCCGCTAGTTTGGGGGCCAGTTCTTCTACGTATGTGGCGTAGAATTCCTTGGGGAGCCCGTCTGTGCCCGGGGTTTTCCCTCTCGCCAGTTCCTTAATGGTCACCTGACTTTCCCGTTCAGATATTCTGTCTCCTAATTGGTCTGCTTCCTCTTCTGTCAGGTTATGTAGCTGAAGATCTGCCAAATATTCCTCTATTTCCCCGTCCCGTCCGGGGCCCAGAGCTCTTGTAGAGCTGCTCATAGTAGCTGTGGAACCTATTGTTGATATCATCTTGTTGGTATAGGGATTGTCCCTCTGGTCCGCTTGCTCCATGATTGTGTTCCCCCTGCGGGTGGGGTTAGCCAGCCACGCCAGCAATCTGCCCGCCCTGTCCCGCTCAGCATGCGTTCTGTCCATATAGGCTTGAAAGTCAAAGCACTGTAATCTTTCTTCCTGCACGACCACCTCTTCCTTCACCTCTAGCAACTCCTGGTGGAGTTTGTGGTGATTCGGGCGTCAGAGTTCCACCTCCCTCAGTGCTCGATCAGCCCATTCCACGTCTGTAAGTAGTATTCGTCGTACCCCTATTGATAGCGCCATGCATCTCCCGCTGATTACAGCCTTAAAGGCCTCCCACTCTGTCACTCTGGAGTCTGTGGACTGTGCATTGTCAGCAAAATATGTAATGATATGGCCCCTGATCTCATGTAGGAACACTTGGTCCTCTAGTGCCTCGGGCTTAAGACGCCATGTGGGGATGGGTTGCTGCTGGGCCCCCCAATGCAGTCGAGTCAGTATTGGGTTGTAGTCCGACACTGTTCGAGTGAGGTATTCCGTGCCGTGTAGCCGTGCGTGCATGTCCAGGGAGCATAAGAAGGTGTCTAGGAGGACATGTAAGTCATGTAAGTGGGAATATTCCCTTTCTAGTGAGTGTGTGCGTCTCCACGTGTCCACCAACCCCCAGTGAGACTGCCAGTCCCTGAACGTCCTAGCTGTCCTGTGTACTGGGCCATCCCGGAGTGGTGGGTGGGACCGGTCAAGGGCCGGATCCGCAATACAATTAAAATCCCCCCCCCATGATAATTGACCCCGTCATGTATGGCGTCAAGGTTCCAGACAGTTGTTCCAAGAATAATCCTTGTTCCGCATTCGGGCCATAAATATTTATCAGCGTGACATCTTGCCCGTCCAGTCACCCTGTGACCACTACATAGCGGCCCTCTGGATCTACTTTGTGTCCGGTGTGCTGGAAGTGGACGCCTGCCCTGATCCATACCAGGACCCCCCCTGGCAAATGCCGAAAATGAAGTATAGTATGCCTGACCTCTCCATCTACGGTGTAGTGCCGCCCCCTCGGAGGCCAATGTGTGTATTTCCTGCAATATTGCTATATGGATCCTTTGCCTGTTCAGGTGGGAGAAAATTTTGTAGCGTTTTTTGCATAGACTGCATCCCCCAGACATTCCAAGAGAGGAGGTTATATATCTTCTGATTTGGCATTACAGATTAGCCTCTCTACCTCCGTCTGGCCCCCTCACCTCCGCATGGCTTCCGGCGACATATATTGTGTAAAGGGAACCTTCTCGCTGTAGCTCATGTCCTCGTGTAGGTATAGACAGCAGTGCCCCCAGCTTAAAACAATAGAACGTCCCCAACTCCCCCTTCCCAGGACAAGTGAGAAACTCTCCCCCATCCAAACTGCGCTCTGGCATAGAAACGAACAAGTGTCCGACATTCGGGTGGTGGCTAGACTAATGCTTGCCTGGAGGAAAGCCTTCCCCTCTGCCCCCCGGGTCCGCCCTTCCAGTGGTTGGACCTCGTAGCGCCCATCCTGGGCCCCTCCTGTACTCAGATCAACCGCTAGTCATGGCGCCTCACCCCCCGAGCTCAAGTGTCCAGCAAATACTTGCATGTCATGTATTGGTCAGATCAAGTCGTCCGCCGTTGTAGGAGTCACTTCTGGCATAGTCTGGCTAGCATCCCCCACGGTGCTCGAGCTGGTTTCAGAGTCGGAGTCTCTCTGTTCCTCTCCTGAGAGGGTGGAGGCGCCCCGTGGGCCTGTTGTACTCAGGAATACTATTGCTGCAACTGCACTCCCCCTGTCTCGGCGAGCTTCCTCTAGGGTTGGGTGGCACTTGGGCTTCCCCCCTTTTCCAGGGGATCGCGTGAGATCCTTCTCTGGCTGGTCTCTGCCTTCATGCCTCCGGTCTCGCAGTCCCTGCTCCTCAATCGAGTCCCACACGTCTTGAGGTGGGGTAAAGAACTTGGTCTCCTCTGCGTGCACTATCCGGAGTTTAGCTGGGAACACCATTGAGTATGACATCCCCATTTGGCGCAGTTTCCGTTTGGCCGTGACGAAGGAAGCTCGCTATCTCTGCATGTCCCGGGAAAAATCCGGGAAGATCCGGACAGTGCTGTTTTTAATTTTGAGTTGGCCTTTGAGTCGCGCTTGGCTCAGCACATGGTCTCTGTCTTTGTAGAAGAGGAGGCAAGCCACCACTGGTCTTGGCGGTCTCCCAGGTGGGAGTGCCCAGGCAGGAACGCTGTGTACCCGCTCGAGGGCAAAGTATGGCGACAGGCCCTCCTCTGACACCTCTGTGCGGATCCAGTTCTCGAGGTAGGCCACTATGTTGTTCCCCTCGACTTTTTCTGGCAGCCCAATGACTCTGATTTTGTTGCACCTTGCCCTATTTTCGGCGTACTTGGCTCGCTGTTCCAGCTGCTGGATCCTTTTTTCGATGTCTGTGATTTTGCGGGTGGACGTGGATACTTGCAGTTTCAGGTCTCCAACATCTCCTTCCACTGTCGTGACTCGGTAAGCCAGTTTCCTGTGTTCTGCCCTTAGGAGGTCCATATCCCCTCTTAGCATGTCTATTTTGGATTCTACTGCCATCCGTGACGTTTCTATGGCCTGCAGGATGTCATATACCGATAGGTCGTCACGGGGCACGTTCTTTTCACTTCGAGCCCCCGTGCATGTACGCGACTCTCTGGTTTCTTCTCCTGCTGACTCCTGTTGCTCCACATTCCGTCTTTTGCTGACTCTCCCCATGTTGGGTTGAGTATGGGAGCAGTCTGGTTAGTAAGGGTGTCAGTTGGCTCTAATGCCGGTTATGCAGAGGGCCCTCCAGGGAGTAAAGTCTGCTGGGGTCGAGCGCTTGGTGTGCGGGTTCTTGCTGGGAGTCACAGAGGCAGCGCACTGATGAGGCAGCGGGTGGTGCAGGCGAGGAGGCGAACCAAAGTAGTGGCAGTGATGGAGTGTACGTATGCCCCTCCTTGCAGTCAGGAGTCATCTAGGCCGGCCTGAGTCTGCATGGCTGTGCAGTGTTTCTCTGTGGGTCGGGTGTGCAGCCCTGCTCTGCGTTACTCTTGGTGCTACACATCGCACCCGGATTGAGGCGTTGCGGGTGATAGTGTAACCCAGGCCACGATAGGAAGGTGTGGCTCTGTCCCGGTGGTGCCTGAAACGAAGGGCCAAGTGGTAAGCGCGAGGACCGAGGATTTTGCATGCGTCAGTGTTTAGGACGCAGGAACAAGAACAAAGTAGGCCGGTGCTCAGCCGTCTGTCTCCTTGGATGAGGTGCAATCACAACGTGCTCAGCCGGCTGCCACTCGCGTAGGCCTCAGGGAGGAAGCGGGTCGATACTGCAGCAGGCGCGTCCCGGTCTTCGGGGGCAATCTCTGTGGTCCCAGGCAACCCCCACTCACCGGTCAGCTGCGCTGCTCCTGCAGCGGGAGGTGGGCTCTCCCAGGAGTTGGTGCGGCCCGCTCTAACAGGGGCCTAGTAGCAGCATCACTAGGCCCACCAGCCGCGCCGGGCAGGTAGGGTGCAGCGCATCTGGCAATCGGGCTACCGTGCTTAGCCGGCGGGACCCGCGAAGTGCTGTACCGGGGATGCCCGCAGCCGCGCTCGGGTCCACAACTGCCCGGCACGCACGGCTGTGTAGTCGCCATCCGGGACCCTCCACTACGCCTTCTTGCTTTTCTTTGTGTGGGGCCCAGTTCTCTATCGTCGGGTGATTGAGATCCACGCTACAGTGTGGCTGTGTAGTCGGCTGTCACTGGGCGTCTCACCGGGAGTAGTCCGCAGGCCCCGGGCGCCATTCTGTCTGTCCGCGCCTCCTACTTGTGACAGCCGGTTCACCGGCGGTTCATGCCTATTTTCTCCTACAGTCACAAGGTCCCGCAGATCTAGTGCCCCGCTGATCCGGACCCTCAGTTGGCTCCACTGTGTGCCGCCTCCTTGGGAGCCGGGGCTCAGACCACGGGCGCCATCTTAGTTAACCTCGCGGGTCCTCCATCCGGCACGATTTGGCTGTGAAGATGTGCTTTCCCATCCCGACCGTCAGGCCCTCCCGTCCCGGTGCCCCTGTCTTTCACAAGTCGGAAGGTGGGAGATTTATGTTGAGGGCTCCCCTATAGCGGTCAGGATGAGCTTGTATGGAGGATCACCCGCAGGAGCTCCGGTTTAGGCTTCCTGCTCCATCGCCATCCGGCCACGCCCCGCCACTTCAATTAAGACTTTGTGGTCCACATGTATAAAATGCCACGAACAGGTCATGAATGTAGCAAGGCCCTGCTCCCAACCCTTCGCTGTGCACAGCCTTCAGCAGTATGCAACAGTGACTTGGGCCTTTGCCAAACACACTGCAAACAGCCAACCCCCACTGTACACGGCCTACAGACATCATAGTGGCAGCTGGCCACAGGGACTGGTCTATGCTTGTGACCAGGTCTATGTATATGTATATGACCAGAACCATATAATTTGTTTATGTTTTTGGGATTGCAGTACCAGGATTGGTACCACAGCGAACCTCGCCGAGTATAATTGTACCGTTTGCTGGTTCCACTGTACCAGCAGCCTAAAATGATTATTTTGGGGATAATTAACTTAAGGGAGGGCCCCTTTGGGAACCCGCTACCACCCTTTCATGTTGCCTGTTGAAAATGTTACCTTCACTTGGGGATCGAGTTTTCAAGTCCTGTGATGGTTGGTTGCAACATTTTCTTAAGTATTACAGTCAGCCAATAATATCATTCTGTACCGTGATAGCAACAATGATACTGTGGTACCAAAATGACCAATGGGAGAAAAAGCTCCCTCGGCCAATCAGAATGGACTATTTAAAAAAAAAAGCAAAATTGGCACTTCATGAATGTTTCATCTAGATTGTTAAATGCCCCAAAGTTATTAGCAAAGCATAGATTCTCTTTCCATTGAAACTCTGACATAACTATAACTGCACAGTGGCGACCAGCACTGTGAAATATATATAGGTATTTTCGATTTTAATTCATAACTATAACTGCATTTTGACTATAGTTTTTAGGAGAAATGTTCCTGTGATCAAGACTTATTAGTTGAAACGCGTTGGTGATGGTGTGCTGTGTGGCAATGGATGGGCACTAAAAAAACACTATTGCATATGTAAATTCCTGAAGTGCGGTGTAAAACTCTTTGGTGGACCATATATATATATATATATATTCACTTAAAAAACCATAGGTTTCACACATGTTATAGTTAGGTGGATATTTCACTTGTAAAAAACCAATGAAATTCCCCCGTTATAGTTAGTTGAGATAACTATAACTCGCGCGCCCACAATCCTCTGCTCATGATGTCACATATTACATCATTCATGACATGGTCAGTGGCATCACTCATGACATCACTGATGACATCATCCTTGTGATAGAGTGGCGGTCGCGCAAGTTATAGTTATCTCAACTAACTATAACGGGGGAATTTCATTGGTTTTTTACGAGTGAAATATCCACCTAACTATAACATGTGTGAAACCTATGGTTTTTTAAGTGAATTTGCAAGGTTTTTTAAATGCTAATTCCTAACTATAACGTGTGTAAAACCTATGGTTTTTTCAGTGAATTTGTATGGTTTTTTAAATGCTAAGTTATGTATGAATTATTTTTTTTTTATATATTTATTTTTCAATAGACAAAGTATTAAAAAAAAAAATTATGGTTTTTCACCATGCGCGCACCCCCGCGATTTAAAAAAAAATGTAAATGTTTTTTTCTGCCTTCGGGGTCCTTCAGGGACCCCCTGACCAAGGCTAGGGGGTCATGAACTCTTTACCCTGCCCCCTTTTACACGTTCGCCACCTTCCTTTTCCACTCTCGCACTGAAAACAAACAAAATGGTGGCCGACACTTCCTGATTTCGACCGATTCGAACGTTGACTGACATGTAACAACCAATCAGAATTACGCTCGCGCACGTTAGGGTGCGCGAACGATGCGCGCACGGTGCGCGGCTATAGATATGTATGTGCTTTTTAATGCAATTTTCTCTGGAACTACTGAACAAATTGACTCCATATATGCAAAAGGCACATCCCTGACCTGAGGACTACCTCTCTGCCAAATTCCAAGTAATTCTGTTCAGCCGTTCGGGCTGTACCTTCGACTAAATGTCCTATTCGAAAATGCATGGGGAAAACGTGTTTTGGGACCCCCCTTTTTTCTCGGCCCCCGCTTGACGAATCCCCCCGAGACTTTCAGGGTAGGAGCTGAGCGGAGCGCCCCATTAGTTTTGAAAATTTCGCGAAGATTCGTCAACCGGCGCCAAAGTTATTCAAAATAGAATTTTGAGATTTCCTATGGAAACACGGTCCTAACTATAACTATCTACTGGCGACCGCCAGTAGATAATATATATATAGGATTCTTTCCTTTGGGGCTCACCTGCTAGTTTGGATATATATATATATATATATATATATATATATATATATATATATATATATCCAAACAAAGTCTGACAACTGGAGCTCCACAGCCTACTGAGTCGGGGCCGGTTACAGGTGTGTCAGACACCTCATAAATCCAAAAAGCACACACGCCACTCAGCAGCAGCGCGAAACCGACCACACCAGCGTGCTTTCTAAAATCCTTTATTCCGGGCAAAACAGCATGACGCGTTTCGAGGTCAGGTACCTCTTAATCATATGCACAGTTGGGAGGGTGGGATCGTCAGCTATTTCAAACGTAACTTAAAACATTGAAAAAGGACTACTGTCAATTCATTTAAAGAGGCAGTCTATTTTAGCATTTTCATTTTATCATTGTTGTCACGGTATAGAGTACTCGGCATATTCTTTAGTTATAATACAAGAATAGTTTCTTTTAGATGTTTCAAAGTTCACCGTGACATTCGTACATGGTTTTTCCCTCTATTATCGGACTGCAAAGCCCACAATGCCTCTCTATTACTCTCCAATGTAGATTTTGGCAAAACTTCACAAGTTGTCAGACTTTGTTTGGATTTACGTAAGGGGCACCCGCCGGCTGAAATAAGTGTCATGGACAAAGGTTAAATGGAAGGGCCACTGTGAGAGGCCCACCTCACCGAGGATGTGAACATTTAAATCAGCCAGAGTCTGCAAGAGGAATTTCCCTTTAGCACGTCGTGTGGATGAATTTTACTCCATAAGAGGCAAGGAAGAACATGTTGGAACTAGGGTGGTTGTGAAATTTACAGTGTCGCTGTGGCCATCGGATGCAGCCATAACAAGGTACTTGACCAATTGAAAGGCTTTGGGAGGCAAACAGTGACACTTGTGAAGTTTTGCCAAAATCTACATTGGAGAGTAATAGAGAGGCATTGTGGGCTTTGCAGTCCGATAATAGAGGGAAAAACCATGTACGAATGTCACGGTGAACTTTGAAACATCTAAAAGAAACTATTCTTGTATTATAACTAAAGAATATGCCGAGTACTCTATACCGTGACAACAATGATAAAATGAAAATGCTAAAATAGACTGCCTCTTTAAATGAATTGACAGTAGTCCTTTTTCAATGTTTTAAGTTACGTTTGAAATAGCTGACGATCCCACCCTCCCAACTGTGCATATGATTAAGAGGTACCTGACCTCGAAACGCGTCATGCTGTTTTGCCCGGAATAAAGGATTTTAGAAAGCACGCTGGTGTGGTCGGTTTCGCGCTGCTGCTGAGTGGCGTGTGTGCTTTTTGGATATATATATATATATATATATATATATATATATATATAAAAGAAGTGACTCAAACAGATAGATTCACCAAAGAACAAAAATATTTTCCCACTACAACGTTTTAGTTTCCGCCTTCCTCAGGTAGTACAAGATGGTTTGCTCTGTGGCTGCACAGATGTCACAGCTGAATTTTCAAAAACCATCATGAGTGAAGATTCCATTTGGAATGTGGAATCAATGTAGTCCTCAGAGCTCTTGAGACATGCAGTAATCAGGTTGTGTTGTCAGTAATGTTCAGTCTATCTGGATGCAGTGATTTGAAACGGTACATCCAGAAGTTTTCCCTGGAGTCCAGTAGTTTTTCCTTTGAAGCATGTTCCACGCGGAAAATCTTCAAATCGATAGTGAATGATCCAAAGGTTAAAATGATTGGCTACAGGCTGGTCAATTTTCTTATTAATTATAGCCGATTTTTGGTTCCTGAATCGTGTACGGAGGTCATTCACTGTTTGGTCTACATATTGTTTTTTACAGCTTTGCCGTTGATTACAGCTTTATGTGATTCAGTGCCAACGGCAAAGCTGTAAAAAACAGTATATAGGCCAAACAGTGAATGATTTCCGTACACGATTCAGGAACCACAAATCGGCAATAATTAATAAGAAAATTGACCAACCTGTAGCCAATCATTTTAACCTTGTGGATCATTTACTATCAGATTTGAAGATTTTCCCCGTGGAACATGTTTCAAAGGAAGAACTACTGGACTTCAGGGAAAACTTTAGGATGTACTGTTTACAGTCACGGCATCCAGATGGACTGAACATTACTAACAACACAACCTGATTACTGCATATCTCAAGAGCTCTGAAGACTGCATTGGTTCCACATTCCAAATGGAATCTTCACTCATGATGCTTTTTGAAAATTCAGCTGTGTCATCTGTGCAGCCATAGAGCAATCCATCTTGTACTACCTGAGGAAGGCGGAAGCTGAAACATTGTAGTGGGAATATATTTTTGTTCTTTGGTGAATCTATCTGTTTGAGTCACTTCTTTCTTGGATATTTTATTTCTTTGTGACTTATTGTATCCTTTGGGATCCAGATTTTTGCCCTGGCTGGCTGTTGTTTTCTTGTGATCCTTCATCTTCAAGTATATATTTATATATATATATATATATTCACTTAAAAAACCATAGGTTTCACACATGTTATAGTTAGCTGGACATTTCACTCGTAAAAAACCAATGAAATTACCCCGTTATAGTTAGTGCTGGCAACTATAACTCACGCGACCGCAATCCTCTGCTGATGACGTCAGATATTACATCACTGTATTTAGACACTTATTTACCCATGTCTTCTTCCATTAATCTTTAGCTATACATATATTCCTATTATTTATTTTTCAGAAAGACACATATGTCATCAGTGATGTAATATCTGACGTCATCAGCAGAGGATTGCGGTCGCGTGAGTTATAGTTGCCAGCACTATCTATAACGGGGTAATTTCATTGTTTTTTTACGAGTGAAATGTCCAGCTACTATAACATGTGTGAAACCTATGGTTTTTGAAGTGAATTTGCAAGGTTTTTTTTTTTTTTTTTTTTTCAAAAATGTTATTGTGCAGAGAAAAAGGGTACAAGCACGGGCCTACAACCTCCTGGGCCGGCCGCTAGTATGCAGAAATGATCAAGCAGTTCAAAAACAATGACTGGCCCGCAGGGGCTCCGCTAAATGACAGGAGATCAGGCTGCACATAAAGGAAGTCAGGATCCACCCTTTTTACATAACTATCAACCAAAATAAAGAAAAACAAAAAGCAAGGCGAAAAACATTGAAAGGGCGTCTAACCATAGCAGAGGAACTCCACATAGGACCACCCTAGGGTGGTCAATAAAAGGGGGGGTCTGAGAGGGAGGGGGGGGGCCACGGGAAAACCAAGTCTATACTCAGATGAACAAAGTAAGCAAGGAACCCTCAAGGATCAGGGGGACAAGGCAACCTCAGACGTATCCACCAGGGGGGGAGAACAGATAGTCCCTCGATACACATTCCACTGACCCCAGATTCTACCCCACGCCCCCGGTTTACCACGAGCCACATACACCGTCTTCTCCCTGAACATGCACCAGTCCATGTTCTCATTCCATACGGACACGGTGGGAGGCCGTTGGGAACTCCAAAGCTGCGCAATATCTCTCTTTGCGATCATGTTCCCAAGGGCCGCCCACCGAGCCTGGGCCGCATTATAGTCATTGGGCTCCCACACATTCAGAACACATCGGCGCACCTCCGGCAGCAGAGCGACCCCAGTGACTCGTTTCATAACATCATGCACCTGGCGCCAATATTCCGCCACCTCGCGGCACTCCCAGAGGATGTGGAGAAAGGTGGCACTGAGCCCGCAGCCACGCTTACAGAGCCCGTCGTCAGAAAACCCCATCGAGATCAAACGGGGACCCGTCACATAGACACGATGGAGAATCTTAAGCTGGACCAGACGGAGACGGGCCGGGATGGCAACCTCCTTAGGGGATGACAGCGCAGACTGCCAGTCCTCGTCGTCCAACTCCACCCCGTCTCCCGTCCATGCCTCCCGAAGACGCACCAATAGATCAGCCCGATTATTTATTTGTTTTTTTATAAATCAGAGAGATAGTACTGTCGGGGACGTGTCCGTCGAGTATACGGTCCTCGAGAGGCGAAGAAACAGGGACCGTGGTCCCCTCCCCAAAGACCGAGAGTAGGGCGTGCCGAACCTGGGCATAGCGGAAGAACTCCCTTTCACTAAGCTCGTACTCGCTCTGAAGCGCCGCGAAGGATTTAACCACGCCTTTAACCCATAGGTCCCCCACTCTGCTAATGCCGATCGTATCCCAGTGCTCAAAGCCTTTCGTTGTCCAGAGGCTTCCCAAGCGCTCTGAGGCGAATAGAGGAGTAGCACACATTAACCGCTCACTCCAGCCCACAGCTACATTCGCCGCCTTCCACACACGTACCGCAATCCTAGTAGGGCCCGTGAGGGTCCTTCCGGCAGATCGAGAGTAAAGCGCTCTGTTATAGTTACCGCCGGGAAGCAGGAATTTATCCATCTCATATGCCGGGTTCGAGCCAGGAGCGTACGTAGCATGGTTAATGGCAGACAGCTGGGAGGCCCAATAGTACCTTCTAATGTCAGGAAGCGCGATGCCCCCGTCATACCAGGGAAGAGTCAGCTTTGCCAAAGCGATACGTGCACGACCGTCCCAAACCAGTTTCCTCTGCAAACTCTCCACTTCCCTAAAGTAGGCCGCCGGAATGATATCGAAGGAGTTCTGGAGAGCGTAAAGAAATCTGGGAAGGGACATCATTTTAAACAGTGCTGCGCGACCAAGGGGAGACAAGGGCAACTTACACCACCGAGCCGTGTCCGCCCTCAAACGCCGGAGGGGAGACAGGAGATTCTGCTCATAGCGGACCGCCGGATCCAACGAAACGTATACCCCCAAGTATTTAAAGCCGGATTGGGATGTTTGGATCGGAAGCCGAGGCGGCAAGAGAGGAAGGCCACCGGAGATAGGATACACGCAAGATTTGGACCAGTTAATTATCAAACCCGAATTTCTCCCGAAGGAAGTAAGGACATCAAAAAGCACATTGAGCGACTTCCGCGGCGAGGTGAGGTACAGAAGAATATCATCCGCGTACAACGAGACCCGATCCTCGAAGCCCAGGGCCCACCGGATCCCTCTGATCGAGGGCTCCCAGCGGAGCCAGGCAGCGAGCGGTTCCAAGGCGAGAGCAAAGAGCAGAGGGGACAACGGGCACCCCTGCCTAGTACCCCTCCCGAGCGCGAAGGGCCGAGAAACCCGCCCATTTACAACCACCTGAGCCATTGGACCAGCATAGAGGAGCTTCACCCAACCAATAAATCCCTCCCCAAAGCCAAACTTCGCCAATACGGCCCAAAGGAATGGCCACTCGATGGTATCAAAGGCCATCGTGGCGTCTAAGGAAACCAATATGGTCGGTTCAGAGAAGTACTCCGCCCTAGCGAGGACGCCATGTAGACGCCGCAAGTTGAGAGCGGTATTACGATGAGGGATAAAGCCGCATTGATCCGGATGTATCAAATCACAGATAACTCCCAGCAAGCGATTAGAGAGAACCTTGGCAAGGATTTTCGGTTCGGCATTTAGTAGGGAGATAGGCCTATATGAGGCACAGCGGTCTCGTGGCTTACCGTCCTTGGGAATAACAACTATAGTAGCCAGACGCTGGTCGTCGGGAAGGGAACCCCGCTCGAGCGACTCCAGAAACATACGACGGAGGAAGGGCGCGATTTTATCCGGGCGTAGTTTATACAGTTCAATCGGCAGTACGTTGGGGCCCATAGCCTTGCCCGAGCGAAGGGAACGAATCGCGGTAGCAATCTCGGCGACAGACAGGGAGGCATCCATCTGCTCACGGTCCTCGACGGATAGGCCGGGCAAGGCAATATCCCGCAGCAAGAAACGAGAGTCATCCTCATCTCTATCAGACACCGGGGAGTACACCGCCCGGAGGTGGTCAGCAAAACACTCCACAATCTCACCAGGGTCAGTCACACACACTCCTTCCGAAACCCGAAGCTCCGGGACCACACGATTCACTCTCTCCTTCTTATCCAACCAAGCAATCAGTTTACCCGCCTTGTCCCCGGCATCATACAACCTACCCTGTTGCTCCCTATACATGCTCTTGGCAGCGTCAGTGACAAGAGACTTATATTCAAACTGCTTCAAGCTGAGGGCATGAAGCCCATCCTGAGTGACACCCGTCTCCAAAGCCGCCTCCAGCCCCGATATTTCAGTCTCCAGCTTCACCACCACCTCATTCTTAACCCTCTTAGCCTCCGCTATCTGGGATAGGGCATGCCCGCGGAGCACTGCTTTGAAGGCTTCCCACAGGGACACTGAGGACAACACCGACCCCTCATTCTCGAGAAAATACTGATCAATCGACTGAACAAGGCTATCACGAATCTTGGGGTCTCGCAAGTACCAAGGGTTAATAGGGGCGATCCGCCCAGCGGACCGCATCCCGGTGTTGAAAAGCAACCACAGTGGGGAATGATCAGAGATACCCCGGGCCAAGTGCTTGACCTCTCGAATCCGGGCAGTCTGGGCCGCGGGCATAAGAAAATAATCCAATCTGGAGAGACTCCCATGGGCCCCAGAGTGAAATGTGTACTGACACTGTGTCGGATGCATTAACCTCCAACAATCCACCAGACCGAAGGTATCCAAGAGCCCGCCGAGCCACGCCTGGGCAGCAGGGAGGGCCCTGGGCGGGTGGCGATCCAAATCACCCGAAACAACCGAATTAAAATCCCCACCCATAAGCAAAAGACTGTCAGGAAGCTCAAGCAGCATACGACCCAAGTCTGAGAAAGTGGAGTTCTGGAGGCCCGGGGGAACATAAACCGAAACCAAGGAAAGGGACTGTCCCTCCCACCTCCCAATCAGAGCCACATAGCGCCCTCTATCGTCTAGGACAACCCTGGTGATCTCTAGAGGAAGTGAAGATCGTAGGAGAATGCCCACCCCTCTAGAGCCAGTGGTGAAACCGGAATGGGCCACGAGTCGGTATCCCCCCCTGTTCATGGCATGACAAACATTACCAACCAGATGCGTCTCCTGTAAGAATACCACATCAGGAGTCAAACGACGCAAATACTGCAGCACAACACCCCGTTTGATACGATCCCCCAATCCGTTGACGTTCCAAGACATCAGTCTCAACCCGTCCCCCCCATCCCCTCCAATAGATCAAAGGTCCTCCAGCAAATAGCGCGACACCTGAAACTGAAACAGAGCCAATACCTCGCCTTGAAAACAAAAAACACAAATCCAAACAACCCCTCCCACCCACCAACCCCCCCCCCAAATTCAACTCCCCCCACCCTGCACCCCTGCGGTCCAGAAAACCACCCCAACTTGCAGTGTGCCTGTCGCCCTACAAACCCCATCCTACGAAAAGACCCCGGAGGAGGAAAGGGACCCGTCCCTGCCCGCCCCAACATAGATCATAATTAAACAAAATGTAAAAAAGAAGTAGAACCCAGCTGAACAAAACAAAATGTCAAAGTCAAGGACCAAAAGTCACTCCGAAGAAGGCCCGCCACCCTCGGCACCACCAGAAGGCCCAGGCCGGTCACCCCGGTCCGGCAGAGAATCCAGCCAGTCACTAACAGTCGCAGGACAGTCAAAAAAGGTAGCCCGGTCCTCGTATTCCACTCGGAGCTTAGCAGGAAAAAGCATCGAGTACTTAAGACCCAGGTCCCGGAGACGGCGCTTCACCCCCTGGAAACCCATCCGCTGTTTCTGGACCAGTTGGGTGAAGTCCGGGAAAAAGTTAACGGATGAGTTCTCATATCGGACCGGGCCATGTACCCGTGAGGCCTGCAGAATCGCATCTCGGTCTCTGTAGTGAAAAAGTTTTGCGACAATAGGCCTCGGGGGAGCTCCCGGTCGCGGCCGACCGCCTGGGACTCGATGGGCCCGCTCCACGGCAAAGAACTTACTCAGGCCAGCGGGGGCAAGCTGTTTGAGGATGAGTTCCTCAACCATAAGATCCACCGGGCGATTGTCGGAGGCCTCCGGAACACCTATGACGCGGATGTTATTGCGTCGAGCCCGTCCCTCGAAGTCCTCCAGCCGCCGGGCCATCAGGTCGTTGGTCGACTTGAGGTCGCCGAGAGCAGTCTGCAGGTCCGACACATCCGTACCAAGGGTGGACGTCCGCAAATCCAGCGATTGGACCCTCTCATTGGTCTTAGAGAGATCCGCCCGAATTAGCGTAACATCAATGGCCACTGTGTCGATTTTACGGGCCAAGGCCTCGTACTGCTGAGCGATGGTCTCCTTGATGCCATTAATGGCGCCCATGATGTCCTGCAGGGACAAATCCGGAAGGGCGGACGGAACACCCCCAGCGTCATCCGGGAGAACACCGGCCGTCCCAGGGGACCCTTTACCCTGAGTGTAGCGGTCCATGTTGTTGGTCTGGACCGGTCCCCCGCGTAGGGATGTCTTGGTCTTACGCCTCTCGGGATCCCCTCTGCCTCCCATGTGGAACCACGCTCGCCGAAGGGGACCACCGAGCAAGCGTCAAAGTGGCACGGGCGAAGCCGACACGAGCCGTACCAGGGACCGCAATGTGGCGGTGCGAGAGGATCAAAGTCAATGGGCACACTGGGTTCAGGCGGAGGCACAGGCACGAAGCGAAGGCCGAGTAAAAACCCAGCCGCACAACGCAACTCCACTGTCCAGCCACTCAGAGATCCAAAAGTGAAACCGAAAGTGATGAGACGGCCGCCGGCACAGCCCGATGCCGATGTTGTTCAACTATGCCCCGGCTCCACAGTTCACCTTCGCACCGGGCACAGCCATCAGTTGGGCCTCAAAAGTTCAAACCACCATAGATCAGGTCTCCCAGGTCCGATTTGGTTTCTGAAAAGAGTTTAGGGTTCAGCCAACGTTCATCTTCCAGAATCCGTCAACCAAGTCAGGATAGAGTCAGGATAAGTTCCGAGGAGCAGCGAGGGTCCGGGGAGCCCTGTGCTCACGCGACCATCTTGGATGCGTGCTAGGCTCCTCCACCTGCAAGGTTTTTTAAATGCTAATTCCTAACTATAACGTGCCTGAATTTCAAAGGTTTTTTAAATGCTAATTTATGTATGTATTTTTTTTAATGGAATTTTTAGCTTGCGCGCACGCTGCGCGAACTTTGCGGAATTTTTTCCGTTTCTACCGTGCGCGCAGGGTGCGCGCACTCCGCGATTTTTCGAAAAAAAAATAAAATCTTTTTTTGGCCCTTGGGGGTCCTTCTGGGACCCCCTGACAAAGGCTAGGGGGTCAGGAACTGTCCACCCTGCCCCCATTTCATGTTCTCCACCTTTTTTTTTCACCCCCTCAGACTGCGAGAGACAAAATGGCGGCCGACACTTCCTGGTTTCGACCGTTTCGAATGTTTACCGACATCTAACAACCAATCAGAATTGCGCTCGCGCACGGCAGGGTGCGTGCACAGTGCGCGCACGCTGCGCGCGTATAGATATTGATATGCTTTTAAATGCTATTTTCTCAGGAAATACTGAACAGATTTACACCAGACTTGCAAAAGGCACTTCCTTGACCTTATGGCTACCTCTCTGCCAAATTTCAAGTAATTCTGTTCAGCCGTTCGGGCTGTAGCTGCGACTAAAGGTCCTATGGAAAAATGCATGGGGAAAACGCATTTTGGGACCCCCCCTTTTTCTCGGCCCCCGCTTGACGAATCACCCCGAGACTTTCAGGGTAGGAGCTGAACGGAGCTCCCCATTAGTTTTGAAAATTTCGCGAGGATTCGTCAACCGGCGCCAAAGTTATTCAAAATAGAATTTTCAGATTTCCTATGGAAACTCGGTCCTAACTATAACTATCTACTGGCGACAGCCAGTAGATAATATATATATATATATATATATATATATATATATATATATATATATATATATATATATATATATATATATATACACATACACATATTTATATATATGTGGCTGTACGGGTGGGTGAGTGAGTGGTTGTGTGAGTGGCTGTATGGGTGGGTGAGTGGATGTGTCAGTTACTGTATAGGTGAGGGAGTGGGTGTCTGAATGGCTCTATGAGTGAGTGACTGGGTGTGTAAGTGGCTGTATGGGTGAGTGAGTGGCTGTTTGAGTGAGTGTTTAGTTAAGTGAGTTGGTGTGGGAGTGGCTGTATGGAAGAGTGAGTGCCTGAGGCATTGACTGTATGGTTGAATGAGTGGCTGTGTGAGTGGTTGTATGGATGTGTGAATGGGTATTTAAGTGGTTGTGTGGGTGTCTAAGTGAGTGTATGAGTGGTTATATGGATGAGTTAGGGGCTCTGTTGGGAGACTGTATGGGGGAGTGTTTGGCTGAGTGAGTGGATGTATGGGTGAGTGACTGGTTGTATCCAATCCCCACACTACTCTACACCGATGATGCGGTGCTGCTTGCCCGCACCTCAAATGCATTGAGGCACCAGGTCGAGTTCTTCACCTCTTTTATGTCAAACCTGAATTTGAAAACTAATTATACAAAGTCGCACATCGTGTCCTGTGGTACAGGAAAAATAAGACTGAACAAAATCAACCTCAATGGGCAGGATCTAATGACTGGACATTTTCTGCTACCTAGGATTAACTTTTAGCTCATCAGGGTCATAGAACCCCTACCTGGTGCAGGCTAGCCTAAAGCTTAGTAGAACTGCAGGGATGTCTGTAACCTATTAAGAGCAGACTATAGAGGGTCTGTTCTTCCTCTTCTGAAAGTGTACAATTCTCAGTGCATTAGTGCAGCTGCTTATGGCATGGGTGTTTGGGGTTTTCAACAATTGCTCTGGCCTTCAGTCCGAGGAAAATTGTTTTCTTCGGCGGATATTGAGTCTACCACCAACTACTTCCAGCTTTATCACTCACACGGAGCTTAATCAGGGTTATATATCGGACAAAGTACGTATGGCTCCACTCCTACCGTGGGTCTGCGTCCGGACAAACCCAGGCGTAAAGCTATGTAGGGATATCATATTCGACTGCTTTGCGCTCGACAAGGACCTTTCTATCCCATGGCAGAGCTATATTCAGGAAACCTTAGGAACTCTGGGCCCATCTGCTTGGTTCTCTGAACCTAATAGCATTCCTAAAAGTGCTACATGGAGAATAGCGTAGAGACTTAAGAATGACAGCTGAGTTAGTAAAACCTTCAGTTTCAACCTATTATAGATCCCTATTACTAGGTTTACCTGCAGTGTATTTGTTTTTAGACCTCACAAGATGGGACCGATCTCTCTTTTTTCGTTTCAGGGCAGGATCTATTTATTGGTCACTGTGTTCCAAAAACTCCCCCGATTCTGGCGAAAATGCAGGTTTGATTTGCCCCTGCGACAGCCATTCTGCACAATCACTCTGGCACGTTACATTTTTTTGCAAATCGTACAGTTTAGCATGTAAGCACTTTATCAAGATCTTGATACGCAAGCTAGGTTTTCGACTGTGTAGAGTAGCTTTGCTCCACTTACAGTTTTTAAGCTCTCATGAAACTTCATATTTTGTATGTGCCTTCCTGAAAGCAGCAATTCGAGCTAGAAAAACTATGGACGGCTTATCTTTCTTGCACTAAACCTCCCTCTGTTAGATGGCTTTAGATCGAGGTGTCTATTTTCAGTATCAGTTAGGAGGACATGACGGATCCCTCTTGAGGTTTTTGTTTTGTTCTCTTTCCCAATTGAAAACTGTGTTTTTGCAATTTGGTTTTATTAATGAATTCAGAGGCTTAAAGCGCACTTGATGCAATCACACTTTTAACTGTTTTTAAATAAATGTACATTTAGTACTTCTATTATTGTTATATTATAAATTTGTATCATGTGCTTTTATGGTCTATTTTTATTTGACCAAATAAAGAATTTGAATTGAATTGAATTGACTACAACTAGTACGATGGAGTAGTTTTTTATTGTACAAGAGCCTGAAAACAAGGTGACTGCTGGTGTAGGCCTTAGTAAACACCCTTTGCTGGTTTGTTAAAAATGGCAATGACAACTTCCTTCTCTGTGACCGGGGGAGTGCTGATGTTTGGATTTGAGTTTCCATCTGCTCTCTTGTTGGAACTTGCACTCTTCCAATGTGTCTTCCTTCGTATGTTGAAGGGAGGGATGGACTAGTCAGTTATGCCGGTGAAGCGTAATATCCCTACTAGTTGGGCAAGCACCTGGGTGCTGAATGTAGGCGAGAGGATGGCCATTGACAGGTACTACTGATCTAGAACTGTGAAGTCCAGAGATTTCTGGTGCGGAGACATCACGGGTATATGGGGATAAGCATCCTCCAGGTCCATCAGTGGGAGAAGGACGCGCCCTAGTGTGAAACGACTGTCTTCGGAGGCCGCCACATGAGCAATCACCACTCTCTTTTGGAGTTCTAATTTTAGCCCTATCTTTCTACTGCTCCTACCCAACCAGTGAAAAGCAGGAAGGTGTTTCTCAGGTAGGCATTATCATAGATGTTCGTGGGATAGAGGAATAAGCAGAAAAGCACATTAGCTCAAAGAAAATATATCATTTTAATTGTGTGTGTCTAGAATTGAGTCACCTTCGCGTATCTAGTGGCAATGAGGAAGAGGAGGGATGTGCTAATTGTTTCCATCATTGGGACACTGTTCCTTGATCCTGATCTAACACCCAAATCAGGTGTTTGGGTAGCCCTGATATCTCTCTTGATGAACGAATCGATCCCTCAGTTACTGCTGTTCAACAAATGGCTTAGATTGAAAAGAGGCACAAACGATCCTTCAAAGGGAATAAAAACTTGAATTCACTCATGCTTCCACCAAGAAGAAAGACCCTACTTCCGGTGCCAATCTCCGAAGTTGACTTCGTTATTCTTTAACCAACACCGAGCACTTTAAGCTTTCTAACCGGGATCTTAAACCGTTCGCCTCACCCTCCAGAATATAGAGCGCTCTGTTGCCTACCACCGAGTTTGGGTTCGAGTGCATACAGGCCTACATGCTTCTATGTTTATAAACGTCATATATACAAGAGGTGCTGTGGTCAGCCATGACACCTTCTATGTCTGCTGGAACTAATGCGGACAACCATTGAATGATCCTCACCTGACGAGGTGTCAAGTGCTAAACGGCTCATGGCTTCATTTTGCACAGTTCCATTCAAGTAATAGCTCGTTATCTGGACTGGAGTGGCCGCCCTTGCTTCCGACGTTTCAACACAAAGGAATTGTGCTAACTTTACTTACGTATCGCTGCCAGTTAATTTTTTATTCTAACAGCTTCTTTACTAAATGAGAGATACCCTTTCTTGGTGAAGTAAGCAGTATCCTAGTAACACTATTATAAAAATGTTCTTTTAATAGACTGTCACAGATCGTGTGAGCAATCATCACTTCTTTATCAGCTATTTAGCATATGCCATATATTTGAGAATTGACACTAGCTGTAGTCTATCTTGCTTGTTTTTTTTCTTTCACATCATTACATATTAGGGTTTCAGGAACCATATGTATGTAAAATTCTGTCACTTGTACCAGATCTCTGTTCTCTTTTTGCAACGTTTATTTATGTTTTCTTAGAAAATACAGTGTGAAACACCGAAAAGAAGAGACCAACAACAACAAGTTGACAGCAAAGAAAAGGGAAGGAGAGCTGGTTTCCACCCTCAGATTATGTAAACCGGGTAAGGGGTAAGGGGGCCAGTACGGGTGGTAGCGGTGGGAGGGGAGCCATAAGCAGGGTATCCCTATGGCGGTTAATAGTTCCATAGGAGGCATGCCTCTGATGTCAGGCTGAACCCTGGTGAGAAGAAGTGACTGTCAACAATGTCTGCCTTGTGATAACATCCAGCCAGAACTAATATAACAAGGAGGGGGAAGAGGTGACAGAGAGGGAGGGGAAGGGAAAGCTGACAAGGAGAAGGAAGTGGGTGGAGCTGGAGCTCACTATCTCCAAGGAAATTGTACAATGTGAGACCAAACTATCAGGGGGGTAATAAGGTGTCCTAGTAATGAGGATGCCTTGGTGCAAGAAGGCCACTAACAGTGGTGGGGCGCCACTATTGCGATGTGGTGGCTGGGGGAGATGGTACTCGGCGCTATTAATGGCGGTGGGTTCTTGGGGAGCAGGCTGTTCTCTCTGTCCAGGGGGAAGAAGGGGAAGAAGGCGAGTAGAGGGAATAAGGTGGGGCGATCCACGTTATCCATGCTAGGCTGTGTCATCAGCTGCCTCTATGAAGGCACCCCATGCTCTTTCAAAGACTTCCAATTTGTCGTTGAGCTTGTACGTGCATTGCTCGTGAAGGGCCACTGTACGACGTTCTATAACCCATCAGTCAGGATATGGCACGTGTGTTGACACCAATGGCAGTAGACAGGTATTTTGGCTACTGCTAAGGCGATAGCCACCCACCGATGTAAGTGGGTGTCCATGCAGGAGAATAGCTATGAAGAAGGACCAGGTGGCTGAGGGGTGGATAAACATGGGGATGGAACCACCGAAAGTACACCCACACCTCGGTCAGGTAAAGCTGTAACTTCAGGAAGCTCTACAATACCAGGAACTGGTCGCATTCGACAGCTAGGCATCCTCAACAGCGGATATGGGGCAGGAGACTCACCTAACATAATTTCTTCAGGGAGCAGTACCAGCCATGTAGTACTTTGCAGTATAAGAATTTAAGGTGGGAGTCTCGGAGAACTCGATCATGAGAGCAGAGTAACTCGGCCCAGTCTATTGGAGCATATTTCCTGCATAGGATAGTTTGCCACTTGTTCCTAACCAGAGTCATGGTTGAGCCTCCCCAAAAAGCACTCGGTACAGACCAGAGACTAGTCGCCTAGACCCACGCCACAATCGGAGATAGCATTAAATGGAGGAGGTCAGGAGTTATGTTGGGCGAGGGAATAGAGGAAGTGGGTGAGATGATGATGATTCCAGAAGTCTGCTCGGGTGAGAC
Organism: Triturus cristatus; assembly: GCF_964204655.1. NCBI lineage: Eukaryota > Metazoa > Chordata > Amphibia > Caudata > Salamandridae > Triturus > Triturus cristatus. Next base: position 272,534,416 of record NC_140587.1, read on the forward strand.
TGAACTCCCTGTTAGGTAAAGGGAAGGGCCTAGGGTACCCTCATCAAGGAGGTGGTCAATCTGTGTTACCACGTGATCATTCCATGTTGCCCAATAGAAGGGGGCACCAGCAATGTGGAGTGCGCCATTGTGCCACACCGATGCAAACGGGATCAATCCCAATGAGGCTGTGGGCTGCTTTCTAAGCTGTGGCTTCCAATATCAGGTTACTCTTCCAGGGTTGTAAGGACGACAGTAGGCAACACGGTGGCTAGGATTTTGGTGAGTTTCTTATGGTCAACACTGATGAGAGAGATGGGGTATAGCTAGTCCACTGTACCAGATCTTTACCCTCTTTGGGAATGACTGTGAGGGTAGCCGTGTTAGAGATCAGCTCCTAGCAGCTGGAGTCCTCAGCTTCCCTGTAGGCTCTGGCTAGGAGAGGGGTCAGGACTGCTTTGCCTATCTCATAAAACTGGGAAGTCCATCTTATCCGGGTGATTTGCAAAGGAGTAGAGAAGAGATGGTCCCTACCACTTCCTGCTTTGTGACGTCTCCCCCTAAGATAGCTCAACACTCATTCTTAAGGGAGGGCAGGTGGTGGGGCTGTAGGAAGGTGTGAATCTGCTCCATGGAAGGGGTAGCCTCTGATCGGTACAGTCTGAATTAAAAGGTAGTGAACCTCTCCACTATGTCTCGGGGGTGCATCAGTAGTGTTTCAGATTCGTCCCAGATAACTGGGACAGCGAGCTGTGCCTTTCACTGATACATTTGGATTGCAAGTAAGTGTCCAGCATTCCCACCCTGATCATATATTTGCCACTAAAGTTTTACCAACGACTTTTCTGCTGTACTTGTGAAAAGCGTATTCAGGCGGAGTTTGGGAAGTTTGAAGGCACTATAATGCACGTCAGTGTGGGAGAATGTGTAGCAGTGGTGAAGAGCTCCTACCTCACCCTCAGCATCCTGTAAGCCGTCCCAAGATCAGAGTGTGGCTTCTACAGAATCCTCATCAACGCACCCCTCAGTGTGGACTTCCCAGCAGCCTAGAGCATTCAGTTCGAGGTCACGAAGCCTTCATTTTCACTATGCTATGGTCTGTGACGGCCGCTTCAAGGATAGTGTAATCCATAACAAAAGGGAGAAGCTGGCTCTGAAGTAGAAAGTAATTGATGCAGGATTGTGTGCCATGTGGGCAGGAGAGGAAATTGAATTCCCTATCTGAGAGATGCAGGAGATGCCAGGTGTCTATTAAAGTGTGGTCTTAAATAAGACGGTGCAGGACTGTTCTGTCTACACCAGTGCAAACATCAGGTTGTTTTGTCTGATCTAAAAGTGGGCCAGGGACTACGTTTAAGTTGCCTCCTAGTAGTACAGGGGTACAGCCAAAGACTAGGAGTCTATGATAGAGATCAGATAGAAAGCGGGTGTAAGCTGCAATGGGTGCATAGATGAAACCGAGAATTAGCGTCTAGTCAGGAAAACGCAATTTAGCAAAAATCCATTGTCCTTCATCATCAATCCAGGACTTAAGCACTTTATAGGGGAGATTCTGTCTAACAAAGGCACCCCGCATTTCTTGGAGCAGGCACAGGGAGGGGAAAGGGGTGTCTGCCGTTCTGGTACGTTTACTACTAATGACAGAAGCCACCCAGTCACGTTTGAGCTTCAGGGATTCAGTGTGATTCAGGTCTGTTTCATGAAGGAAGGCAATGTCTACTCATTTCATGTGGAGATAGTGAAGGACTTTCTTTTGTGAGAAGCTATTGGCATTCAGTGAGGTGATAGTGAGAGGTGGTGCATCTGCTCGTATGAGTATGGACGGGTCTGGGCAATAGAGTTGTCGGCTCCCCAGAGTGACCGGAATAGGGAAAGGGGTCTCTGAGGCTTGCAGGAATGCAAACTAAAGGAGGTGTCTGGGAGTGATGGGGGGCGGTAGTGAGGCTACAAACTGGCGGGAACGGGTAAAACTTCTTTTGTGTCTGGGGCCACGCACCCCCACGCTAGTGTTAAATGTAACAGGAGAAGGAGAGGAGATGGAAGCATCCATTACGATAAACCACGGGCTCGGCAGGCTAATATCGGATGACACAGTTGCAGTGGCGGCTCCCCGATTAGGGCTTGGGGGCGTAGCCCACCTGCTTTCTCGCGGTGCGAGAAGGCAGAAACATAAACGGTAAAAACAACCATTTATGTTTCCGCCTTCTCGCATTGCGAGAAAGCAGAAGTGCCTCTGTGCTTGGTTGGGGGCGGGAGGGTGGGCGGTCCTGCTCGAGGGCAGGGGGGAGTTGCTTGCCCACTGTTGTGGGTACTGACTGTTTGGTCGGCCCTGGGGCCGACCAAACAGTCAGTACCCACAACAGTGGGTAAGCCACTCCCCCCCTGCCCTCGAGCAGGACCACCCACTCTCCCTTTTTCTCTATGCAGAGAAAATGTCCCGGCTGGGGCGCTCGCCTGCTGCGCCTACCAGCGTTTTGATTGGTGTGCGTAGTGCGTTGCGTAGGGGAGGGAAGCAGGAAGTTGCCTGCTTCCTGCAGCAGGAACACAAGGACTCACCAGTGACCGGCCTGGAGCGGAGGCGGTGCGGTACCCCGGCACTCACTCAGGTAGGTTTAATGTTTCATTTTAATTGTTTGTTTATTCCACCCCCCACCCCCCCCCCCCTGCAACCCCCGGCCGCCGCTGCCAAAGTAGCACCATCGAGACATTGCGCGCCTGGTGCTCCCAATATCCAAATTCATTTATGCTTGACTTATGGTTGATGAATTGCCATGTCTTATGTGAAGTACATGGAAATCAAACAACGGAGCCTTACTTTGTCACACAGCTGTAATTAAATCTGCCTGGCGTTTTCATTTAATTTTATGTGCTTGTGTTCCTGCTGCAATTAAAAGGACAAAGCAATTCTCCAGGACCTAGCATGAAGTTGAATAGTTTCAGGGCTCATTCAACTTTGTTCTATCAAATTTAAGCCCTTGTATGTTTTTTTGCTTTGCACACACGCTTTTTCATATCACCCACGATGCTCTGAAATGGAATCCAGCTGAAACACAGAGAAATGAGTACTGGACTGCGGGTGCACGCTGTTTTAGTATGCTGGTTAATTTTTAATTGGGAAGTGTTTTTATTTTTTGTTTGCAACTTACAACCGTATTGTTAATTAACAAGCAGCTTAATGAGCTGTCTTTGTTTTCTTCTGTAGTGCACTTCAAAACCGTTTTCAAAAGGTGAGCCACTAGTGCAGGTGTAGCTCACACTTGACCATTTCATGGGAGGTTTGTTTGGTTCAAGGACTTCTGCTGTATTTATGTTGTCATGCAGTAGTGAAGCATACATGAGACTTTCCATGTCACATAACTAGCCGTAACTGAGTCCCGGCACTTTTCTATTTTGAGCGGGAGAGTACCGCCCTTACCGTCTAACTAGACGAATTTTGGGGTCGTTGCCTTCCCATCCCTGGAAAGAACCCACTTCTCTGACAAGTTCGCTGATGGGAAGGGGTTACAGAGGGGTCAGAGAATAGCCAAACATTCTTCAGGTTGTGGGTGTTCCCAACATGACAAGAAAATCTGGCAATAGAACTCCCACTCTCACGCCCTTAAGTGGGGTTTACTCATATGCAAAATTACACCATCGTGGGTAGAGACTGCGTCAATAAAAGGATTTTAAGTTCAAATTCCATTTTTTTAACATTATTCACTGTAAATTGAGACATCTGTGTGTTTAAGCCAGAGAGAGGTAAGACAAATGGCTCTGTTAATTGGGCGAGTTGCTCTAAAACTATATTGCTCCACACGAGTAGGTAAAAACTGTATTCGTGCAAATGATCCATATTACTAGAATATAGCAAACTCCGCCAGAGTGTTTATCGTGGCTGGGGGTGTTATTTCAGTTCTGAGAGACTTGAATCCCCATGTAGGAAGGGATATCCTAGGACAGTGGTATTGTGTACTCCCTACTTCAGCAGCTTAAGAAGGAGCTGCCACTGGGTCTCATGGGCTGCTGAACCGGGCCCCAATAAAATGTAGTTTTCCATGGGACTTTTCTGTCTGCAGATAAAATGCTCTTAAATAACACTAGTAGTAAGTTTTATGACAGAGGGGTGTGGGAGGTGGGCTGACATGCACAGCAAAGGAAACATAGAAAGAGAAAAGATGGGAATTGGGGAAAACACAGGAAGGGACAAATTGAAAAGATGCTGATGAGAAACAATGTTAGAAAGAAAAAGTAAGATGAGAGACAAATGATTGGTAGGTAGAAGGAGGAAAGAAAGAACAAGAGTAGACAGGAAGGGTTAAAGAAGGGAAGGAAATAAGCAAGAAAGGGTGAAATGTAGGACAGAAGAGTGAAAGGAAGGATAGTTGAAAGACGATTGAGAGCTGAAGAATGGACAGATTGGGAAGACTGAAAGGGTGCAAGGAAGGATGAAAGGATAGCTAGATGCATATGTGGATATTGTGATGGGTGGATGTGTGAAAGGATGTATGTTTGAAAGTGTGAAAGGGTGGATGAAGGGATGGTGGCTGAATGGATATGTGGATAGAAAGATGAAGAGATTGTCAGATGAATAGACAGAAGGGTGAAAGGATGGATGGAAGGAGTATAAAGGGGGGAAGGGAAGGGTTCCTGCTTATTTACCTTTACTGCTCGTTGCGATTAAAGATTTGGTTCAAGAGGGGGATATTTTAATTTTCTAGCTATTTCCTTGTACTATGAGTTATGACACTGTATTCAAATTTAAATCCTAGTGTTTGTAAACCCCAAACACAAAAGTGCAAGAACCTGTAAACAACCATTTGCACTACATTTTTAGACTTTGTACCGTAATCTGAAGGAGGCTCACAATGGCATATGTAGGTGGAGATTGGTGTGCAGGCCCATGCACTGTTAATTATTGGAAAGTATACTTCCCACATCCAGTGTTATTTGAAAATAAGGTGCATGTTGTTTTTTGCATAGTTCAGGATTTTTTTACTGACAGGGATGCATAGATTGCATGATCCAATTTTTCCTCAAAATGTCTAGATTATACAGTTCACATCGGTGATGGTGCCAATTATGCAACTTTTTATCTGCTTAGTTCAAGTCATGGAGGGCGTATGGTAGTTGGTTAAATTTGTCTCACTTTCTTGAGGTAATTGGACTAATTGTAAACTAACATTTCCACTAACAGTTGTAGAAATAACATTTACACCAAAAGACAGAGGAAAAAAACAACTTTTGACTCCAGTTTATTGAAATATTGATGCAACATAGCACTAGTGTAATCCATGTAAACTGGACATTTTGGTTTTAAATTGCTCCAGTGCGTTTTCACCCAGGAATAAAGGGCCATGAACATTTTAAAAAGATTTGGTTGGTAGAACTTGTGCGTTACTAAAATGTCTTACTAAATGAGATAACAATTATTTAATATTCGAGAATATATAAGGTTAAAAGCTCTTTTGGTGCTCTATAAATGCATTTCTCTCTCGCACACAGCAATTATGCTTTGTTTGGCCACCAACTAGATACAGAAGTCATTTTAGCTACAGAACAATTCACCAAAATAAAAGAGTTGTGGCACTAAGCGAATAGTCAGGGTGGATTAAATCTCCAAGCACAGGAAATCGTCTCCCACATTCTGCTTGTTAACGTTCAGAGCTAATCCAGGTTAGAAATGCCACCGACTTCCAGCTGAGGCCTGCAGCTGTGAATATAAGGTACAGGGCAGTTGTGCCCTTCATGTCTTCCATTCAATGACTGCCGAGTGAAAGTTGAATGTCAAAAACTTAAAGTCAAGAATTTAGAAAATCGTGTAGTGCACAATAGAGTTTACAACTAATCTGGTGTAAGAAACTGTATATTAATGGAAAATACAAACTATAAGGTAGAATATAGCTTCTTTTTTTGCAGTTTTGTATAGCGCAATCTTGGCCCAAGGGTATTAGAGGCATTACAGATTTTTTTTAAAGCATAGTTAATATGTGGTGAAAAAGCCACCGCTTCCCCTCCCACACCCTCCTTTTTCAGTTCGGGCTCGCTCGCTACGCTCGCTCGCTGTACTAGAATATAATTTTTCAGCTCACCACTTTAAAAATCCACCAGCCGCCACTGACAGTAAGTAATAACAAACCCCAGCATGAAGGAGGAGGCAGTGTCGTGGGAGGTGAAGAATCGGCTCCAATAAATACAGCAGGATGGGAACTTGGGGATGGGATGGGGACAGGGAGAGTCTTAGGGTATGAAGAGGGCCAGCATTCCTGGGGTTGAGCTTTGCAGCACAAACGTCCCATGCCGCGGGACTAAAGAATTAATTTACAAGCCACTATGTGGGGTAGAGGTACACCAGAGAAAGGGCTGTGTGGGGCCTACTTGCCAAGTGGAGACATACTGATAGAGAGTGGGGCGGTATGTGGGGCTGGAGATAGCAGGTTAAATCAAGTGGTGGCTCGGGCCCTCCATGGCCTGAGGTGTCATCTGCTTGAGAGAGGAGTGGGACTTATCTTGCTCCCAGCTTCTGTTGAGGGCCTCAATGAGTTGATTGAGGCAATGGCGGTCCTACTCCTGGCGCTTCGAGGTTTGTGGATGGTTGTGTCTCTACAGGGGTGAGACCCGCCTTCATCAGATCATGGCATGTCGATTGTGTCCATGGAGGAGTTGTCAAAGTCATCTAGGAAAGCCTTCAGGTCATCAGGGTCAAGAAAAGTCTGAGTTTTCCTGTCCCAAGTGATCTTCATATTTCCCTGTTTCAAGAGGTAGTATTTGAGGTCCCAGCGGCAGATCCAGGATCATAGCAGCAAGAATTTCTTGCGTTGATATTAGTGACTTGTGAGTCATCAGCAGCAGAGGTAATGCAGCAACCTTCATAGAGCAGCAGTGTTACCACATGCTTCACCACGCAAAGGATGGTCCATGCATGTTGGTGGTGTAGGAGACAGGCAGTTAGTTATCTAGCGGGGTTATCCTGTGCTGCACTATGGAAGTGCGCTTTAGAACTACAAGGGTTCAGAGAAGCATAAATCAAGCATCTTGGCTATGAAATCTACTAGGAAGGCCAGCATGTGTTGCCCCCCTCTGTTCCCCTAGGGACCTCACAGATACGTATGTTGTCTCTACAGCACCTATAGTCCAGATCCGTGAATTTGTTGAAAAGGAAATCAATGTTCTTGCCCCAATCAAGCAGGGGATTCAACTGAATGTCTAATTGGTCCACCTGCACATCTCCGTAGTGAGGGACATAATTTTGTTGTTCATGGTGGAACGGGCAGATCCAGTGTCAAAGATCTCCTTCATTAAGGCATTCATGTTCTTTGAGGAAAGTGGCCGCTGCTCTAAGGGCGGAGTGCAGGCGGGAATGTGCGACTGCCTCTGAAAAAAGAAGTTGGTGGGCTGCCAGTTTAGGTTGCTCTCTGGAGGGCTAGTATTGGCATCTAAAAGACCTGCCTGCTGGTTGATAGGGAGATTGAATGTTATTTGGCTGATGGCAAACACCAGCTATCCCTGCAGTAAGCCCCAGGGTTAGGGCCCAGGACCCAGGGAGGCAAACAGGTGTATGACCACTGCAGAATCCCAGATGCAGGTGGTTGGCGCTCACTGAACCGTGGGGACCATCTATGTCCCGTGCCCCCTGTACAATATCATGTGGCATACTCTTCTATGTCCCCATAATGCCCGTGGGTGGCCCTGGATTGGGCGATGACCTTGATGGGGGCTTGCAGCAGGCAGTCAAGGTTCCAGGGGCCTCCGAAAGCAGTACCGCCAAGAGAGTCACAGCAGGAATTTGCAGGAAAATATGGCCATAGGCAGTGGAGAGCCTCCTTTTATGTGGGATGTGCAGGTGTTGTGCATCATGCATGATGCACTGCTGTGCATCATGCACATCAGGGAGAGGCCTGGTCACTTACCATCCACCTCCTTGGGCGTGTAGGCTGCGAGCCAGGCCTCTGTGGGGGCACAGTGTGAGCACACTAACTCCTACATGGCTGATGAAGTGCCCAGGCCTCCAGACGAAGGTAATGCTTCCAGTCATCACTGCAAATAGAGAAGCAGTAGCTGGGAGTGGCCGATAAGTTGTGGTAGCCAAAGAGGTTTCTACGTCTGCAATGGGGCCAAAAGCACTCTGGTCAGAGCTACATGGAAGTGTGGACACCCCCCAAGGAAGTTAATGGATTGTGGAGAGATATCACAGCCATCTCCATGTGGTGTGCAAGTCAGCTAGGTTCCAGGCAGTGATGTAGGGCTCCGCATCGGGGGCTGTGATGTGGCATTAGTTGGCAGTTGGGGGACTGCCAGGCATTGGAGGTTGTATTTGCACCACTGATGGCAGAACAGAGGGCAGCCCGCAATCAACGTCAGGGATGGAGGTGGCTACGTGGCCATCAGAAAAGTTAGGCAAGTCAGAACAGCGGCGCAGGAACAGCATGACAGAGTCACAGCCTTTGATTGCAGTCGTACGGGGTCTGATGTCTGCTCCATTGGCCCAGGTGCACTTCACGGGGTGTCCCTGATAGGGCACGAGTTCATCCCTAGGATCGACAGCCAGGAAGCCCCCTGGTTGTTGGTGTTGTGAAGCTCGGGGGCTGCGCCAGGTGGGAGCTCTAGCAGGGTGCAGCTATCTTGGTTGACACCAAGCTCCCCTTCCTCCAGATCTCTCTTCTAAAGAAATGGGAACTGTTTCTTGTAGAAAAGCAACTTTAGAACTCTTATACTATTGCTTCTGGTTAGTGATAATGTTCTGCCACATTTCCTCCCAGCCTTCACACTGGCACCCCTTAGGTTCGTCATACACCCTGCAGCATGTCTCATCCAGGGTCTGAAGAAATATGATCACATCACACTAACCCTTATAGAACTCCTTTTGCTCCCTGCACCAGCACCATCATCAAAACCAGCTCCATCATTCAAAAAGCCACCATAATCAGCACCCACACTTCCAGACAAGCTCACCATCTCTGATGGCTCTCAACATACCCGTAGCCAGAATACCATCATACTGCAGACTATGAAGTGTACAAAAGAAGAATAGAAGCAGTAGACCTTTTCCATCTGTACACCCAAAATCTGTAAAAAATATTCCTGTATCCATCAGGACCGCACCAATGCTCCAATTTAAGGAAGTGTTGAAGATACAACTCTTTAAAGAACACTACATCGCAGTGCATTAGAAGTCGACAAACCAGCCACCTCTCCTATCATTCGTTGATTTTGTGTTTGTCTTTCACCTTGTTCTGCGCTTTGCTGCTTTTTTGGTAGGTTTGTGCTATAGAAATATCACATATTTATATACCTAAAATTTCAATTTTTATATATGTTCAAGCTTCTTGCTCTATATCTTGGCAAAAACATTTAATACAAATTTGCAGTGTGAACAATTAGATAACATGATTTTTTTGCTCCTATAGTTGGTGAGAAATGTAATACAATTATTTAACAATGCAAATGTCACGGTATTGACCTAATGTCGGTATTATAAGATATGGTTTCCCCATCGGATAAGCAACCTTCAGTATTTATCTGCTAGAAAGACTCTTGAATGTTAATATCAAACACATCCTTATGCCACTATATTTTCAGGTATGCATTCTGCATCATCTACGTTTGGTAAATATCACCCAAAAAAAAAGGCTCAAGAACCATATTGTAAAATTGTCCCACTAATGCTGTGGGTAATTACGTTTTGTGCTCCCACTATATTTTCATATTACCGAATGGGATCAAACACCTGCAAATACCCTTATGTGATACCTTCTATGCCTGTACACCTTTCGTACCCCTGCAGTGCCCCTTGTATGCTTGAAGGTATGACAGAGAGGCAGATAATCTCATGAGGTACACTGTGTGGCAGGGTGCCTGTCCGAATCTGGGTGTGTGTGTTGTATAAATGAATGCTTCACCGATAACATCACTCATGACATGTTCAATTACATCATTGACGACATCACTGATGATATCTCAAATTACATTCTTTGCATCACTCATGACATCATCCAATTTGGTACATGTCTATCATACTGGAAGGTATTCAGCAAAGTACATCTAGACATCATTTTCTACAGCCTTTTTACTGTTAATAGGTGTAGGCTTCTGCAACATGCCATCTCAATGTCATTTGAGATATCATCATTGATGTCATCAATGATTGACAATGAATGTCTTTGAACATGTCATGAGTGATGTAATATGTGACGTCACAAACAGTGCATAGGTGAGCGCGAGTTATAGTTAGTTCAGTAAACTATAATTGCTGAATTTCAGGTGCTTTTCGGGTTTATGACAATATAATAATTGACATTTTCAACTAACTATAATGTCACTTTAAACTTGTTTTTTTTCCAGTAAATTTCTATGGTTATTTTTAATGTAAAGTTAGAATGATTACCATACCTAAATATAATGTCACTTTAAACTTTGTTTTTTTTTCCAGTAAATTTCTATGGTTATTTTTAATGTAAATTTAGACCCAAGTCCTTGTCCTCAAACAACATCCACAACATTTCTCTTCATGTTGGAGCCAGTCAATCAGATTCCTTGGTCCTGCAGTACCAAAGTGACCGACTGGAAAAAAACACTTTCGGCCAATTAGATCACTCTATTTTTTTTGTGGCCCTGGGGGAATATTGAGGGGTCAACGGTCGAGATATCACTAACATTTGGTCCACTTTGGTTAAAGTTCTGGGAAGGACACACACATAGCACTATAAAAATCAATTTAAAATCTTTATTTCCAAAGCATCACAAACACACACCATACATTTGAACATTTATTTCTCAAAAAACGGTGAATGGGCTCACACCAAATCACAAAAAGCACACTTTCTGAGTGAAGATCTAGCTTTCTGTCAAAATTGGTGTAATTCTGCTCAGCTGCTTTTCGTGTATTCCTGTCTAGAATTATATATATAATTAAAAAGCAAAGGTTAAGTATAGTTAAAAAAACATTATTTATTCTTTCTATACAAAACCCACTTAAACTACACAAACCTGTCAACTCACTAGCCACACTACATTAACTATATAACTCAGCATTCTATTATGCACAGCGTTGTCATAAATAATTTCATTACACGTTATGAGTCTTCTTAGGAATGTTATCATTTAGCATGCTATAAATTACGGAATATGAAAGGGTATAAGCGGTGCATGGAGAAGGCACAAGTTATAATATTATAGTGTGACTAGTGAGTTGACAACACTGTGTATAGAGGTGCAGTCTTCTGTGCTTGCAAAAGGCCTGCCTTTGCATTCCTGACGGAGGCATTCCTGTTGGCCTGGCGGGCTCCTGTTGGCAGAATATTGACGGGGTGACCCTGGAGGACGGGAGACAGGTAAATGACTTTACATAATTCACATATATGTTGTGATGTGTAGGTGTACATGTGTGTCGGTGGGATATGTATTGTGTGCTTTGTGTGTATATTAACCCTGGGCGGAGCAGGCATAGTGCCTCCACGCGAAGTTCCACGGAGTTGGAAAGCATCTCCGTGGAACTTCACTACGCTCCGCGCCCTCCCAAAATAATTAAAATGAATTAAAAGGCACTTACCTGCTCCGTGGCTGCCTCCTCCTGGACATTACCGCTCTCCTGCCTCCTGCTCTTCATCCTGCTTCACTTATAACCCCTATGTTGTACGTCTTGAGCGTGCTCACTCTATCACGGTCCTGCCAATATCAGGCCCTATAACTTTAGAATTTCCAAAGTTTGTGTAGTTTAAGTTGGTTTTGTATAGAAAGAATGAATAAAGTTTTCCTAACTTTTCCTAACTTATCCTAACTATAACCGAGCTTTAACCTTTGTTTTTAGGTCTCGCCTGACCCAGCGCATGCGCTGGTCTGGCGAGACTTTTTGTGAGGGCTCAAAAAAGTGCTTTGATGTTCTCCATGAGCCAGGTTTTTTTTCCTGTTTATTACTTCTATGTAGTAATGGTGGCACCCGTGCGCCGCCATTACTACAGAGCAGTAATAAACAGAAACAAGCATTGGCATAGCCAATAGGTCTCGCTTTTGGAACCTTATTAGTATTTAGTTATGCAACTGTTGCATGGCTAAACACTTATAAGGTCCCAAAAGCGAGACCTATTGGCTATGCCAATGCTCGTGTTCCATGAATTTCAGTTTTTTTAATTTAAAACATTTTTGTAACATAACCGAAAATAAATCCCTAAATCTTTTTTGAAAACAGTCATACAGAGTAATATACACATTTTCCTGTTTTATGTAGGAACATACATAAATGTATGTGATGAGTTAATTTGTAATTTTTCTATTATATTTTGAGCGAAGAAATAAAGTTGTATAGCTTTCCTACAGCTTGCGCTATCGCTATGGTTTTTGCTGATATATAGTAGTATTGTACTGCGTTTATAGACCATTTGGTGTTCTTTCTAACAGTCACCATTGTTTCTATGGTTCTTGGCACCTATTAAGCACTATTGGACTCTGTTTATAACCCATCTGCTTGTATGACGCAATAAAATAATGGATTAAATCGTAGTTATTTTGGTAGTAGAATATATAGAATGTCAAAACAACAGAAAGGCGGGCTGTATTATGGGTATGTAAAGTTTGTGAGCTTTAAAACATTTGTATTTCATAGGTCTCCTAGATACTATTGTGATAATACTGAGGTATTTTGCCGTTGTAGAACAACATTTGATTGGCTTACAACAGTGTCAATTATAGAAAAAAAGGAAGTTTACATCCCTTTTACATCATTTGAACTGTGTGTTTCAAAGTGGAATGTTGTTCTATATTCCTCTGGGAACACTTAATTATATTGTTTCCACTCATCTTTCGCAGTTGTCCTTAGTTCAGAATGGCGGAACAGCAAGATCCTGAGCTGTATCAGGAGGAGGAGGAAGAACAGATGATGGTGCAGGAAGAACATGAGGTGGAGCACCATAAGAAACTCAGTCGGTTGTCTGGCAATTTTTCACCATGCTACTTTGTAAGAAAAAGTCAAAGCAGAACTGGTCACATGCAACCTTTGTCAGGTTATTTTACGTGGCAGCTGATAGCAGTACTCATTTGGGATGATGGGGACGTAAAACACCTGGAGGTGATGCACTCTGTCAGATTGGTACAGGTCGAAATTAGGCAGGCGATGGAGTTGCAAGAGGCAGCAGTAGGAACGGCAGCAGCAGGAACATTAGCAGTGCCCACTTCAAAAACTGCAACACCTTAAACCCCCTGCAGTGTCGGCAGGACCTCCACCACCACCCACTCCATCTATTCCACTAGAAGTACCTGCTCCTGGTACTGCGTAGTAGAGTGTGGGGACAGACTGGCCCCTCCTTTCAGACATCTCTCTCAGATGACTGGTGTGTGTGTGGTAGAGAGTGTGGAGGAACTGGCCTCTCCTTCAGATCCCTCTCTCAGATGACGGGTGTGCGTAGTAGAGTGTGGGAAGGGACTGGATTTTACTTTCAGACCCCTCTCTCAGATGACGGGTGTCCATAGTAAGGTGTATGGAGGGACTATATCTTAAAGTCCCGATTTAAAGTAACACGACTACAGGCACCAGTTGCAGCCACGGTAAACGAGCGCACAGCACAAGGGAATTTAAGGAAAAGCTGGTAATAGATGAACATCGCAGTATCAAGTGAAACGTTTTGTTTAATTAATCATTTATGCATGCTCGTACAGTTTTAAATAAACATACTTAACTACTGGTGTCGTTCTGTAGCTGAGGCTGAGCCCATGTTTGTTACGTCACAGGTCCAACAGAGTACAGTTGGTAACCCAGGCATTTTCTCTTTAAGCTGCAATTATTGTACTTTTTGTGGATGATAATTTATTTCTGTCCAGTTGAACAGCCTCGTGGTGTTCACTCAGGAGAGTTTGTTTTTTTACAAACTCGACCCAAAGGTATTGGTGAGTATTACATGTGCACCCTGGCTACATTACACAAGCTCAGAGGTTTGTAAGCACCACAAGGCTAAGCGATTTGCCCAGAATCACAGGACCTATTAGAGCCGGCGCTGAGACTCGAACAGCGCTTAGTGCTTTTTCTTGAGCCTCCAGTTCACATTGTGTCGTGTGCTACATGTATACATATTTATGTACAGACTATAGTTCCATACAGTGAAAATATGTATACATGTAGCACACGAGGCGAACTGGAGGTTCGTGAAAAATATCAAAAAAGCAGTGAGCGCTGTTTGAGTCTCGGCCTCGCTCTCTGTTCATTAAGATAATTGAAAGTCTTACAGACAAAATGTGCTTGAGCTGGCAACGTCTTTATTTCACATTTTTCATAACAATTTGGAAGGAATGTAGATGTCACTGGAATTCAATATCAATCTCTCGAAGCTCGAACAATGTTTCTTCAGTGCCTGGACTGTGTGTATGTGACAGGACTGCACCATCTTCTGCACAGGATAAAAGAGCTCTGCATATGGCGCGCGGACAGCATAAATACTGAAGGCTGCAGAGTCTTGGGAAGCAAAGAGATTTCATTGTATGAATGCTTGGGAAGATGCTTGGCATTTGTCCAAACCGGTGAACTCTTGATTGTCACAACCAAAAACTCTGTAAATTGTTGGTTTTATTGTTGGGAAGTCATAAATTGTGAGCTGGATGTTTTCGTCCCTGAAAATAAAGAAGGGAAAGCTGGTCTGAGGTGACATTCACATTTGGAGCAATTGAAGTTGGTTTTTGTGAGCTTTTAAGCCTTTTAATTGTTAATTGGTGATCTGACAGTCAAAGTGTTTATTTACAGCTGCCAAGTCTTCAGATTGCTTTCGTGTGACAGTTCCAGAGCGGTAGGTAAGGTGGCGCTCCCAGACCTTGGGAAAATCATGGTAGATCTCCCGGTAGGAACCCTTATTCTGGGTGGCGATTTTAATATGACTCTTGACGACCATATAGATAGGCAAACAATAAGCCCCCAGATTCGCCCCAGCACGCATATGTCAGAATTCCCGAAGGCCATGGGACTCACTGACATTGGGCGATAGCTCCACCCAGATCAAACCCAATTCAGCTATTATTAAACTGCCCACAAAAGCCTATCTCGCATAGATTACTTCTTAACACACGTGGCAGACATTGGCAATTTTCGTAACCCAAGTTGTCTACCGTGAGGCATCTCTGACCATTCTCCGGTATAGGTGGAACTTACATACTGTAACCAGCGACAGAGTAATACCTTAGTTATTAATCTCTGGATATAAAGGAGAGTCTAATAACCCAGTCGGAATACTATTTCAAGGAAAACGTGGGTTCAGTAGAATCGGCACAAATAATATGGGAGGCCTTTAGAACGGTCCTGAAAGGGCAGGCATTGGCGCTCAAAGTGGGATATACTAAAAAACAGCAGGCGCAATTAGTACAATTGAGAGCGACCTACACCAGCTCGAAACAGAGCACACACAAACACCCAGTGAAAGTACTGCCCACCAGATATCCATCAAACAGCTAGAATATAAAACCCTAGCAGAGGAGAGGGTAAGGGCCCGATTGCTTGACACATGACATTATCTTTACGAACTGGGAGATAGAGCAGGCAAGATGCTGGCATGGTTGGAAAAGAGGGAACAGGAAGAGCGCTGGGTACCCAGAATAACACTTAGTAATAAGCAACACCTCTCAGATCCGCAAGCCATCGTGGATGCATTTGCAGATCATCTTGAGAGGGTATAAACCTCCTCGGCCATGGCTACGGCAGAAGACTCCCACCAATTGCTAGCAGATATCCGTTTGCCTACCCTAACCACTGAAGATAGGAATATACTGGACGAAGATCTTTCATGCGACGAAATCCGTCTAGCAATAAACAGTGTACAATCAGGGAAGGCAATGGGGCCCAACGGGATCCCAATTGAATTCCTAAAAACAACGGCCTCACACATCGCGCCCTACTTACGAGAAATGTATAATGAAAGTTATGAAAAAGGAGTTTTACCAGAGGGCCAACGGTTGGCCTCTATTGTGGTTATTCATAAGCCGGGGAAACCCGCTGATGACTGCGAATCCTATAGGCCGATCTCGGTAATCAACATGGAAGCGAAGATCCTCGCCAAAATCCTAGCGTCTCGCCTGATCTCAAGTATCCCCTCACTAGTTCATGTGGACCAGTCGAGCTTCATGCCGGGCCGGAACACTGCTTTAAATATCCGTCATCTTCATAATGTTCTGGCCCGCAAACAACTAATAGAGGAAGACGCAGTGGTGTTGTCCCTGGACGCCAACATGGCGTTCTATTCCATAGAATGGCCATATCTTTTTGAAGTGCTTCGGCGCCTAGAGTTTGGCCCAAAATGTATAAATTGGATTTAGCTGCTCTACACGGACCTAAAAGCCCAGGTCAGAGTCAGCAATCGCCTATCCAAGATATTCTCACTGAGAAGGGGCACAAGAATGGGTTGCCCCCTGTCCCCTCGGATTTTCTCATTAGTATTAGAACCACTGGCCTCATGGGTGAGGGCGGATCCACTGATTAGATGGTTGAAGTGGGCAGAAGGACATGAAGATAGGATATCCCTCTACGCCGCTGATATCCTGCTGCATCTGGCGTCCCCCTATAAATCGGTGAACAGAATCTCAAATATCTTTACGAACTTCGGTAGATACTCCGGTTATTTGATTAACTGGTCCAAGTCGGTGATCTTTGCGATTCAGGGGCCGATTCCTAAACTCCCCTCAGGATGTGAGGTGGAGACGGCAATTGCAAGATTCCAATACCTTGGTATTTGTATAACTCCTGATCCCCAGATTTCCACGACAGAAGCCTAACCGTCCCTCTGGAGGGACTGCGAACTGACGTCAGGCACTGGAGGTCACTGCCCCTCTCCTTGTTGGGTCGAGCTGCCCTTTTTAAGATGCTTGCTCTCCCCTGTTTTTTCTACATCCTTCAAAATTGTCCACATAAGGTCCCTGCGTCCTATTTCAGAAACATAGAGAGCGAAGTACGGACGCTACTGTGGAGGGCACCCCGTATAGCGGTACATAAATTAACTAAGGGCTGGTATGATGGAGGTATTGCTCTCCCAGATATGCGTCTATACTACTGGGCGTCACAGTTGATAGGGGTGAATTACTGGATCAATCACTCCCCGATGGACCCGACATATTTGCTAGATAAATATCAAATGGGTAGGGAGGGATACCTGGGAGCCCTTTACTCTAAAGGTCGGAAAGGTCGATACCTGGGCCCAACAGCCCATACTGTAACCAACCCGGCTTTGATAGATGGGATACTATAGGAATCTTTCAATACAAAAAGAGAGTAAGGAAAAATAGAAAGGCTACTTGTCCTGTTCCTTGGGTATTCACTGAATAAACAAATTGGACAAGTCCTTGGTAAGTGTGAAGGTCATAGTTCGTGACCTGTACCTACACAAAAGGAGCGCAAACAACTGTTTGTTGTTTAAGGAAACCCCTCACCCACCTACTTAGTAGGTGGCATCCTTCATCATCGGGGCCCAGCTGGATTACCGAGTGTAATCCATCTGTGCTTCAACGCCTGAACTACAGCGGAGCGGGTTCTTGTGTGGAAAGTGTACAGTGCTATGTGAGGTGAAGTTATGTGCTAAAAATGTCTCTAGGAAATGCCCTTATGAAATTTTTAACAAAAGGGTCCTAGGACATGGATAAGAATGTTGTCAGAATATACTGGAGGTTTTAAAATGAACCTCTATATCTCTTTTAAAAAAAGGTGTAGGTCTACAGGGGGCACGTTGGTGTGAGTATCAGCGCACACCCTACAGTCCGCTGTGAGTGTTGTGGGATCTTGTTACTTACAAATCCTATGCAGCGAATACCTGTGAAAGAGAAAATACATAGTTCAACTTGTATTGTCACATTTGCAGTTATCTATAGGTATATCATGCATGTCTTTTGTAGCGCTCCTATGTGCGTAGAATGGTGGGGACTGGTCTGAAGAAGGCATCATGCATGTGACTTTGTGAGTGCATGCATGATGACTATCTATAAATAACCAAGCGTGGCTACGATGTGCCCCAGTAGTGTCTGGTTGACTATGAGACTACCAAACTGGCATATCAGAGAGTGATTAACAAAAATGCCGTTTTGTGCAGTGGTGAACTGTCGTTAAATTATCAATATTTTCTCAAAATGCATATATGTTTTTGCTCAGAGAAGTTGTTCGCATTATGGCACATCTTGTGTTACTTAACCAACACAAGATGTGCCCAGGGGAAGCAGAAGGAACCAACGCTGCAGGATATTCTTGAAGCCATCACCACTGTCCGCATTGGAGTCCGTATTGACACGGTGTCCACCGAAGTGTCCCTTATTAGAGAAGATATGCGCTCAATGAACTCGCGATTGATATACGTCGAAATCAAGGCGACCTCCCTGGTAGAGGACACGTCAGCGCTGCAGAGAAAGGTGGACGAACTGAAAACACACGCTGCAAAACTAGAAGCGCAGTTGGATGACTATGAAGGGCGCTCCAGACGCAACAATGTCCGCATAATCGGGGTACCAGAACAAGCAGAGGGCCATCGGTCGACCTTTTCATGGAAGAACTGATCACTACTTACCTCAAGCTCAGGGGACTCTCCAACTTCTTCTCAGTGGAAAGAGCGCACCGGGTGCCAGGAGGCCAACCGAGGTCTGGAGCCCCCCGCGACCACTTCTTGCCAGGATCTTCAATTTCCGTGACAGGGATGTCAACCTGCAGTGTACCCGCTCCGCCCCGTCAGTGGAATTGCAAAACACTTGCATCACTTTCTTCCCGGATTTCACCCTCAAGGTGCAGCGACAATGACAAAGCTTCCTGGAAGTGAAGAAAGTGCTCCGCAACAAGGACTTGAAATATGCTATGATGTTTCCGGCCAAGTTGAGGGTGGAATCGGAGGGGAAATCTTGATTCTTCGCCACCCCGGAGGAGACCTGGGACTGGCTGGATGGCTGGCGTACGGCGGGGTGTCGCAACAACCATGCCCGGGGCCTGAGGATGGACGAAGACGCCCAAGCCCCTGGTGGTGGCTCGCCTCTGCAGGACTCGATGGAGGCGGCAGGTGGTGCCGAATAGCTGGTCTGTATGTTTTATCCCTTTGGGAGGTGTCAGACTTTTGTCGTCTTGAGTTAGACTGTCATAGATGGCTTTGTTGAATTGATCTCATCGAAACTTGCCTGTTCCCCTGCTAACTATGTGGGCGTCGTTGGGTGTATATCAGGCCCTTGCTGATGTTCTTAGCATATCCATCGTTATAGAACAATGGGGTAGCCCAGTTTAGTGTAGAACCTGGGGATAAGTATTATATAGGAACAGTGGTTCTGCCACTTGTTTCTTAACACGAAGTATAGAATATTCCAATCTCTTCTATCTCTCTTTTTAAGATGAGACCAACATTCAATGTTAACTTAATTCCAAACCAAAGAAAAAAATCATATAATGTATTTCACAATATGATTTTATGATAAAGTATTTGAAAATTGTGTAATCAATTGGAACATATATATGTACATATACACACACACAGATAAACCATATATAATAGCAGTTGAATTAGTAACGTGAAGTGAACATAAAAAATTAACATATATATTTACATATCACAACACATTATATACATAACACATAACCATATTAAGAAAAAACACAATGGACACAGTGTGCAGTTCTTTTAAAGAAAATGTCGACCCAGTGAATGATTTCTCATACTATTTTGTAAATTATTCTGGGTTACCATATACACTTTATATTAGAGCGTCGACGTTTCGACCCCTGGTTTTAATGGCAGTATTCTACTCGTCTGTTTGGGGTCTTCTTCAGGACTATATATCTGATCTGTGTGTGGCCTTAAAAAGTTCCACCCTATTTTATACTCAGCACCGCAATTTATGCTCAAGGTGAGGACGGGAGACCTGATGTGGATGTATATCTTCAGGTCACTCAGTAAGTATTACTCTCGGTTCTAGTCTTCCTCTGGCATGTGGCCCATGAATAAATTATTTAAGCTTCAAAACGATAGCTGTTGGGGCCAGGCGCCTCCACAAAACAACTTCAACGATAGTATCAAAGGCAAACCAATTACCAGTAGATACTTCTTTGGCTTGACGTGCAGCCTTCCATGTCAGGTTATTAATGTTAATGTTGGTAAAACAGAATTTCTCAGGGGCTGGTGCTCGGTTAGGCTACACGAACCCGTAAGTTCTTGGAAGGGTGGGCGACAGGCACTCTGCTAGTTTGGGGGGCGGGAGGTTTTGTTACCGACGAGCAGGGAGGCAGAGAGGGGGGTTGGGGGAATGTATGTTGGGTCTGTGGGGTGGGTGGGAGGGTTATTGTATTTGTGTTTTAGTTTTGGTATTGTTCTTGTTCTGGCATGTCATATCTAATTGGTTTCAGATGCAAGCTGCAGCAGATACGGTGTTTGTAATGCTCTCATTGATTACAGTGCTTAGGAGTGTCACGGAATCCCTCCTCACCTCCCCCTTGACGTGCTCCTCTCTGGGTTACCATTCACCTTTAAATCTGAGTGATGGGTACTATAAGTAGACAGAAACTCACTTTGCTCTCCTGGAATGTGAATGGGCTGGGGGACAGAATAAAGAGAGGGGTGGTTCTCCAATTCCAGATGTCATGTTCCTACAGGAGACCCACTTGTTGGGCTACAGTTGTAAGGACCTGTAACGCTGGGGTTTTCAGTTGGCAGCTCACTCCGCTTTTGGCTCTGATTCCCGGGGGGTGGGCATCTAGTCCATAAATCCTTCCCCTTGACTATTAATACGGTCCGAACGGACCCACTGGGTAGATTTGTAGCTCTGTCTGGGATTTGGGAGGGAGCCACCCTTAATTTGGTCTCAGTATACATTCCACCAGGCCTACATACGCAGGCCTTTATTAATCTCGGAGACCTTCTCCTGGGCCTGCCGGATGGGCGGCTATTGATTGGGGGTGACTTCAACTCCATCGTCTCAGATTCTCTAGACCGCTGGCCCCAGAAAGCCCTGCCACTATACCGGAAATGGATCCATAGTTTTCTGGGTGCTATGGGACTTGTGGATATCTAGAGGTGCCTGCACCCTGTGGAGCTCCAATACACTCATCTTTCAGGTCCCCATGGTACCATGTCACGTATAGACTATTTGCTCACACTCAAACACCATCTCCACACTGTCAAAGATGTACGACACTTGGCCAGGGGAATTTCGGATCACTCTCCTGTTCTGTGTAGGCTGGAAGTAGGGGAGCCCACAATCGGCTGTGTGGCGCCGATTAACTCATGGTATCTCACAACTCCCTCCATTAGAGTCAAGGTTCTGACTGAATCTGACCTGTATTTCCAAGAGAACCTGGGATCGGTTAGCTCATCTGTCTCACTCTGGGAAGCTTATAAGACTGACGTTCGGGGGGTAGTCCTGGGACAAATCGCTGTGCAACGCAAGGAGAGGGATGCTGCTATGACACGTTTAGAGGATAAGATCCTAAAACTGGAACGCGCGGTCAGATTGCAGGACTCAGAGGAAGTGCGCCAACAGCTCTGTATTAAAACCAAGGAGCTCTTGGACCTAGCCACAGATGCGACTAAGGCACAATATCGGGCTACCCTTAGCAGGATCTATGATGTGGGTGATAAAGCAGGCAAATTGTTGGCCTGGCTAGACTGCAGAGATGGGGCACGGCACGTTGTGGTTGAAATTGCCACTGACCCACACTCCCGTATAACCGCTCCGCAAGATATTGCGGACACTTTTGGTAGATATTACCACTCCCTGTACGCCTCCAGCACGACCTACTCAGAGGAGGAAGCTTCTTCCCTCCTACGTGATATTCAGATGCCAGTTCTTACCGAGAAGGAGAGTTCCGACCTGGACCGAGATATTACAGTAGCCGAAGTGGAGAAGGCCATCCATGATCTGCACGGGGGGAAAGCGTCGGGCCCTAACGGGATCCACATAGAATTATTTAAGCTAACGGCAGGCATGAAGCCCCTTTTATCACAGCCATGTATCGGGAAAGAAAAGAGATAGGAATTCTTCCCGAGGATCATAGACTGGCCAAAATCATTGTCATCCACAAGGCAGGTAAACCCGCCGACTTGTGTTCTTCATACAGGCCCATCTCGCTACTTAACTGCGAGGTCAAGATCCTTGTAAAAGTCCTTGCCACTCGTCTGTTACAAGTTTTCCCAATCTGGTACACCCGTTCAGTCTGGGTTCATGCCGGCGAGAAACACGTCTCTTAACCACCACCGACTACACGCAGTAGTTTGTAGGGCAGCTACGATCAGAGAGGATGCAGTGGTGGTATCTCTGGACGCCGCTTTGGCCTTCGACACTATTGAATGGCCCTACATGTTTGCTGTGCTTCGCAAGCTGGGATTTGGCCCGAAATGTATTGAATGGGTGCGCCACCTATATTGTCAACCATTGGCGCAAGTAGTTGTTAA
Source organism: Triturus cristatus (assembly GCF_964204655.1). Taxonomy (NCBI): domain Eukaryota; kingdom Metazoa; phylum Chordata; class Amphibia; order Caudata; family Salamandridae; genus Triturus; species Triturus cristatus. Next base: position 272,556,735 of record NC_140587.1, read on the forward strand.
CAACCGGAAATCCCCTGCCTTTTCTCTTGGTAGGGGCACCAGGCAAGGTTGCCCCCTGTCACTGCTCCTCTTTGCCTTAGCCTTGGAACCTCTGGCTGCATGGATCCGTCAGAACCCCGCCATTAGGGGCCTTAAATGGACATTTGGGTGGGAGGACCGCATATCATTGTATGCTGACGACATCCTGCTTTATCTCGCCTCCCCGGCGGCGTCTCTCAATGTGGTGATGGATATATTCCAAATTTTTGGCAGGTTCGCAGGCTACATGATTAACTGGTCCAAATCAATACTCTACATTCTTAGTGGGTGGCGACCTCGCCTTCCGCGGGGTTGCCAACTGACAGAGGCCGTAGACGGCTTTAGGTATTTGGGAATCTGGGTATCTAGAGACCTGTCGCGATTATATGACACTAACCTTCGGCCACCACTAGCACATCTTAAATCTGACGTCCAGTACTGGAAATAGCCCCCCCTTGACCCTCCTGGGACGAGCGGCCCTATTCATGATGATGTCCCTCCCAGAAAAAGCCATATCTCTCATATACAAGAAGCTTATTAACAACATGACCGATCCCCTAACCCGCCTAAGAGGTCAATGGGACCATGACGTCGCTGGTTTGGAGGATGAGGAGTGGCGGGCTGCAGTAGCTTTTCCTTGTGAAGTTGCCATCTCCTCCAGACTCCGACTGGTCCAGCTCAAAATCCTCCATAGAACGTATTTGTCCGGACCCTCGCTGGTCCATATGGGCTACATCCAAGACAGTGGCTGTGCACGACAATGCAGGCAAGAGGGCACCCTCATCCATACACTCTGGGAATGTGTGACTATTCAGAAATTCTGGGAGGGGGTGGTACTCATGTTGGAGGAAGTATTGGGGCAGCAGATACAGTGCAACATCAAATTGATTTTGTTGAACATATGGGACCCCACTGACCTTACGGCCAAGGAGAGGATCTGGGTCACTTTGGGTTTCATGGTGGCCAAGCTGAATATTGCACGATTGTGGAGGGCTTCGAACCCACCGTGTATAGCTGACTGGGCCAGGGATATGGATTGGTGTATGGTGACAGAGATACCTATTTATGTTTCCAGGGACAGCCCGAAGAAGTGGTCGCAAATATGGGGGCCTTGTACACCTTCCGGGGGGAGATATGTGTTCCGCCGGGGAGTCAAGATGATGTTGTTGATAATGTGGGATAGAGTGGCATTCCCGAGATCAATCATATAGTACTGTGGTAATGGGGTTCTTGATGTCTTATCGCACTGTGTGTTGCTGATTATATGTGAAATGCTGTGTCCTTATTGTTTACATGCCAAAATGTTTCAATAAAAAGAGTTTATTAAAAAAAAAGAAATGTGACTTATTTGTTTTCAAACCAATAAAAAGAGTTAAAAAAAAAAGAAAGCTGGGACCAAGAAAAAAGGGGAGTCCCAAAACGTAAAATCCCATTGCGTTTTCCGTACACTTCTTTAGGTAAGGCTACAGCAAAAACTGCTGAACGGAATTACACCAAACTTGGCAGGAAGCTAAATCTTGGTCCGCAAATTGTGATTTGCATGATTTGGTGTAAATCTCTTGAGTATTTTTTGTGAAATTAAGGTTAAAATATATTTGTATATCTGGACACCATCCCCGGGAAACAATAGTTTCCTTGCCCCCATCAGTGCATAGAGGGAAACGTGTGTTTGTTCCCACCTTTTTAAAAATTCCAGCCAAACAAGATAAAACACAAAGTCTGCTCCCAGTGGGCGGGAGGTTTAAAAATGCTCCTACCAGCTGTGAGCAGACTTGATATGTTTCCCTGCCCGCATTGTTGCAGGCAGGGAAACAGGTCAACATATTGCTCCCGCGTGGAGGAGGTGGCATAAATAGTTACTCCCTGTGGGCGGGAGCAATGCTGCCACTCGCACCATGCAGGGAGTCGGCTGGGGCCGCTGGGGCCCTGGGACTCCCTCTATAGCCCCTTGTCATTCAGTTCCTACTTTCTCAGTAAGACTGTGCATTTAGGCAACATAAGCTTCAAAATTATGTGGGGCTGATTACACTCATACCATCAGAATATGTTAACTTAATTCCTGTCTAGCTCACAATGTGCCAGAATTCCTGGCTAGCTCACAATGCACCAGCTGGGCCCCTAAACCAACAGGGCACCGGATGGTGTCTGCAACATCAGAACATGACAACCCTAATTCCCCGAAGGAAATCGTGAAAAAAGATTCTACCCTTTCATTAGTAACTTAGGCTTGCCCAAAGGGAGATGTAAAAAGTATACAGATTGGCATTTCAAATATTTATTGAAGCAAATGGACTCTTGTATAAAATACATGCACTGCAATGATTAAGAGAGTAAGCAGAGTAACCAGTATTAGGAGAATGGTAAAGAAAATTAATGGTTCAACCATTGCGCTGTTACATTAATTTTATGAATACATCTAATTGTACCTATACTCCTACGTAGCACTTCCTATCCTATTATGCCTAGGATGTGCAGATCTGCCAGGATACCTTAGTGTGGTCTAACTCCCCACTTACCTGAGGGTATGTGTCATCTGGGAGCCCAACTTGTTGTAGAGCAAAACACTCTCCTTCTTAGGATGATAACGGGATTCAGCTGGGCTGGAATTACGTCATGGGTCGACTTCAACAGTCCCATCAAAATGCTCCTCTGCCTAAACAATGGCTGTGTCGGAATCTTGTAATAATTTCACCCATTCTCTCTCATTCTGAGAAACATCCTTTTTTAATCTGATTAATATCAAACCGATTCTAATATGTTTTGTGTCATATTACTAACTACTTTTTGGTGTATTTCGTTTTCCACTACAGATTCCACTTTTATTCTTCATGTATCTTTCATGTGAAGGAGCAAGACATAATGCTGCCTATTCGTAAATTGTATTTTGTATTAATGTTGATTCATTTTAAATATTGAGTTTAAATGTAGAACTAAAATAAATGCTACAGCACTTACAGCTACATTTCAATTTAAACATAAAATTATTTAAACTATATTAAATGTAAATTATATTTTTTTTCTCGTGTTTAAATTAGAAAATAAATTCCCAAATTAAGTTAAAAACTATATTATGCATTAATTACTATTAAAATTGAGGTACAGAACTAATTAAAAGTGATTTAATAATACATTAATACTATTTGTCACCTTAATTTAAAAATGCAAAAACATTATTAAAATATTTTATTTATGTTTTTAACTATTTTAAATAATTTTGTTTAAACAAATATTATTTCCTATGGGGTTTAGATTAAAGCCCCTGCCTCTATTATTTTCTGTCTGAGGGTGTTGCAGTAGCAGGTGTTGGACATGTGGGGTGCTAGACATACTATTGTGTTTTTTTAGAAGTAACTTATGCTGGTAATTTAGGCTCCACCCCCTTTTTTGAGTAGGTGGAAACGTGTAAGTCTACACTGTTGATTAACTTTACACTTTGACTTTGCGAATAGCCAAAATTAGTAAAGTTACTCAAAAGTGTACATTTTAAATTGCATGTGTAAATTACTCACAAGTATGTTACCTTTGTGTACAACACTGCAGGAATTTAAGTCGCTTGTACTAAGGGTGATGGTGTGGTCCAGTATTATGATTAATAAAGTACCCCTTGCCATGCATTATAAGAATAGTGCAAGTCAGTTACATGACCTTACCAAGCATAGGTACTTGCAAACATTGTCACAGGGCCCAATAAATTTGGTCTGTGGTGTGACCGGGGGTCGCATCGATGCAGGCAGGGTTGCAGTCAGGTGAGGTGGATTTTGGGTGGGGGACTGTAAGGTGGGCGTACAGAAAGTAAAGTAAGCATATCTAGTGGCTGAATTGCACTATGTGAAACCAGAAAACCTGAGATCAATCCCAGCATCTCACCTTGACCAAATAGTGTGACCCTATACAATCGTTTTATTTCACTTTGCCTCTTTTTTCTTCCTTATCACACACACAGGGCCAGACTGGCCATAGCGGACACCGGGCGTTTTCCCAGTGGGCCGCCAGGGTGGGGGCCGGTTTTGGGCCCCTGCAGGGCCGTTTTTGTCACCGGGGCCAGTTTTGCAGCATAGCTGCTATATCGCCCCCTGTAACAAAATCAGCCGAAACTGGCCTTGGCAAATAGCTCCCAAATCCCCCCATTGGAGCGGACGAGCAGTTTGCCAGGGCTGGTTTTAGTTCTCAGTCCAGCCCTCCACACACAAGGTTCTCAAAATACACGACTTCTGAGTGCACTGTACAAAGCCTCCTCTTGAGTTTGATATATTGAACTATAATTTTGCCCGTGCAAAATAGCAATCTAGGCCACCCAGAGGGTGCACATAGCAACTGATTTGCCTCTTTATTCACTCTTGGCATTGTTGTCAGGGTGGGGAAGCGCAAATGGGTCAAAATGTTTTTTTGTTTTTTTTTCTCACTGCACTAATATAATCTTATGCATTAAGGTGTAATACTTCTGCTTGTTAATGAAATACACTTTTTGAATTTTAAAGAGACTTTACCATATTTTTAGACATTTGTTGCACGATGTCTTTAAAAATGAAGATGTTCCTAAAGTTAAGTGGTGAAGGACACCTTAGTTACTTCCTTTCTATAACTTCAGTTAACCTGGAAATAAATGCTGGCCCATGTATTTAAATGTTTTCTGAATATTAGTGCTCAGTCAAGTAAACAGCAGTCCAGTGCTGCTGTTAACCAGAAGGCCACATGTAAAGGTCAGGAGGGCCGCAATTGGCCCCCGGAAGATACCAATGCTATAAAGGAACTCTGCCTTTGGACTCGTTTCTCTATAAAGTCACTGAACATCTACTTTTTAATACACAGGAGGTACATTATCCTCCATATAATGTTTTATTTACCAGGATGTCCTATGTAAGTGCATCTGCAATGTAATACTGTGTTTACTTCTCATTCTGTAGTCACAAATAAACCCCCGGAACACTGTCATAATCTCTGCTTCTAGTTTTCCTTCTTGTTTACTTTCTATCCCACCACCTCTGTCTCCCCTCTCCCACTCCCCCCCCCCCCCCCTTGTAACTCCTCTCCCCATCCTTGTCTCCCCCTCCCTTGCTCTCAGCTGCAGACTTTGTTTTTAACGCAAAGCCGCCCGCACTCTGCAGGACTCATTGACATATTATGACATCAGCGCTAACGCACAAAGAAAGACATTAGCGGCGTTTATTGGAAAATGATTCCTCGCTGCAGATAATGCCAGTAATTATCGCCGCACGAGGGAGACGAGCCTCGTTCACGTGCAGATGGTAACAAAGCCCCCGTCTGGAGGTTTTGTAAATAGGGGAGCTTTGAGGTGTAAAATTACCTGTTGAAACAATGCAAGCCATTAAAAGAATTGCAGCTAACGTCCTTTAAAATAGGAATGCTTCTCTCAAGAGGCAGGTCGTAGCGTAAAGCTGATTCAGTTTAACCTAAACTCGTCAACTTCCAGGCTTTTGTTGCAAAATGAGGCTGAGACAAGCCTGGCGCCTGGCAGCTATATGGGAAGGTCTTCTGCGGCCGTAAGTCGCCTGCATTGTGTTTTCTTGTCCTTGTGCACGCTTCAGTGTTTTTGTGCATGCATATGCTTACATTTGTTTTGTTACGTCCTCCTTTGTGTTGCGTGCATTTTTTTATGTCCCAGATACACGAATGCTCTGTACGTGCACGACACTATAGGTCTTATTTACAATTGAGCAGATACAGGTCAACGCCAAAAAGGCCTGTCCGCCATATTAACAGTGCATTCATGTAAGTGCGACTCTCAATACGCCTGATAGGGAAACCCCCACATTTCGGCGGATGTCCCCACTGCAAAACTCAAAATAAGGCTCCAAATCAGTGCTTCCCAAATGTTTTAGAGCCACGGAATGACAAACTCATATCAGCCAACTCACACGGTGTCACCGTGTGACACACGACATTGGCTCCCATCACACAGTCTCCTGGTGAGGAGCCGATATGCGGTGGAAGGGAAAACGAGCTAAAAACCACTACAAGTAGTGGTTTACCTGCTCGTTTTGCGAGCCTTTGAACTACTGACGTCCATTAATGTGCTTGAAAACACCCCAGGACATCGACACCAGCCTCAGCAAGCTTAGTTTGGGGCGGGGGAGGCGCTGGGGCAAGGGTGGCGTTCAAAAGTGCCTCGTAGGTACTTTGTAACCAAAGCATCACACGGAAGAGACTGCCATTTACAAACAGCATATTTTCCACTAAATTGGTCATCAAATTTGCACAGTTATTCGGTTTCACTGATAAAACTATATAGCACACAAATGATGTGTGAAAATCGGGATGCCGTGAAAACTTAGCAGTTGAGCATCACTCAGTAAAGTGTCTTGATTGGTTTTGATCCTATTACAATCTTTGTTTTCATCACACTTCAGAATTGCAAATAAATGTGCTTCATTTTTGCTTTCCTAACTGCTGAATGTGTCAAGTTAATTTAAAGATGTTTACATTTTCTTGTGTGCTACACAAAATGACATCCTACAGCCTTTCCTGTCAGACTCCCTGTACCACAGCAAGATTGTCATTTAATGCTCTTTACTTTTCTTTCTCTGACCACAAAGTTGAATGGAGTTTGTAACACCAATCACCATGTTAAAATATTAGGCAGCAATTTATCTGAAGTCATAGCCTGACATTTGACCTCTGAATATGAAACGCAGCAAATGTGACAAGATCAATGCTGAATTTAAAGTCATCTTTATTTATTGCTTGGACTTTAACAACCCACCAAAAATCAGCTAGCTTGACCCACAGTTTGGGCAACATTGCACTAAATCCTTATATTTTTCATCCTTTGCTATAAAAGTAATCTTTAACATATGTTCATTGGGTAGGAATATACCTAACAAAGGGCTGAGGCTACACACACAATTGAAGGTTATTATATAATTAGCTGGCTAGCTTAGTGAGGGTGTATACTGGTCCTTAAGAATTACAATCAGACCAGGTTTTAAAATATATCCCCAAATTAAATACATTAATCTCTTTTAGTGTAATTGTATGTAAATTATCTTCTGTGGTTATCCTGAGAACCCGACTTGACTCAGAAACTCGAGGACTAGCTGGGACACCGCTGGCTTGATCCGTACACATCACTATTGTCATAATGTGCCTTTCTTGCTAGTAGGCAACTTCCAAAGCATAATTCACTGAGTTCCATTTAGTACGTGATTTGAAATATTTCACTCTGTCTTCAGTGAACAAGAGACACTACCACATTAGAAATGATGATGTGGAACCAAAAACGACTTTGAAAGAATGAGGAAGAAAGAGCTAGAGAGGTCATAGTCATACACCTTGCCACTGTGGTCAGTTCATCCTCCCAGAAAATAATCTTGTAATGCTAGCCCTTGGCATTGGGAGCATCCTCTAGAACTACATAAGCCGCAACCGAAGGCCAAACAGGTAAGGATGGGGGTTTGCAAGGAATATGATGAAAAGAGTGGGACTAGGGGTACTGCAGATTACCGGTGGGTATTTCGTTTGCACATTTGCAATGATTAGTATTCAGGCATACCAAAGCTGATTTATAAACCTCATGCTCCCATAAACCAGACAAATATGGTGCCAACTTCCCAACCTTTATCGTGAAAGAACTGGAAATGTGCATAGGAGGATCAATATTGGATATCTACTGGTAAAATGCATATCAACCAAAGGCTATGCCATTAAAATGGTAGACCCCTCTCAATGACTGATTAAAGACACAAGCACATTTATGCAGATAGTTCAGAATTACATATACACATCAAATTATTGCCATGCTTCTTACAGCCTCTGACATTAGGGAAGTGGAAAAAAGCACAGGAGGTTGGCCTCCTTTGTGTTGTGGACCACCAAGGAGATTTTAATCAACAATGGTTCAATGCCAACATCTGGGATTATCTATCAGAAATGCTTCTCTCTACATTATTAACAAAGATTGGGCTACCCAGTATACCCTTGTGGGCTTGGGGAATAGAAATTGTTGAGTAAGAGTGCCTACAAGGGGTTTTGTTTAACTAACAATTTCATTCATTTTATGCACTGACATGGCCGGGCAACCATTGTGTCTAAATTTAGACTGTGATTAACCAGCTGGATGGATGAATCTGAAGTCCACCTAAGCCAAAATGTTCTGTGATAATGAATAAGTCATGTTAGTTCGAGTCTGGTGATTTGTCTGTTATACCCTGCAGGAGGCACTCTTGGTATATGCCTATCTTGGAAGAGTTCCTTCAGAGTTTCACAGGGATGGAGAAGGTCTCCATAAAGTGGACACTTAAGGCCTGATTACGAGTCTGGCAGTCCAAGGACCGCCAGACTCGTGGGGGCACGGCGGTCCAGCTACTGCTGTATAGGCGGTCGGACTGCCGTATTGCGAGTTGGATGGTCAGACCCCCATTGGACTGCCACCAGGGAACTACGCTGTGACTCCTCCACATGTGGATAAAAACAGGGGGGCATGTCCATGTCGTGCAGGGACCTTGTTGTGCGGTCCCATTGCAGTGCCTTTTTCTAAGGCATCACCATCTTTGAAAGAGGCACCACCACAGGACTGCCATGCTGCCTGCCCACCAGACCACTTTTAAGCCGTTGTCTAGCAGGCGGACGGCAGTGTGTCTCGGCGGTGTGGGGGCGCAGCTGTGGCATACCGCCCGCTCCCACTCCGCCAAAACTCGTAATCAGGCCCTATGTCTGATCTCCTTTGCCATGCCAGGGGACATAATGGCCGAGAAGGTAGGCAGTAACCAGGCAACCCATGCAACCAATGCAGATGACTATTACAGTCATCAACCCCATGGATGGGTTAAGTGCAAGGTCATATCTGTGGTTGCACCCCCAAATACATGGGGAGTGTCCCCCAGGCACTGGGCTGGTCCTGATGACAGGAATCAATGAGCTTATGAAAGATTTAATAAAACATTTATAGTCAGTTGTAGTTGATATGTTTAATATTGGTGTCTCATCACAATATTAATGACAAACTCCAAATCCCACAATGCACGGTGTCCACAAAGTTTGTTACTTCATGTCCAGCATTGGATCATGCATATTTTCCTCAATCCCAATGCATTTCGGCATTGTGCCTTCGTCAGGGGATTTGCTGTGAATAAATAAAATTAACTTTAGGTCTATGTCATACAAGAAAAATGCCATATGCCAATGTAGTGCTCCCATGGTGTGCAGGTGTAATAGTTAAAACTTCGTGATTGAAGGTATGCCGCCTTAATCTCCATAGTAGTTTGGTAAGTGCAAGGTCAGTCATCAGCCCTTTTAGTCTGTGTCTGTCCCATCTGCATCAGTGACATAATATCGTTGAAAACAATATCGATTCACAAAAATATTGGAAATAAATACTGTTTACAAAAAGTATTTCCATCCTATACTTAATTAACAACAACACAAATATCGATGACAAAAACATTGGGTTTGAAATTATCTATTTCTACTAATATCAAAACAATAAATATCATAAACAAAAATATCGTTATCTATACATAAATATATAACAAGTGAAAAATATTGAAACACACAATATTGACTCCACTAATATCGCAAAAATGATAGCCAAATATTTGAAAAATAATATAACTATATTTTAATTAAAACATCAAATAAAATTAAACTCTAAATTAATCTATAAATAGTCTACCTGCATTATTTAATTTTTATAAAAATCAAATAACCTTTAAAAACTCTAGATATCGCTGCCTCTTTGTTGGCAATGGGCGGTGGGTGGAGCTAACACTCGGCCATGAAATGCCGGCTGCAGCATGGGAACACTTACTATAGGTATCGCTGCATGTATTGAATTTGACTTACCTTGTTAAGGCTTCGCGCTTGGCATTTCTCCTTTGCTGGTGTCGGGTTAGGACACCTGGTATACTTTTCTTCTAACCCCCAGGGGGAACCAATCACAGTGGGCGGTGGATGGGGCTAACACTTGTACTCGACCAAAAAATGCCGGCTGCAGCGCGGAAGCACACAAAAGTCAAGTCCATCTGCTTCCGTCTGCAGAAGTCCGGAGCCAGGGGCCAGCGACCATGCTCAAATTTTAACTTATTCCCCACACAAATCAAAATTCCTGTATTCTGATGATCAAATACTTAAACCCACTTCCTGTTCAATACTAGTTAATCTGGGGATTATGAAATATACAGACCATCTTCTTGAATTGAATCAGCGGCCTCCTGGTGTAGATAACACTCACATTCAAGGTAATCACAAAGTTGAAGAGACCACTCATAGACACAATAGATATAGAGCGACTGAACTTACAGTGACATACTTGAATACCCGCTCCCTGGTGAAACATCAACTAGAAATATTTCATTTTTTGGATTCGGTCAAACCAGACATACTCTCTTTAACCGAAACATGGCGCTCTTCCATAATCCTTCCTAACTCCTGGCGGAACGGGCACCAACCCCGGGGGAGAAAAAAGTGTCAGAAGGTCCGCTGCATAGAAAGAACAAGAAACGGGAGGCAGCCGGAACATACCGACAAAGAAACAGCTGATTGGGTCACAGGGGAGAGGCAGCCTGCCTGACTTCAATATGGTGGTACCTGCCCCTCGCTGGTAACATAGAAAAGGCACCAGAAGATGTTAGAACCTGGATCGGGGGCCTTGTGAGGAGCTGAGCCACCGCACCGCGAAGCAGCTTCAAGGGGAAGCCCGCGGGGCGTGTGAAGGTGCTGGAGCCCACCCAATTGGCCTCTCAAAACCCCGGTGGCGAGGCGGCCTGCCTGACTTCCAATGGCAGAGCTGGTCCCTCACGGATAAATTGCAGAAGGCCCCAGAAGAAAGTGGAACCCTGATCGGGGGCCCTGAGAGGAGTGGTGCCCCCCATGTACCAAAAAAACTTTGTGGGGAAGGCCCTCGAGCGTGTGATGTTGCTGGACCCCACCTGGAGCGTGTGAGGAGTGATCCCAGAAGAGAGGAGGATGAAGATCTATAGCCCCGTGGTAAGAGCGGACGGCTGGAACCGCCAGAGCATAATAACTTGAGCTAAGCGGCTGGGGGCCCAACTGAATTCTAACACCATTAAAGAGGCGAATATGAGAGGCCCGGAGGAGCTGGGGAAGTGACCCCTGGGCCATGATTACAGGCACACCTTCAGGTGCTTCTTGAGGCCAAGATCAATTCACGCCATAGAGCTGGAGAGGAATAGAAGGAGCGGTTGTATGAGAGGGCCCCCAGGCAGAATCTGGACAAATTTGGAACATCCGTGCAGCACCTGGTGCAGGCAACACGCGTCGGCTTCTGTAGCTGTGGAGATATTGCAGGCCGCATTGTAGTGCAGAATAAGGAGTCACAGTCGGACTGGATCCCCCATTACCCTGGATAAGAAAAGAAGAGGCCCCTTGTGTGAGGTATGTAACTAATAAGAGGGGGAAGAAAATTAAATAAAGACAACAGATACCACCTCCATGTTGGGGACCCCGGTTGCTCCTGCCCCGGGGCCAGAGAAAAGATCACGAGCTAAAAGATACGTCTGAGGCCACCTTGTATGGACAGAATATGGGTAAGGAGAAATCGACGAGGGGAGCGCAGGCCAACAAAATAAAGCAATATACAGTACCATGCCCAACTCAAGCACAATAGAAGAGAATCTGAACAGACGCCGCATCACAGTACTATGGCGCAAGACAAAACGGAGATTCTAGACACCATTAAAGACTCCCGAGTGGTGCTTGAAGCAAAAATGGACACTATGGCAATGGATAATAAACACTTGAGATTAGACTTGCGGAAAGTGGCAGACCGAGTCACTAGCACAGAAGGAGAGTTGGGTATGCTGTGAGATGAAGTTCAGAGGCTACGCACAACGGTGACTTCGCTCCAAAAACAGTCTAACCCCCTAGAAGATAGTGCAGAAGATGCAGAAGTGAGGTCGAGAAGGAATAACCTCAGATTTCTAGGATATCCGGAGAAAGCAGAGGGGTCGGCGGCGGATCTTTTTTCTCAAACAATGGATAGGGTCGCCGCTCCTGAATATCAGACTCTCCAAAATGTTTGCCATAGAAAGAGCTCACTGCGCCCTGGGGCCCCCACCGAGACCAGGAGCTCCTCCCAGAGCCATAATTGCCCGTTTATTTAATTGTAGAGACAGAGATTTAATATTGCAATATGTACGTACTCAGGGCCCTCCCAAGTTTGAAGATCAAGACATTCATATCTACCCGGATTATACCAGGAAAGTACAAGATCTCATGAATGACTTCCTGGGGGTGAAAAGACGACTTAGAGACCTTGGGGCCGATTCACAGAACAAACTTAAGACAAAATCCTAAACTTAGTACCATTTTGGTATTCGCAGAATGCACTTACTACTTCTGGTATTCACAGAATGAACTTACTACTTTTGCGATTCACAGAATAAACTTACTACTTTTGCTATTCACAGAATGGATTTACGACTACTAAACTTACGTCTGCACTCGGGCCGGAAATTCCGGCCCGGAGGCGGAGCTTCCGGCCTGGAGGCGGAGCTTCCGGCCCGGAGGCGGGGTTTCCGGGCCGGAGGCGGAGCTTCCGGCCCGGAGGCGGTGATTTTGGCCATGGCTAAATCTCTGCCACTGGCCGGAATCCCCACCTTCGGGCCGGAAGCTCCGCCTCCGGCCCGGAAGCCCCGCCTCCGGGCCGGAAGCTCCGCCTCCGGGCCGGAAGCTCCGCCTCCGGGCCGGAATTTCCGGCCCGAGTGCGGACGTAAGTTTAGTAGTCGTAAATCCATTCTGTGAATAGCAAAAGTAGTAAGTTTATTCTGTGAATCGAAAAAGTAGTAAGTTCATTCTGTGAATACCAGAAGTAGTAAGTGCATTCTGTGAATACCAAAATGGTACTAAGTTTAGGATTTTGTCTTAAGTTTGTTCTGTGAATCGGGCCCCTTAACATTAAGTACAGCCTGATGTTTCCTGCCCTGCTTAGAATACAGTATGAAGGCAGAGTTTACTTTTACACGACGCCGCAGGAGGCCACCGACTGGATGGACTCAATAGGCCTCGCTGGGCAGGATCACAACCAAGGCTGGCGAGAACAACGAAGAAGATGTGGGCGACAGAAAAGCCAGCGCCGTAATACAGGATAACAAAGACCTACACTCCAGAACGCACCTGAGATGGGACGTATCTTGGTGGACCCGGATGGCACCCTATGGACTGAGTTAGAGGGGGTAACAATGCATAACCAGTTCTCCCCACTCTGTCTAGCACAAGAGACTCAGTCACAGGAGGAGGGTAATCCGGGCTAAATTAAAAGAGACCTCGGAAGTATAGTGAAATGCTTAAGGGGGTGTTGCTGAAGAACGTTATGGACAAAGAAACTGTGAGTATAGGACCTAGCTATGTGGGACAGTGGCCTGAGATAATGGTTAAAAGTCAGGACGGTATTCCCGAAGGACTATGAGATAAAGACTGGGATCCCAGGGTTGGGACACAGTTCCGCCACAGTACAGTTTAGGATGTCCCAACCGTGGTGCACTGTAGCTGCCTTGCTAAGCTTAGCGTTGGGCGGGGCGGCATGGTGCCTGGCAGTTTGGCCGTAATTCAGGATTTAGGCTTTCTTTGGAATCCATTTAGTGAATGTGTTGATTGCAATGTTGGGGGTAGAGATGCAGGGCGGGGGGAACTAATATGGTGCGGAGTCCCGACTCCTTAGACAAAGGTTGTGCTAGGGGGATCAGTTACTACTACCTGGGGAGAGGGTAGGGGGTTAATGGAGATTGCATAGTTTTGTTAAAAGGTTCCTTACCGGAAATGAGCAGAGAACATATCCGACACAATCTATAGGTTTACACAGGGTGATTGCCCGCGCTGATAGGATGGTTTTCTCCCAATGAGATAATGAGATGTTATACCACAATATACTGCAGCTATAAAGGAAGATAGCAAATACTATAAGTTCATAGCATGAAATGTTAGAGGGCTAAATAATATGGTCAAAAGAATCCGGGTGGCTACATATTTAAAATGATACAAAGTGGATGTAGCCTTCTTTCCAGAAACACAACTCTGGGGAGATTGCCTTAAATATGTCCAACGAAGATGGAGGGGTCAGTTTTTTGCGACATCCTATTCAGGATATGCGAGGGGAGGGCTAATATGGGTGACACCCGGAGTCCCATTCAAAGCCCAAAAGTCCAACCCAGATCTATTGGGCAGATGTGGGATAGTGGAGGGAACAATGGATGGGCGGAAGATTTGATGAACATATATGCCCCGAATAGTGACGATGGTAGGTTCCTAGGGTCAGTTATGCGACAGATAGATCTTGCACCGGATGTAGAATTGATTGTTGCAGGGGACCATAATTGTGCCTTGGATGGTACGCTGGACAGATATCCCCCGAGACCAGAGGCCAAACTCATCAGTCAGGGTTTATACCTGGAAGGAATACGCTGCGGAACATTCGCCGACTCACTCATATAATGCGGACTCTTGGAGAAAAAGCGCACTTGCGTTTCTTGACATCGAACAAGCATTCGACTCGGTCCAATGGGAATATCTCTGGCAGTTTCTTTTGAAAATGAGACTGGTTTCTGGGTTTGTAAAATTGGTCAAATTACTTTATGCTAGACCCATGGTGAGAGTCCGGACGAGATGATTTGTATTGGATGAGATGATGCTACAAAGGGGCACACGACAGGGGTGCCTACTGTCCCCTTTGTTATTTGCCCCCACAATGGAGCCACTGGCCTGTCACCTCCAGATGGAGCTGCAAGGTCAAGGCATTAAGACTGGCCAAACCGAACATGTAGTCTCACTGTACGCGGATGATGCATTGATCTATTTGCGATGCCCGACCCATTCGACCCCCGTATTGCTCCATGCATTAGATAGGTTTGCCGGGGCCTCCGGCTTACACATCAACAAACAAATATCTCAATTATATCCAATAAAGAAGATAGAGGGGAGAGAGGTGTCCCAGTCCCCTGGGATGGGTCTTACATGGGAACTAGAATCGGTACGTTACCTCGGGATACGAGTTGCCAGGGATAAAGACATCTTCTATGAATATAATATGGGTAGGATTTTAAAAGGCTTGCAAGGGAGTATAAAGTTCTGGAATACCCTAAAATTATCCCTGAGAAAAATCGCTTTAATCAAAATGGTGATAGTCCCCAGATGGCTGTACACAATGCAAGGTTCTTTCCATGAAATTCCACATAGAGTTTTTAAAGAGCTAGACGTACTTCGCATCCAGCTGCTGTGGAATGGAAAGAGATGTAGGGTAAGCTTGGAGGTGATGAAAAGACACTGGGGTAAGGGAGGTCTAGAAATTCCAGACTTAGAGTTATACTATTTGGCGGTCCAATTGCAACATGCAATAGCATGGCTAGATACGGATCCCTTGTGGAAGCGATCCCTGCTAGAGGGTACCTATCGCGGACGACAGCTGGGAGCGCTTCTCTGGAAAAATATATCCTCCTTTAATTGGACTAATGGCCAAAATATGGGATAGAACGACTAAGAGACTTCTCCAAGGTGTGCCTTATGCACCAGAGGCAGATATCTGGGTTATGCCACAGTTTGCTCAAATAGAACAAACAATGTTAACTGGGAAATGGAGGGAGGGGGGTTGTCTGATGATGTCAGACCTATACCCAGGAAATAGGTTTATTACCTACCAGGACTCGGTGGATATATTTGGATTGGGGATGGGACAATTCCTACAGTATGCTAAGATAGCAGCTATAGCCCGGCAACTTTGGCCAACATTTCCTGAGGCCCCGGAACATAAGCATACATTGGTCACCATAATTACAATGGTGGGTAGCCGAAAACATGTTTCTCATTTACACAGGGCACTAAGAGAAGACAAAAAGATTAAACCCTTGAAAGTAAAAGAAAAGTGGCAAGAGGTCAGTGAACACATAATAACAGCAAAAGAGTGAGGAAAGATCCACGAAAGTGTCTGCACAGTATCAATATGCAATACATTTAAACAAATACAATATAACATAGTCCATATGACTTACTTTTCACCTAGGAGGCTTCACGTGATAAACACACCCAGAGACCCCAAATGTCCCTGTTGTCAACATACTGAAGCAGATTTTGTACACATGATATGGCATTGCCAACAAATAACTGAATAGAGTAGCAGGATGGAAGATAGCCTCAGAGATAAAATCCTGTCTCCTTGGGTTGATCCCCAAAAATCCCAAGCATAAGACTAGCGGACGATTTTTGATACTGGGACTTATTGTAGCCAAAAGGAGAATAGCAATCTACTGGTTGACCCCGCAGGGCAAAATGGAAGAAGGATTTAAAAGAATGGGCAATGGCTGAGGATGACATGAGAAATACTAGGAAGGATGATAAGCTACCGGAGGTACTGATGGCTTGGGGGGCAATGGTACAAGAGATGGAAGAGACGGCCGCGCAGACTCAACCTGAACAGTTGGATGAGGAACACCACAGCACAACGGCTACACATAGCTAGGAAACATGTGCATAAACACCTAACAGATTAAAATAGATATGGATTTTGAGGTATCATCTGACAGGAACCGGTAGAGGGGGGAGTTTCTTTTTATTGTTAGGGATTGCAGATTGTTAGTCAGTGTAAATTGTGCTCCAGGATTGTAACTCTGAAAGGAAAAACTGTAACCAAAGTATGTTCTCTGCTCCTGATATAGTGGAAAATAACTAAGGGACTTCTGTTTTTCCTTTGCTTGCTCAGGTAATGGAACTATAATGAAGCGGAACAGACAATACTGTACTATGTATATTGACTATGCTTGTTTTTTAAATAAAGAAATGTTTTTAAAAAAAGAAAAAAACATGGCTCTCTTCAGAGTCTACTCCGGACATTCGTGCTGCACTCCCAAGTAATTACTACATTCTTCAGGGCTCCAGGGAAAACAGGGGGAGGGGTTGCAGCCATAATTCATCAAAAGCTAAAGTTTACTACCTTTACTGCTCTCGACATCACCTCAATCGAGAGCTTATACATTAAACTAGACCCCCTCAAACCCCCGATTTGTGTGCTAATTTACAGACCCCCTTACAATATGCCTCATTTTCCCCAGCTGTTGGGTGAAAATATATCCAACTTAGTAGTCAACTATGCCAAAATTCTATTAATTGGTGACTTTAACTATTGGGCTAATGATGAGATGGGTGGCTCAAGTTCATCTGAGTTGACTGATTTACTTAACAGATTGAAATGTGTTCAGCACGTGAAGGCTCCCACTCATATAAAAGGCCATACTCTGCACCAAGTCTGGACTTCCAACCTTACGGTATCTAATTTGACGGTCCCTCCATGTACCTGGTCTGATTATTTTTCTATAAAGTTCTCCCTTACCAATTTTACAGCAGCCAAATCCCAAGCTAAAGCGAGTCTCATGGTGAGGAACTGGAGCCGTACCTCTAATAATGCTTTTTGTAATCTGCTAGCTACTACAGCTCTGATTGAACAGTCTCTGATCAACAAACATGAAGAAGGTATTAAATCTTGGATAGTGGCCGCTAGTGATAGTCATGACCCCTTTAGGAAAGTCAAAAAAGCCAGACGCCACGATGCTCAGAGATGGTTCTCAGAAGACCGAAAGCTCACAAAATTAGCCCTACGCTGTGCTGAACGTAACTGGAGACAAATTTACTCCCCAGTAAAAAAAGATATCTACTAAGCTCAACTCAAACAGTATAAAAGCTCTATCTTACAAACCAAGGCAACTTATTTGTCCAACAAAATGTTGAGGTCCACAAACAAATCCAAGAAATATTTGCAATTGTTGCTGAGCTACCTAATCCTGCCCCTACCCAGGTACTATGTGACTCACTGAATACCTTTTTTATTGAGAAGTTTTTTTGAACCTTCTAATGAAAGTTAGATCTGGATATCCGGCCGACTGTTGTCCCCCGCACATTTTGAGGGAAGCTTTTCACACATTGATCTTTACCATCGAAAAGTCTGCCACCTCCATCACTAATTTTCAAACAACCATGCTACATATAAGCAGCTGGATGAACAGCAATCACCTAAATTGAATCCAGACAAAACGGAACGGATCTTAATCGGGGGTCCCTAAGCCCCTGGAATTTGAACTTTTGTCCTGTTGAGTTGGAAAATCCACCCCTACCCTCAAGTTCTGCTAAAAGCCTTGGCATCACAATTGACTGTGATCTGTAATTCAAATCCCAGATTGGGACGGTGGTCTCTACTTGTTTCTTTCAGCTGCAGGAGATCAGGAAGATCAGCAGATTCCTCACTCCTGAAGCCCTTATTTAGGCTGTTTTAGCCCCAGTCTTCTCTCATATTGACTGCGCTAACTCACTTTACTTTGGCCTATCGGCATATCTATCAAAAAGACTGCAACTGGTGCAAAACCAGGCTGCAAGATTAATCTATCGTCAGCAGAGATGGCACCATGTTACCCACTCTAATGAAGAAGTTACATTGGCTCCCTGTAGTTGAACGCAGTACATTCAAGATGGGATGCCTCATCTTTAAAGCTCTCCTTGGCAATTGGCCAGAATTTTTATCTACTCGGGTTCAGAGATATGTTCTCACTCGGGATCTTAGGTCTTCCCACCTTAACCTCTTGGCTACTCCCTCCTTTAAACGCAAGAAATTAGGGGGACTAAGATTTGCTGTCCTGGCCCCTCAATTTTGGAACTCTTCCTCTGAACATCAGATCCATGACATCTAGTCCAGGCAACAGTTTTATCTCGCCTGGACTATGCCAGTTCGCTCCTGTTAGGGAGCAATCAGGCAGAAATTGTTCGGCTTCAACGCGTTCAGAATGCCGCTGCCAGAGCAATTGTCGGCTTGCCTAGGTTCTGCTCGGCCTCCAGCACTCTTCGAGCATTGCATTGGCTGCCAATCAAGTCGCGAATTCATTTTAAAGTTTTATGTTTGGCTTTTAAAATTTTGAAAGGATCCGCTCCCCAGATTCTTTCGAATCTTATGTCTGGCTATGTACCAACCCGTTCATTAAGATCTTCGGATCAAGTGCTTGCAGTAGTCCCGAGGTTCAGGCTTTGCCGAGCTGGTGGGCGCTCTTTTCGGACGAAGGCTGCAGCGTTATGGAATTCGCTCCCGCTTCAGCTCCGTACAATTGACGACCTTTTGTCGTTCCGGAAATCTTTAAAAACGTTCTTGTTTTAATCTGTTCCCCTTACGTGTGGTCTTGTGTTGGTTGTGTTGTATCTTGTCGCGCGCCAGGACGCCCCTTAGCTGGGGCAGCTGTGCGCGTAATAAATGCTATTAACATAACATAACATAACATCTTATCCTCAATTTAGGAAACTTCTAAAAGCCTGGTTATTCCGCCAGGCCTATGAATGAATCACTTAGCGGGAGGACCCCCTGGACCATAGCACCAAGAAGTAAGTGCTCTATATAAGCATTTTTTACATTTAACATAACATAACAAACAATATAAAAAAAATAATTAAGATATATTTCAAAACATCATATATTTAAACAAACAAAAAATACTTTCAACCATTAATGTAATATAAAAATTAATATTAATAAATTAAATGAAATCCAAAATAAAACAACAAAACAGAAATATACATTTCATATTAAAACAGAAACAGTAATTAGTGCCTACCATAAACGGTGATAGCTGATGAAAAAAAATTGAAACTAAACAAACATTAACCAGTAAAAACAACCGTAAACCAAACTAAGCAATAAAAATAGGATATTAATTAAAAATACAATATTAAAGGAACAGAAATATCAGCACTTAGCACACCAAAAACACTAAAGCTGGAAGACAATAACACTCTGCCATAATGCAAAACAGAAAACCAAAAAAGAAAAGCTACCTTCAGAAGTATTAAAACATTTGTTTAAACATAGTAAAAAGTAACTCATTTAAAAAGCATTAAAATACAAATAACTAACCAAACAATCTATTTTTATTTATCTACTAAACTTTAAGTACTACAGAAAACGTACAACTACAGACCCACTACAAAACTAAAACCTAGAGATCCACTGATGAAATACAACAATCAAACCTATGGAAAAAGACACATAAAATGTAAGCAAAATACAACTTCTTTTAAATATCAGCTAAAACTTAGCAGTAAAAAACTAAATTAAAAGTCCTCGCCTTCTATAAACTACCCACAAATAAACAGCTATTTCTCCCAACACAAGATAAATCATCTGATCCACATTAGAACACCTTCAAAGTAAAACAGAAAATAGAATTCCAATTATAATAAACAGCATATATGTAAGTGTAAAATACAAAACGATTGTCTCAATATATTATGTAAATTTGCAAAGCAAAAGTAAAATTATTACAGTTTATTTAACAGTATTATTAAAATGTTTTCAGACAGAATGATAGAAAGAGCAAGATATACCACCTCACAGAAAGGCAAACAATTACTCTTGGACATGGGGTACATTTACAACTAAGAAAGCACAAGCACCGGGAATAGTAATTGGGAATGTACAAAATACTACTCTAATGAATGTTATGGGATGGCTACTACAAAAAATGTGGTTATTACCCCAACCAAAAGTCACTGAATTCGAAGCAAGATATGTAGGATTTGTAAAATTCGGATGGATACTTATTAAACAACCTATTGAACAAGTTAACACTTACTGTGAACTACTAAATCACATTACAATTGAAACATCTACTCTCAACATAAAATAACAATCAACTTTGAACAAGCCATGATACAAACAATACATATATGGTACCCACACTCAGCCATTCAAGGCTGTACTACCACTTTACTCAAAGCATTTTGAGACAAAGTGCAGAATATGCAACAAACAGCCAGTAAGCCTGTGAAATAGAAAGAACTAATTGCACCAGCCTATGACCTCACAGAGGTAGCGAACTAGTACAAGTTACTTATGGAAAGCCCATTTTACCAACAAAATGAACTCAAAGTAAGTGCCCATATAGACTTTTTTAAGACACTTTGGTTGGCAGACTGTACTGCTCCAGACACAGACACCAACCCAAATTCCAAACACCATGTGGAATGTCTATGACAGGACTATAGCTCAAGAAGACAAAACCAAGAACGCCGGAAAAGGATGCCACAATGCCTTCCAATTCACACTAGGGAGAGCCAACTCTACAAAGTCAAAGAAGCCCTTCAAAAAGAACAAAGCTACCAATAACTAAGAATTGAGCAATCAGTAACCCAAATTAAACCTGCAATAGGTAAACACCCAGTAGAATGTATGACATGGTATAATTTAAAGTTTCAATCTTTATGTACAACAAAGGAGTACATTACTTAGAATCAAAACCAAAATCCCTGTTATAAAACATCTACCTACCTACCCACTAACCAACAAAACTTAACAAAATTGAACACTACTAAAATTTAAGGATTTTTAAATAAATAATAAACAATGTATTTTTATACATTAGTAAAAAAACATACAAATAACGTAGAAAAGAAGACTAATAAATAAAAATAATACGTTTAATAATAAATTAAAAGTCAACACATAAATAATCACAAAGCACATTAGAACACAAAATGGAACCAAGTAAATAGAACACAAAGAAATATAAAATGGTATATTGTAATTACAACAAATACAAATGCATAATAAAATATAAAATGTCCTATCCACAACTAAATAAATAAATAAATTAAAAACTTAAAATTCTGTAGGTCTAGATATATGTACATATCCATTGTATCAATATATAATCTACCAAAAAGAAATAAATGAAGTCCAAAAAGCCCAAAAAAATGCAAAAATGAAAAATTCCAATGCAAAGCCACCAAAGTAATCCAAATTCATAAGGAATTATCAAAAACCCAAAAAATAAACAACAACAAAAAAAGAAAAGAAACACTCCAGGAAATCCAAAAAATGAAAGGAAATTAAAAATAATAATATTGGTTTACAAGAAACTGAATTCATTTCCCATAAAAAATAAAAAAAGCAAAAACCACAGGTCCATGGAATGACTTCTAATCCATGAACTTGCAAAAAACCTTAGAATACCCCCCCGCGCAAACACTATGGGCCTCATTACTATGGCAGACAGACGAGCATCTGACCGCAATCGCCTTGGACAGGTATCCGACCGACTATATGTTGGCAGTCCCACCTGCCCAATTACAATGCGACCGCCTTGCAGGAGGTCAGAAAACCGAAATGGGCTGCACCACAAGCCACAGTGGAAAAGGACAGTTCTCAAATATCCATGCACCGTGTGCCAGGCACCATCTGGTGCCTGGCACACGGTGCATGGATGTTTGGGGGGGCACCATATGTCCTCCATTGGGCTCTTAGTGGAGCCCACGGGTTTATGGGGGTCCTGCTAGGAGCCCCCAAAGTCCTATTCCGTCTGCCTTTACATGGCGGTTGGAATGCCATGTAAAAGCAGAGGTAAAAGGGACATCATAATCCCTATGGTGGAGCCTCTGCAGGCACTGTGGGGATTACGTTCCAACCGACGCTCCCACGGGTTCCTTGAGCCTGTCGGAGACGTCGGACGGTCGCTCCCCTGCTGCGCTCCGACCGACCGCATCATTATGTGGTGGTTAGACTGCAGGCTTCGATATCGGACGGACCGCCACTGACGGCCTTTCGGTGGCAATCCACCCGACATCATAATCGGGCCCTATGCTCAAATTCAACATAAACATTACATTACAAATATTAAAAACACAAATTATAACATAACAGCATCTAAAATAACAATAGACTATTACCAAACTCTAAATAGTCCTAACACAGAACACTACTAACAACAGAACACAAACTACGACTAATTAACCCTCAAAATTAAAACTAACACTAACTAGTTCTACCCACGTCTCTCCAAACCCTAAAACACTTAAGAATTTTTTTTAAAAGAGCTTACCTTATCCAGCGATTATCAGCAGGTAACTGCTAGAAGCTCCTAACAAATCAGGCAAAAAATGACAGGAATACACTACAAACGTACAGTTAGCAGATGGGGTAAGCGTCAAAGTAGTCGGTATACTCATGACAGAATGATAATGTAAATATTGGCTGGTGGAACTAGAGATGAGGGTAAACCCTGGCTGTGCTGACATTTGTGTAGGTAAATAGCTCTAGGTGCATGCTGAAGTTAATTAGCACTCTGTGGATCTTTCACTGAGGGACAAAAGCAACAAGTAACATTTCTTCTTTCAACATGCAAACAACACAGTACTACCACCTTTAGAAAGGCAAGTAAATTGCAAAATTCGAGTTGGCTGTTTTAAGAGACTGCAGTGAGAAGAGATACGAGTTTTGAAGGCTGTAACATCATGACTTGTTTGGACTATGGACAATTATTTGGATTATTTGGATTATAAGGAATACATGATTACTATATGAATTCAATGTTGTACGGGTAATTTTGCAATTTGTGATTAATTACAATTAAGGAAACTATGCAGCAGCATGATATTTGATGATACATAGCGATGGGCACAAATCCTCGATACCCTATAAACAATGAGAAGTAGAGAGAGGTAAACCCTATAATTTTAGGACTTTTGGTTAATTTCCAGGAAAAATGTGGGAACTACTGTTTTAAGGAGACCCCGCTGCTGATCAATGATTGGATGCAGAAAGGCAAATGTTTGAGTGATATGTGAGTGTCTCCTGAGGTACAACAGGGAACCATAGTTCCACATGTGGAGTCTCAAGTACAGTATATAATCATAAATTGCTTTGGTCAGGTAAAGCATCAGTAACGAAAATCTCCCACCCCAACTACAGTCCAAGTATTTGACAGAGGATACAACAGGAAACCTAGGGGGACATTCTCATGGACTTATCGCCGAGTTATCGGCACTTTAGTGCAGCAAAAGTGGCGAAAGAATTATCGCCCCATTCTCAAGCTGGTGCAAACTACCGATATTGCCAGTTTTCCAGCGATAGCTTCCGCAAAAAACATCGCCACGGATGAGAGCGACAACTAACGCTAATGATATGCAGAGTAAGCGTTCCCGTGCAAAAATACACAAAAACACCACTTCGCGATATTCTCAACAACCAGCCAAATCTGCGATCCAAAAACAGGCGATAAGGCGCGTTAGCAGCAGGGATTCAACACCTGCCTTTTACTGGTGTAAAGCAGGACGACAATCTGCAGTATAAAGGGGAGCCCAGACCAGAGTCACATCTAAAGACCAACACATGTCATTCAGCCACTGATCTTGCAACTCGGACACCCGAGAGGGCCACAACACCCACTGCAACCACCCCAGGACCACCCCCCCCCCCCCGAACCACACACCCCCGAACGACCACAGAGACAGCGCAGAAAAGGACAGTGGACGTTCCGAAAATGGTATGGCCCCTCAGCCACACAATAGCAGAATGTGGGGAGAGGTGGGAAACAAGTATGTGTGAAGGAGGCAAGTCACCCATCACCCATGAATAAGAATTCACACAATGCCAAACGCGGAATTATGTCTGTGCTGACTACTGCCTTCGACCGACACTGGCATCAGCTGGGCTCACAATTCAGATCGAGTCGCGATTGCAGATGACGCAGTCCAGTAGGCAACAGACATTGCTACCAGTGTGGCCAGCCCAGACCACGCATCATCGCAGGCTGTGCACACGCTGAGCGCCACTGGTGCCACTAACTCTGTGCACCACAAGTCAATGCCACATGGTCTTATTGAGGCAGAATTCAGTAGGCAAAAGACATTGCTCCCAGTGCGGCCTGCCCGGATAACGCATCATTGCTGGCTGCGCACCCCTTGAGCGCTTCAGGTGCCACTAACTCTGTGCAGCACAAGTCAACGCCGTGTGGCTGTGGGTCCCTGCTGACCTCTGCCTCCGGCCTACACTGCGGTCAGCAGGGCTCAAACACATCAAATCCATTCCTGACATTCACGGACGATGCATCATTACAGGCTGCGCACCCGCTGAGCGCCACAGGTGTCACTAACTCTGTGCACCACAACTCATGGACCCTTTGTGATTGAGTTACGTGCTGTGGACTGCAGATGCAACAATGACACCTCAGGCAGTGTGGAAGACCTGGGACAATGATGATGAAGATGAGGCAGGTGTAACACACCCCACTGCAGCTGCAGCAGGAATATCCCGAAGGGACACAATTATTGACAATTTCTTCACATGAGCACGCTCAGCTCTGGTGCCCCTACCTCAGTGCACCACAAGTCATGGCCCCTTCTGATTGAATATTGGGTGACCTCTGTACTTGCTCCTGCTACCTCCATGATGATTCGCAGTTGTTTGTGTTATGTTGGTGTTTTCTGTTTCCGCTTTAATAGTGATCACTGTTCAAGTTGTTGCCAGCACCAACCACTCCCTGAGGGCTGGCTCACACTCACCCCACACCCATCCAGCATAGGCGTCACTGGATATGTGATCCTGGTAATAAAAAGGGGCCGGGCACACGTGCCCTTAGCCAGTTCCACTACCTATCCAAGTATGTCCGTGTTGTCATTATGTTTGAATGATGGCTCCGGGCCCTAGCACATTACATTGTGCTGTGGACAGCGGACGCAACCATGTCACCTCAGGCAGTGGGTAAGAGCTTGGACATGTAGCTAAGTCGTCGTCCCCTGTAAGCGACAATGTTGCAATGTGGCATGCACCCGGAGGGCGGGCTCGCACGAACAGAGTAATGAAGGAGCTCAAGACCGCTCGGGGTCCAGGATCATACATGCCAAGTGTTGTGTGTATCTGTATTGCTGTAGCATGAGCCAAATGCCTAGCCACATTACCAGCGCCAGTTCAGCCAGGCATGTACTCTACATCTGTGTCCGCCCTATCTTTACCATAGGCCTACACTCACGTGGCCCACCAACTTCAACGGCCAACATCACAGTGTCGTTGTCAGGCTTGTGGACATGCGCAGACAAGCATTACAATACTGTGCCGTAGGAGTGCAAGTGATGCAATAGCGCAGCGCACATTAGTAAATGGGTTTGGGGAGAGAGGAGCAGCTGTCAGGCAACGCAACGTAACACACAGTGATGCTACTCAAAAGCCACATGCAAGACATATCAAAAATGAATCTCAAAGTCGCACTCATCCCACCCCACCCCCAACAAGCCACTTCACATTTCATGAATACAAGCAGATTACAAACTTACACTAGGGATGAAAGCTCCTTTGTCTGAACTATCAGGCGGAAGCACATCTGCACCTTCGACCTCGGAATTGCATGTGCCCGGCAACCCCTGACAGATTCTATAGCAGCTGATGCCGACTCCCACACTACGCACAGCCCGACGGGAGACCAACGTATACACACCCCAAACACAGGAGTCCTTGCTTGAAGTTATCTTGCATGAAATGGCCTTCACACATCCCAGGCGTACAACCGGTGCACACTAAAACAACTCATTGATCCGAGATGTTGCATTTCATCCCCAGAACTGGTGCAGGTTAGAATAGGGCCGCTTCAATAAGAGCCACTAACGCAATGGCCGAACATCCTGGACACATGCACAACCCCTGTCCCATGGAACTGTACGTGCATGAATGCTGCATTTACTGGGGGCACTGCCATTGGCAGTGCTGCGATCAGTTACCGGCAAAGCTTCCGCCTTGCCAACGTCACCTGCGTTCAGCCCGTGTTGCATTGTCGATCATGCATATTCGAGTGGTCCATGGATGTCTGCCTTTCCAACAGGATGGTAGCTGAACTGGATTTTGACATGTGTGTGCGCACCCTGTTGGCCCACGGCCAGGAGTGCCACTGTGATACCCGTTTATGGGAGGCCTTGATACTTCGCATACATGCTGACAGCTGGACCTGGGAGATTGCACAAATCCTCGTGTGCAGTGACCACATTGAACCGCTCCCCTGTAGTGCAATTGGTGTAAGGGGTTGGACGCAGCACATCTGTCTGGACCTGCTAATGGATCGCCTCGCGGTCCTGTTTGATGAAGTCGACAATGACCTCATGTTGAAAATGTTAGCCTACGAAGCTGCAATCGCTTTCATGGACGAGTAACTACGTACCTGCAGCCACAACAGATTGGAACACATTGCACATATCCCAACACCTTGTTGCATCTTGGCGATCTGGTCACATATTCCACGACAACAGTGGATATGGCTGCATTCGCCTGGACTCCGAATACATGAGCGGACAACAGCGCGGCTTAACACACCTGTGAAAGGTGAGGCACTCCCCCGGAGTGGACAGCAGCGCCTGGCAACATTCCTCATTCTGACATACTGCTGTATTGGTCTGCATGTTGTGGCACTTATCTTGCCCGTACTGACCGCATGTGCTAATAAAGTCTACGAACCTTCACTTGTATTCAACTGTGATGAGTGTTGATTTGAATGACAATGTGTGTCTCAATGCCTATCTGGGTCACGGCCATACATGCACATTGATAGCATTACCCAGGAAGTACCTTTTTGTGGAATCACTGTCCCTACATTCATCCATACTTTCATTTTTGATTGATCATGGCCATGACACGTCTGTGTGAATTGGAGTGTTTTATTCACATTCAGTGGAGTGTTGAGGCTGGACCAGTACAGGGCCATGCAAACCCCACTTTACATTGTTGGCCTGTGGAGGGCCAGCCAGAGTCCTTTCAGGATTGACAAGTTCATAGGGAAAGGAAGACTACAGTCCGCAGTGTGATTGCTGTGTCATTGGTAACCAAACCAAATATGGCAGTCCATGTCGACGTCCAAGGTGAGTGTCGCTCAGTGTATAGGGGGAGAGTGGGAGGTGTTATTCCAGGGCATGATGCAGAGGGCAGAACCAAGCTGAACCCGGCCATATGGCGAAGATAATTGCTACCACTTCATTCTAGCCACAAAGCCAGTTTCACCATCATCTTCCTCCTCTGATGTGTCCGGTGCCTCACATGTGGGTGGTGGTGTTTTGTCTGCATCACTGTGTGCCAGTGACACATCAGGGGATGAAGGTGGAAAATCTACCGCACTGTGTGGCACTGACACTTCAGGGAGAGAAGATGTGGATGTAGTGGTAGCACCAGCATCCATCTGCGCCAGGCCTTGTGGTTGCAATGCCATCGAGGATCTGCAGGGCATGGAAGATCACAGCTTCATCTCGCTGGTGTGCAGCCGTGGCAAAACATTCTTTCCGCCTGCATCCGCTCCAAGCTCTCCATCATTCTCCTCATGTGTCCCAACTCGCAGATGACATCGCTGGGGCCACTCTGACTAGACAGTTGTTCTTGGCTCAGAGTCATGACTTCAGCGATGTCAGCCATGGATTGTTGTAGAGCAAGGAGAGGACAGTGGGTATCCATTTGGGACCCACATATGGCATCTAGTTTGACTGCCATGAGGTCGAACCCCACCCGCAGCTGGTCAGACATCTCCTTCTGGCACCCTAACACACGGCGTTGGAAGGCCATGTGTTGGTCGTGGGATTCCTGGGACACAGCTGTGGTGGTGGGTGCTTCCTGCTGTGTGGTCTGTGCAGGGGGTGGGGTCTGATGGATGCAGCTGGGCTGCCCTGCTCCTGGAGGTGGGGTGCCGGAGCTGTCCCTGAGCTGTTGGAGTGCGTCGGTGTAGATGTTGGGGAGGTCCTCTTCATCATCAGTGCTGAGCTGTTGGGTCTGCTCTGCAGGAGGTGTTGATTCTCCCTCTGCAATGTGAAGGGGAAATGCAGATTGACATTGTGTTCACATGTATGTTCACGCATTGTACAAGTTTACTGTCAGACTGCATGGCTATATACATTGTGACTGTTTGTGAGGAGACCTTTATTTGAAGCGGGACACTTGGCATTTTTACACCATCAGGGATGTGAGGTTATACTTGTACATTGTCATTTCACAGTTTCCTGCTATGCCACATGTGAATGGCCATTTTCTACACACAAGCGGCAGCAGTTGTGTCCTCTGTTCTGTTGTGAAAGTGTTGCAGTTTGTACCACATTGATGTTAATGTTGGGGTGCTCCGCATCTTATGTGTGTGTGCTGCATTGTGGGTGAGTTGCCCCTTCGGCTCTGATTTGGCTGGCCCTTATCCCTTTCAGGCAGTGTGCCTTTCACTTCTGTGCTTACACAGTGCTGAGATGTTGCAGACTTGTGTAAATGGGGCTCTTGGTTGGAGTTGTGACTCTTGGGCATGGTTTGTCCGCCGATGTGCTATACTTACTTGTGCATGTGTGCCATTGTGCCCATCTCCCCCCGTGCCCGAGTCCCTGTTCGTTACTCATTCTGTTGCTGTTGGCTCAGGTCATGTTGTACAGTGTCCGGTCCCTCAGCTCCTGCCACCGCCTCCCCAATGATGGTCCCAGGCTGGTCCTCCGTGGGGCTTGTGGGGTTCTGGTTGTCCTCTGTACTTGCTCTGGCTACCTCCATGGTGCTTCGCAATTGTTTGGGTCTTGTTTGTGCTTTTGGTTGGCGCTTTTATAGTGATTTTGGCCGCCTGACTTGTGGGACTTGCAGGGTGGCGCTGCTTCTCGCTGGATTTTTTATCGCAGTTGTTCCCATCGCAAGTTTTTTCATGTTGGGGTTTAGATTTTTATCGCCGTCCAGGGACTTTTATTGCAGACATTTGACGCGTTGTCGGGAAACTATCGCATGTTACCGCCGTGTTGAGAATACGACGTTAACACAGAGTTATTTTCCCGCGATAGACAGCGATATGAAAGATTGCGTTAACCGATGTTGGTGATGATTATCGCACATTCTTGAGAATATCCCCCCTAATGTGGTATTAAGGGTGAGCTGTCTCACTGAGTAAATGGAGGGAGTGAAGTGTTGAAACCTCAGTAGATTTTATGAAATGATCTTTTAAGGACCCCAATTGGGTCAGTACAAAGCGGTGCTGTAAGCAGTGCTTAATTTGAGATGGTGGTTTCCGGTGCTCAGCACTGGCACTTAATTTTCAACACCAGCACTTATGACAGTCTGCTACATGGTGGCGATGTTTGTCTAATTTAGAGATGAGCATAACAACAGTTATTTATTAATTTCATCTCCATTAAAAATGACTAGTCCTTGCCACTCAAGCCATTTTTATAGCTGTGGTGGCCTGGAATAGTCTAAATTGTCACACTTGTTTAGAGTGTGATGGTTAATAGTTGTGCTGGTACTGTCATTGGCAGTACTGACAGAAGCAATGGGTGTTGCAAGCTGCAGTGGCCTCCTGAAAAGGGCTCTTGTACCTTTGTTTATCTGTTAAGCACTGGCTGTAAAGGAGGGAAAGATGAAAGGGGAGTATTTCTCAGTGGACGAAGTGAGATGGTTATGCTGTTTGATCACCTTTTGAAACACGACAGTATTACGGTTCTATGCATTTTAGAAGCCATAATGATTCACATTATCTTAGAAACTGGGGATAAAAAGGATGATTTTGTTGCATTTCAAATGTAACTTAAGGCCATTTTTCAAAACCAGTACACTTGGAAAGCATCCAGGACAGTGAAAAACGATCTCAAGTTACGATTATATGTGCCATGCAAAATGTCAACACCCATGCAAAGCAGTGTTTGCACGCAATGTAAGCGTTGGTGAAAGACAAAAACTATTATTGCACCCCCACTCCTCTAATGAAGATCTGTTGGTGGCAAGTCTGCGGACAGGGAGATGATTGGGAAGGTAAACTTTTGAAGCAAGAAAAGGATTACAGCCTTCACTGCAGCTTTAATGCGCCTTAGGAAATTAATGAGTTAAGGGGATTAGACATTCATTCAGTCTCCCTGAAGATAGTAAGAGAGGCCTCGAGCAAGATAATAATTGAAGTGTTCTGCTGGCTGGCTAGCTGCAAATAGTTTGCATTACAGTAAAAAAAAAATGGAATAATATACACCTCATTTAATGTGTCAATGTGGTCTGACTGAACCGTAAAACAGTTCACAGTGAAGGCTGGGAATGACTTCCTTCATTCTAGGAAAGGAAGTCTTGAGAATCTATAAGAATCATCCTGTAGGTATTTTAAGTGGGTCCCTGGACTGATTCAAATACAAATATGTGCATATACCTAAAAGATGCTACCCCTACTATACACTCAATTGGCACTAGTAGCTGTATCATTTTTAGTCAATTATGCAGTTTATTTATCCTTACCGCAATGAGAGCCTCTTTTCTTTTTACCACTGCAGCACACTACTCACACCAAGTGCATAGAGGGGAAAGGTTTTACTGAAACACCCAAAGTTCTCTAACTAGTGGAGAAGATGGCAAGGAGTAGTAGGTTTGCATGTCTTCCCCATAGACGATGTATGGGATGCAATAGAAGGAAATGGTCCTTTTCACTGATTTCTGTTAACATATTCTGGAACCTTTCAGGGTGCCCTACAGATAGCTCAAGTGCTTATCCTATGTTTCGCTTTTCAGTTTCCACTGAGGGAAGGGAATCGAACCGGAGGGAAGTATTTTAATTGACGACAAAGTGCATCTAGCAGAGAGTCCACACTGCTAGAAGCTTGGAACATTATACAAATGGTGACCCAGTGAAACTAATAAAAAATCGACCTTCAAAGCCCCAGGACATGTACAAAAATGAAAGTGATGTGACACTTAGAAAGGAGAGAGCAACAAACCTGACAAACTATTATTAATAATCAGACGAGCAACAAAGAACTCCGGTAACCAAAATATACTATTGAACCTAGATAGATGTAGCATTTGTTCTACATGCTTCCTGTAGGAATTTGGGTTTTGGTTTAGGGGGGTGAAACCCTACTCAAGCAGCAACCACAATTCTTGTAAGAGTGGAACACAAGCAAACCCCAAATTAACCTGTGATCAACCTTTGGTAGGTTGGCACAAAGCAGTCGGGCTTAACTTAATAGCAATGTGTCACGTATTAAGGCAGCACTTCAAACAGCAATAAAGTGAAAACACAACACAAGAATCATCCCACACCAATTTAAACAAATTGGGTAAAATGTAATAAATTATTTGACAACAAAATGACAAAATTCCAATTAGTAGAACCAAAGTTATGCAAATCTAAACGTTTTGTAACTCCGCCATGTTCGGTCTCAAGCCTAGTTGCAAAAGGAGTTGGGTTATGCCTGGGGTGAGCTACCCCACTGTGTAAAAAAGCTTAGCTACAGAAACGTCAACCAAAAGACATCCCTGTTTTCGGTAGAGACGAATCTCCTTCACAGAGAACTATGACAATTTGAGGTGAAAGCCAAAGATCCCTGGCAGCCACAAAGCTGATCCACCTGCTTTCGACCAAGACCATCACCATTTGGACATGGAACGTGAGGCCCATGTACGAGAAATGCAAGACAGCTCAAGTGGCAGTGGAGATGAAAAAATATAACCTTATCCTGCTTGGCATCAGTGAGACCAGATAGACATAATCCTGTCAGAAAAGACTGGCTCCAGGAGGAATGCTGCTGAATTCTGGATACAAAGAAGAGAATGCCCCACATACTAAGGGAGTAGCACTGATGATAGCACCAGCAGCCAACAGAGCTCTGATTGAATGGAAAGCCCACGGTCCCAGAATCATCATAGCGACCTTCCGCACAAAAAAAATGATCAACATGAATGTTATCCCATGGTATGCACCTACAAATGACAGCAAAGAAGAAGAAAAACAACAGTTTTACAACAGACTTCAATCCATCATGGATACATTTCTTGAGAGAGACATCACCATACTGATGGGGGACCTCAATGTCAAGATTGGAAGAGACAACACTGGGTATGAAGAAGCCAGGTCTGGTGACTTAGTTGACTAATGCGTTCACTGTAGGGGCCTGTGTTCGACGTCATGGTCACAGGTTCAAGTCCCAGTGGGTCCACTCAGCCTTTCATCTTTTTGAGGTCGATACAATGAGTACCATTGAGTTGGATAACAATAAACATCTGTTATTTAGCACCAAGATACCCTTGTGGGTAAACATACACTTTACTAATACACGTTATATTATAGCCCACCATGGCCTTGGTGACATGAATAAGAGTGGTGAAAGGCTCGCAGATCTCTGTGCCATGAACAGTCTGATAATAGGCAGTAGTGTATTCCCACACAAATGAAAATACAAGGCAAACGTCAGTGTCACCAGACCAGCCTCGGACTCTGCAGGTAAGAGCGGTGGGGCCCAGTGGGGGGGGGGGGGTTCAACATACGACTGCGAGGGGGAATTAAATAAATAATTAATTTTCCCTCGTGGTCATATGTCGAAATCCCCCCCACCGGGCCCCACCGCTCTTACCTGCATGGACCGCGGCTGCACCAGACCATTAAAAAGTGTATCAGATCGACCATGTCTGTATTGCAAAGAAGTTCCGGAAGTCCCTGCAGGGTGTGAGAGTGATGAGAGGAGTGAACGTGACGTCAGACCATCACCTTGTCGTGGCCAGGCTAAAGCTGAAGAAAGCAGGGATGGAAGTGACAAACCAACACCAGTGTTATAGCACCACTCTCCTCAAAGATTCACAGAAACTGAGTGAATACTCAGTAACCCTCGGTAACAAGTTTCAGGTCCTGTAAGAACTAGAGGATGACAAAGACCCAGTAGAAAGTCAGGAAGAGAAGATGAAAGAAACAGTGACATCAACCTGCCAGGAGGTACTGGGACCCAAGAAATACCAGCATAAAGAATGGAATCCAAGAGCGAAAGGAAAAAAAAGTGACAGTCAACACTAGAATCCTCCCCAGCCTGGGTACTCACAAATGACTACGCTACACATGGAGCTTATTATAGCATGTCTTTATTCTGCTGCATTTAACCGCAAACTCACCATTCTAAACCTGCATTCACTTTACTACGCTCTAATGCTTACGTCAGTCCATCAGGAGTCACAAGGGTTATGTCATTACAAACTCACACAACACTACAACACCAGCTAAACAAGAGCAGAAAAAGCAAAAGGTCAAGTGAATACTTCAAAACCAACAAGAAAGCAAAGAGAAGCCTAAAAGCAGACAAGTGGAGACTTGTCAATGGTCTCGTCACATAAGCCCAGGAAGCAGCAAGCAAATGGGAATTTGAAAGAACTTTACGACAGAGCAAAGAAACCCTCCGGCACGGCAGATACAGTAAGCCAGAAAGTCCTGTTAAGGACAAAGCTGAGACGACAATCATGGGTAATGAAGGCCAACAACAAAGATGGGTGGAGCACCTTGAAGAACTGCTGAAGCCGCCCGTGCTGCAGTCTCCACGAGACATACACCCAGCTGACAAGGACTTACTAATCGACTTCAGCAAACTAACAAAGGAAGAAATATGGCAAGCCATCAAACATCTGAGAAATGGGAAGGCAACAGGACCTGACAACATTCCTGTACAGGCATTGGAGGCAGACATTGAAACATCAGGAGACCTGCTCTACCCCATGTTTGAAAGGATCTAGGAAAAGGAAAAGGTGCCATCAGACTGAAAGGAGGACTGTCTTATCAAGATCCTCAAGAAACAGAGACCTGAGCAACAGTGAAAACTACAGAGGGATAACTCGTCTATCAACCCTAGGTAAAATGTTCAATAGAGTCATACTGAATGAAAAAAAGGAACAGGTCGATGCTCAGTTGCGAGACCAACAAGCTGGCTTCTGCAAAGATAGATCTTGCACAGACCAGATTGCAACACTGCACATAATCATTGAGCAGTCGATGGAATGGAACACCTCCCTCTATGTCAACTTCATCATCTTTGAGAAGGCATTCGACAGCATGAACAGAGAGACCCTTTGGAAATTCCGCCACCACTATGGTGTGCTTGATAAACTCGTAAGAATCATCAGGAACACTTACAAGGGAATGGCCAGCAAGATAGTCCATGGAGGACAACTCACTGAAGCCATCCAAGTAAGGACCGGAGTCTGCCACGGTTGTTTGTTCTCACCTTTTCTCTTCCTGCTGGCCATTGACTCAATCATGAAGAAAACCACAGCAAGAAGAAGAAATGGAATCCAATGGACACCTTGGATGCAGCTCGACGACCTTGACTTTTCAGACGACCGGGCCCTACTCTCCCCTACCCATCTGCAGATGCAAGAGAAGACTAACATTAGGGTGGTAGCCACATCAGCACAACTTGGCATTAAAATCCACTGGGGAAAACCAGGATCCTGAAAACTAACACGAACAGCACAACTGCAGTCCCACTTGCACTGGAAGAGGTTGAAATCTTCACTTAACTGGGCAGTGTCATAGACAAGCAGAGCAGCACAGATGCCGACGTCAAGGCAAGAATCAGCAAACCAAGGGCTGCCTTCATTCAGCAAAAGAAGATCTGGAGTTCCATGAACCTAACACTGCACACCGAGATTAGGCTTTCTAACATCAATGTAAAATCTGTCCTTCTGTATGGGGAAGAAACATTAAGGACAACACTAACCACCAACAACTGAGTCCAAACTTTCATCAACACCTGTCTGAGGAAAATCCTTCAAATCCGCTGGCCAAACACCATCAGCAACAATGACCCATGGCAGCAGTCTTTCCAACTCCCTGCTTATGAAGAATACAGGAAAAGATGCTGGGGCTGGATAGGTCACACCGTCTGCAAGAATGCATCAAACACCACTAGGCAAGTCCTGACCTGGAACTCTCAAGGGAAAAGGAAAAGAGACAAGAAACACTTGGTGCTGAAGCCTCGAGGCTGACTGCAAGGAGATGAGCTAAACCTGGAATCAGATGAAAGGAAAAGCCCAGGACAGAGATGGCTTGAGCATCCTGGTTGATGGCCTATGGCCCAGCAGTGGTAGTAGGCATAAGTAAGTAAAGGTTTTGTAAAAACCAAGCACTAAGAAGCAAAATGCACCAGCTGCGGCTATCTGGTCAGGGTATACAGGTCCAAGTCACAAGTTCAGGCCGACTGCGATGGAGTGCGGTCCAGATACAGGACTGAGTTCAGTTTGCTGAGAAAGTACCTTGTGGGCCTGGGCAATGAGATGCAAAGTCTTTGTGTTGAGATGAGCAGGCCGGCATTGTGGAGGCGTTGATGAGGAGCTGCAATGCAAGGTGCAGCATCGAGATGCATTGCGCAGAGGCAGAGTCAATGGCCAACGACAAGGAGCTGTGATACAGAGTCCTGCATCATCATTGAGGAAGCCAGTAGGGCTTCTGGGGAGTTACGCTGCAATTCATCGGCACAGGGGAGTTGATGCATTTTTCTGGGCTGGTGTCGGCATCGAGCTACATTGGCATGGTGTTGGTGCATGAGAGGGCTTGAGATGAGATGCATCAAAGACGAGGTGTGTCATGCGGGACCGGAGTCGATGGTGGTCAACCCCCCAGAAGTGATTGGAATTTCCTTGCTCCTTTCCCTGAGCCCTGCTTGTCTGGGGGTATAAAAGACTAGTATGAAACCCTTTGTGAGTGTGCTGAGGCAGAGCCTTTGTGATCTGCAAGTGTGGTAGGTGAAAACTATGCCCTCAATAATGTCATAGATGGCCCCTCCTGCCAATTCCTATTCGCCCTCTATCTCACTGTCTGGGAGCAACACACAAAGACCAACTGCCAGCTATACCTACTCTTGTAACCCAGGATACAGGCTACAGGCATCAAATGTTTGGGACAAGAAAATGTAAGCTTTCTAAAATTGCCATTTTCAGAACTGTGAGTTAAAAATCCAACTTTATGATTATAGAGAATTCTTTAGACACCAAACTCGACATTCCTACGGACTTAAAATCCAATTTTACAATTAAAGAGAATTCTTTATACACTAAACTAGATATTCCTACTGGCTCCCAATTGAAAGTTATCACTTACTAAATGTAAAAAGGAAACCCAATGTTATCTTATGCAAGAGGTAGGCATTGCAGAGGTGAAACATAAATTTAACCTCTTCAGTGCCCATGACGAGCTGGA
Organism: Triturus cristatus; assembly: GCF_964204655.1. Classification (NCBI taxonomy): domain Eukaryota; kingdom Metazoa; phylum Chordata; class Amphibia; order Caudata; family Salamandridae; genus Triturus; species Triturus cristatus. The sequence goes on from NC_140587.1 coordinate 272,593,424, forward strand.
CTCGTCATGGGCCGCGGTTGCGCTGTGCCCATGACGAGTCCAGCTCGTCATGAACCCCGCCCGCTAATGCAACGGCCGGCACAGGGCGGGGAAAGGGCGTGGCACTGAAGGGGTTAAGAGTTTTTCATTACCAGGACATGTGAAACTTAAAAGTATATGTCCGACTTTTTAAATATACTGCACCCTGCCCTATGGGCTGTTTAGAGCCAACCATATCAGTGAGTTATGTCTTAAAAAGGAAGGTTTTGGCCAGGCAGTTTAAAACTGCACACACAGTCTGCTATGGCAGGCCTGAGACATGTTAATAGGGCTACTTAAGTGGGTGGCACAATCAGTACTGCAGGCTCATTAGTAGTAATTAATTTACAGGCCCTGGGTACAGGTAGTACCACTTTACTAGGGACTTACAAGTAAATTAAATGTTGAAATTGGGTGAAAGCCAATTTCACCATATTTAAAGGAAAGAGCACAAGCAGTTTAGCACTGGTCAGCAGTGGTAAAGCGCACAAAGTCCTAAGGCCAGCAAAAACAAAGTCAGTAAAAACAGGAGGATGGAAGGGAAAATGTTGGAGGAAAAGCATGCCCCAGGATGTCAGGTCCAACACTTCCCAACACCCCGCTAGTTCCCTGAAAGGCATCCTAAAAGGGCAGAATATCTGATCAAATTCCTGAAGAAATTTGGCCACATTACCTCACCCTTGAAGGAACTATACTGCATAACTTTGGAAACTCCACTACTCCAAGCTCACATTATTTTCAAGACCAGTTTCATCACAATCAGTACAAACAGAAACAGCATCTATGCATACTTGGCAAAGAAAATGACCATCATTAGAAGCCAATACATCTCCTGACAGTCAACAAAGAATTACACGACATAGAAAATAGACGTCAGGCCTTCTCCATCTGAGCTCCATCTGGAACATAAGCCCTAACTCAGTCAGAACCACCCCAACCATCATAGAATTAATCATTGTTTTTCTGATAACAGGAAGTAAAGTCCATGCAGGACAAAGAAGGTTCTGGCCTCACAAGATCAGGGTTCCCTAATTTTGTTACAAATAGATTTCAGTGTGCATTACAAGCGCTGATGGGTAAGCTGTGCTGGTGCTCTCTGAATATGATGCAGTTAGGACCAGTGGAATGGCAGAGCAACCCTGAGTAGTCACAATCATTGGGGGGAAGGGGGCAGAATGTCCATAGAATCTTTAGAAATCGCCCTGTTATTATGGGGATGGGTGTAACAAAATGTCACTTTGCTTAGAACACCCCTTGCACCTGCTCCAGTCATGTTGATTTCTGGCTGTTAAAAGCACCTGCCTCCAGCAAGTTTTAGGCATCAATTAAAATGTCAAGATAAGTCCAGTGATTAAGTGTCTTCCTGGAAAGAGGCCGGCGGTTTGTCTAGTGGAAGTTTTGACTCGTCCTAAGGTAGCGCAGAGGGTTAAAATACCTGCTGCTAAGAACGTGTACCATGCAGATAACAAAGTGCATAGAATGTAAATAGGTCAGCGGGTTACTGCTTCTGTAAGAGAGCTCCTTTTGTTACTTGTGGTCTATAAGTCAAAATCCTAATATAGAACATTGAGCTATTAACTGCCATCAAAGAGCTGCATGCAAACTGCAAGGTGTATGTTAGAGCTATATGTTTTTTGCCCAGACTTTCATTATTCTAATCTTGCCAAAATGGTTCATTTGGGTAGAAAACAATTCTTATTATTAAAGAGAACTCCTAACAATGATGTTATGTTTTAAATTTTGAATTTGTGATTTTCCAGAATAAGGACTCTTAAACTATATTGCCTACCAGTATCGATGACATGGCACTCCTAAAGTACACCTTGCAGTCCTGTCTGATGTAACATTTTCTATACACTGATTTACACACATATGATTGTCTCTGTGCAAAGTGTGTGTTTTTTATAAAAATTTTATTGATTTATAAATATGCTATGTACAGAAAATCAAACACAATGTCTGAATACAGCGCCCACCCCACCACCCCTCCACCCTAACCCACCCTAACCAACAAGTTCCCACGATCAGGAATTAAATCCATTTGATATTTTTACCAAATCCAACATTTAGGGCAAGCAAAGATATAAAAGACAATTGTCACACAACAATCCTTTTAGCCCCAACAGAAAAAGTGCATAAAGTGCAGAATTTACAATTCATCAGATAAATATTCATTAAGAACAAAGTGACCTGTGCAAGAAAAGTGGTGCAAGGGTGCTAAGGTGCATATAAAGCAGTGCAAAACATAATTAAAATAACTTGACCATCCCTCCAATGATTTATCATCTCAGCACAGAAGACAAGAGGCCAAGCCATTTTCCTTAGGGTTGCTGAGGAGTTATCTGATGAAGCCAACGAGACAAGGGTTCCCAAATAACCAAACCTTTCTTTTTGGCCCGAATGCCCTTCTTAGAGTAAATAGCTTTTTCAAGAGTGCATGTAGAAAATAATCGAGCCAGCCATTGTGAAAATAGAGGAGGATTAGAGTCTATACAAGCAGATGTTATGCACAGCCTATAGATTGCCATGACAATAAACATTAGGGCCCCCCCTTTTTTCCTATCTACTGTTTCTTGTATGCCCAGTATAAGCGTTGTGGGAGTAAGTCGGATGTCTTGAGACCGAACAGGTCCAATAAAGCTTTGCATTTTATAAATCAGCGGCCCAAGTTTCTCGCATGTAGCAAACATATGAAAGGAATCCGCACTGTATTCAGAGCAACAAGAGCAATAAATCCCTCTGCCCAACCCCCACTTTGATATTTTACTGGGTATATAGTACAGAAAAAACAGGTTTTGTAAAATTGTGCCTGTAAGTTAGCTGACAATAAATCGCTTTCCGGAAATTGGAGGGCTAGGCAGAAAATCCCATTAGTAATATCCAATTTCTGTTGCCATTTAACAGAGATACTAGTCAGGTCATCAGACATTTGGCTATAAAGAGTATCATAAATAGACCCAATTCGGGGAGTGGTAGGCTCAAGTAATTTTTCAATAATTTTGCTTTTCACAAATCCCAAGGGCCCCCTGCCTTAAATGCTAAAACAAAAAGTCATGGCTACGTATTTAAAAGACTCGTGTTGGCGTAAATTACATTTCATTTTAAGGTCCTCAAATGATAAAATACCCTCAGGTGAGTACAATGCCCCTAGTTTATTAATGCCAGAGTTTAGCCATTTTTAAAATAAGACCCCCCCCCCGAATATGCCAGGCAGATTATCGTTATTTCTTGTAGGGGTGAAGTGGTTCAGTCTGCTAGTACCAAATAGCTTACGTACGTCCGTGAAGACTTTGAAAGTTCCCAAAAGGGTCTTAAATCGAACCCTCTTAAAATATCCAAATTCTAACTGGCACCACAAACAACCCCAAGCATCAGACCCGAGCAACAGTTCAAATGGCGATGGGAGTTACGATGTCGATGTTGGAGGTTGTTGGATAGCTGCAAGACCGTGGCCCAATAATATAATTTTAAGTTTGGGAGCGTCCAGCCTCCTCTTTCCCGAGGAAGGGATACAAATTTGAAAGATCTCCTTGGCTGAGAGTAAGCACAAATGAATTTGGAAAAGAGAAGGTCAAATTTCTTAAAGATTGTATTTTTAAATTCAAGAGGGATGGATCTACAAAAATATAAAATTTTCTGGAAAAAGATCATTTTGATGACGTTGCACCTACCCACAATTGACAAATGTAAATTGTTGAGCCGGTTCAATGTCCTCTTTGTCTCCAAAGAAAATGGATCCAAATTTTCGTTGACAATTAAGTCAGTTTCAGCCAGGATATTTACCCCTAAATACCTTGCCTTGGGGACAACTCTATTGTCCGTCCACTTAATTTTGTTATTTACAATGATCTGGGTTTTTCCCTTTATCAAGCGCATACCAAGAGACCTTCCCAAAGAGTTGGACCTTCTGTTCTATAGCTGTTATAGCTTTCTCAGGGTCCGGGGTTACGAAAGCTAAATCGTCCGCGTAAGCCATAATTTTTGTCTCAAAGTTATGTCTCTATATTGCCGGGATTTCCAGATTACGAATGAGTCTTTTTATAAAAGGATCAATGTACATGGCAAATAGCAGCGGGGAACAGGGGCAACAGCCTGGATTGCCCTGGACCCAAAGCCCATTCTCTGCACGACGCTCCACAAAAACAGCCAGGAGATCCAATCGAATGCCTTTTCGGCATCGAGAAGTATTAGCGCCATCGGGTCCCCTGTAACCCGTGTTGCGTCAAACAGAGTAATGGTTCTCCAGATGTGGTCCGTAGTGCCTTTTTTAGGGATAAACCCATGTTGCCACTTAGAGACAAGATTTTCAATTATAGTAGAGAGCCGTACGGCAAAGATCTTGGAGTAGATCTTAGACTCTCCATTAATGAGTGTGATTGGGTGATAAGATCCCATTTCCAAAGTGGATTTATCTTTTTGGGGAAAGATAATAATCTTAGCTGTCGACCATGATGAAGGAGGGGTCGCAACATTAAATATTTTAACTATAAGAGTATTAAAAATATCCTTCATCTGGGAGAGAAAAACTTTATAGCATTCAACAGGTATGCAGTCAGTGCAGACCGCCTTGCCATCAGCTAGACCTAACATCGCCCTGGTGATTTTATCCCAGGAGGGTGGATCCTCTAGTTGATATCAATCCTCAGGGCTGAGACATAATAACACAACCAAATCCCCCAAAAATTCAATTTGTTTCTGCCTAGCCTCTTGTGAGCGAGTGTACTCTTCAGTTTATAAGCCTTGATAAAATTCTCGAAAGGCTGTTCAAATTATACTTGGATCGCTAGTGATCCCACCCACAGGGGCTCAAATAGAGTGTATACTATTGTTTGTTATATGTTGCCTAGTTCTCAAGGCCAAATGATGGCCAATTTGCTTGCTGCACTCATAGAGTTTTTTCACGAGCAGTGCCCCATTTCGAGGCAGCTTTCTGGGCTAAAATTGTGCCTATTTCAGCTCTGATACCTGCAATTTCCAGTTGAATTGGCTCGCTCTCCCCCCCCCCAACTGAACGGCACCAAAACGTTTTCCTCTGCTTTTGCCAATTTTTTCTGGAGCTCTAAAATCTGCATTTTTTCTTGTTTGTTCTTCCTGAGAGAGAACTGTAGTGTCTCGTCTATAACGCATGCTTTCAAAGTGTCCCAGACAACCATGACCGTTGCAGAATCAACTTTCATTTCATGGAAGTCTTGAATCCAAGTCTTCATAAGATTCTGATACCCAACATCAAACAATAATGCCCTCTAAATGCTACAAGGGTGGACTTCCCAATGTTTAACATTAGGGAGTAATGATCTGACAGAAGCTGCGGGGTGATCTCAATACTACACTCCTGAATTAGATGAAACAAAAAAATAATCAAGCATTGCAAATGAATGATGGGGTACAGAATAAAAGGTATACCCAGGCTGATTCAGGTTAAAACGGGACCAGACATCAATAAGCTCATGCGTATAAGTAAGTTCTTCAGGGCTTGTAGAACCTTTGGTTTCCTGCCAGTATTCCATAATTGGGTATCTATCCCCCCATTACTGGGTAGATTAATGTTAAAGTCTCCGCAAATTATAATGGGGAGAGGGAAGTGGGCAAGCTCGCTAGGAACCCAATCAATTACTCCTGGATCATCAACTCCCATAGATTGAGCACAGGGTAAAGGAAGATTTAGATGGTAGTTGACATTCAGTTAAAACCCATCTCCCATAAGGATCGGATTTAGTTTGGGTGAATTGGAGCGAGCAGTTGCGCAGTGTCAAAATAGCTAAGCTTTTCGAGTGTGCTCCCTGAGATGTTCCTCCAATTAAGGCGTATCCCATTGTGTGTAAAAGACGAGTCTTCAATCCCTAAAAGTGTGTCTCAAGGAGGCAAATGACGTCAGCCCCCAAAAAAAGTAGCCCTTGTGAAACCCTCTGCCTCTTCCGAGCATCATTTAAGCCACACACATTTAAAGAAATTATTCTAAAATGCATTGCGGACTCTCTGGGTTCTGCCGGAGAGGAAGGACGTGGTTCAGTCGAGGGCCTTCTCTTGGATTCTGGCTTCCTGGAGGCGGGTTTTTAGAGTGCGGTGGCAGACCGTGTCGAAGGCGGCTGACAGGTCCAGGAGGATGAGGGCTGATGTTTCGCCATTGTTGAGTTGGCGCCTGATGTCGTCTGTGGCGGCAATGAGGGCTGTCTCGGTGCTGTGGTTTCGTCTGAATCCGGATTGGGACGGGTCCAAGATGTTGTTGTCTTCGAGGTGGCGGGCCAGCTGCGTGTTGACGATTTTCTCAATGACCTTCGCCGGGAACGGGAGCAGGGAGATGGGCCGGACGTTCTTCAGGTCCTTGGGGTCCGCCTTGGGCTTCTTGAGGAGGGCGTTGATTTCAGCGTGCTTCCAGCTTTCCGGGAATGTCGCTGTTTCGAAGGAGATGTTGATGACCTTCCGCAGTTGGGGTGCGATGGCTGCGTCGGCTTTGTTGAACACATGGTGTGGGCATGGGTCTGACGGTGATCCTGAGTGGGTGGAGTTCATCACCTTGCGTGTCTCGTCGTCGTTGACGCTGAGCCAGGAGGTCAGGCGGTTGGTGCGGGTGGTGCTCGTAGGGGTGGGGTCTGGCGTTGTCGGGGTAGTTGTGGTGTTGAAGCTGTCGTGGATGTCAACGATCTTACGGTGGAAGAAGGTGGCCAGTGAGTTGCACAGTTCTTATGAGGGCGGGATGTCGTTAGCGTTGGCGCTGGGGTTGGAGAGTTCCTTCACGATGCTGAAGAGCTTTTTGCTCTCGTGTGCGTTGTTATCCAGGCGGTCTTTGAAGGAAGATCTCTTGGTTCATCTAATGAGGTGGTGATGCCTGTGGGTGGTGTCCTTGTGGGCTGCGCGGCTGTCTGGTGTGCGTTCGTGGAGCCATTTCTTCTCCAGTTTCCGGCAGGCGCGTTTGGAGGTCAGGAGCTCGTCGGTGAACCAGGTGGCTTTCTTGCTGGCGTGGTTGATGAAGGGTTTCTTGATCGGTGAAAGGGTGGTGCGTGGTTGGTTTCTTGAAGGTGAAATGGATGCAGCGGTGGTCGGTCCAGTGGAGTTCGGTGGTGTGGTTGAAGGCAACGTGGGTGCTTGTCGTGAAGATGGGGTCCAGCGTGTGGCCGGCGGCATGGGTGGGTGCGGTGACGAGTTGTCTGAGGCCAAGGTTGGCGAGGTTGTCGATCAGGGTGGCGGAGTTGGCGTCGTTGTTGTTCTCGAGGTGGAAGTTCAGGTCCCCGAGGAGGATGCAGTCCATGGAGGCGAGTGCGTGGGTGCTGGCGAAGTCGGCGATGATGTCATTGAACGGTGCCCGGGGTCCGGGGGGGTCTGTAGACGAATGTTCCTCTGTGGGTGGTGTTGGGGTCGGTGTGGATCTGGAAGTGCAGGTGATCGGTGGTCTTGAGGGTGTCATCCGTGTGGGTGGAGACCTTGAGGGTGGACTTGTGGATGATGGCTATTCCTCCTCCGATTCCGTTGGCGCGGTCCCTGCGTGTGATCTTGTAGCCGTCCGGGATGGCTATGACAATGTCAGGTGCCGAGGAGTCGTTCCACCAGGCTCGGTCAAGAAGGCAACATCTGGGGCGGAGGTGTCGAGCAGATCCCAGAGCTCGATGGCGTGTTTGCGTGCGGAGCGGGTGTTGAGGAGTATGCAGCGGAGGTGGTTGGATCCAGTCCTTGGAGGTTTGATGGCTCTGTCGCAGGTGAAGCTGCAGGTGCGGCAGGAGAAGGGTCCGTGGGTCCGTTTCGGGGCGGCCTGGAAGCAGGTGTGGTATCGGCCGGCATTGAGTGCATGGATTGTGCTAGCGTCGTAGCGGAGTCTAGCGTTGTGGTGTTCGTGGGGTCCTGGCGCTGGGCGTGGTCCATACGTGGACGGGCGCAGACGGGCACGGCTCTGGCGCGCCTCCGGCGCGTCAGCACCGCGGCCGCACAGCGGCCTCCATATAAGGCGGAGAGGGAGGGAGGAGCAGCTGTGAGGCGGGAGCAGGGCGGTGGTTGGGAGTGGGAACAGAAAGCAAAAGGGGGGCGGGGCTGCAGGGGAGCAGCGGCGGGAGCGGGAGAGACGGGACACAGAGGCAAGAGGGGGAGACAATGAACCAGGCGGCGCACAGCAGAAATGAGTCAGAAAAATCAAAATACAAGCAATGGAATACAAGGAAGAAGAACGGCAAAGTTAACACACTGGGCACAATAGAGGCAGCGATCTTACGCTAACAGGAGGCGGCAGTGGGGAAGGCACAGGCACAACTGGTGGAGCTGTGCTGCGTGAGGAGCGACCTGGCCTGCAGAACGTCTGAGTCTATCTGTTCTTGTTCTTATCAATTATTAACTCTGTCCTTTTTTTTACTTAAATTCATTTAAATATTCTTGGGCTTTTATTTCTGATGTAAAAACCCATGAAGAGCTGCCCATAATGATTTTCAACTTTGCTGGGTTAATGAGAAAGACTTGTGCACCCAGCTGATGAAAGGAGGAAAATAATCGGCGAAGGCACCACCTGCGCTCAACGGTAGCGTGGCAAAAGTCAGGCTTTGCAAAAAAAAGATACTCCTTCAAAGCTCTTTTGAGAGTTCGGTCGAGCATGCTCAAATACCATTTGTCTTAAAAAAAAGCTCTCGGCTTCTCCCCGCTGTTAGTATGCTGTTTCTTCAGGGTGAAGGGGAAGCGGTGAGCCAGTTGGATCTCATGGTCCCAGTTCCACTCCGCATGCTCAGGGAAGGCTCCCTTCAGAAGCTTCACAGTGTACCAGCGAGAGTCCTCCTCCTCCACCCCTTCAGGGATCCCCAGCAGACGGAGATTATTTTGCTGTCGTCTATTCTCTTGATCTGCGATTTTCCACATGAAGTCTGTCATGTTATGTTATGTTATGTTAAACTTTTATTTCTATAGCGCACGGCTACTCCGTGGAGTGTCCCGGCGCTTTAACGAGGCAGCTCAGTAAAACAGAAAAGATAAAACAGACAAAAGAAAAAGACAGAGACACCCTAAAGGTTAAAAAGCCACGTCTTGAGGCTCTTCCTAAACAAAAGGAGAGAAGAGGAGGACCGTAGGTCCAGAGGCAAGGAGTTCCACAACTGGGGGGCCCTCAAACTAAAAGAGCGACCCCCAGTGCGGGCCTTCCTCACCCGAGGAACCACCGCGAGAAACAAAGATTCCGACCGCACAGATCTAGCTGGGCGGTAGAAAGACAGTCTCCGCTGTAGATACTTTGCTCCGGCGCCAAAAAGCACTTTATGCGCCAGGGTCAGTGCTTTAAACATAATCCGCTTCCGGATAGGTAACCAATGAAGCGATCGCACCAGACCCGAATCTCTCGCTCGCCTATGCAGGCCAAAGATAGCCCGGGCCGCGGAGTTCTGCACGACCTGCAGCCCCTTCGGCATCCATGCTTTCAGTGGGGCTTTCCACCATAGTTACTCATTCTCCAATGTCTGAGCAAAGTTTGTTCTGCTTTCTAAGCCCCCATTGTAGTTTTTTGGCTGCCCCTTTAGCTTGCTTATTGTCAGTCCGCCCCTCCTCCTGGAACTGTTTTATTGACAAAAGGATAGCAGACAAGGAAGGTTCTTAGGGCAGTCCGGCGCAGTTCTGGCATTTTCAGAGCCGGAGATTTTATTAGGCTCTTCGCTATAGGGGGACGTAATTTGTAATCCAGAATAATCCCAGTTTAGTTGATTATGCTTTTCAAAGGATCTCTTTTCTTTTTGCTTATTGGAGACCCTTTTCTGGCATTGAACTGGGCCTGTTTCTTTGGAAAAATGGCTGGTGTCGGATTGATCCCCATCACTTGATGTAATTGAGCTCCCTTCGTCCGCAAAATCTGAACCGTCCGATACTGAGAAGAAATGCCTGCCTGCCAGTTCTGGAGACAGGATTCCTTGTACGCCAGAGCCAGTAGTATTTTGATTTAGACTAGCAGCAAGAAAGAGGGGTGGCAACATTGTCAGTGATCTGTTCACTTCCAGCAAAGAGTGGCCCATCTTGTGTGGCAGATTCCCTGGCAGTACCAGTCAGTAAAGGAGCTACTGACTCCAAACCCTCACCCAAAAAAAATCTTGATTGCTGAGGCCTGTTGTTTGAATTGGTTCAAAGGTTTGAATAAAATTAGGGTCATTCTGCATCTCCAAATTCAGTAACCCCGAGTTGCCTACAGCTACAACCAACAGTTCTGCACCTACCTCCAGATTTGCTGTTAAAGATTTTGGGCCCGCCGTAGAGAATATTTTAGCAATGGACGGTTGTCAGCCCACACCATCCTTGGGAATGCCCACACGATCCTTGGGTGCTCCCGCCCCAGCAGATTTTCCTGTGGCCCTTTTGTTGCCCCCAGTCTCTTGTTTACCTTTTATCCCCGGTTCCGCATCAGATGTCAGCCCCCCTGTGATGAAGATCCTGGCGCGTTCTTCTTAGGTTCTCTCGCGCCACGGGCAGCCATCCTCCTCCGCAGAGAGCAACTCACCTTTTCCAGAATCCGCGATATATCCGCGGAAACTACGGAAAATACTAAAAAAGCAGCTGTCAACAAGAGAGCAATCGGAGGAACACTCGGGCCGTGGCAGCTTGCAGAACGCCCGCGGCAACAGCAGATCCGCCCCACCCGACATGGCAGCTGCCTCGCCCAGAAAGAGGTAAAGGTTTGAAATGCGGCATCCCTCGGTCAGTCGGCATAGCTGATAACCGAGAAATGTCTCGTAGTGCGGGAGGCGGTGTAGCAGGGTGTTACACAGGCGCCATCTTGCTTGCCAGTCCTCTGTGCAATGTGTGTGTGATGTAAAGTGCTCTGACACCTTACACTGGTATGAGTGGTGCTATAAAACTAAATGAATCTGAGAGACAATGGTTATGGATACTTGAGGGGCACTGTTAAAGGGTGATAGTGAGGGAATCCGTGGCAGAGGTGGTCCTTGGGGGGCGCCAACAAATATATATTTTTTGCATATTTATATAGCGCGAACTCGACCCGAAGGTATTGGTGTGCTTTACATAGCACCGTATTTACATTACACATTCAGGAACGGGGAGATTAAGTGATTTGCCCAGAATCCCAGGATGTGGACGCGACCTCGAGGCTCGAACTCTGGTTTCCAGCACCAAAGTCAGCAGCGTAGCCGATGGACCACATCCTCTCCCATTGTGGCACAGGGCGCCACCTGTGTTAGTGATAGACACACACACATCTGAGTGAGAGGTGGCTGTGACCTGCAGAGAAAGGGTATGAGATTGATGCAGTTAAGGAATGGCTTGGCCCCAAATGCAAAAAAAAATGTAATTTCACCAGGATCTCCGTGGTGCTATGTAAAATAGTTACATGTTGAGGCAGAGGCATGTCAATGAAGCTGTGTCAAAACTGACAACACTGGTTATTGCACAGCAGATGCACCGAGACTCCTCCTTCCTGATTCACTCTGCCTGTTCCACTGGGATTCGCTTCCCGATCTAACTTGATTCACATAGATTCACTCGGCCTGATCCACCTTTATTCAAGTGCTGGACAGTTTGGAAAGTACGGACTGCCTTTTGGAAGAATCATTCCGAAGCCCCTTGAATGAAGCTCTCCTCTCCCTTCAGCTCAGTTCCAGGTTGTAACTCTGATTCCAGGCGAGCTAAATATACATGCACTACGTATGAACCATGAACGTGCGTGCCAGAAGTCAATTTCATGGGCCCACTGCCATCCCTTAATGAGGACGCATCGCTCCATCATGCGCATTAAAATGCCGTTCAGAGCACTCCAAATAGTGCCCTGCTCCCTCTAAGTGTATTAGAGTGTTGGCATATCCAAGGTGTGGTAAAAACGCACTGCGGTCCAAGCAACGTGCACTGCCAACTCCCTGAAGCACGCGCTGTTGTTTACAGTAGTTCTTAGCGCTGAAAAGGCGGGCTGTGGTGCCAACCTAGTTTCTGCAAGCTGGCATTTCGAGAGCCAGGTCATGGTGTCCTCCTGCCCCAGCAGGTTCAAGGGATGCTGTGCGCATGCGCCGTCAGTCACAACCAGGGTTTGGTGCTTGGAAAGGCTTCATAAGTTGTAACCGGGGATGTCTCCCAGCTCGGGCGTGCACGTGCAGAGAGAGGAAGATGTTGTGAAACCTCTTGTCGCTTCTAGCAAGTACATTGTTAGCAAACAGTCCAAACACAGTGGTGGCTGGTGTGATTTGAAACTGGTGAAGTTCAGAATACCAGTTGTACAAAACCCTACTGGGTTTGATTTCATAGGCTATAATGTTGCTCTATAATAATCTGGGTCACACACAGAGTTACATGACATATGTCTTGCCCTTTCATTCACCAGTGGTTCGTGTTTAAAAACTATCCTTTTTTTAAAAGCACTTCTCAGTGCAGTGCTATAATGTGGCGTAATGTCAAAGCTTCCACATGTTAAAGAAATCAACTTTATTGAAGTTTGAAGACACATCATAATATTTTATGTGATGTTTGCTGTATGATTTACACAGCAAACCTTCTCAGGGTTCGGCTCATGCAAGGGCTCACACACTTGCTAAGAGGTTTGCATGGGCTGGGGTAGCCTGGGTAGCTGCTTGCAAAGATATGCAGCATCTACAACTACTTTTCGGTGCAAACTGAACTCATGACTGCCCTTCCACCAGAGCAGCCTTCTTAGCTTCGTCGCACACACCTTTGATTTTTTGCGCTGGGCAAACGCAGGCACCTTTGCACCATGGTGCAAGGGTGCCTGTGTTGCAGGGATGATTATTTTTGTACAGGAAGGGGTACCTTCCTGTACAAAAATAATCACAAGAGGCTCTTTCCTCTTTCTATGAGTGCTGCAGAATGCAGCAGGCATAGAAAAAGAAAAAACGAGGAGAAAATCGTTGTGCTCCCTTATGCCTCCCCTAGGGAGGCGTAAGTTTTTGGCGCTGCCTCGATTTTAATCAGCAGTGTCAAAGAGTCATGGACCTTGCTGGGAACGCCCTCAGCAACACCCATTTCACACCCCTTCAATGCAGAAAACTGTGTTAAAGATACCGATATTTATCAGGCAGCAAGAAGCCAAAAAAAGTGGCTCAGTGCCGCCTGATGAATATCACGCAGGCTATTGCGCCAGGGAACCTCACAAAAAGTGACGTTCCGGCAGCGCAAGGAGCCTAATAAATGAGGCCCTAAATCTTTAATATTCATGTATAAGTATGGCTAAGAGCTACATTTTATATGAAATATACGTGTAACATTAGTACACACATTACCTGAATTCATTATCGTTTCTAGAGTAATCACATTCTACATCTGAGAGGATGGCTTCTTATTCAATCACCTAAACAGTAAATCTCGTTCAATGAGTTAAGGCACATAGTGTGATGTATGAATTCTCTAATTCTACAGTGAATGCACTTCAATAATGATGTCAAGTGCAACATCTCATTTTTATGTCTTTAGACCACACAGGAAACGTGCTAACTGCACTTTCATGTTATGCATTTGTGACGTGTAAAGGTAGGGTAAAAATTACGCTGTATCAACTGAATAAAAGAGCAATCTTTCAAAGTGTAAAGGGAAGGTCCTGTCCTCCAGTGTGTGTTCCACCCAATTCACAAGAACGCAGCAATACACAAATTTGTCCGGGGGCAGGGGGGTGTTCCTCTACTCCTCATGTCTTCACCAGGCAGGCCTGGGTTTCCCAAAATGGAACCCAAGGTCCTCCATGTAATGTACCAACACAGACATACTTGCGCTCAGGGTACTGAAGTAATCTAATAGTAATCCCAAGGGCCACACTTACCAGTGGCCCGCAATATTAAGTCAATAATAAGCAATTGGCAACGTAGAAGGTTCAAGCGTTTATTGGCCACTACAGAACTCTACATAGAGGAGCCTCATCGAACCTCACCCATCAGGTGTGCCGAAGAAGACTGCTGGCTCCTTGACAGAACCACACTTATATACATTACAGATTCAGCATACAAAGCATTGCAAGTGGAAAAGTACCAGTTAGTCCTAGAGCTCCTAAATGAGCTCATACCATCTGCCCGTATAAGGTTACTATCTTGTTCAAAGAAGGTCGGCCGGGTGACTCCCTTTCATCTCGGGAACGGAGGAATTTAGCTTAGTACTCCCTACTGCAGATGTGACCTTGGGCCTCGACCGTAAATACAATTCATCCTGTCTTTAGGCTGGTACGAGCTAAATCATGCAGAAGGGAGGGCAGAGAGAGAGAGACACGTGATCTGAAGCACGACTGTTCATGAATCAAGATGGCCACAGTATGGCTTTTGGGCCCTTTCTATCATGCAGGACACGTAAACCACAGAAGGTACTTTATAAAGCAATCCTCAACGCATATGGAGTAGAGATACAGTCTAAGATACATTATGCTAACTACACATATTTGACTCGATTCCCACAGAACGGCCCTTTTTAGCATAATGTAGCTATCTAGGGGGGCTACTCTTCAAAAATTCCCTCGTCTATTTGCATTATATCATGTATCTCTTTCTGAACTAATTGAGCGTTTACCTTACCCTGGTTTGCTTTAGGAGTAGGTAAGGCAAGGCGGACTTGGGTGGCACAATAGGAACAACAAGCGGGCCCACATTGGATGCAGATACAACAAGTGAAAAGGAAACCTCCTATTCCTAGAAGGCACATGAAGATTTTCCAACCCCAGGTGGTAAGGAGATCCCAGAACCAGCCTGAAATAGACCAGGATCCGGTCTCCGTGTGAATCTCGGAGGCTAATCGATGTAACTTCTGTATGGCCAGATGGACTGAGGGGGCGGAGTCAGGTATATATACACAGCACGAGCTGCCAATCACTCTACATGCTCCCCCGCGATCGGCTAGGATAACGTCTAAAACAAGGCGGTTCTGAAGCGTCACAAGTCGGGTCGCTTGAAGCTCGACTGTGATATTGGTCAGTATACCAGCGGTGGTATTTACTACTCCCTCTACCACTCTGGACAGTCTTCTAATTTCTTTACTGGTCACAATGGGTTCCCACATAGGCAGAACTCCCTTTATTATATCGACAAAATGTTGGGCAGGGGTATCAATCTGGTCAGTGGCATCTCCATCAGTTTTTACTGAGTGTAAACTTCGCCGATTCAGTGAGTGAGATCGGTGATAATCAGAAGGCGCTATATAAACAGGAGGAAATAAGAAGGACAAGTAGCATTTACCTGACCATCTTCTAGGAAGCCAAGTGTAAGCATTTTCTCCACATACAAAATATACATTCGGGGGGGTGAGTATAGGCGGGATGCTAAAGGTTTGTAATCTATAGCTATAGTTACATCTACTATAACCAACAAATAAATGGCCAGTACCATTTATGCAAAAGGAGGATGTGCTGTTCAACACAGGGACCGGGATGACTTTTTCATTTGACACATTTCGCTCCTGGAAATATCTAAAATACTCAGTAAAGTTAAAGGACACAAAATCCGATACCTCATCCCTTAACCAGGTGTCATTCTCATGTTGCGTATACACATTCATGCAAGCGGTAGGATCCAGGGTACCGTCCGTACCCTCGGCATTTGGGGTGAATCCCTGATGTCTTTCTATATAGGCCAGAATCAAATCATAATCCTTCTCTGAAAATCGGTGCCCATCAACAGCATAATGTTCATACATCATTGACAACAATCTAAACCATGCTTCGCAACTGCCTAAATATGACAACGGCATTGAAATGAACAGATCATGTTTGTGCATTACTGAGGGGAGGAGCCCACATACCCAGCAGTTTGTGGTATTCGTTGAACTGTGGGTTTGGTGCAACATTTCAATGAAAGCATTGTTTACATAGGTCTGGCGGTGTCTTTCTTTATGCGGGGCAAAAGTCTGAAAATGGTGCTCCTCGGGGACGGGAGTGGTAGCTATCAGGGTATGTACAGGATAACGGAATTCTAGATAAATGAACATTCCTATACATAACATTAATGAAACAATTATTATGACAATAAAAACAATCTTGGCACGCAAGCTCCAAGTAGAAAACATTGGCAAATGTGGATGCAAAGGGCGGTGTACTATGGGACGCTCCTCTTCAGGGACAAAGCGGCCAAAAGGGTACATTCTCACTAAAAGTCCAGTTATAAGCTCGGGGAAACAGAAAATCTACAAGCAGTCCAACCTGCCGGAGGGTGCTTCTTTCCTGTGTCCGTTATAGAGCCTCACAGGCAGACTCCTATTGTTCCATGTAATCTCAAAGAAAGGAAAACTCCACCTGGGCCCCCACCAGTCAACCAATGTCTCTCTCTTCTTTCTGAACAGAGCAATATCAAAAAAGTTCCAAGCTCTCAACGGGTTCAGTCCAGTGTTTTTACTTATTCCCAGAGGCTACCCAGATCTCTCGCTCTCATTCTCTAGCCTGAGCCTGGGATCTTTGCTTTTGGTCGGGGCCGCAGGTTATAGCGAACATGACCCGGTGTTTCAGGATTAATGAAAAGAACAGGCACAGTGGGGTCAGGTAAAGGATTGGGTGCGTGACTTCTCCTGTCACCCGTTGTAGCCCCAGATGCCTGATTACCTTTTACAGATGTCGCCGAACTTACGACATCCTCCTCTCGCCCATCCGTTTCTCCTCGGGCGTCCGGGGAAGGTGACTCTTCGGCTGACTTATCGCTTTCGTGTCTCAACACCTCGCTTTGGTCCCGTTGGTCATCCGGCAAGGGAAGGGGGACCTTCTTTAGGTGGGACACGTGGATCCAATGCCGCTTCCCTTCGACCTTCACAGCCGTCCTCGTGGCCAGAAGCACCTGGAAAGGCTTGGTCCAGCGTGGGTCTAGACTCGATTTCCGTTGGTAGTTCCGAACCAGAACCCACTGTCCAGGCTCCACGCCGTGTCCGGGACCCTCCGGCAGAGGCTGCAGCACTGCAGTTATCTGTTGATGAATGGAACGAAGATCTTTAGTTAGTGCATAAAGGTAGTCTGCCAACATAGGGTACTCGATGTCTCTAAGGGATTTTGGTCGCGGCACACCCCATACATTAGCGGGCCTACCAAATATCACCTCATATGGCGATATTCCACTACGGGAGTGAGGAGTGGTCCTTACAGATAGTAAAGCCAGAGGTAAGAGATCGGGCCACTTTAGACCTGTGGTGTCCTGCAGCTTGGCCAACTTTAATTTAAGGATTCCATTATATTTTTCCACCAATCCTGCTGATTGGGGATGGCGAGCCGCATGAAACTTCTGCTGTATTGCCAGGCCCTTGCAAACATGTTTAACCAGATCGGCATTGAAATGTTTCCCATTGTCACTCCAAATCACCCGGGGTACCCCATAGCGGGGAAAGAACTCTTTTACTAAGGCCTTCGCGGTGGCTAAGGCAGTATTTTCCTTGGTAGGGTACGCCTCCACCCACTTGCTAAACGTACAAACCACCACCAAAACGTACTTAAGATTATTAACCCGTTCAAACTGAATGAAGTCCATTTGTAGCACCTCAAAAGGTAGGGTGGGTGGCGCGAAGCTGCCAGTCAAAACAGGGATGCTACCCCCGGGGTTATGCTGTAGACAAATCATGCAATTCTGAACTAGATGCTTCGCAGTCCTGTGGATGTTGGTATTATACCACACAGGATCCAGGATTGCGCAAATACCTTGAATTCCCACATGTGCAGGACCGTGTGCCATGGACACAACTGCAGTCACAAAGGCGTTCGGCAGCAGCCACCTACATCTTTCTGACAGATCAATCCAGCATCCATTGTCATCCAGCTTCCCTATCTGCTCTTGCCAGTATTGTAGTTCTTCAGGGGTTGCTTCTGATTGCAAGTCTCTTACGCTGTCTATAGTGTTACTGAATGCCTCCGCCTCTATCATCCCGTTATGCGAACTTGTTACAAACATGGAAGTGGTATTGGATTGGGCAGTCTCTTTAGCGATTCTGTCCGCAAAGGAATTACCCTTACCCACATCATCAACTATTGCTTTGTGCGCACTGCATTTAACAACTGCTATGGCTTGGGGCAGGGTCAGGGCAGCTAACAATCTCAACACCAATTGACCATTCTGTATCTTTTGACTATGAGATGTAAGGAAACCTCTCTCCGCCCACAATCTTCCAAAGCTATGTGCTACGCCGAAGGCATACTGGCTATCGGTGTAGACATTTATCCTCAACCCTTCACCCAATTCACAAGCCCTCAGTAGTGCGACTAACTCGGCAGCCTGGGCCGATCGATAAGGTACCTTGGCCGTCTCAACTATTGTTTGCAACGTGGTTATCGCATAAGCAGCAGTCGTAGTGCCATTGGGTAACCGAAAACATGAGCCATCGACATACAATTCCCCTTGAGGGTCAGATAAGGGAATGTCTGTCAAATCTATCCGCCCCTTCGTTTCCTCTTCTGTCCGAAATATGCAATCATGTATATCTTGACTATGATCCTCCGGGGGGAGGGGTAGTAACGTAGCAGGGTTCAAAGTGACACAACGTTTTATAGTGATGTGTGGTGCAAACAGGGTCAATTCGTACCCCGTAAGACGCGCACTAGTTAAGTGCTGAGTCTGTGTCCTGTTCAACAATACGTCCACAGCGTGGGGCACCATCACTGTCAGGTCCGTATTCAGGACAAGCCCTTCCGATTGTCGGATCGCCACTGTAACCGCAGCCGTGGCTCTCAGACAACTGGGAAGTGCCCTGGCGACATTATCCAATACCGCCGAAAAGTATGCACAAGGTCTTTGCTTACCACCAAATCCTTGTGTTAACACTGAAAGCGAGCAACCGTCCACCTCATGCACGTAGAGTACAAAAGGCTACCGGTAATCAGGGGTGCCAAGCACAGGGGCAGAGCAAAGAGCAGATTTCAGAGCAACAAAAGCATTCTGACATTCAGCTGTCCAAGGTAAAGGTTCATGCACATCTTTAGTCGTTAGATGCAGGAAAGGTTTACTCAATAGGGAATAGTTAGGGATCCATTGGCGACAGTAAGAAGTTATACCAAGCAAAGCGCGGACATCACGTTGTGTGCAAGGAACAGGCATGTTAGATATGGTTAGGATACGATCAGGGGTTAGCCGTCGTCCCTCCTTCGACAGGAGATGACCGAGATAGGTCACCTCCGGTCGACAATATTGAAATTTAGACAACGAAACTTTATTACCGTGGTCTGCCAGGTGCTGTAACAACGCAGACGTCGCTAGTCGGCAACCATGCTCAGTATCAGAGGCCACGAGAAGATCATCCACATACTGCACTAAAACGTTACCGGGTGGCAAGGTTAATGTGTCCAACAACGTTTTAAGCGCTTGGCTATAAATACTAGGACTCCCTGTATAGCCCTGTGGGGCGCGACGAAATCTGAAGCTGCGACCCCCTAAGGAGAATCCGAAAAGATAACGGCTATCTTGATGTATGGGAATACTGAAAAAAGCGTTTTTCAAATCAATGACAGAGAAAAATCTAGCCGTCGGGGGAATCATGGTCAGGATAGTAGTGATGTCAGGCACTACAGGATATTGGGGTACGACAATCTTATTGATTTCTCGCAGGTCGATCACAAAACGATAAGTATCAGCATAATCAGGACTCTGATCTATCGGGGCCCGTTTAAGAATAGGAAGAATAGGGCTGTTGCACGTGTTAGAAGCCGTCTCTTCCACCACCCCCATGCGGATCAAATCATGGACAATGGATAGTAATGCCCGCTCCCCTGCGGGGGCAATTTTATACTGCGGAACTCTGGGTAATCGAGCATTTTGTTTCAGAGTGATCGAAATGGGTGGTATGCTCAACAACCCTACATCAGTATCTCCAGTAGCCCAGAGGCTCTGTGGAATCTTGGCGAGCTCAGGGGGCAAAGGGTCCGTTTTAGAGAAACATTGTGCAGAGGGAGGTAAGGGTTTCCTAATCGTTAAGTAAACACCATCAGGAGAGCAATAGATGCGGGCATACAGCCTTTTCAGTATATCCATACCCAAAAGATTCTCACCACATTGTGAAGTCAGAAGGAAAGGTGAGTCAATTGAAATCGGCCCCAAGTTAAGAGAAAGTGGTTGGGAGATGGGGCTTACCACTGGGTTCCGGAGAAACCGACAGACACATTATTCTGGCCAGACAGAGCAGCCCCAGGGACAAGGGCGTGTGAAACAGAACCATTCATAGCCCCTGTGTCAACTAGAAACTTACCTGATGCATCCATTAAACGAGCATGTACATAAGGTCCGTTTTGATCGATCGGAATTGACACGCGTCCCCCACTCTGTCCTCGGCCTCCCTATGCCTCACTGTAGCCTGCCGAGTCATTACTTACACATCCTTCGTTATAGTACTGTTTTCCTCGACCATGGTCGAAACAATTCTGGCTATCCTCACCTTGCCCAACTCCATCCTGTCTCGTATATCCACCTCGACGACCACTGCCGCGGCCTCTTCCTTGACCCCTCGAAACCCCGTTCTGCGCCTGCAGCAACGGACACTGAGCTCGCCAGTGCCCTTCCTGCTTACAGAAGGCACACTGATTTATTCCTAAATCAGTTCGTCCTCCACCCTGTCCGAGCCCCGCCCCTCGTGGGGCGAAATTCTGTGTTCCCCTACCCCTACCACGTCCCCTCTCAACTTGCTGTAACAAAACCCTAGTTTTCAAGTCCTTCGATCTCTTTTTCGTCTTTTCCTTACTCTCGTTCTCTCGATGCTCATAATATTGAGCCATGCTTAGAATCGTCGAGGGGGTTGATGTAGTCCAGGTACTCTCCGCAGCCTGAAGTCGGGCTGATATCTCAGGCAACAGGTTAGTTACAAACCTGTTGACAAACAGACGTATGCCACCCTCCTTAGACAGATCTTGCCCACTAAAATCAATAAAAACTCCCTCGAACCTCGTGAAGAAGTCGGACACGTTCTCGTCTTTCTTCTGCTTGCATGCAGTCAATTTGTCCCAATCCACCTTCCTGGGGGGAATTAGGGAATGCATATAGGTTATTTTCTCCGGTAAAGCCAATATCTCACTTCTAGGTTTATCTCCTGGCTTACGATCCCTATCCCAGTCTCTCCGAAATCAGCCACATGATCCTGGTCATGTACCTGCCGCCATATGTCCCCCGGTACCAATAGAGCAAAAAATAGCTCAATGTCAGCCAGTGTCATCACCGCCGAGGAGGCGGCTTTTTTCAGTTCCTTATAATATGCGGTAGGATTCTTCCTGGGGTCAGGCAACTGAGTTTTCAAAGAAAGTACCTCACTACGTTTCCAGGGGGTATATACCCATTGTTCCTGAAAACGGACGGCTACTCTTGGGCGGGTGACCGCCCCGTGTGCGTCTACTATCTCGGTTACTTCGGGGTGATAAATAGGGTGCACCTCACGCATTGGGAACTGCTGTACCCCTACAGGGCTAGCTGCAGGCAGGCGCATTCTGTAACTGACCAAAGTGTTCACGTTCCCATACACCGCTTCTGGACTCAGCTGAGATCTAAGGGCCTGAGTGTAAATATCATGGATGGCCGGAGCTCTGTCCTCTTTATAGGCTTGTTCCCACAATGAGATGAGGCGTTGGGCCATATGGGCCAACGCATGTTGCTGCATTACCGGTTCATAATCTCGCATGGTGTTCCATATGTCGGTCAGGGTATAGATAGGTTGCCGCATCCACTGGGATGCCTGGACTGCAATGGCCTCCTTCTCCCCGGTTCCTAAGGCTGACCGAGTGAACAACTTCCTACCATCTAATGAACCGGTCGGATGTACTGGAGTTGAAACAGCTGCGAAAGGGGTTGCACTCGCGGAGGAAGAGGTCAGGGCGGAGGGGGAATACATGGCCCCCGGTGACAGCTGTGGAGCTTCAGCTGTCGAGGCCGACAGCAAATTGGGCCATAGGGCCATACTTTCCGAGACAGAGGAGAACAGCCGCGAATGATCAATGACCGGCGCAAGGGAGGGGGGCTGAGGCGCTGACGCGACTGAAGTTGCTGGAGAGGCAATGGGCGCCGGCGCGGGGTCAACAGTCTGTGCTCCGGCCAATACAACAGCAGCTGCTACCTCCGGATGCAACCGTTGCGGGACATACGGGGGTGGTGGTTGCATGTCCAGCAGGTCTTCTATCTCATCTTCTGCATTGGGTCGGGCCAAATAACTTTTGTCAACTTTTAATCTAAACTCCCGATTCATACAATCGATTCCTTTCTCTACTCTTGCTCTGTCATAGGCTACAGCTTTCTGAGTTACAGTCTGTCCTGCCTTGGCTCTCGTCAACTTCTCCCCCCTCATCCGTCTTTGCTTGGCCTCTTTCTGCCAGGCGTTTAAGGCATCAAACATAGATTGTCTACTGCGCCTGGCGAATAGGTGCTCCTGTAGAAAGGCAACTTTCTTTTCGTCAAAGGAACCAGTCTTCGGCCACTGCAACTCTTCATTACCTTTTGTATACTTGTGCCACAGGGTGTTGAACAATATGGGGGCAATTCCGTGCTTCACATACATGAAATGGCTGGGGCTGCCCTCTGGTGGGGCAGGCTGACTCTCGGCCAACCGAGAGTCGCTGGTCCGACAACAACAACCAAAACAATTCAATTTGCTGAAACACGACATGTTGGTTAGTTAGACAAACACAAATACCATATAACAGACTTTACGCCACAAATAACATGTATGTCGACATTACTCTCTGCAGTTCAACCTATCAAAATTTGATGCATCCAAACAAACGAACGGAGCCCGTCGACTCCCATTCGTGGAGAATTATTCAAAAAGGATCAACAGAATCACAACAGGCCGTACTGGCAGGAGACGGTCAGACAGGGGTAACCACGGACTGGACTACGGGCCATCCCATGACCTCCCTGGTTCACCACTGAGACTGTTCTGATGTAGTCCAAGTCGTACTTCAGATATGTCTCATGGCTACCCAGTTCTAGCCACAGGTTTTTCCGAGTGCAATCCGGCCGTGCATTACTCACAGGTAACAACTAGGCATCTGATCAGTATCTCCAAATATCACAAAAAGATCCGCGGAGTCTCCACAGTCAGTCTCTACCGGACCACCCTGCAAGACCTCCGTAACTCTCTTAGGGTCCTCACGACCCCTCAAATCAAATACAGTTAACTGTTCCAGATGCACCGCTTAACAGCGCGTGCTTCAAACAAATGCACCGCTCAACAGCGCATGTTTCAAACAAACAAATTACTCACCGGGTGCACCCAGGTACGAATGTTCGTTCTCCGCTGCCAACTTCATACCACCAATACGGTCAGCTCCTGGGTCAAGCCCGTAGGACCCCGGTGAAGGGTCACTAGCAGCAGAGGGTGCCCCGAGCGGAAGCGCGGAGCGGACGTAGACTCCCCTCCGCCCACCCGGCCAAGACGCCCCCAATCCCCTCACCCGTTTACGGGGAGGGAGAAGACCCTGTCACGGGGTCCCTTCGTGGTCGCCAACTGAACTAATCAAATAGTAATCCCAAGGGCCACACTTACCAGT
Source organism: Triturus cristatus (assembly GCF_964204655.1). Classification (NCBI taxonomy): domain Eukaryota; kingdom Metazoa; phylum Chordata; class Amphibia; order Caudata; family Salamandridae; genus Triturus; species Triturus cristatus. The sequence goes on from NC_140587.1 coordinate 272,616,804, forward strand.
GGCCCGCAATATTAAGTCAATAATAAGCAATTGGCAACGTAGAAGGTTCAAGCGTTTATTGGCCACAACAGAACTCTACATAGAGGAGCCTCATCGAACCTCACCCATCAGGTGTGCCGAACAAGACTGCTGGCTTCTTGACAGAACCACACTCATATACATTACAGATTCAGCATACAAAGCATTGCAAGTGGAAAAGTACCAGTTAGTCCTAGAGCTCCTAAATGAGCTCATACCATCTGCCCGTATAAGGTTACTATCTTGTTCAAAGAAGGTCGGCCGGGTGACTCCCTTTCGTCTCGGGCACGGAGGAATTTAGCTTAGTACTCCCTACTGCAGATGTGACCTTGTGCCTCGGCCGTAAATACAATTCATCCTGTCTTTAGGCTGGTACGAGCTAAATCATGCAGAAGGGAGGGCAGAGAGAGAGAGACACGTGATCTGAAGCACGACTGTCCTTTCTATCATGCAGGACACGTAAACCACAGAAGGTACTTTATAAAGCAATCCTCGACGCATATGGAGTAGAGATACAGTCTAAGATACATTATGCTAACTACACATATTTGACTCTAATCCCACAGTACATTTACGCACACTTGCTCTCCAGTATTGTAACCTACATGCCACTATAGACATACATGCATTCAGCACACACATACAGTCTGCACGCAGTGCTCAGTACTGTAGCTTCTCTGCATTGTGCCAGGGTGTGCTATTTACAAACACACTTAGCCAGCACACACACTCGCCATGTGCGTCCACACAAATTTACCATTCATATATTGTACTTCATGCAAGCACACTTACACCCAGCACATGCTTTCATTGTGCAGACACTGCACAGCACTTAAACTTTCATGTCATGTATTCCTCAAAGGCATGCATTCACTCAGCACAAGCACTAATTCCACATGTACTACACAGTATTGCTCTTTCCCTGTATTTTACCCTTCTTCGGCACTCATACATACGGCGCAGAGTCACTACTCCTGCGCTCCGCAGCACTCTACATCTACCTGCTGTAAGCCAAGCATGAGTTAAGCAAACAGCAGCTGAACTTTTAAAAACATGAGTACGTCTGTAGGCCCCACTCCAGTGACACGGGGTAGAAAGGACCTGTTCACTACTACTGATCACTACACAACAGGCTGCCACTTCTGCACTTGTGCTGCTTAACTCCTGGTGAAGGTGGTAATCTTCCACCACTATGAGGGTAGTGCTTTGGGTGTCCCTCCCAGTCCAATAAGACCTCAATCCGTGAGAAAGCCATATGTCATTGAGCACATGTATGATCTGTGTTTGCCTATAACAAGAAATCAGGATTTGGGATCCAAACAGTACAGTTGGGCACTCAGGAAAGGGGTGCACATCTTTAACCATGCAGAGGACTTTTCTGTCCCAACAGACACCCCTCCTAGATCAGAACACCCTAAACCGACTTCTTCACCTGAAGGGGTTGAGAAGCCATATCGGAAAAGCTGGCAGGAAAATCAGTCAACGTTCCCATAGCTCAAACCGGCTCAGTGCTCCACCACAAAGTATTACCCTTCCAAAGAAACAGATCATCCCAAAAACGTACGCAAGACCCACAGTATGGAAAAACACTCCTTCTTAATAGCCACCCAGTTCTGCTCTCTGGGTGGTAATCTCCTACTTATAAAGGCTACCGGACTGAATCTACCTTTATCATCCAGTTAAGCTAACACCACTGCAACTCCTTTGTCAAAGGTATCTGTCTGTACAATGAAGGGTTGATTGTAGTCAGGTGCTTTCAGTACCTATACAGTGTCTTCTTCAGGTCCTCAAATGTATTTTGACACTCTGCAGTCCATATTACTTTCATGTCCCTTTTTCTAGAGGTCAAAGTAGTCAATGGGGCAACTGCACTTCCGTAGTTGGCCACAAAATTTGTGTTATATCCAGTAAGTCCTATAAAGGTCTTCACTTCAGTCTGTATAGTAGTCACCTCACACTACATCACAGACTGAATCTTGGTATCCAACAGGCAGTTCTTCCCGTTCTCCACCTCATGCCCAAGGTAGACTACAGAGGGATGCCCCATCTGACACTTAGGGCATCATTATGATGCCGGGCAATCAGACCGCCAGCTGCTATTGCGATGGTCGGTAGACCACTCCGATTAGCATGTAACGGTCTGACCGCCGTATTTGGATATGACTACCGGGTTGGCGGTCGGAAAGTCGGCAGCGCCACACCTGGATCAGACAGTTAGAAGGGCCACAGTGCAGCCACAGTGCAGCACCCTCCGACACTTTCTGAACAACTTTATATTGCCCACAATATTAGCCTCCAAACCCTAGGGCAAATAGGCTTCAGGACCAACAACTCTTGACCTTCCTGATACCCAGTCAGGGTAACTTTCTAGTCATACTATTCGCTCATGGCTAGTCTGAAGGTCTTCCTTTGCCTGACTCATGTATTGCGGCATCAACTTCCTGCGGCCAATCACATAGTCCACCACATCCTTCTGTGGATACTGCAAGGTTCCTTCCCACATTTGTCTTACTATGGCTGGTGGACCCCACACTGGGAGTTTATACAGAAGTTCAAAAGGAATGAGCCCTGCTCCCTTCTGCAGAATCTCTTGGTAGGCAAACAAAAGGCACGGCAGGAGAAGATCCCGCTTCCTCCTGAGATTTTCTGGCAGAGTTCCCATGATGCTCTTTAGCGATTTGTTGAACCGCACCACCAAACCATTGGTTTGTGGGTGGTATGACGTAGATGAGTGGTATGTCACACCAGCTTACTCCTACATCTCTCTTAAGTAAGAAGAGATTAAAAGTTGGTTCCCTGGTTGGAAAGTACTGTCCTTGGAAAATATGACCCTTTGCTACCACCTTTTCAGTCATGTTCTTCAGAGGTACAGCTTCAGGGTACCTAATGACACAATCCACCACAACCAAAATGTACTTGTTGCCTGACTGTGAGGGGAGGATCAAATGGACTAACAATGTCTATTATCACCTGCTCAACAGGGACACCTACTGCTAGCAGAGTTACTAACGTTGCCTTAGTCTTCCCTCCTAGGTTACCATTCAGGTGGCAAGTCGGAAAGGTTTTACAGAGCCTCTCTGTTTCTCTACACACCTCTGGCCAGTAGAACAGAGGATCCAACTTATATTGGGGTTCTCTAATCCCTAAGTCTCCTGCTGAGGGCACTTCATGGGCCAATGGCAATAGGAGGTTGCTGTGAACTAATGGAATCAATAGCAACTTGCCAGTTCCTGCGTCAGGATTTACCAGTTCGCTATAAAGTAGACTATTCTCTCAGTCAACATAGTATTTTTCGACCACTCCTTTGTTGACTCGATCCTGGACTACCTGCCGAAGTCCCACAAGTGTAGGGCACTCCACGTGTACATTGTGGAAACTTCCCGGTTAGGCCTTCCAACAGCTAACAAACCCTAAAGCTCTGGAAGCGACACTGACTCCGGCAAATTGTCCGCTTCGGGAGCCTTATCCTCTCCTCCCTCTGGAACAGAAGAGATTAAGGCCACTGGCTTCCCACAGTCTCCCCCTTTCTGCAAACTACCTTATCCTCACCCCTAAAATCAGATATGAATCCAGCCTCACTCTGGGGCTGATGTGCAGCCTTTGCTCTGGTTAATACAGCTGATGTTGTCCATGCCAAAAAGGCTTCTGGTCCTGGCACCAAGCCAGGGGCAATTAAATCAATGCCCACGAGCCATTCAGCTCCTTGTTTTTCCTTTACCCCAATATCAATAATGAATACCTTGCAATTGAGCTCAGTCTCAACTCTGGCAAGCGACACTCTCTATTGCTCACTTTTTAGCTCTATCCCTTCTCTCTCTCTTGCCTTTTCTCTCTTTTTTCTCTTTGTTTCTTCTATTTTAACTCTTCCTCTCTTTATCACGCTCTTTCCGCTCTCCCTCTCTTGTTTTCCCTATCTCGCACATCCTGACACTTTCATTCTATCTCTTTCGTCCTATCTAACTCTCTCTCCCTTTTCCTCTCACTCTTTGGATCTCTCCTGTGCCCTCTCTATCATACCTCTATTGTATAGTGCTCCTTTCCCTCTTGCATGCCTTTCCTTTCTTTCTCTTCTTATGTCTTTACCATCTCTCTCACTCGGTCTTCTTCCTCTCACTCTATTTTTCTACCTCTTTCTTCCTTACTTCATTTCTCTCTTGAAATGTTAACCTGTAACACACATAACCATTACTTATATGTGTGCACGCATTATTTTACACCTAGGTTTATTGTAACAAGTGATTTATATGTTTTGTTTAACTATAGATAGGATGTATGCATCGTAACATTGACATGAAAGGATATAGGTGCTTGACTACATCTTGGAAAGTAAATGTTGCATTTCTGCTTATTGTGCATAATTCTCTTTTTCGTTACAAGCACCGGAGTTACTGTGTTCACCTTTAAACGTGTTTTCTTTTGGCTTACTGTGAGGTCATATTTGCAACTTCTGAATAATTGGCTGATGTCTCTCAGCACCTGCATGGGATGAAAGGCAGAGGATGTGCATACTCCTTTGTGCGAAGGCCGTAATGATGGAAAAGGTTGCCATTGTATTGTTCATAGGAAGGAGGCCGACACCAAGTACAGCGTAAACACTGTTTTTTGATTGGTTCTAACTCAGCGAGCACCCTTAGAATGTATCATGTGTGAAATTTCATGTGTGGCAGACTGATGTCCTTTTCCCTCTCTTGAGACCCAATGCCCATGGAGTTAATCTCAAAAGCAAGCTCATTCCCCCTCATTCTAATCTGAACCTTCATTTGGTTCTTCATTTAATGCCATGTTTGCTGATACCTGCCGCTTCTAAAATTATCGGACTTACCCACATCCTCCCTTTATGGGAACAGAATGTTACCTTATTTTGCATATGCTGTCTTTAATCTTATATACTTGCATTTCCCAATTTGAATTGCCTGGATAATATTCATACATGCTGTATTCAGGTGACTGTTGATTTATGCTTACTGGAATTGATTTCAGATTGTGACTTTACTAATTTGCTAATAAACCTTCATGGTTTGCAAACTTACTCCTCTCAGTGGTTACTGTGGGGCAAAATCTGCTTCACTGTCATTAAAATGTCATTGACATGATTTTGTTTGAGACAAAGGCCCTTCCTGTTGGACGTAGGGGAGTTCCAAGTTTGCCTCATCTCTCCCTGCCTCTACCTCTGCCTTCCACTCTCTGTTCTGTACCGCTCTCCCTTACTCTGCCCAGCACATTCTCACTCGTTCTTTCTCTTCATTTTTCTGATGCGTTCGATTTAAATCTATCTTTTCATGTATCTCTCTTTCTCTCTCTCCTCGTTATCACTCTGTGTTCTCCCTCTCCCATCCCCCCTCTCTCCCTTTCTCTAATGGCCTCTTCCTCTGCATGGCTTTTCGTCTTGTGTTGATACTGTGCATTTCTCTGCGAGGCCAACAAGGAATTGTTATCCCATACTGGGCCAACTCGCAGAATTCGAAGGCCTGCATCTTTTTTTACATTCATCGATAAGTGTGGAGGTTTCGACGTACACAGGATCTGCATGAGTCGAGTTAGAGAGATGTTCCGGTTTCACTAATTTAAAGGGGTATTGTGAGTGTTTTTCCTTGAATGTAAAGTTATTCCTTCCTGCACTATCCTGCGGAAAATGTAATAGATTCTTGAGCTCTCCTGTACCACCCAATAGTGGAGGAATTCTCTGAAATGAGCAAGTCAGTACATTCATAGGCATCGCCTAGCCATAGCCAAACCAGCTTTAAGAGCTACAGCAAAAGCCCAACCATCAAAAGAGTTCATTGTGGAGACTGTGCATTATGTGAAGGAGGGTTACAAACTCCGCTACCTTCCTCGTTCCAGTCCTTAACTTTAAAAGAGTGTCGTCACTGAAGGGCATAATTACCAAGCTTCTCGCAGAGAGTATTTCTTCCAGTTATGCCTCTCAGACCGGACCCTTATCTATAACCAGGGTCACTGGAATTATGGGGCAAAGAGGACTAAATTATGCGACAGAAATCACTAAATTATGCTGCAAGAAAAGGCGAATTATGTGACCTAAGTGTGGTACCTTTTGTGAGAGTATTACATTATAATTTTGTTATTTTTTTCATGTTAATACTCTGGGCAAAGGTTTCACCTCATTAGTACCAATTAAACATCCAAATACAGAAATAAACAACTGAAAGATGACTAGTGAACGTTAGCACAGATCCTTCCACTGCGCAGCAACTTGGGTTGCCACGATTTTAGTAACTTTTGATCTGTTTGAGGTACAAACATGTTTTTTGTTAAAATCTGCACATTATGCAGTAGATGATGGGTTATGAAGCAATTGTGATGAATCCATAATTATGCGGCAAACGCCGCAACCAAAGAAATGCAACATTCCAGTGGCCCTGGTTAAAAGACTTTCTCCAAACACTAACGATTCATGTTTGGACACCAAGGTTTGAGGCTTACAGGGCTGCTCTTCTGGCCCAGTCTAAAGGTAAGTTAATTTAAATTATTGAGGGGTGCGTTGTGGAAGGCTCCCAGGGTGTTGTGGCTCAACCAACATGGGGCTTTTTGTTACGTGTTCCATATCGCAGAGGTGGCGGTATGGCCCCAAAATGATTCAGGTACTAAAAAAGGTTCAGTAGCCCAGCTTTAGTGGGTTTCGAAGGAAACATTTCTCACTGGCCATTGGTACTGAGTAAGTATAGTGCTGCTGTATCTTCATAAGGAAAAAAACAGTGCGCTTTCCCTGATAATGGAAAGCTGGAAGAAGTATATATAGAGGTACTATTAGGTGTTGATTGTTTCCCTCAGGTGAGATATGGAAACAGAAGTGAGCTGCCAAGAAAAAGTATGTCACTCAGAATCAGGGGACCAAGATATTGATCATTTTGTTATCCTACATCCTGGGAAGTTTCATACTATTATTCATGCAGTACTACACAATTCTTTAAAAACAATGAAATTCCTTATATTGAAACTAATAATAATAATTATGATTCTGAAGAACCCAATAAAGATAAACTTAAAGAAATTAGTTGAAAAATCTAAGACACACATAAGTGAAGATTTGGATTGTGCACCTTAAGGGGCAGAAATCTCTCGAAAATATTTATTTTCAAGATTTTGTTCAAAAGATCCTGACTCCATGACTGTTCATGTTTCAATCCAGAATATACTGGACAAGGAGTGGAAAGATATTGAAAAGCAGTTGTTTCCCAGGTTTTGCCAAAAAATACAGATTAGACAATTTTGATTCGGAAGTACCCACAATCACAAAAGTAAACTCTTTATTGGCTTGTGGGTCATTTCAATCTTTTTTGGCATTTGTCGTCTTGCAGACAATACAAACAAAAAGGTTTATTTACTGCAAAAAAGATCCTTTATGCTTCAAACGTTGTGATAAGAAAAAGGGCCTATGCCATATGAATTATAAAGTCAATTTTAAAAGATATTCAAGATGGATTTGTTTGGTGTGGTGAGAAAAAGTCGATAATCTACATTGAATTTTGGGAAAATGGCACAACAGGTGCAATTTTGTTTTCAGATTTGACACCCTTACCAACTCTGATGTCTCTGGGGTGGCTATTACTGGCCTTAGGCATGTAAGGTAAGATCCTGGAAACTGGAGACCAGTTAGTGTACAATTCACCTTCATTTATCTTTTGTTGGATCACTTTCTTTGTCTTCAATGTGAAACTTTCATTTAAAAAAATCTGTAAAAAGGAAATTTTGTTGCTTTTTTAGCAACCTAATTTCAGGGGTTGTGTCTTTTTTAGTACTCACTTCTTTGCAAGGGACCAGCAACAGTTCCAATAATCAAGGAGACCTTTTTGAGGAAAGTCCTGGGGTCGGGAGAGCTTCTTCTTTGATAAGTCCCACACTCAAATTCAGTGTCTCAAATGCTCAATCAAGCACTCCAAGAGCATGACTATGTGGAGGTCTGTTTGCACCTGACACCGTGCATGACTATGTGGAGGTCTATTTGCACCTGACACCGTGCATGACTATGTGGAGGTCTGTTTGCACCTGACACCGTGAAGCAGAGTCTCCCATTTCCTGCCACGCTGGATAGAAACACACAAACTTGTCCTTCAGATTGTAAAAACTAACTATTTCCTAGAACTCAAAGATGTTCCTCCAGCAATGTTTCAGGTAACTCATTTGCCCCTTAGCCAATGTGGGAGGCAATGAGGAAATGGATAAATAACTTGGGGCCAGACATTCAAATCATTTTTCCAGTTGTAAACGCAAAAATGTTTTTTCAAATGTGCAAAATGTGATTCGGTAATTTGTTACCAAATCATATTTTGCATTTACGATTTGGTTTATGGAAGGGGCGTGTTTGGAGCATCCCTTCCAAATATTGAAGTGGTATGGTATGAATTACTGTTTTGCAATCGAATTCCAGTCGCAAAACAATAATACTTTACCACCAGTTTCAAACTGGTGGTAAGCCATTCGTAAAGGAACCCCTTCCCCTTTGAGAATGTAAATAAAAATATTTTTTCTCATGGACCACTGCCAACACTTACATTATGAAACTTCAATGTTTAATTTCTTAACTTTTAAACGCATCCCATTTTCATTTCATCTCAGCAGGCAACCATCCCTGTGATAGCTGTGATTCCTAATGGGTCACACAATGCTACCTACCTCATTAATATTCATGAGGTGGGTTGATTTGGGACCCACAAGGAATCCCTAGATGAAACTCAATGAGTTTCATACCTTAGGAACACCGATTTCCTCATTGTGATTAGGAGAGAATGGCAAGTAGGATATTGGTATTCCTAATGTTTGTACATCTGGCCCAAAGTGTCAAATGTAATTTATACAATTTTAAAAAATGTAGACAATTTTATGTAGCTTATGACTGGCGAAAGAAATGAAGCCTAAACAACAGATAAACAAAATCAGACTCATTAATTCAACCATGAATCAAGATCTACTTCTTGAACTTCGGGTCAAAGGCAGCAGTCACAGCCAGAAATATCTAATGTTTGGAAATATGCCGGTGTGGTCTGTGGTCAGTAAAAGATATGTCTCATATTCCTGTCCATTTGGTTATCTTTCTTAAAGAAAACGTTGTGATTATTACTTTTCAATAAAGATGCTATTCGTTTTCCCACAGTAATGTTTCCATCAACTAGAGTACAAAGAAATCCAGAGACAGGTGAAAGAAAGTCAGTGATGGATGTAATATGATTATTTTCGCTCTGCAAAGAGGTGTGATATTATGAAGACAAAATTATAAATGTCCTATTTCTTCTCGTTCATGCCAGTTGGATGATGCCATGTGTGTGCCAGTTTCCCATGTTCATACCAGTTATTTCAATAAAGATATGAAACAGCGGCTGCCTTTAAACCACCTGGAACTAGAGGCAATCCACCCAATAAGACACAATGGTTCTTCTTTGGCCGTCGGCTGCAGTTCTCTGTTCTAGTGCTGAGGAGTTTTTCTCTCCACATTTGGCGATGATTCTTTGAGTGTTTCGGAAGTACAACGGCTTCTTCGTGAAAGCCATCAAAAAGTCACTCTGTAATATCGTGGCTATATTAATTTAACCCAAAAAATTAGACCACCAATTATCCAAGGCAAATTCCATATGTTGCAAATATGAAATATTGCTCTGCTCTTGAATATTTAAGTCCTGATGACGACCCCTTAACTGTTTTCGGGTCAAAACACCATCGACTCTCTTGGCAATTAGAAAATATTTTTAAAATCTATCGCTTGTGTTGGATTTATGCAAAGGACTTTCATTGAACACCCAGCAATCTAATGTTATAACTGTGCCATTGCCGTTTTCTTCCTTAAACACACCTTGATGGTTTCCTAAATATTCTTCACTGTGTGATCACTTGAGCACTGAGCTCAGGTTATTATATGTGCACAGTAACAATAGACTTAAATATCATGGCTGCAAATACACATAAAAATGACCGTTGATGGCTTTGTGAAAGTGAATGTGACTCCCAGCTAAAATCCCTCACCGCACTGGAAGAATCCCAGACATCAGAGTACACACTTCCATTTAACCCTTTGACCCAAAATGATTATAAGACAAGCATTGGTAATGCATCTGTTTCGAATATGGGACGTTATTTCGCATGCCATTACTTCGCATGCTATTACTACGCGGTTATTACTTAGCAATAACCGTTACTACGCAAGTTTTTACTTCTCATACCATTACATTGAAAGTGTTAATGTATGCGAAGTAAAAACTTGCCTAGTAATAAAAATGGTATGCGGAATAACATGTCATATTAAAAAAACAAATGTTTAAAACACAACACTACAATAAATAATAAATAGAAATACACTACCGAAACATCTAAAACACTCAAACACTACCAAAACACTAAAACACTGGACTACCCTACACTACTGAAACACCACTACACTACCCTAGACCCTAAATCACTACCCCCTGCATGAACATACACATTCCCCTACTCCGGTCCCTACACTCATTCACTACCCATCACAACCCTCCCGACACTACACTAAACACTAAAAGGGTAAACTACACTGCATTAACACCACAACACTACCCTAAACCCTAAAACACTACCCCCAGCACGACCCTGCCCCTAGCCCCAGTCCTGTCCCTACTCCAAAACACTACCCTGCACAACCCCCGACACTACCCTAAAGCCTAAAACACTACCCTACACTACACTACCCCACAACACTACCCTAAACCCGAAAACACTACCCCCAACACGACCCTGCCCCTAGCCCCAGTTCTTTCCCTACTCCTAAACACTACCCTGCACGACCCCCGACACTACTCTACACTACACTAACACAAGTACACCACCCTGCATGACCCTACACAGCCCGTACATGACCCTACACAGCCCCACTTACCTCTTACCACACGTGTTTCCAATCTTCTCCCTCTTCCTGCTTCCTCCGGCTTCCTCCGTCGTGGGCAGGTTGGATATAAAGCTGGAGGGCAAGTGCAGAGAGTGGCCCCCAGCTGCCTCATCTTCCAGCGAACTTCACCTACGTCCTCGTGCAACACCTCAGTGACTCGCCTACAGACCACCCTTGCAGACTCTCGCCTGCACCCCGAAAAGCAGCAGCAGCACACTCTCAGATCCTCACTGGAGCAAATGGCTGCCGTGAAGACCTCCAAGAGTGGCGCCCGCCCCCTACGCATGAGGCGTTACTACGCATGCGATGTAACAGAACCCGTACTAAAGGCAATGCGTTGTTACATTGCATGCGTAGTAACACTTGCGAAGTAATGGCATGCGTACAAACAGCCGCGTACTAGTGGCTGTTCACGATCAGTTTCGCCTATGTAATGACTAAAGAGCTGTTTTCATCAATCATCGCCCAGGAAAAGGAAAGAGCTCCTTGACAGATAACATGGGAGTGGAGAGGATGCGGCGTAGCAGCTTGAGCTGCTGGGTATGCCGGTTCGAGTCTCAGCGGCACCACACAACATCCTGTGATTCTATAAAAATCACTTAATCTCTCCTGGTGATAAATTGTTATATAAATATGCTGCAATAGTAAAAGGCAAAACATTATGAAAATATAGTTCCACCAAAGCGGATGTTAACAGTATTTCGTCCCCGGGAAACTGTTAAGAGAAGCAGACGAGGTACAAGCATTGTTAAATGCAGGAAAATATGCTACAGCCAACAGAAATGGAAGAAAGGCAAGTGACATGCACAGGAACCAATGAGAAGCCAGGAAAAAGAGGAGGCGGGATGTAAGTCCCTTTTAAGTTTGTATTAAAAACAATAGATTCATCAAGCACAGCGCAAGCGGTGTGCTGGCGAAACTTGAAAAACTGTTGTTAACAATCAAAACATCACTACTTCCACCATATGGTGTGATCACACTGGGATAGGTACTCAACTGTTTTTTTAAACGCATCTTGTTTTCCTTTAAGAAAAGCAGATTGCTTTTTTCTTTAAATGCATTATTTATAGACAATCACAGAATGGTGCTCTGCTGACCTCAGCACGACACCACCCATGTGATGGCTGCAATTCATTGTGGGTTGCAATTTGCAACCTACCTCAATAATTTTCATGAGGTAGGTTGAAGTCTACACCCAAAGCACTAGAAAATAAGGTGGCCATTATTTACACCCCATCAACAGAGAGCCTCTCTTCAACTGATTTGAGAGTGCAGAGATCCCAACAGTAACATTCCATGTGGAATGATAACAGTGTCACAAAAATGGCACAGAGATCTTGCTTGCCTCCCACCTAATACCGTTCAAGAATGATGCTATGTGGGCAGAATGAACTTCACTTACTTCTATGAAGACGATTTAAAGCACGCGTTGAATCACAAGGGAGGGTTGTATGGCATAAAACTGTTGTTAAAACATCGCCCTGTAGATAAATTGTGACCACAGCATCTTATGTCAAATATTGACAATGTTAAGGTAGATACATTAATATTCATTCTGTGGTAGTGACATTAGTGGAGTCAATATAATGGTCACAATATAGCTACACATTCATTGACAATCCATGCACAAGGTGTCTCAGCCACCTGCCAGTGTTTCGGTAATTTGGTAGTTGATTTCTTCTTTGCTTACCTCTCATCCTCAAACACTTGATTGCACTTCTCTTTACTCCAGGAAAAGAGAGTCAGTGCTTGTGATGAATTATGAGAGAGTGTTGAGGGGGATTTATTCACAATTTCTCACAACCAGTGCCCCAGCCATCTATTGACTGCCTGGCTAAGACCTTTTCCTTCTGATGTGATGTCCTCAAGTATTTACGGGCTAACATGAATGATCAAGAGTGTTTTGCGTGGAAAAAATGTCACACATAATAACCAAGACTTCCTGAACACTCCACTTTAGAAATGCTGTTCTTTAATCTTCTCTTTTAAGATTCTATAGTCACTGGGGAGCATAGATCAAGGTTTGTAAAAAATCATACTTTGTGTCTCACTATGGACGCTAAGTGTAATTGTCATATCCAATTAGGAAGGGCTATGAAATTGTTACAAACAAGGTTTTGGGAAATTCAAAAACATTGCTTAGCGGGGCACAGATTCGACTCTTGACAGCGGTAGTATGATATCAACACACTCCACCATCAAAAAAATGGGGGGGAGGTTTACTATTCCAAATTTTTTAAAGGGTTTAAAACAAATCTTGGAAAATATTGCTTAACTTCACTTCTCAATGGCATGGAAAACGTTTTTGCTAAGTATTTGTTGACCTCCTTGCAAAAATGCTGTATTCTCTTAGCATTATTCTAGTAGAGCAAAGTGGTTTTCTCCCAAAGTCCTGTACTATGGACATCAAATTGATTCTAGATTATATAAAATCAAAATCTTTTTTTTGCTATAGTTGAATCAGTTAATCCAAAATTTGATGAATGCATATGAAATAGTGGTCATGAATCCGACTTCTGTAGCCTTTCAACATAAAAAGATTGGGCCTGGAAATGGGACCAAATGGTTTGAAAATCTATACAGAAAGAACCAAAAGAATGTTTTAAGAAATGTGTAAGGTTGTACAGTTAATTTGATCCATTAATACAACTTCAATAGTAGTGATTCTAGAACACAAATATTTCACTATAGTCTTTCTCCACACTTGTCTTGGAGCAGGTATCAGCAAGAGTTGTCCGCTCTTGATTCTATACTAGTCAAGGGAAGATCGTTGTAACTTTATTACTAACAACCTATGAGGCCAGAATACGTGTTATCATTCTCAGTGGCTTCAACAGCGTCTGAAGTTTTGCACGGCTCACCCTTTAAACAAGCATTTGCAATACATGACGTCTCGCATTTGCGAGCATTTGAGCTATTTGCATTGTAAATGACACTGCCTTTTAGTTGTGTTTTGAAAACCTGCAAGCAGTGCGTAAACACGCACTTTGTCCTTATAGTCTGGCAGTCAAGGCTGGCAGTAAAAGAGGCGCAGTTACTGCCAGCCTTGCTTCTGGTAAGCAAGGACTAGAAGTACAAAGTGTGTGTTTACGCACTGCTTGCAGGTTTTCAAAACACATAAATAAAAGGCATTGTCATGTCCAATGCCAATAGCTCAAACTCTCATAAATGCGAGACCTATTGCCTTACAAATGTTTGTTTCCTTTCCACAGCACATAGCAGGCAGGTCCTGGCCCACCTAGAGCTTAAGCTTCGATTCACGGTACGAAGATCTCGAGGTCCAAGAGCCACATATGATATTTGTCGGCTGTGTACCAAAAGCAAATGTTTGAAGAGGAAGCTCTATATTTCAAAGTCACAAATTCCTACAGATTACTGAGACTGCCCTGGAATAAGACTGTGCCCTTGGGCGTGAGATGTGCACTTTATGTGGCAGGTTAGGTTTGTGATGCTTTCTATAGAATTGGCTGAAGTCAGCCATTAATAAATGAATGTCTCCTGTACATGTCTTCATGTGGGGTAGGCCGACATTGTGTTCCCGTAAGCCAGAGTCTACTAACGAGACTGCGCAGTATCACAAGGAGTACCCATGCCAGTCAGTTAGCTGTTTTTAGTTAATGATGGGGCTATAACTCTTCATTTCCAAGTTTCCTTCTAAAGGGAATCGGGTCTAAATGTGGGACTTTTCGGACAAAACGTATGCTGGCAGAGTAAGTTAAAACTTACAAGGCCCATTTTTGTTGCAGAAGATAGGTGTCCAAAAACATCCCTCCTGGACGAAAGCTAATTAAATAAAAAAGTTTCATACAGACAAAGACAACTTCATACCTCCAAAAATACTTGATAATTTTCGGAATCTCCTTTTCAGTCATCAGTCGCGCTGATTTCATGATATCTCCTAATAAAGCGAGACGCACAGGCAGCTTGCAACAAGTGTCTGCTACAAGGAGTGCAGTGCCAGACGGTGCACAGAGGCAGCCTGTGCCATGCTCCGTGAACAGCCGGCTGCTTCAACGAGTGCTGACTGAAGAAAAGTGGCTGAAGATGAAGCAGTGTGTTTGGCCAGCAGGCAGGCACTGTGCACGGAGGGATGTGGAACATGTGCTGCCTCCCCAAAAAAACAGTACAACCAATGTG
The DNA here is from genome assembly GCF_964204655.1 of Triturus cristatus. Classification (NCBI taxonomy): domain Eukaryota; kingdom Metazoa; phylum Chordata; class Amphibia; order Caudata; family Salamandridae; genus Triturus; species Triturus cristatus. Next base: position 272,631,823 of record NC_140587.1, read on the forward strand.
GGATTGTGGGCAAGTCACGTAATCTCCCTGTGCCTAAAGCAAAATGAACGTGCCCTTGTGCAATGTAAGTGCTATTTTTTAAAGAGCTCCAAAGCTTCCGGTTGAGACTATATAGAAAACTGAGAAAAAGGAAAACATCATGTGAAAACGGACTCTGGAGCAAATGAGGCGGGAGGAGTAAAAGTGCAGAATGGGAGGCTAATGCTAGCGGGTTAGAATGAAAAGCTGCAGCAAGCTCTTTTTGCAGTTTTATATAGCGCGAACTCGACCTTAGGGTATCAGCGCTTTACATGAGCAATAGTTGCATTACAGATGGACGCATTCATTTTTAGGCAGTGGGAGATTGTGATTTGCCCAGAATCACAGGATGTTTGATGCTCCGGCCAGACTGAAGGCTTGGTCCTTGGCTTCAAAGTCCGCACTCTAGTCGTTAAGCCACATCCTTTCCCTTCTCTCGTTCACGATGAGTGGCAACGAGGTCTCGGTATCTCTTCTACCCATTGTAAATAAAAATGGAACGTGAACGCTGTGTGTGTCAAAAAGAAAAAAAATGCCATCACGCAGCACGTTTGTTTAGGAGATTAGACAAAGTAATCACAGTGTTTCTCACAAAAAATAAAGTGTGATAAAAAAAATAACGTCGGCGGAGACCATTTGTTTCTGAAGCAAGCTAATGAAAGTAACCAGTGTAAACAAAAATTCTGGCTATATTGAAAACGGTGAAAAAAAAAAACAACACGTAAAAACGGACTGTGGAGCAAATGAGGTTGGATGAGGAGGAGCGCAGAAGGGGAGGCTGATGTTAGTGGGTGAGAGTGGAAAGCTGCAGCAAGTCTTTGGGTTCGAGCGAAAGAGGATCGCGCCGGAGCATGGGGATCTCTTGTCTTTATGGGGCCATGTGCTTAAACACATGGCCCCATAAAGATAAGAAAGTGCTGCACGACAGCCGTGAAGCAGGCAACCCAGTCCGGATCGCAAGCCAAAGGGCGGCAACCACAAACCCTCATTTCCAATGGCAGGCCACCATTTCGCATAAACGATGATGCCGGCCAATGGAAATGAGGGGCGGGGCTTAAAGCCCTCTTCTCAAAGTCCTCTCTTACAAAATTTTGCAGAGGAGGAGCAGCGCTTTGCGCTGCAACGCACGCAAGACCTAAAAACAGGCTGAATATGGAAAAATGTGATGTTAATGAGACTGACTTTGTCAAGCGAAGTGCTAAAACTTGAATTTGGCCTGACAGGCCTAGGACAAAAAAAGATATGCCCAAATTGTCCATATTCACTTTCAGTTGTCTACAGGTCCTTATCGTTGCATTGTTTATGTTTTGACAAATGTGCAGTTTTTACTCAGGGAAAATAGATTCTTCTTTTTTAAGTCTGCTGCTAAAACTTAGCAATTAAATATCTCAGTTCTATAAACAAACTGTTACCTTAGCACATGGGTAAAGGTCTTATTAATTGATCAATGCTTGGTCTAAGCTGGTCTAAGTAATTGCAACCACATTTCTGGTCTGGAACTAGTTTGTTCAACAGGAATACCATAAATATGCACCCTTACCTTATTCTTAATTTACCACCCAAAGTCAGACCTTTCTATCTTTATCTCAGAACACGAGTCTTATCTATTTCATAGAACCTGGATGTTTGAAACGGAATAGTAAACAAGCAGTGGTAAAGCAAATAGGCCTAGCTTTGGCTGCCAGCCTTTTGGCTTTATCATCGCTAGTTTAGTTTTATCATTGGTTTTTGAAAATCTTATTGTTGGGGGAGCTGCATGGTCCCCGTCAACAAAAACAAATATTTCCTAAAAGGAAAAATATTTGTTTTGGTCTTAAAAACACACATTGCCAATGTCGTCTCTAGCATAAAGGGAATTACTTTGTGTGAAGATATGCTACATGCAAAAGAGTAGATTGCCATCAATCATATTGAAAATAGCCAATGGCCGAAGTCTACTAACCAGCTGCCCCACGCATATATACTGTAGTTGGAAGAAGATAATTATGAATGTTAATGGCCGAAGAAATTTGGCTGAAAAACTTAGATAGATTAGATAGATTAGATAGATTAGATAGATTAGATTAGATAGATAGATTAGATAGATTAGATAGATTAGATAGATTAGATTAGATAGATAGATTAGATAGATAGATTAGATAGATTAGATAGATTAGATTAGATAGATTAGATTAGATAGATTAGATTAGATAGATAGATTAGATAGATAGATTAGATAGATTAGATAGATAGATTAGATAGATAGATTAGATAGATAGATTAGATTAGATAGATTAGATAGATAGATTAGATAGATTAGATAGATTAGATTAGATAGATTAGATTAGATAGATAGATTAGATAGATAGATTAGATAGATAGATTAGATAGATTAGATAGATAGATTAGATAGATAGATTAGATAGATAGATTAGATAGATAGATTAGATAGATAGATTAGATAGATAGATTAGATAGATAGATTAGATAGATTAGATAGATTAGATAGATTAGATTAGATTAGATAGATTAGATAGATTAGATAGATAGATTAGATAGATAGATTAGATAGATAGATTAGATAGATTAGATTAGATAGATAGATTAGATAGATTAGATAGATTAGATTAGATAGATTAGATAGATAGATTAGATAGATAGATTAGATAGATTAGATAGATTAGATAGATTAGATAGATAGATTAGATAGATTAGATTAGATAGATTAGATTAGATAGATTAGATAGATAGATTAGATAGATAGATTAGATAGATTAGATAGATTAGATTAGATAGATTAGATTAGATAGATTAGATTAGATAGATAGATTAGATAGATAGATTAGATAGATAGATTAGATAGATAGATTAGATAGATAGATTAGATAGATAGATTAGATAGATTAGATAGATTAGATAGATTAGATAGATTAGATAGATTAGATAGATTAGATAGATTAGATAGATAGATTAGATAGATAGATTAGATAGATAGATTAGATAGATAGATTAGATAGATTAGATTAGATAGATTAGATAGATAGATTAGATAGATAGATTAGATAGATTAGATAGATTAGATAGATTAGATAGATTAGATAGATTAGATAGATAGATTAGATAGATTAGATTAGATAGATTAGATTAGATAGATTAGATAGATAGATTAGATAGATAGATTAGATAGATTAGATAGATTAGATTAGATAGATTAGATTAGATAGATTAGATTAGATAGATAGATTAGATAGATAGATTAGATAGATAGATTAGATAGATAGATTAGATAGATTAGATAGATAGATTAGATAGATTAGATAGATTAGATAGATTAGATAGATTAGATAGATTAGATAGATAGATTAGATAGATAGATTAGATAGATAGATTAGATAGATAGATTAGATAGATTAGATTAGATAGATAGATTAGATAGATTAGATAGATTAGATTAGATAGATTAGATAGATAGATTAGATAGATAGATTAGATAGATAGATTAGATAGATAGATTAGATAGATAGATTAGATAGATAGATTAGATAGATTAGATAGATTAGATAGATTAGATAGATTAGATAGATTAGATAGATTAGATAGATTAGATAGATAGATTAGATAGATAGATTAGATAGATAGATTAGATAGATTAGATTAGATAGATAGATTAGATAGATAGATTAGATAGATTAGATAGATAGATTAGATAGATTAGATAGATTAGATAGATTAGATAGATTAAGATTAGATAGATTAGATAGATAGATTAGATAGATAGATTAGATAGATAGATTAGATAGATAGATTAGATAGATTAGATTAGATAGATAGATTAGATAGATTAGATAGATTAGATTAGATAGATTAGATAGATAGATTAGATAGATAGATTAGATAGATAGATTAGATAGATAGATTAGATAGATAGATTAGATAGATAGATTAGATAGATTAGATAGATTAGATAGATTAGATAGATTAGATAGATTAGATAGATTAGATAGATTAGATAGATAGATTAGATAGATAGATTAGATAGATAGATTAGATAGATTAGATTAGATAGATAGATTAGATAGATTAGATAGATTAGATTAGATAGATTAGATAGATAGATTAGATAGATAGATTAGATAGATTAGATAGATTAGATAGATTAGATAGATAGATTAGATAGATTAGATAGATTAGATAGATAGATTAGATAGATTAGATAGATTAGATTAGATAGATTAGATAGATTAGATTAGATAGATAGATTAGATTAGATAGATTAGATAGATAGATTAGATTAGATAGATTAGATAGATTAGATAGATTAGATAGATTAGATAGATTAGATAGATAGATTAGATAGATAGATTAGATAGATAGATTAGATAGATTGATTAGATAGATAGATTAGATAGATAGATTAGATAGATTAGATAGATTAGATAGATTAGATAGATTAGATAGATTAGATAGATAGATTAGATAGATAGATTAGATAGATAGATTAGATAGATAGATTAGATAGATAGATTAGATAGATAGATTAGATAGATTAGATTAGATAGATAGATTAGATAGATTAGATAGATTAGATAGATAGATTAGATAGATAGATTAGATAGATAGATTAGATAGATAGATTAGATAGATAGATTAGATAGATAGATTAGATAGATAGATTAGATAGATAGATTAGATAGATTAGATAGATAGATTAGATAGATTAGATAGATTAGATAGATTAGATAGATTAGATAGATTAGATAGATTAGATAGATTAGATAGATAGATTAGATAGATAGATTAGATAGATAGATTAGATAGATTAGATTAGATAGATAGATTAGATAGATTAGATAGATTAGATTAGATAGATTAGATAGATAGATTAGATAGATAGATTGATTAGATAGATTAGATAGATAGATTAGATAGATTAGATAGATTAGATAGATAGATTAGATAGATTAGATAGATTAGATTAGATAGATTAGATAGATTAGATTAGATAGATTAGATTAGATAGATTAGATAGATAGATTAGATAGATAGATTAGATAGATTAGATAGATTAGATTAGATAGATTAGATTAGATAGATTAGATTAGATAGATAGATTAGATAGATAGATTAGATAGATAGATTAGATAGATAGATTAGATAGATAGATTAGATAGATTAGATAGATAGATTAGATAGATAGATTAGATAGATTAGATAGATTAGATAGATTAGATAGATTAGATAGATAGATTAGATAGATAGATTAGATAGATAGATTAGATAGATAGATTAGATAGATTAGATAGATTAGATTAGATAGATTAGATAGATAGATTAGATAGATAGATTAGATAGATTAGATAGATTAGATAGATTAGATAGATAGATTAGATAGATTAGATAGATTAGATAGATAGATTAGATAGATTAGATAGATTAGATTAGATAGATTAGATAGATTAGATTAGATAGATTAGATTAGATAGATTAGATAGATAGATTAGATAGATAGATTAGATAGATTAGATAGATTAGATTAGATAGATTAGATTAGATAGATTAGATTAGATAGATAGATTAGATAGATAGATTAGATAGATAGATTAGATAGATAGATTAGATAGATTAGATAGATAGATTAGATAGATAGATTAGATAGATAGATTAGATAGATAGATAGATAGATTAGATTAGATAGATTAGATAGATTAGATAGATTAGATAGATTAGATAGATAGATTAGATAGATAGATTAGATAGATTGATTAGATAGATTAGATAGATTAGATAGATAGATTAGATAGATTAGATTAGATAGATTAGATTAGATAGATTAGATAGATAGATTAGATAGATAGATTAGATAGATAGATTAGATAGATTAGATAGATTAGATAGATAGATTAGATAGATTAGATAGATTAGATAGATAGATTAGATAGATAGATTAGATAGATAGATTAGATAGATAGATTAGATAGATTAGATAGATTAGATAGATAGATTAGATAGATAGATTAGATAGATTAGATAGATAGATTAGATAGATAGATTAGATAGATAGATTAGATAGATAGATTAGATAGATAGATTAGATAGATAGATTAGATAGATTAGATAGATAGATTAGATAGATAGATTAGATAGATAGATTAGATAGATAGATTAGATAGATTAGATTAGATAGATTAGATAGATAGATAGATTAGATAGATTAGATAGATAGATTAGATAGATTAGATAGATTAGATTAGATAGATTAGATAGATTAGATAGATAGATTAGATAGATTAGATAGATTAGATAGATAGATTAGATAGATTAGATAAGATAGATAGATTAGATAGATTAGATAGATAGATTAGATAGATAGATTAGATAGATAGATAGATTAGATAGATTAGATAGATAGATTAGATAGATTAGATAGATAGATTAGATAGATAGATTAGATAGATTAGATAGATTAGATAGATAGATTAGATAGATAGATTAGATAGATTAGATAGATTAGATAGATAGATTAGATAGATAGATTAGATAGATTAGATAGATAGATTAGATAGATAGATTAGATAGATAGATTAGATAGATAGATTAGATAGATTAGATAGATTAGATAGATTAGATAGATAGATTAGATAGATTGATTAGATAGATTAGATAGATAGATTAGATAGATAGATTAGATAGATAGATTAGATAGATAGATTAGATAGATAGATTAGATAGATAGATTAGATAGATAGATTAGATAGATAGATTAGATAGATAGATAGATTAGATAGATAGATTAGATAGATAGATTAGATAGATAGATTAGATAGATAGATTAGATAGATTAGATAGATAGATTAGATAGATAGATTAGATAGATAGATTAGATAGATAGATTAGATAGATAGATTAGATAGATAGATTAGATAGATTAGATAGATTAGATTAGATAGATTAGATAGATTAGATAGATAGATTAGATAGATTGATTAGATAGATTAGATAGATAGATTAGATAGATAGATTAGATAGATAGATTAGATAGATAGATTAGATAGATAGATTAGATAGATAGATTAGATAGATAGATTAGATAGATAGATTAGATAGATTAGATAGATAGATTAGATAGATAGATTAGATAGATAGATTAGATAGATAGATTAGATAGATAGATTAGATAGATAGATTAGATAGATAGATTAGATAGATAGATTAGATAGATAGATTAGATAGATTAGATAGATAGATTAGATAGATAGATTAGATAGATAGATTAGATAGATAGATTAGATAGATAGATTAGATAGATTAGATAGATAGATTAGATAGATAGATTAGATAGATAGATTAGATAGATAGATTAGATAGATAGATTAGATAGATTAGATAGATAGATAGATTAGATAGATTAGATAGATAGATTAGATAGATTAGATAGATTAGATTAGATAGATTAGATAGATTAGATAGATAGATTAGATAGATTAGATAGATTAGATAGATTAGATAGATAGATTAGATAGATAGATTAGATAGATAGATTAGATAGATAGATTAGATAGATAGATTAGATAGATAGATTAGATAGATAGATTAGATAGATAGATTAGATAGATAGATTAGATAGATAGATTAGATAGATAGATTAGATAGATAGATTAGATAGATAGATTAGATAGATAGATTAGATAGATAGATTAGATAGATAGATTAGATAGATAGATTAGATAGATAGATTAGATAGATTAGATAGATTAGATAGATAGATTAGATAGATAGATTAGATAGATAGATTAGATAGATAGATTAGATAGATTAGATAGATAGATTAGATAGATAGATTAGATAGATTAGATAGATAGATTAGATAGATAGATTAGATAGATAGATTAGATAGATAGATTAGATAGATAGATTAGATAGATTAGATAGATAGATTAGATAGATAGATTAGATAGATAGATTAGATAGATTAGATAGATTAGATAGATAGATTAGATAGATTAGATAGATTAGATTAGATAGATTAGATAGATTAGATAGATAGATTAGATAGATTGATTAGATAGATTAGATAGATAGATTAGATAGATAGATTAGATAGATAGATTAGATAGATAGATTAGATAGATAGATTAGATAGATAGATTAGATAGATAGATTAGATAGATAGATTAGATAGATTAGATAGATAGATTAGATAGATAGATTAGATAGATAGATTAGATAGATAGATTAGATAGATAGATTAGATAGATTAGATAGATAGATTAGATAGATAGATTAGATAGATAGATTAGATAGATAGATTAGATAGATAGATTAGATAGATTAGATAGATAGATTAGATAGATAGATTAGATAGATAGATTAGATAGATAGATTAGATAGATTAGATTAGATAGATTAGATAGATAGATTAGATAGATAGATTAGATAGATAGATTAGATAGATAGATTAGATAGATAGATTAGATAGATAGATTAGATAGATAGATTAGATAGATAGATTAGATAGATAGATTAGATAGATAGATTAGATAGATAGATTAGATAGATTAGATAGATAGATTAGATAGATAGATTAGATAGATAGATTAGATAGATAGATTAGATAGATAGATTAGATAGATAGATTAGATAGATAGATTAGATAGATAGATTAGATAGATAGATTAGATAGATAGATTAGATAGATAGATTAGATAGATAGATTAGATAGATAGATTAGATAGATAGATTAGATAGATAGATTAGATAGATTAGATAGATTAGATAGATTAGATAGATAGATTAGATAGATAGATTAGATAGATAGATTAGATAGATAGATTAGATAGATTAGATAGATAGATTAGATAGATTAGATAGATAGATTAGATAGATTAGATAAGATAGATAGATTAGATAGATTAGATAGATAGATTAGATAGATAGATAGATTAGATAGATTAGATAGATAGATTAGATAGATAGATTAGATAGATTAGATAGATTAGATAGATTAGATAGATAGATTAGATAGATAGATTAGATAGATTAGATAGATAGATTAGATAGATAGATTAGATAGATAGATTAGATAGATAGATTAGATAGATTAGATAGATTAGATAGATTAGATAGATAGATTAGATAGATAGATTAGATAGATTAGATAGATAGATTAGATAGATAGATTAGATAGATAGATTAGATAGATAGATTAGATAGATAGATTAGATAGATAGATTAGATAGATTAGATAGATAGATTAGATAGATAGATTAGATAGATAGATTAGATAGATAGATTAGATAGATAGATTAGATAGATAGATTAGATAGATAGATTAGATAGATAGATTAGATAGATAGATTAGATAGATAGATTAGATAGATAGATTAGATAGATAGATTAGATAGATTAGATAGATTAGATAGATAGATTAGATAGATAGATTAGATAGATAGATTAGATAGATAGATTAGATAGATTAGATAGATAGATTAGATAGATAGATTAGATAGATAGATTAGATAGATTAGATAGATAGATTAGATAGATAGATTAGATAGATAGATTAGATAGATAGATTAGATAGATTAGATAGATAGATTAGATAGATTAGATAGATAGATTAGATAGATTAGATAGATTAGATAGATTAGATAGATTAGATAGATTAGATAGATAGATTAGATAGATTAGATAGATTAGATAGATAGATTAGATAGATTAGATAGATTAGATAGATAGATTAGATAGATAGATTAGATAGATTAGATAGATTAGATTAGATAGATTAGATAGATTAGATAGATAGATTAGATTAGATAGATTAGATAGATAGATTAGATAGATAGATTAGATAGATAGATTAGATAGATAGATTAGATAGATAGATTAGATAGATAGATTAGATAGATTAGATAGATAGATTAGATAGATAGATTAGATAGATAGATTAGATAGATAGATTAGATAGATAGATTAGATAGATAGATTAGATAGATAGATTAGATAGATAGATTAGATAGATAGATTAGATAGATTAGATAGATAGATTAGATAGATAGATTAGATAGATAGATTAGATAGATAGATTAGATAGATAGATTAGATAGATAGATTAGATAGATAGATTAGATAGATTAGATAGATAGATTAGATAGATAGATTAGATAGATAGATTAGATAGATAGATTAGATAGATTAGATAGATAGATAGATTAGATAGATTAGATAGATAGATTAGATAGATTAGATAGATTAGATTAGATAGATTAGATAGATTAGATAGATAGATTAGATAGATTAGATAGATTAGATAGATAGATTAGATAGATAGATTAGATAGATTAGATAGATTAGATTAGATAGATTAGATAGATTAGATAGATAGATTAGATAGATTGATTAGATAGATTAGATAGATAGATTAGATAGATAGATTAGATAGATAGATTAGATAGATTAGATAGATAGATTAGATAGATAGATTAGATAGATAGATTAGATAGATAGATTAGATAGATAGATTAGATAGATTAGATAGATTAGATAGATAGATTAGATAGATTAGATAGATTAGATAGATTAGATAGATTAGATAGATTAGATAGATTAGATAGATTAGATAGATAGATTAGATAGATTAGATAGATAGATTAGATAGATAGATTAGATAGATTAGATAGATAGATTAGATAGATAGATTAGATAGATAGATTAGATAGATAGATTAGATAGATAGATTAGATAGATTAGATAGATAGATTAGATAGATTAGATAGATTAGATAGATAGATTAGATAGATAGATTAGATAGATTAGATAGATAGATTAGATAGATTAGATAGATTAGATAGATAGATTAGATAGATTAGATAGATAGATTAGATAGATTAGATAGATTAGATAGATAGATTAGATTAGATAGATTAGATAGATTAGATAGATTAGATAGATTAGATAGATAGATTAGATAGATTGATTAGATAGATAGATTAGATAGATAGATTAGATAGATAGATTAGATAGATAGATTAGATAGATAGATTAGATAGATAGATTAGATAGATAGATTAGATAGATAGATTAGATAGATAGATTAGATAGATTAGATAGATAGATTAGATAGATAGATTAGATAGATAGATTAGATAGATAGATTAGATAGATTAGATAGATTGATTAGATAGATTAGATAGATTAGATAGATTAGATAGATAGATTAGATAGATAGATTAGATAGATAGATAGATTAGATAGATAGATTAGATAGATAGATTAGATAGATTAGATAGATAGATTAGATAGATTAGATAGATTAGATAGATTAGATAGATTAGATAGATTAGATAGATTAGATAGATAGATAGATAGATAGATAGATAGATAGATAGATAGATAGATAGATAGATAGATAGATTTGCCTAAACCCAGCCCTAAATAAATTGGCTGTGTGATTGAGCTCAGGATTTAACTGGTATATAGTTTTTCTGCCCTAAAGTGATAATAGAATACAATATCTGGGTCTGTTTTTTAAGAACAAATGTTGAGCATTTTTGACAGAAGCATGTACATGTATTTTCTGTGCAGTCGTTGTAAATGCATGTTTTTGTCTATTTAAAATGTGTAATAAATTTTGTATCTGTTGAGATATACCTTTGTAAATCGCATGGCCTTAACTTCTATGGTGACCAAGAAATGACTATAGAATTAAAATAAATATTTGCCTGAAGGGTCATCATTGATGGAGACACATTGCTCTCTTCCGTTCCCTCCCCAATCGGAGCAGGCAGACCATCAGAAAACGAAATAACTTGGAGGGAAGCCCTGGCAGTTAACATCACGGCCTGCCTAGAAGCCACTCTCATAGGAATCCTGCAAATGCCAAATTCAAATCTGTCCCAGGCATGTGTGTACCTAACAGAATATATTTCTTATTGCGCTGAATTCCAAAAAGTCGAGTATTCAGCTGAGGCGCGAGCCGAATATTTTCTTTATCTAAAGTTAAACAGCAGGTCTTCTAAAATGAAATATAAAAAACGACGTTTTCGTATGCTTTTATTCCTCTCATTTTCCGGTGCACTTGAAAACTTGGACACTATCAGAAAAAAGGTTGATTTACATTTACTTCAATGAATAAACGTATTTTCCTGTAAACAGTACCCAGCTCACAAGAATTAGAAAATGTCTTTTACAAAATGTAATTCAGCGATAACTGCATGAAGCTGCCTTGCTGTGACCCTAATGGACGCCAGCCCCGCCTCCTCCTTCTCGGTACACTAACACATGTAATGGAATGGTTCCCTGGAGACATCACACAGACTCAGATGAATGCATTCCACATCATCTGAATTCGGCCAACTTTAAAATATTTGAAAATAAATTGCGTCATTTCACTGAGAGTTATGTTTCAGAACAGGAGAAATTGCTTGACAAACTCTCTCGAGCAAGGGGACTTTTCAGCTGACTTATGTCACGTGATATGTCTGACCTTAATTCTATGACATGGCGTTTGCAACAATGTGTAACACTCAAGTCAAAAGCAGTGTTTATGATTTTTCTGTGGTCCATTAAATCTCTAAAAATCTGCACACGGGTGGAGAGATTAAATGGACATTTTTAGCTCAATATGAATGCGAACACATATAAAGCAAGTTATGTTTTCATATTACGATTGTAACAGCAGTTTAGCACAGTAAGGAACGTCTGCCCATCTCTTATTCGGCCTCAGGAAGATGAACGCCTGAGTTGGTTATACTGGGATTCAAACATTTGTTCCTCAGGACATAGGTAGTTCCGGGCAGTAACCTACGGTGCACGTACAGGTAGGTATTCTATGTATACTGACCCATGTTAATTGGGAAGCTATCCTTGATTTCACTTTCTTTAGGTTGATGGTAATCATGCAGCTTTGCAGCAAGTCTGTCCTCCCTCTCCTTAGTTTTAGATGACCGTACATAGATAGCATCACTGAAGTGGATGACCTCGAGAACTAGGAAAGAAATGCAGTCCATTCCTGAGATATATGAGCTCCAGAATATCGTACAATTTGTACTCATTTTTCGGGATTATAAATTCACTTTTTACAGATCCTGGGGAAATATATTTCTCTTGTGTTGCTGTATCAGTCTCTCAATAAGATCTTGCTGGGAGACATTAGTCTTCCTTTCTGCACTTTACAACCACACAAACAGATGTGCGTTACTCAGTAACTGACTGCATTATGATAAATCACAGCCAGTCAAGGATCAATTTTCTCATGCACTCTGGAGTCCACAACACACAGAGGGCCTAATTACAATGTCAGAAAGAAAGCCTCCACCTTCTGGTCGGCGGCTTTCAGACCAACATTGTGAGTTTAAAGTTCAACCGCGGTATTAAAATGACGGTGGTTGAAGTTTCAACCTCCCGGGCAATCCGACTCGGTTCCGATGGGCTCAAGGAGCACGTCGGCTAGTTGTAAAGGCCTCATTACCCCTTAAGGATGGTGTTTCCGCCGTCAGGATCCTGATGACACTTTCCAACAGAAGTTCCATGTTGGCCTTTTCCGACATGGAACTGCTGTCGGAAAGTGCCTTTGGGGGCCCCTATTAGTGACACATTGCCCCCTGGCCCTCTGCATATGGCCCTCGGAGCACATATGGAGCCTCCCTTCTCATCCCTGCACCGTGAGGCAGGCACTGTGCGGTACCTGCCACATGGTGCAGGGATGTTTAAAAACTTTCCTCTTTTCAATGGGAGCTTGATCTGTGGGTGGTTTCGGCCCACCCCACAAGCTCCCATTGAAAAATGGAAGTTTGTGACCGCACCATCCTAATTGCAGTATCGGAACCGCCGAGGTTCTCAATCCGCAGCAATGTCAGTCCGAGGCAACTTTGACTGACCTCGTAATCAGAGCATGAGTATCATGACCTTTGGTTGCATGTGGACTCATTCAGACAAATAAGTTGGCTGAAACCAAATATTTTTATTTGAGCTGAATATCAGTGTATTTTCCTTCAACAACATGTGCAGCAACTGGTCATACAATATTCAAGGCAATCTTGAACCACGGTCTTTTTTGAACATCTACTGGCGGACAATATTAGATTTATCACTATTGGTAAGTTAGGTATAGTATAACTTTCCTCTCTGTCATGACATCAGTACACAGCCACCAGAATTGAGCTCGAACCCTTTTTTTGATAAGGCTTGTACAAAAAAATGACTTTAATGGTCGAGGTCAATTAGCTTGTCCTACAGTGCTTGGGGAGGAACAACCTCATCATTTCTGCATATTCCGTCTTACAAGATACACAGTTAATTCCTAACTTCACAGTATTTCTTCATCAAGAGAAGATAAATGAGGACACCCATTTAAAAGAAAGCATTCAACAACTATTTGCTTCACCGTCAACCCATTCCTCCTGATCCACCCCTGAAGTGTCAATTGGGAGAATGGTGTCCATGCATGCTTCATCCAATATTGGGGTTGTGTTAAAGGAAGACAAGGTAAGCAGTCTGTGGCTAATTTATTTGGATAGAAATATGTTCTAGGGTAAAATTGTACCCTTCTAAATCCAGTCACCTATGGATATAATTAGTGAGTTTCTTTGAAAACCTTTGGAAGGGAATGCAGTCCCTAGGAGTTGGTGGCCTGTATGAATAACAAAGGGTGAACCCCATAAGAAAAAGCAGAAATATCTAGCAGTTGAAAAGCAAGCTAATGCCTCTTTCTCTACCACAGAATAGTTCAGTTCAGGAGCTTTCAAGGATTGGACAGCTAAAGTAATTGAGTAGGTCTCTGAAAGGGAACACCACAGAAGCAAAACATTTCCCAAATTTTGAATAAAATTCCACCATACATAAAAAAGAAGGATTTCAATTTCTACTTGTTCTTCGCCTCAGGGGCTTTCCCTAGAGCGTCCACCAAACTACATTTGGGTTTAACACCCTCCCTAGACAAGGTGTGGTGCAAATAGGATACTGGTCCTACTGCAGTTTGGCATTTGTCCTACTTAACCAAGAATTGGTCATAACTCAGTCTACACATCTACCCTCAATTTATTGTTGTGCTTAATAATATCCTTTCAGTGAATTAAAATGTAATCTTGGCAACAAAGCGTCTGCATATTCATTTAAGCGCTACATAAAAAAATGCTGAAAATGTTCTTATATTAATTGATATATGTATTGGTAGTAATGATATAGCAAGGAGTTTGCCAATGCATTTCCAAATCAATTAAGCATGTTGAAAAACTTCCAGCCTAAAATTAAGCTTAAAGATCATGCTGTCCTGATAGTTCATAAAATATGCTCTATTGCCCTTTTCGTGAAAGGACCACTTGAATAGGAACTACATAGACTTAGCAATTGAAATGTAATTGAAGCCATTGATTACACAGAGTGGCTCTCTCCTATTGTAATTGCCCATAAATCATGAGGGGAAATGATTAGACTGTGTGGATCTTAGATGTTTGAACTCAGACATATGAGTAGAAAGCTCTCCCCTTCTGTAAAGCATATTACCAAGTTGAACCTAATCCTGATTCATCTTACTGTTTTATTAGGCTTAAACACATGCAGTTTGGGTTAGCCTCAGAGGCTTCTGTTTTTCCAAAAAGTACGCATAGTCTAAAAGTAAATGAATATCTCAGCACATGTCAACTTAAATAAATGTAGATGGATGCGTCTCATGTAGAAAGTAACAAAAATAATATGTTGAGGGGCAATTGGTAAAATGGCCTCTTTAGGTAAAGGAAAACCATTTAAACAGAGTGAAGTATAGTGTATGGTTGTAAAAACCACAGTACAAAGTAGCAGGGCTCATAACACCAATGAGGGGGATATAAATACTGGTAGACTACTCCATTAGCAGACAAAGTAACCAGTTTCAATCACGTATTTGTAAAAAATGATCCAAGATGAGGGGCTGTGATAAGAATTCCCCAAAAATATAGGAAAAGATTTTTTAGGGAAGGAATAATGTGCAAGTCTCAACCATACAAAAAAAGATGCGAGTATACCGCTCTGTGGCCTCACAATTACTTCAAATGGACCCAACTCGGACTAACCTGTGTAAGGGCGTCATTACCAGTACTAGTGAAACACATCCGCGGGGTCAGTTGGCGCACGACACTGATGTAGTGTGATATGCAAAAATAGAAGAAGGACCAACAGTGGTCGTATGCCTCTCCATCGCCGCAATTTTGAAAGGGCGTCTTGTGAAGAAAGATAATAGAATATAAAAGGTCCAGATTGTTTCATGCACTGAAATAGTCTTATTTCTTATAAAATCAGTAGAAAAAAAGGGATGAATTTATATAGAACTGCTCAAGGGTGCAAACAAAAAAACGTGGGGGAGAGAACTTACAAGAAACGATGGAAGTAGATCCATGCATAAAGCCGCCATATTGTAAGTGATAAGTTTGACCAAGACACAAGGATGTATGTGGGTCGAGTGATGAGGAATCCATAAGTCATATCAAAACATAATACTATGTTATTGCACATAAGTTGTATGCAGTAAATGAAGCAGGACTAGTGATGTAAAAACAAGGACAGCTATGAGTCCATTGTTATTCACGAGCATCCTGGTAACTAAAGTCATTGTAACAGTCAGCATGTATAAACGATCAAATGACACATAGCAATGATCAATCCATATACTTCAACAAATTACTAAAATAGGGCAACATTTAAGGCCTCATTACGATATCGATCGGAAAGACTGTCCGACCGACTCGCCCTCGGAAACATTCCGACCAACTTGACTGAGAGCTAGTCGACCACCGTATTACGATGCATGGCATGTAAAACTCCAGCTGAGTCGGTCAGAAACCATTCCGCCCGACCGTATCTGTCGGAAACAAGTCCGAACCGACTGAGTCAGTCGGAAATGCCGCCGCATAGGCATTCCACTTACGAATAAGACTCGGTTGACCCGCCAAACAGATTACAATGCATCCAAGGCGGTTTCAGAACCATGTCAGTTTGTGTTACACATGGCAAGTGTAAAACGCCAACATCAGTCAGAACAACAAGCATAGGCAGTGCCAAATAAAAACAACAATAAAAAATATGTTAGGCATGCTTACCAATCCACCTATAAAAAGAGCAAAAAAAGTGATCATGAACCTCTGCTCAACACTACTGCTGCCAGCCCATTTAGGAGTCTGTCTTCATTCCCTGCTCTCTGCCTCGCACACACTCACACACTTCATCCACCATACAAATTACACTGATCCCTTTTTTGTTAAATACCTTCTTTCAAACACACCCTCAATTTTACATTCACCCTCACCATGCCCCAGAGGAAGCAGCCCCATTTCACAGATAAGTTGATAGTGCTTGTAGATGAAATAGTCAGAGCACAGCCACATTTATTTGGGACCGTAGTCCAATAGACCCCCCTCACGCAGAAAAATAGGATGTAGGACAGGATAGCCAGCAAGGTGAATGCTCTCACTGGAGGATGTCAGGAGAAGGTGGTATTAAGTCAGAAGGAGGGTCAGAAAACAGTTAGCAGAAGAACATGCAAGCTCACAACGGACTGGTGGTGGCCCTTCTGCACCATCTGTGCACTTCGCTTCCTGGGAGTAGAAGGTGCGTGCCATCCTTCCGCCAGAGAGCGTCTATGGACTCACAGAAGGACCAGAGTCTGGTGAGTAGCTACTCCACATTCCACTAAAGTTAGCAATTACACCTCTAAAGACATCATTGTAAAGGACCCAGTTAACTAAATGACCGTTTTCAGATTTTTTAAAAACTCTAGTCAATGAGCATGTCATGTGTTAGTCATATAGATAAACCACATACCTACAATGACAATGAAAAGGCTTAAAAACTATTACCATTTACACCCTTCTTCCAAACTCACATCAAGGCTTTGTGCTCCAAACACCAGTCCCCAGTGTCAGCCATCTTGCCAGCACATTTCCACTTACTCTCAGTAAAGCTGAGTCCCAGATAGGCTGATTGGGATGGGTGGGAAGGCGTGTGTGGGCCCAGGCCTGATGGGAGTTGTAGTGACAGCAAACACTCCTCCTCCCCCCACACAGCACAACAAGCCCACCTGGAACTCAGCTCTCCTGACAGTGAGTGGAAATGTACTAGCAAGATGGCTGACACTGCTCCATAGTGTCTGGAGCAGAAGGCCTTGATGGGAGTTGTAGTCAAGGCAGACTACAAGCACCACTGTCAGACATCCTAATAGTACATTTTGAACCACTGTGAGGAAAGCACAATTCATGCTGGGCTGGTTGGGTTGGGTGTGAAGGTGTGTGTAGGACAGGGCCTGATGGTAGTTGTAGCTATTTCGAATACTCCTCCTTCCACCCAGCCCGGCTAACTCCTCAGGGCCTATGCCTACCTCACAGTGAGGGGATGTGGACTAGCAAGATGGCTGACACTGCTTCATGGTGTGGAACTTGAAGCCAACTCCCATCAAGGCCTTGTGCACCAAACACCAGTCACGAGTGTCAGCCATCTTGCTAGTAGACTTCCGTTTACTGTCAGGTAGCCATAGGTCCAGATGAGCTGTTTGGGCTAGTTGGGAGGAGGAGTGTTTGCCCTAGCTCCATCTCCCATCAGGCCCGGTCCTAAACACACAGTCCCACCCAGCCCAAACAAACCATCTGGAACTATGCTTTCCTGACAATGAGGGGAAATGTACTGTCAAGATTGCTGACACTGGGGACTGGTGTTTGTTGCACAAGGCCATGATGGGACTTGTGGTCAATTCAGACACCAGGCAACAGTATCAGACATCTTGGAAGTATACTTCCTCATTGTCAGAACACCACTCTTCCTGGTGGACTGGTTGAGCTGGGTGGGAGGAGGAGTGTTTACACTGACTCCATCTCCCAACAGGCCCTGTCTTCCACACACCTTCCAACCCAGCTCAACCAGCCCACCAGGAAAAGTGGTGTCCTGACAATGAGGGAAAGCAAACTGAAAAGATGTCTGACACTGGTGCCTGTTGTCTGACTTGACCACAACTCCCATCATGTCCTTGTGCTTTGAACAGCAGTACCCAGAGTCAGCCATCTTGCCAGTACACTCCCAGTGACTGTCAGGAGAGCATGGTTCCTGGTGGGCTTTTGGTGCTGGGTGACAGATTATTTGAGGTGCAGTGGACATTTACATTAATGATTGTCTAATTTCTGTACCCACAGGGCGAGCTGGGAATACCACTGGACCAAATGAGGACAGCCAGTCCCAGACTCTGGCTGACCAGGAGCTCTCGGGCCAGGAAGACTCTCACACATTCTCAGACAACGAGGATCAACCTGGCCATCAGTTTTGGGTCGGCACACAGCACCAGCAGCTACAGCAGGATCCACTGTAACCACTCCCGCCTCAGCTGACAACACCCAGCAGACCCCTACCCTGACGGACACAGCAGCCCTTTACACCTCCAATAGCACAGCAACCCAGAGCACTCTGGACTTGACCAATAACAACACCCTTGTCAATTAGGAAGGAGGCTCTGTGTTGACTGTGCCACCAACAACTGTGTTTGCCCGGTGGGTATGGGTGGTGGGAGGGGCTGTGTGGATCTACGCCATCAAGCATCTCGTGCTGCCAATAATGAGCACCCAAACCTCTCCCGAGTGATTATGTCTACCAGAATTACCAGGGAGAATTGGGCCAGGTAATAGGGATCCTAGATAACATCGAGCAGCTGCAAGCAGGCCAAAACACAGGCTGGGCACGTTCAATCAAAAAATTGACAACATGACTGGGGTGCTGCAGGACATTGGTACCAGCCTCCACCAGATTGCAACTCACTTGACCACACCCCCATGTGTGCCCAAAACATCTGGTGCATCAATATCAACTTCTGCACAAGCCACAGGGAGGGACATGTAGTCTGGGGGAGAGTCCCCAGGAGCCTACAGCTGTGGATCCCCAAACCAAACATGGTAAGGGTCATCTGAGGAAAAATCAGTGAGAGTCAGATGACATTGCACCACCCCCAGGATGTGACAATGTGCCCTTGATATCCTACAGTGTGTGCCAAGTGTTTAATTTGTTGACTGTCATAAATAACTGTCCCACATTGGATGGAGGCTCAAAGTTGGACTTTGGACTCAAATACCTGTGGCTTTACCTTGGAGAATTTCATCTACAAACACTATCAGCTCCTATCTGCACAGTCTGTTTTTTCATTGTGAGTGCACCACCATTGTGTGGCTTTATTTTTTCACTTTATGCCCAAAAACAAAACACTTTACACCAAAATACTTGTTCATGTCATGACTTTGAATTCCAAATGTACATTCTGCCGGGGTGACTGGGTTGTGCAGTGGTGTCAGTAACCATGGCTGGAAGGGGTATCCAGAGTCTCCTACACTGAACAAAGACTTCAGTTGTCTGTTTGATGTCAGGTTTAGTAAACTTGATGTAGTGGTCCAGGTAGTCGAGAAATGCCTGCAACACATCCCGAAGGATATTGCTGAACATGGGCTGGGACATTCAACCCAATGTTGCCACTGTGTACTGGAGTGTTTCTGTGGCAAAGAAATGCAATGCTGCCATCACCTTCACCTTGGGGGTCTGTGCTGTAGGATAAGTGCTACCAGTCTGCAAATGAGGTGACAACTGCTGGCACAACTCATCAATTGTTGCCATTGTGAAATGATATTTCTTGATTATGTCCCATTCTTCCATTGTTTGTAGGTCTGGAAAGGGCCTGTACACTGGAGGCTGTCTGTGATACCTATGTGTAGAGTGTAAACACAGTTGGTGGTAGTTCACAATGTCCCAAGCAACATGCACTTCGACAAACAGCAAATCGAAAATGACCACACCTAAAACTGGATGTCAATGGAAATACACATTTCAATTAATGTGATTGTCCTCACATACATATCACAGCATACTGATCCTTGCTGGACATGTTTACGAGGCATGATGACACAGCAATTAGAGTGCAGTAGTGTAAACTTCACTAGTGTCTGCCACTGTTCATGTAAAGCTAGCATGGCATACTCCACAACTCACAACTAAATAAGCCTAGATATAGTTTTGTGAGAACTATCACATGGTTCAAATGTACCCACAATAGGATCATGTAATGCCTGATATGTGGGACACCACATACACGCAGCGTCTCACAATGGTAATCTTGCACACTACTGTCACAGGGTGAAGACTGCCATGTTGTCATTACACATACAATCACATACACATGAATACATTAATCAATATATTTGACACGTATGTTTATTTAAAGGTAATTATATTTTTGTTTCCTGATATTTCTGTAGATGTAGGTTAAAATCAATATTTTTTACAATTATATTTGTGTTCTCGATATTTGTGATTTTACTAGATAATTATAGGCAGTTGATATTTGCGTTATTGGTATTTAATTTCCTATAATTTTGTGTTTTGATATCATATGCAACGATATTATGTCAGCGATTCTGTCTGGTTAGTGATTTGGTTTGAAAACTGCAGTTTTACTTTACAATACATTTACAAGCATTTGGTGTCAAAAACCAGTGTGCACACATATTCCATGAGCATTACAATGAAGGGACTAGAGTGCCATAAACTTGAGGAGGAGGAAGATCCTAACCATAGCATTGGCAAACTACGAGAGGTGGAAAGCTTTCTATAGGTCTTTGCAAAGGTTGCACACAAAAAAAACATTGCAACTTGGCACACCCCAAGTGCTTCAACTATATCCTTAAGAGTGAATCCGCCTCTGACCCCAATATTTCAAAGCATTATTACAAGACTCACTGAGAGGGGAGCACCTAGTGATTTCTTCAAAGAGAGGAACAGGATTATACAGCACAAGGATTTCAGAACTATTCAATAGAAGGAGGAGATGTTTTCTCTTTTTCTTTCTAAACATGAATGTTGATTCACAAACATACTAGGGGTATTGGAAATAACATTATGAACCTTTTGACAAATGATGACATTGCAGGGTTGAACCCGTAGCCTTCCTATCATCCCTCAGTAGCCATACGAGGGGTGTGTGTGTGTAGGTAAATGTGTGCATTTGTGGGATGGAGTGTGAAAACCAGAAACCACACACCAAAAGATGATTATTAGTTAGTTGATAGTCAGGATTCATTGTGACATTTTACCAATATATATATATATATATATGTATATATATATATATATATATATATATATATATATATATATATATATATATATATATATATATATGAAAAAAATTGAAATTAGAAATTGAGTTATGATATGGGCTCAAACATGCAAGACCTCTACAATTTGCAAGTTTAGAGCACAAGGCACAGTACAATTGTTGTAGCTCCTGTTGCAGACCAGATAATCACCTTGCATACCATATGATTGAGTGCCAACACTCTCAGGTACAGGTTAATTTCTTCTTGCTCCTTCTGGAGGCTTTTCTCCGGCATGCTTCACAATTTAGTGCCCTTCTGTGCCTCCACATATACACTCTCTCTGCCATCTGCTGTACTCCTTCTCATACTTGGACTTTAGATGTATTTGCAGGGTTTACATGTCGAAGTGGTAGGGACCTCTTGTCACCCGGCTCAGTTTCACCTTGCAGAGTTTGCATGTAACTCTATTTCTTGCCCTCTTGCTGGGTAAAACAAATCCCTAAAGCCAGATTTTGTCTCTCTTTCATCCTCAAAGCACTGTACATCTTCTTCCTCCTGTGCGGATGCAGCTAATGTTCATGGAATGTCTCCCTCTCCTGACTGTGCCTTGCTAAAAGAAAATGCAAAAAGAACAATTGATGGACAGAATGTTGAACAATGTCAACCATTCACCCCAGTACAGAGATCTGGGCCTAAATCTATTGTGATTTGCTCCCCATGCCATTCCAGTTTAAACTCAGCCATATGCAAATCAGTCTTGACTCTATGGGAACAGTCCAGCCTGAACTGCCAGGCCAGGTTCTCCCTGGACCGGGAAACAAGCGTCCTAGGACTGGTTTCAGGGTTTCAACCCTCATCAGCCAGGATAGCTTAACTCCAGTGGCATGGAGAGCAGGGGACCCAGGTCTGAGCATACCCATCCCACTCGGGGTGACAAAAGCAAAAAGAACAATTGATAGACAGAATATCAACCATTCACCCCAGTACAGAGATCTGGGCCTAAATCCATCGAAAAGCAAGCAGTGGCTTGCTAATCTGCTTCTCAGCACATAGTGCTTCAGCCAGGTATTGCCAGGTATTCTTGTTGGGAAAGGCTATCTGAGTTGGTAGCTAATCAGGATCTTAAAATTGTATTAAAAATGTTAAATGTAAAAGAAGTACAGGCGTCCTTGCTAGGTAAATGCGGTTACGAATAGGGCCACAGACTTGGTGCTTACACAGACAGGGCCATCTATATATCAATAACATGTAGTTCATTTTACACACCCTCCTTAAAGTTTTGGTAGTAGATAGACTAGTCATTGGGCCACAGTCTCGACACTTAAAATTGGCCAGAGATTCCATAAACCAAAGAGAGCACCCGCAGTACACAGTTTAGATATTATGGCTGTACACTGGTAGCACCATCTCAGGTGTATCAAGTCTGTAGCTTAGTTGTCAAGACAGCCGACTACTAAGTTAAGTGAATGTGTGTGTGTATGTGTGTGTTAGTGTGTGTGTGTTGAGTCTGCAACCTTAAAAAATAGCCTTAGGAGTACCGCATATGGACGCATTTTTCTTTTTATTAGTTTGGGGGGTCCATTGAGAGTTCCCTACTAACGGCTGGTGGTCAGGTTGTGCTCACCCAACCCTCTTATGTGCCCTTTCCTTTGTTTACTTTAGAACACCAGAACCGTGCCCTGCATCCTGTAATGGCGGCCACAAAAGTATGTGTTATTATTTAGGGGGTCCATTGAGACTCCCCTACTAGCGACTGGTAATCAGGTTGTGCTCACCCAACCCCCTTATGGGGCCTTTCCCGTTTTTTAGGTCTCGCTTACGCAGCGTGCATGCGCTGCATAAGAAAGACCTTTAGCCGTCGGCACAGCTTTGAGGGCAAAAACGTGCACGTGTTGCATTGCTTCCAATGGCAACACGTGCACGTATGGAGATTCCCTTGCGGGAGTGAGCGGCGCCATATAGTGGAGCCATATGGTCGCAATCATCGCGCCTTGCTGCTCGCTCCCACAGGCCCCCTCCCCCTGCTGCCACGCGAGGCGTGCTCTTGTGCTGGTTTCATATTGTTCCCTCTCTTGTCCACAATATATTTGTCGAATGCAGGCTGTCATCCCGTTTTACCGTGTCACCCTTTCCCCCACGCCTTTGAAGAATTTGGTTTGAAATGTTAATTTTACGTTGTGCTGTTAACAATGTTCATTTTTTTTAAATATTGTTTTGCTTTACTTATTTACCGTTTCCGAATCGCTTACGTAGTTGCCAAGCAAAGATTTCCACATTCCCTCCTTCAGGTACAGTGGAATGAAACGGGCCCTGCTGCTTGTCAAGAATCCTGGAGGTAACCCCGAAACGTATATCCGGAGTGCCAATGGATAATTTGCAACTCAACTAATACAAATATGAGAATCTCAAGTGCACGAGTAGGACGAGAGAAGCAGTGCTACTTAAGTGCACAAAGGTGACAGCAGTTAGTGCAAGGTCCCTCTAATTTGCGTATGATGTGACATCCTCACAGAAGTATCATCCATTGGCCATTAATCCTCTGGCATCTTTCATGCGACTTTGCAAGAAGCAACTTTCCTGGGTCAGGTATCAGTAAAACGATAACATTAATAACAGTAATACAATAATTGCATGTCTTTTAAAGTTCTGTTAAATGGAAATACATTGTGTTTGTCACAGTACATGGAAAAGTGAGGTCCGCGTCTGTCCAAAATTGTTGTCTTTATGCAAACGTTAACAAATTGTTTCCAGGTTAGTGCAGTGCTATGTATGTATACTCTGTTTGTATGCAGCTGTTTTCAAAATTGGAGGAGGGTTGAGGTTGTCTTGATGGACATGGGGATATCGTTCCTGGACCTTGGTGTATAGAAGAAGGCCCTTTACTTTTTTATTTTCTTTTCTTGCACTTATATCTCCAATCTGAAGGTGTCTTAGGTACCAGAGTGCTGAGAGCCACCAGCGGGGGTGAGCTTGTCATCCAAGTAGGCAGGGATGCCAGCTGAGCTGGTGCTGTGGGTAATGCCGACTGACAAGGAGAGGCCATGGAGTTCCTTCAGGGTGTGGGTAAGGTAGTCATATTTGTTCCTGCCCTAACAAGATATGCTATAAGCATGTAAGCTGCCCTTAAACGGGGGCAATGCGTTAAAATTCCAAAACGATTTCCAGATAACTAGTGCAGGATAAAATATGTGGCACAAACAATTTTTGAGCAAGAAAGATATGAAAGCAAACAAGCTATTTGAAAATAGTTTGACTTCTAGTAAAGGCATGACTCAAGTCACTGTAAAACGAAACATTCGGATCTAGTGAGATAAACGTGGGTTCTGATACATTTGCCTTTGTTTGTAAGACTAATAATCACAGGTCAGTCCTTGGAATAAGGCAATGGTGTGTTGTAAAACAAAACCAAATTTAGGGCTTTCAACGACAGTGATTATTAGCATCTTGTTTTATTTTATTTTTTAAATTTTATTTGAGCCCGATCTAGCAATGTTAAACGTGCACCAGTATGAAATGTCACGTATGCTAAAATGTTTCAAATGTGTATGCCCTGAACCATGGCTACAAGGACCCTAACCATATCCCCTGCCTCGTCACTCCCCAACTCCCCAGCAGCCTTTAAAAGTTCTAATAATAATTAGTGTATATATATATATATATATATATATATATATATATATATATATATATAAGGTTCCAGGGTGCATTTTGTGCTTTTGTAAATAAGCATGATGCAGATTAACCTTTTTAAGATATATCTCCTGCATTTTACACTGCATTTATTTATTATATTTCCCCCCAGTTTTGCAGCACACTTGAAAAGCATGTCTGTGAAAGCTTTACACCAATAAATTCAATGGCCTACGCAGTCATAGTCAACCTTTATTGTTAGATTAATTAAAATCATTACCTAGTGCTAGTGCAATAAGATCTGTCAATTAAAGAAGAACAGTGCAGTAAGTAAAGTGCAAATGCAAAAAAAAATCAGTTAGTTTTAAAATGTGTACTTTAAAAAGAGAGTGTGGTAAGTTAAAACTAAGATAGAAATCAAAAACGTTCAGATACAGTTCAAATGTTCCAATGCACACAGACCAGTTTGTAAAAGGAATATGCTTGGATTTCTGTCCGGGCGACAGTTAAGTAGCTGTTGCCTTGTTTATGGTCCCCACTCATGGAGGTGTTCAAAAGAAAAGCCTAATCGGGGCATTGTGAGTCCCAAAGGAAGGGAGCCTTAGTGCAGATAAAGAAAACCTTTGAAGTCAAAATTCAAAGTAAAAACCATACAAGTGTATTCAAAATTAGGAAGTATTGCAGAAGGTAAGAAGTAGTTAGTGAATATTGCAATTGTGAGAGGTTTTAACATAAGAGAATTGTCCATAATTAAAATATAGTTGAGTAATGAACTAGCACAAATTAATTTATTTGTAAGTTAAGGGAAAGAGATAAATTATTAGACAGTCTACCTTGGAGACTGTCTGTTCAAAGCAAAAGTCTGATTACAAAGTGATAACTTCGACAAGTGGAAGCTCGGTATGAAAGCATGGAAAGGGCCTGGCACACATCCCAAACAAGCATTGGCATAGCCAATAGGTCTCGCCTTTGGGACCTCATAAGTGTTTAGCCATGCAACAGTTGATGTTGTTGCACCAAGGATATTGTGCTGGATAACTAAACACTTATAAGGTCCCAAAGGCGAGACCTGTTGGCTATGCCAATGCTTGTGTTTTTAGTCCTTTTAAGTCCTCTTGTTTGTGCGTCCATAGGAACCAACTGCTCATACTAGCTATTTGAGCCCATCTGGGATGGGGTGAGGTGCCTGATGTCGGCCAGCATGAGCAGTGTTAGCCTGCCCACTGAGAACCACGATGCCTGCCTTTTGCTGCCCAGCATTGTGCTATCATCCTGCACGACGTGGTGGCCAGAGATGCAGCCTTGAAGGCTCCATTGGATCTACATACACAGGAGAAACCTCGCTTGCCACCTTAGGCACAACCAGACTAACATCATGTTTGTGACCAAAGGAACTTTTTTTTTTTAAAGATGCTTGTACATTGCTTTATTCCATGCATCTAAAATTCGAGCAGTATTTTGTTTCAAATTAAATTAAAAAAATAGTTTTAATGTAATCATTAAATTAAAGCAGTATTTCACATGCAACTTTATTTTTAAATGTACGTTGTTCCTGGCCACAAAATGGAATCAGGGGCATAACTTTACATGTCTAATAAATCAGCATTTGTAGAGCGTGGCACTGTCACCCCTGGGCATATATGGGCACTGGGGTGCGAGGTCTTGAGGAAATGAGGGGAAGAAACTAGCAGAAAAATTCAAAACGGAGGACAGAAAAATGAGCGATCAGAAAGGGAACAAGCATTGGCATGGCCAATAGGTCTCGCCTTCCGGACCTTATAAGTGCTTCGGTATCCAGCACAATATCCTCGGTGCAACAACATTAACTGTTGCATGGCTAAACACTTATTCGATCCCAAAGGCGAGACCTATTGGCTATGCCAATGCTTGTTACTTTAGGACACCGGAACCAGGGCCTGCATCCTGTAATGGCAGCCACAAGAGTAATCTTACTCTTGTGGACAGCCAATCCATTATGTTGCCAGCAATTTATTCTCTGCTTTCAAGATGGCTGAAGCATTGTGTGACATGACATTATGATTCAACTCGCATCATATCACATACCTTGGCATTTTGAAAGTATTGAACATTGCTTACTATATTAAAACATGGCCAATTACAATAATTAGTACAGAAATCAATTGGTCCCAACGGGATTTTTTCAACATAAATAGTGTCAAGAATGTATGTAGAATGGACACTCAAAATGGTTCACAAACTGTTGAGTTGTATCATTTCAACATCAATATATTCTCTTTTTAAGACAATATAATAAGTTGCTCCAGAGTAAATAGGAAAGTGACTGGAAAAGAGTGCTTGTGGTATAGATCAAGTGAAAGACAGAGATTGTAGGTAAAATCAATATATAGATATTCGTTATGAAGAACGCCTATCCGGAATTTGCTTATAATACTGATATACAATATCTTCATTAACAATTTGTGGCTTGGAACAGAATATAAGAAACATATTTCCAGTATAGGTAATAGGTATGTGTCAACGTTTAGACCCCAAGTGGGAAGTAGGCCAAGCAAACTCCTCAATGGGGGGGTTTTCATTGGGACAGGGTAAGAAGCAACCTGTACAATAAATGAAATGAGGGAGAAAAAATCAGTTCCTTATTCTAAGGAGTGTCTGTTTAGGGTACTCATAACAAGGGAATAACTGACCAAAACCACATAAGTCAGATACTGGTGATCGGCCAAGTATACTAGACCAGCCGGCTCCTGAGGGCCGAGAACTCTTTTATTTTTAACTGTAGGAGTCCACAAGGCTCCAGCCCCAAGATATGCTGGAAGGATAAGGCATACCTATTAGCCAGAAATGTATATACATACTAAACTTATTTTAAAACCCAAGGTGAGAAAACTCACCTAAATAGGATTCTTGTGAGTGTCCAAATCACCCTTATGGCATTCATAAGGTGGCCTCAAACAGCATTGCTGAAGTCCAGATCAGATCAATTGTCAGAAAGGTTACTGAAATTAAACATAACCTGGGTAAAGATACTGGCTAGTACTTGGAAATCTGCAAAATGCAATATTTAAAGGTGAAGAAAGAAAAACAAGGTACTCACCCCGCAATGGCAAGGATCCTAGAGTAGAAATTAATCCCTTGGCTGCTAACGTGTTATTCGAAAGGCCAAAGTTTCATTCAAAAGGGGGACGATTGAATCGGTTCTGGAAATATAAACAAAATTGAAAATATATTCAATTAAAAATTAAAAGGACAAAGGGCTTGAATAAGTCGAATCGCTATTGTGACTCGGTATAGTGGCAAAGGCTTAGCATTACAAGGAATATGCCAGAGCCCAGCTAAATCATCTCAAAACGTACCTGCCCCATTTGTCAGAACTGACGTACAGCGATGAGGAGGAAGGAGGAGAGATTGACTAAATAGAGATCGGCACGTCAACGTGCACGCGCTGTGAGAGCTAGCAATGCAGTCGCTGGCTGCAAGCTGTGAACGGCGTCAGTGGACGTCATGAGATGGGGTGTGGTACTAACAGCTGACGGAAGTCCACGATGGCTCATAAATGAGCGAAACTGTGTTACAGCGGCCATACAAGTGCAGGCTGAATCGTGCCGTGTCAAAGCAGCATGAGGTTTGGTATAACGAGGTATTGTCTGTGTCACGAAGCGCAACAGTGTAAGATGTTATAGGACTGGTGTACATTGTCACTTAACGAAAACATTGCTAAAAGATACTAGGTATAAAACACAATATTCTGAGAAAACGAGTTTTGGGTACAAAATTCCATTCCTCGTAAATCATACAAAATTGCAACAAGCGTCAGAACAGACTAGCATAGCGGATTACATAGGACTTATCTCTAAACAGATATATGTGAGGCATAATGTTACATATACATATATATATTAACAATTGCCCGAAAAAGATCAGCAATGTAATTGTATGGGTCGGGGCAGACCAACGTCCTTGCCGATATTGGGACAAGGTAAATGCATGAAGGGAGAAACCGATGGGTGTAAATCCATAAGGTAAAAGAAGATAATGTGGAGTAACATAGCATAATATTTTTCATTTTACATATTGGCATATTAGGAATAAGGTGACATAGATCATAAGAGATGCTGCATAGGTCTAAACAGAACTAGTGGTCAACTATGGAATTAATTCAAAACAGATGTTGCGTGCACAACAAAATCTGAACCAGGACAGAGTTAAAGTGAATACCCACATCCTCTATCCAGTGTTTAGCAGGGACAGTTGTCTGTTGGTTTCTTCCTATTCGTTCAGACCTCTATTGACTGTGTCTAATAAATGTATCCATTTACATTCTCGTAGGTTCAGTATATCTCCTAGATTACCCCTAATCTAAATGAATTTGTTAAGTGCCACTGATTGTTCTTGTCCAAGAAGGAATGATCTTAGGAGGGCGAGTGCAGCCCCTCTATTTCTAATGTTGTGGAGTCGATCTAACAACAGTTTGTGGTTGACCGTATCGAATGCTGCTGATAGATTGAATAGGATGAGGGCTGCTCTCCTCTCCCTGATCTAATGGTGCCCTAATCTTTTCTGTTTCCATGATCAAGGCCGTCTCAGTATAGAAGCCTTCTTTTGAATCCAGAAGCTTATTATTTTGAATGAATGTGGGCAGTTGTTGGTTCGTGGTCTTCTCCACTATCTTAGCTGTTAGTGGAAGACACAATATTGCACAATAGCTATTGGGGTCAGTTGGATTGGGATTGTTATTTTTTTATCAGTGGGAGAGCTGAAGCTATCTTCCTTTGAATGGGAAAGTAGCCTGTCTTAAACATTTGATTAAAAATGACTGCGAGATTGGAAGCAATGATTTCAGGTGCTAATTTAGCTACCACTGGTGGGCAAGTGGCGAGCCCAATTTAGTAGATTTGATAAGCACTGTCACCTGCCCAATTGTAAGAGCAGTAAATTCCCAAAAAGTTTAATTCTTTGGGTGGATGGAGGAAGACACATTTCCCTCCGGAGAGAGTATCTTCCTTGAAGAGAACCTGTTGTATACCTCTTCCACTTTGTTTTGGAAAACGTTAGCAGGAGTGTTGCAAAACAATTGGCTACTTACTGCTAAATTAGTACTAGGGGTGGTGGTCAATTTAGTCACAGTTAAAAAAAGTTATTTTACTGAATTTGTTGCAGTTTAAGTCCCTGCCTTCTGCAACATTGTTTTTGAGACCTAGGTTTGTCTGTGAACTACGGGGCCGATGGATTATTTCCCTTGGGCTGAGATACATCGGTGGGAGCGAAAGTAGTTACAGCTTATCTAAGCCAATTAGAGTAGTTTGCTATTGCTTTTTCTAAATACTGTATCCTCGGAGGCTGCAAGGGAGTTAAAATCTGATTTAATTGGTCAGATTGTATTTTGCGACACGCACGTGATGTTTGCAGGTTATAAAAGCCCTTGCCTGGGAGCCTACGATGTAAAACTTTATATCAAGCATCACAGCAGTGTGGTCTGACCACATCAGCGGTGGTTCCATGTTAAAATATCGATGTTAAAAATATAGATGAAAAAAATATTGATGTAAAAATATCGATTACAAAAATATCGACTCCCTATACCTAAACAGGTAAGTACAATAATATCGACACAAAAATATCGTTGTAAAAATATAGATGTAAAAAATATTGACTTAAAAAAATTACATAATTTAAATAAAATGTACTAAATAATATTAATATTATTAACAAAACTATTTAAATGTAATATATTTTAACTAATTATAAAAATAAACTTAATTTAATAAATATAACACAAAAAATGTGTACATAAACATATATTTGCTTAAATACATTTTATTAACTATTATCTTTATTTAATTTTTAAATTTTTTAAATTATATAAACATTAAGGTGCCGATTCCGATCCGTTAAAAATAATTTGCGTACGACCCGCATCCGTATTTTTTTACGTACGAGTCGCACAAGTACCGTACAAACTGGCAAGTACGATTGGGACGTGAAAAATAACTACGAATAGTGTTGGGAAAAGTCTACGAGCGCGCGTCGGAAAGTGTCCACGTCCGAATATCGTCGGGAAAAGTGTACGAAAGTGATCCGGACAGTTTCACTTACAAATCGTAAAACACAAGTCCAAGCGCGCAAGTACGATCCCGACCGCCCGTCCGAATACACAATCGCACGTAAAAAGGCCCGTACGGAGCCAACGCAGTAGCACACATGTACACGGGTAAACTCATGCCCGTGTACGAGCCGTACAGCCTCCCCCACCCCCAAATATGCCAGCACTGTACACCACCCTGTCCGCACTGTACCCCAGCCCCGCAACTGTACGTGCCGTACCGCCCCCATGTACGCACCGTACCCCCCATGTACGCCCCGTACCACCGCATATACGCACCGTTCCCCCAGCCCCCCACCGTATCTACGCACTGTACCCCCAGCCCCCCACCGCATGTACGCACCGAAGCCCTGCACCGCATGTACGCACTGTACCCCCAGCCCCCCCCCACCGCATGTAGGCACCCATCCCCTGCACCGCATGTACGCGCCGCACACCAACACCGTACCCCAGCCCCCTCACCCAGCATCGCGTATGTACGGATCGTACCTACGCGAAAAATACTCTTACAGAACCTGGACACTGTAAAACAGCACAAGGAGGGCCAATCCGACTCGCACAACAACACAAAACACGTCGACATGACAAAATACATCTCAAAGACTGACCTGGCACATCCAAACAGGCAAACAGAGGCCCAAAATCACAACCACCACTTATAACACACCCACCAAAATTCAAACACAGCCACACCCAAAAATGGACCAATAAAAAAGGCCCACACACACACCCCATGAGCCTTTGCAACAGACCCACTGCTGCCACACCCCACGGACAAACAACCCCACACAACTCATACCTTCGCCACACCTTCACTCACACACCTTCACACAACCACCTCCACAAACATCCCCCTCTTCACATTCACACACACACACACAACCATCCACACCCACACCCACACCCCACACCATGCCCACAGACAAGAATCCAAAGTTCACCACGGCGGAGCTGGAGCTCCTTGTCAACGAAGTCATCAGAGTCGAGCCACAGCTGTTTGGAACATTGGTCAGACAGACCAGCATAGCTGCAAAATCTGCCAAGTGTCAGAGGATTGTCGACAAGGTGAATGCTGTTGCGCCCGTCCGAAGGACCAGGCATGAATGCCAAGCCAGGTGGTACGATCTGCGCAGGGCGGTCAAGAGGAAGATGAATGAAGAGCATGCCCAGACCAACATCACTGGAGGTGGGCCGCCCCGCAGATCCGTACACTACCATCCCTGGGAGGAGAAGGTGATGGCCATGCTACCGCCGGTGGGACTACAAGGAGTGGAAGGAGTCGCAGAGCCTGGTGAGTACACAAACAACTCATGTAACTTGGGGGGAATGGCATCCAAACCCCAACCACCAAAGGCGCAACTAGAGCAAAATTTCGGGGGAGGCCAAGAAAAAAATTCGTGGGGGGATGAATCTTGTAAGCCATAGGCAGAGTGGAGCTGCAGGGGCTGTTAAAGGGGTGAAACAACAGCGAGGCCTCATTAACACGCAAATGGCCTGTTAAAGACCTGTGAAGTGCTCGGTTGCGGCTGTGAGTGCGCCGGGAAGCTGTCTCATCCCTGCCTGCCACACACGACCGGGGGGCTGAAGCCCTGTGAGTCCAATGGGTGTTGCGCGCCTGCCAACCACAACAAATGCACGCACCTACCCCCAAGCACTCACCGCACACAACCACATCCAGAAACCACGCCCATGCCACGAACATCACCATTCACCCATCACAAATCAAGGCAAGGCCATGTCCAAGGCTACAGCAACCACAAACACAAGACTGGATGTCCGGGAGGCTGGGAGGGTGGGCCCCACACAACACATTGTCAAAATGAGACGCAGACAACAATGTCCTCAGCCCAAATGGCATAGGTACATACCCATGCACAATGCACAGGGACTGGCAAAGTACTGACAAGGTAGATGACACTGGGCCCGCTGTATGCAGCACAAGGCCCTCCGGGGACCACTGTTCACTCAAACAACAACTCCACAAGCACAGGTATCTAGCACAGGAACTCACACTCACTGTCATGCCAGCATGCACCATGAGGGGACACACACATCACCTGGGAGACCCAATGACAACTCACACTACACACAACACCAGGCCCGGTCACAACCCCCCCCTAACACAAGCACACACCCCCGGGGCAGGCAACGGATTTACACACTCCCACAATGGACATGTGACACAAAAAGACCAATCCATAGCCAAATAAGCATCATAGCCGACAATGTACAGGTCAAACACTCAGGAGAACACCCCAATCGGTCCCCCGCAACATGCCCATCCCCAAGTGGATACTGAGAGGAATGCTAGGGACATCCAACTACCTGGGTGAACTGTGTCAAATAGAATATGTATGAAACATGGATGTAGCATGAAACAGCATTAACATTGTCTCTCTATCTCACACACAGGGCAACGTTGACGATCTCCCCCCAACACTGGGGGGAAAAATGACAGTCCCAGGCACCGCGTGAAGAGGATCCCACCGGCAGCGACGACTCTCACCACTCCGTGGATGACCCCGACCAACATGGCCCCTCTGGTGTACAAGCCCCTGCAGCACCTGCATCAGGTACATCTGTGCCAAACACCACCCCATTCCTGCCACATCCCAGGAGACACCCAGGAGCCCTGCTCGCACTGAACAACACAGCCAGTCTGACCAGGAGGGACAAGGTTCTCCGGGCACCCAGGAGGAGGCAGGCAACCCTGCAACCCTGCAAATGCCATCCCTCAGGGGTCCCGGAGACCCGATGTGCCCACAACGGCAGGCCAGGCTCGTGTGGGCAGGGGTGGTGGGAGTGGAGGCAGGCGGAGGCGCGAACCTGACCAGCCAGCTCAGGACCCCGGTATGACACACATACGCAACATCCTGGACTCATACCGGCGTGACACCAGAGGCATGGACCAGGTCGTGTCCAGACTTTCCGGGATGCAGGGGACCCTCGATGAGATCAAGAACCTGCAGGTCGAGCATCATGCCCGTCATCAACAACACCAAGGACGGATGGAGGCAAGACTGGCTGAGCTCCTGGCGGTGCACAGGGACGTGAGACAATCACTCCGTCAGATCGCCCAAAGCCTGGCAAACCCTCCCTGTACCACCAGGCGTAGACCAGCACCAGACACAGGGAGGAACAAGGAGGAGGATTCGTCTGACGGAGCGTCCCTGCATCTGAGGGTCCCCGGAGGAAGGTGGGTCGTCCACGTAAAAGACCGTGAGAGTTACCGGACCATCACCGTCTCCCAGGTCACCTGGCTTGGCACCTGGCCCTCTGGCGCAACAGCAGCACCTCACCCAATGACATTCTCTGCCACATGGACTTGCTGGTCACAGTCTGACCAATGATGACCAACACTGTGGTCTGGACTCTGATGACTCCAACTGACAAGGATGCCATCTCCCCCTGTGAACTTTGGATTCTATTCCCCCGGTAGAGCACCTTGGCACATCTACCAAAAGACTCACCCCACCAAAAATAAATTCACATTGTTCTGCACATGAGATGTTGCTGTCATTTTGCATTATTCAACGACATATGTGTGTGGAAATGTCTAACTATGCCTGAGTGTTGAACTAACTCCAACCATCCATACGCTGGGATCAGAGTCTGGTACAGGACACACATGGGTCACAAGGTATCATTCAATGTAGGCATTGAGCACAACACTCACCTGTGATGGCCTCTGGCTGCTGAGGGAGGGCTTGCTAAACTGTGTGGACACACCTATTTGGGAGATCATCATCAAGGCATAGAGGTCATGGCCCATGTGGAGGTACCCGGGGAGGGAGTCCCAGGTATGTGTTGCCAGGTGGGAGAACAATGTCCTGTATGCTGGAGTACGGTGGATGTTAAGAACGGTGGCCAGGGCAAGGTTGGATGCACGGAGATGGCCCAACGGGATCGAGGATGACAGACGCACAAGGTAGGTTTGGGGTCGGGGTTGTGGACTGCCTCCTGAGTGTGGGTGGGGAGTGTGGAGGTCATCCTGCAGCAGACAGTGATCCATTGCAGCTATCTATGGTGGACGGTGAGGTGGCTGGGGCGCAGGGTGTAGAAGCTGAGGTGTGCAGATGCCCCCTGGAAGTGGACCAGGTTCCTGGGAGTGCGGATGTACTTGCACCGTAGAGGGCAGGCCAGTATATGAGACGGATGTTGTCATGGACCTGGGGGATGGTCTGTCATAACTTGGAGTGGATCTATCTGTGGATCATGTGCATGATGCAGAGGGCGTTGCACACAGATGCTGTGGACTAGCATGGCATATGTGAGCGAGCCAAACATGATGCACACCATCTCGTGTGTGTGGCCATTGGGTGCTTGTGCAGGGCCCGCAGCAGCAGGCGCCATCTCCCTGAAAAATGCCCCATTTTGCACACAAAGACTAGGATGTCAGAAGGACAACTGCAACAGGCGCGTGTGTAAAGTAAGGAGTGTCCAGTGTCACATGGCACACCCAGAGACAATGCATGCACAATCACCAAAGAGCCATTACACCGGATCAGGAAACTGAAGGGCGACCTGCGCACAGGAGACACACCCTCAGCAGCTGGTGATGGCCCATTGTGTGGTCGACCTTGCTAAAAAACATACACGACCATGTACTTCGTGCCCAATAGAGAGCCTAATCCATGAGCAACTGCATGCATGTCGCTAGACTACACATTGACTCCTATGCATTATCGACAGCAAGTATGCCAGAGATGCCGCATGCCAAGTGGCAAGAAACCTGCATTGACAGAGACGAGGCACCTTGGAGTGTGACGAACACCTTTATTACTCAGCCTCACACAAATGGAATTGCATCCATTGGAACAGTATCACAGGTCATTCGGCTGACAATGTGTGACCTACACTGGACACCCCCTGCAACACACAGAAGTGGTACATCCTACTGAGCTGGCACACAAGTGAAGGGGTGGAGCCTCACTCCCCTTGCTGCACACGGAGAGTGTACAATTCCCCATTGAGCCTCATATGGGGATGTCCCACACCATGTCCACTATTGGCATCCCGTATGTTCCTGAGGGACGTTATACACACATTGATGCCTTCATCAGAATCCACAATCCAAGACAGATGACTGTCAGGAAGGGTAACTATCAATTCATGGGAGCCATGCAACACGTCAGGTGGCCCATGGTGGATCGACATGTATGCACGGTAACACAACATGCACAGGAGCAGTCCCCACATATCACAAGCACGTACCACCCACAAAACGCCTTGCTGCACTCCTTATCCAAAATGACTTTTCACCATGTCTGTGCATGTAACTCTGCTCCAGCCCACGTTGCGATACTCATGAGGAATAGCAGGAGTGCAATGATGACATGAGCAGACGACAGCCGCAGGAAGCTGGGGAGGACAGACACACAAGTCAGCGAAGAGCTAGTAATCCGCAGACATGTACATGCACTCTACAGGATTTATGTTGTCACCATGCTAATTATGAAATATGTGTACCCGCTGAAATTTGGGGAATGACATCATGACTTGAATGACACATCAGAACACACCTCCAAGTCACTTAGCACACAGTCAGCTCGACACACACATTGCAACACATGCCACACAAGGCCCTAAGCGTGCACACTCAGACACAGGGACTCACCATCATGAGAAGAAGTTGCGGATAAGCTGACTCCGGATGTCCTCATCCTCATCCTCATCCTCATCCTCACATGCCCCGTGCCCGAGCCCCTCATCCTCCACGGGTGGATTATCCTGCTCATCCGGATCCAGGATGAGTGGCACGGCCTTCTCCACTGCCATGTTGTGCAGCATACAGCACACAAGGAAGATTTTGCAGACCTTCACCGGGGCATATGGGAGTGCGCCGCCGGTCTTGTGGAGGCACCGGAATCTGCTCTTCAGGAGTCCAAACGTCCTCTCAATCACGCGCCTCGTCTGCCCATGGGTGTCGTTGTACCGGTGTTCTGCGGCTGTTCTGGGGTTGCGGAGCGGCGTCATCAGCCATGGCATGTTGGGATAGCCAGCGTCCCCTACATGGAAACATCATGGACAGAAGTGGGTCAGGAGAAGCAGTAAGATATGAAGATACCGCTGAATACAGGACTAACAGAGTATACCCACCAACAAGACATGCACGTTCGTTGCGCAGCTGCAGCATCATTTCAGGCACCCTGCTACGCCTCATGATGTAGGCATCGTGTGCTGATCCTGGAAAACGGGCACAGACATAGGATATCATCATGTTAGCAAGACATACCACAAGGGCATTGATGGAGTGGTAATGTTTGCGGTTACGGAAGGCTACCTCCTGTGCGTGTGGTGGTACCAAAGCCACATGTGTCCCATCAATGGCCCCAATGACGTGGGGCATCCCTCCCAGGGCATAGAACTCACCCTTGACACCTGTCAACTGCTCACGAGTCGGGAAATATATGAATTCATCCAGGTGTACCAACATGGCCTCTAACACATCATGCAGGACACGGCTGAACATGGTCTGGGACATGCCACCTACATCAGCTATGGTCAATAGAAACGTACCCGTGGCAAAGAAATGTAGGGCTGCCATCACCTTCATCTTGGCTGTCAGTGCAGTAGGATACCTGTGTAGCGGTTGGAGGTGTGGTTCGAGCCTTGTGGTCAAGTCGTCAATCAGCGGTTGGGAGAAGCGGTAGCGGCGTATACAGTCACGTTCCCTCATGGCAGCCAAGTCTGGCATTGGTCGGGGGAGAGGCGGTGCCCTGCAGAAATTTGGAAGGAATAACGAAGATTGAGTACAGCACTACACCACTGTCAATGAACTGAGCACATGTTCAACAGCTAATACACATATGCTACATACAGAGTCTGTACTGTGCAATGCATCCAGGACACGTATGCCAGCCAGGTGACACCCCTGCCAACAGTCAGCTACACACGTGGGTGCTCAAGGTCAACATGACATGCCATGGAACTAGCTGTGGGCCAGTGTAAGTGAACAGGCAGACGCATTACAGGAGTGACAGACAACCACATATGTGCATGAGAAGGATGTTTCATCATACAGACCGGTTGCGGAACACCAGAGGCACAGGTCACATGTCCTTGAAATAGGACAGTCCACACACCTTGCCATGAAGGGGTACATGTTAGGAATGATCACACATACATTGAGACTACGCAGATATGTCCTTGTCTCGCAAGGCCATGTGCGATGCATGCATACACCCGTTACGTCTGATTCCACACGTGGCCTGGTGTGCGTAATAGTGTGCCATGCCCATCCACACGCACACACATGTTGGATGCAGCAACTGCAGATGCATGTCACGGAACAACTACAGCAAGCTCATGGGAACACTTGACACACACATGACATAGTCACATCATGCAACGCCGGTAGTTACATGTCAGGTGTCATTATCCGTGTACCTGGCATCAGGGGCCAGTTGCGGGTGTAGGTGACTGTGCCATGCCAGTGATGCAGTGCCTGACTGTCCACAGAGTGTAGCTCCTCTGTATCAATTGATATCAAGTAAATTTGCTGTTGTGTCATGCTCCCCATTGTTTCACAGTGGCATGGTGGCTAAACCAACTGTGTGGTGCAGGGCCTACATATGTTTGTGGTATTGTAGATGTCACTCATGTTGCTGTTCATGCTATGCGCTGTGTCCTATGTAGTTTGGACTCATGTGTCATATGTCTACAGGTGTCTGATCATTTCCTGTCTCTTCACCTTGACCACAGCATCGTCGGGGGAAACCGAGGGAGACACTGGCACGGATGTGCGGGAGGGATCCAGCACCGGGGCCACCAGTGCTGGGGAGTCTGGCGCAGCAGGTGGCACGGAGGCCGAGGGGAGTCAGGCGGAGGACCTGTCCAGTCCCATCACATGCCTTCCCACTTGCTCGGGTCCCTTGTGCCTGTGCTAGGCGACAACAGGTGAGTGAGAGGCGGCAAGGAGGTGTATTTAAAAGGTGAAGGGTGCACTTCCACTCCGGATCATTCTGTGGTGTGTAGGCAGATTCAATTGCATGGTGCATGTCATATGCACGCTCATGATTTGTATTCTGAGGTGGATTCGTGTGCCAGTCATGACCCCGTCTTGTGCGCTGCTTGATAATGGTAATTATGTGCTGTTCAATGAAGAAGCTTGCTGTGGGATGCTTCCGGGAATTGCTCACATCGTGACTGTATCACTACGAGTGGTTTTCTGTCATTACGTCCTTTTCCCACCCCCGCATGGCTGGCTGGATGTATCCATCTGGCCTTCCATTCCAACTTTGAAAGCAGAGTTCAACCAGATGTTCAGAATAAGGGCTCTATTGTCTCAAAAACAAGTCGTGTTGACTTTATACCGAGAAACATTTGTCCTTCACGTAGCTCACACGCGCACAGAGGTGCAAGCGCTTTTGGACACTGCTCTCCCACTACATATTTGGGACTCGGATTCAGACTATCTTTCATGCCTCGTCAACAGGTGGCCTGGATGTTTTTTTCAGAATTGTGTGCTCTGGCCTCGTGACCTCCTTCCATACTCTGTTTGGTGTGATCCCCGCATTTCATCATTCGATTTGTTGTAGCGTCTTCGGAGGTCTCCCTTTGCTTCTCGCACTCGTGGCTAGGGTGCTATTGTTGATCTGCGTACTACGCTGTGGCTTCACAACTTGCGTTAGAAGACAGCATGCACCGGCTGCTCCATCTTCGGAAACAGATGCTTGAATTCTACGGCACTCTGCCGCTGGCGACCTTAAGCAGTGCCTATGGATTGTCCTTCCAGTTTCCCTTCTTTACCTGCGTGCAACCTGTCTTCCA
Organism: Triturus cristatus; assembly: GCF_964204655.1. Taxonomy (NCBI): domain Eukaryota; kingdom Metazoa; phylum Chordata; class Amphibia; order Caudata; family Salamandridae; genus Triturus; species Triturus cristatus. Next base: position 272,672,386 of record NC_140587.1, read on the forward strand.
TTGCCTAGATTGTCCATTCGAATGGGCTCTGGATTTGTGCCTGTGTAACTCGGTGTCTCCTGACCCGGATTATGATCGACTGATGAGCCCCTTAGTGGCTCATGAGTTGGACTGCTCTGGCGTCGGGATTATGGCCTGTGCTGCAGCACATGGATTGGGAATTGGGACATCGGTACGGCTGCAACTGAATTCTTATCCAGAAGTTATCTTGATGTCCCCACCTGTTGTCCACAAATGGTGCTGGATGCCCCGATTGTTGAGGAACACGTGTGTTCTTTCCCCCTGCTGAACTGGATGGCTGATAAATTTTGCGGAACGTTCGAATGATTTCCTCTTGGAAGCTGTTGCGACTTATTATGCCTATACCTTGATGGACTGACTTTAGCCCTGCTCATTTCATGGTGCATCCATTGATGTTATGTTTTTCCCCTTTTACATGGTTCATTTCCCTAAAACATCGTTCATCATTGACATTTCTTTTCTGACTTTTTCGCTTCCCTTCTATGGACTTCCAGTTCATGCCCTTGGTTCCGTTGTATCAGACTTGAACTCTGCGTTCTCGATTTAGCGCCCCTAGTGGTTAGTGGTACGAACAAGGGGGGGTGTAGTCATGATTCCTATCTCCCTATGTACAATGCTAAGTTGGCACCACCGCGTTAGTTGTTAGTGAGCCATCTTGCCAATTTTGCTGCTTTTGCACGTGACACTGTAGTTGCGTGTAATCATTTTAAAAATGCCTACTCGAGTTAGCTTCACATGAGGACTGTCAGTTGTGTGACATCCTTCACAGTGAGCAGCGAGCTTGTACTGTACATTGTGTACACAAACATTCTGGGTGACTAGACGGTGCATGTTGTTGTGTGCAGGTTGATCGCCCCACTATTTAGCCATAACATGCACGCAGCTGCAGATACCTGATAGACGAATGCTTGCCATATTGTAGTGCAGCACGTTTGAGTTTCATTGTGATGGGGAACTTTCGCAGGAGAAGAGACTAGATGATCCTGTGATGTGATACCACTGAGCTGATCTGTAGGGTGGGGGGTCCCCCGTTCAAGCCTAGAGACCTTCCATTAGTCGAATGATACTACTATTGGTTTACTGGCGACAGGAAGATTGCTGTTTCCACTGTCATTTACTCATGATTGCTCCTTTCATTGTCTATGATATTGCAACTTTGATGATGCTTCTGAACTTAACCATTTGTCTGCTTATGTTAGCCACAGTACTGCATCTTAGGACGCGAGGTTCATTGAATGAACTCTTTCAACTTTACCGTGTCTGTGTATATCCTGTTGTGGACTGATCTGAGAATAATGACTTACAGGTATGTCTGATTCCCACCATTCGTGAGAATATTGTAATGCGCTTGTTCTGGGTTGTCTATACATTGGGACCGCCGAGCTCATCCTCGGCTAACGAATGGGACACTAAGCTAGGCGGATGAGGGGTTCTGGGTTCTGAGGGGAGTTTGTGGTACACCAAACATGTCTCCTTCGTGCCAGGCTCTGCACCCCCTGCCCCTGTCTCCCCTGCTGCCGTACATGCAGAGTCTGTGGACATTCAGCGCCAGTTGCAGGTTGGTCAGACATGGCTCCTGCGTGTCCTCCATGGCCACACCAGACTGCTGACACGGATGGTGTCGTACATGGAGGGCATGTCATCAGCGATGTCTGACCAACGGATGTTGCTGAGGTCCATGGACTCGTCACTGACGGCAGCAGTGGCTCTCCTGCAGCGCTCCGTCCCCACCCTACCCCGGCACCATCCGCAATTCCCACTCCCATGCCTGTCCCATACACACCCAGACGTCCCCATGCTCGCACCACACCAGACACAGGCAGCACACCACCAGGGGAGGCCAAGCGCACACCTCCTGTCACGCACACACAGGGGGGAGAAGGCACAGGCACTGGGTCGGGGGGAATACAGCAGCCCCGCTGTCACAGTAGGAGTCTGCACTCCTCATGAGCCACTACCTCCGAACCCACTCCCCTTGGCTCTCCTGCCCAACAGTCGGACAGGGAGTCCTTCATGGCCAGTCCGTCCCCTGCCCCAGTGTGACACCACCCCGCAAGCTTTTGAGGGATTCCCCGGGCAGGGTAGTTGATTCCCCCCCCCCGTCCACACCCTCCCCCAGTTGCGCTGCGACCCATCCCTCCGACCCCCCCCTCCTTGGGGCCTGTGGTTCCTTCGGGTGCAGGGGAGACACTGGAAGAGCTTGCTGCTGTGTGCAGCGCCAAACTGACCTCCTCCTTTGGCGCTGCCCCACCCCCTGTGGTGGAGTCGTCCGCCCTGCACCCACGACACCTACCCATGCCCCTCCTTTCCCTGCGGTGCCTGTTTCTTCCCCCCCACATGATGCCCCCCACTCTGTTGATGATATGGTACAGTGCACTGTGCAGGCAAGCTAGGGGAGACGCGTCCCGACGTGTCCCCCCCCCAGGACTTCGCATCTGACGTGGCCCATGGGCTTGGTGAAGAGTGTACTGTAGCTACTTTTCTTTGAAATGCTGATTGTGTTTTTTTGTTTTTCGTTTGCACACTATTGCTTTTCTGGTATTGCTGTTGGTGCTGCTGCTCCCTGAGTTGGGGTGGTGATAATGTGTTGGGTGTCTGGGAAATGTTGTAGTGTGCTGCTCATGGGGTGGACCCTGGTATCTGCATGCCGTCACAAGGTGTCTGCATATATTCGTAGGTCATGTTAGCTCTTACTACATGGTGACATTGTCCCAAGGTGTGTTCCTTCCTCTGTGGCACCTGACATCTTCCCTCCAGGGTGTTTCCCAATTGTTGTGCTGAGCTGTGTCAACATTTCCTCGGTGTGTGACACATCCCTTCGACTTTGGCCATGCATGCTCTGCAATGTCTCCACCTGCATCGTTTGTGGCATCCTTGCTGGACACTGTACTTGTGTATGGAGTATATTGACATGACTTCATGTGGACATTTTCCCTTTTCCGCACTATGCATGTGTGTACTCCCTGCCTCACACACATGTGTTACGTATTCTGCAGGGTATTTGGGCACCTGACTGACAATTGTGGGCATTGTATCTGTGTGTACTCCACCCTTTTCCTTCCATGGGAGGCTACAACTTGTTGGCTGCCCCGGCACCTGTGCATTTCTATCATTCCTGGTATGTGGGTGACAGTGTGTGTTCCCTTAGGCTCTCTTACTTTAGTGGTGTTTGACATGAGGATACTGTCTTGTTGCATGATCTCAGTGTGTGTACTGTGCTGCCTCTGCCAGGGGTGGGTATGCATGTGTAATTTGTCATCACACCCACATGTGGTGTGTCATGCAGTGGGGGAAGGACATCCATCCTCATGGGAGTGGGACACTGCAGTCAGTGATGTGTTGTCATGGCACTCTCAACATTGTCGCACATTGTGTATGCCTTCATGCAACCATGGAGTTTGGCTCATCGGAGGGTGATGTACACACCCCCATGGCTCTGTCCACTGCTGGGGGTCCTCTACACCCACCCCTCATATGTCTGGGCAGTGCTGGGAGTGATAGGCACCCACCCCTCATATGTCTGGGCAGTGCTGGGAGTGATAGGCACCCACCCCTCATATGTCTGGCCACTGCTGAGAGTGATAGGCACCCACCCCTCATATGTCTGGGCACTGCTGGGAGTCCTCTGCACCCACCCCTCATATGTCTGGGCACTGCTGGGAGTGATGGGCACCCACCCCTATGTATGTGTCCACTGTCATGGTACGAGCCGTACCCACGCGCTGATGTCCTGGGTACGGCCCGTACCTCTGTGGCACCCCAACTTTGGGGGTGCGGCCCGTACCCATGCCTTTGGGACGTGGGTACCGACCGTGCCGCCATTGTTGGTGTGACGTAGGGGTGGGCGTGGTATGTGCTGTACCCACGCGCTGATGCCCTGGGTACGGCCCGTACCCCTACGGCACCCCAACTTTGGGGGTGCGGCCCGTACCCATGCCTTTGGGACATGGGTACCGACCATGCCACCATTGTTGGTTTGACATAGGGGTGGGCGTGGTATGTGCCGTACCCACGTGCTGATGCCTTGGGTACGGCCCGTACCCCTACGGCACCGCAACTTTGGGGGTGCGGCCCGTACCCTTGCCTTTGGGATGTGAGTACAGGCCATACCGCCATTGTTGGTGTGACGTAGGGGTAGGCATGGTACGATCCGTACCCACGCTCTGGGGGGCGTGGGGACGTCCCGTACCACCATTGTGGTGGTGACGGGTACGCGTCCACGTCCACTTCCGTTGTGGCGGGACGTGGGATTGGTGGACACGCCCCCCGTAGTGGCCAGACCATGGAGGTAATTATTGTGCAGGTTGTATTTGTATTTTGTGGGGTGTGGGTTATGTTTCTTGACCCTTGCACCCACCCCCCCTTTTCCCCTGGGGGTTGTTCTGACCTTCTGCGGCGTCTGCGTCGGTTTCTGTACACGAGGTGGTAGGCTATGAGGGTCGGGATGAATCATAGGTTGGGGTCCATGGCTGTCCGTCGCGTACCGGTACTCCTTGTTCGCGTCATCCTCAATTTCCCGGCAGTTTATGGCTCCCGTAAAAACTGCTGCGTGCGGAGTGACGTCGGCACGAATCGTACTTGCTGGTCCGCAGAACGCTGCCTGACTCCGTCCGGACGTCGCGTATGCGCCGTCCAGATTCAGATTTGTATGTGTTTTTGGGCCGGTCGGTGTTTTTTACGACTCGTATGGAAATGGTGTTTCTGTGCGAATCGTACTTGCGAGTTTGTAAGGTGTTTTTCCCGGTTACGAGTCGGACGGAAAAAACGCTCCGTCCGACCATTCGTACCCGGGTTTTACAGGATCGGAATCGACACCTGAATATACACATATATAATTAATTTAAAATAAAATAACATATTCTATATTTAATTAACACATTAAACTATTGAAAAAAGGATAAAACATACATTTAATAACAAAATAAACACAATAGTAGTGAAAAACGTTGGATAGCGAGGGGGTAAATATTACTATTCCCACTCCAGTGAGTGCAACAGTAGGGAAAGCGCTGGATAGCAAAGGGGTAAAAATTACTATTCCCACTCCAGTGAGTGCAACAGTAGGGAAAGCCCTGGATAGCGGAGGGGTATAAATTACTATTCCCACTCTAGTGAGTGCAACAGTAGGGAAAGCGCTGGATAGCGGAGGGGTAAAAATGACTATTCCCACTCCAATGAGTGCAACAGTAGGGAAAGCGCTGGATAGCAAAGGAGTAAAAATTACTATTCCCACTCCAGTGAGTGCAACAGTAGGGAAAGCATTGGATAGCGGAAGGGTATAATTTACTATTCCCACTCCAGTGAGTGCAACAGTAGGGAAAGCGCTGGATAGCGGAGGAGTAAAAATTACTGTTCCCACTCCAATGGGTGCAACAGTAGGGAAAACGCTGGATAGCAGAGGGGTCAAAATTACTATTCCCACTCCAGTGAGTGCAACAATAGGGAAAGCGCTGGATAGCGGAGGGGTAAAAATTACTGTTCCCACTCCAGTGAGTGCAACAGTAGGGAAAGCGCTGGATAGCGGAGGGGTAAAAATTACTATTCCCACTCCAGTCAGTGCAACAGTAGGGAAAGCGCTGGATAGGGGAAGGGTAAAAATTACTATTCCCACTCCAATGAGTGCAACAGTAGCGAAAGTGCTGGATCCCACAACAATTAAAAACAAAAACATTAACATTTTTATTAAATGTAATTTCCAATATTAACATAATTAATATTTGAATTGAAATATATTATTAACAAAGATAATAAAAATAATTAATTACACATTAACACTATAATATCCACAACACACCTAAAATTAATTACACAATTAGAATTAATAATTACTAATTAATTAATGGAAATTAATTTAAAATATTCAATAATTAATCAATAAAAAATGAATTACTTACCACCCTTCACACCATTTACACATATAAACACCACAACACACACCTACAATTAATTAAACAATTAACGGAATTAATTATTAATTGATTAATTGAAATTAATTACCATCTAATTATCAAACAATTATTAATTAATCAATTCACACATTTAACTCTATAAATTCACAATTATACATATTAATTATTCAATACATTTTATATAATTAAATTACTTCCCACGCTATTCCCCTATAAACCCACAACTTGCTACGGAACTAAAAACGCAAAATTCAATACAAAAATAAAATATTAACTACTATATATAATTATTTAAATCTATATAATTAAATTACTTCCCACCCTATTCCCCTATAAACCCACAACCTGCTCCAGAACTAAAAACACAGGATTAAACTTAAAATAAATTAATAACTAGTAAAATTTTAAAACATATAATAGAATGACAAACAATTCTCATTAAAAACACTAAAATACATAACATGATTAATAATTCGATATTTTTGTCAACTATATTTTTGTAAACGATATTTAAAACGTCAATATTTTTGTAATTGATATTTCTTACCTGTCGATATTCTTGTCAACGATATTTTTGTGGTCGATATTTCTTCTCCACGATATTTTTGCGGCGATATTTATGTCTCACGATATTTTTGCAGCGATATTCCTGCTCTGCACCATCAGAGGTATAGTGCTTATGCCATTTATAAAAGTGTATTAGTAAACATCCCGTCTAGGGTATGACCTGCAAGGTGAGTTGAGCCTGCTACTACTTGTGTGAGGCCTAAGCTGGACAGCGTTTCCAGTAATACCTCAGTGTCTTTATCTGTTTGGCCTTCTAGGTGATAGTTAAAATCTCCTAGCACAGTAAGATCGTTGGAGAGTATACTGGATTCTAGTAGAAGCTCAACGCTTAGGTGAGGTTATTACTAGGGCCAGGAGGGCGCAACAATAATAATCCATTAAGGGATTGCTTTTTAGAAACCTATATGCTAAAACAAAGCGCTTCGCAGTGAGGGTAGGACATTGGTTGGAAAGTGGCCAGCATGTTATTGCCGAATATTTTGGCCAGCCCACCATCCGTCTATGGAGTCTATCTGGACCAGATGTAAGATTTGCTCGCGTCTCAGTTACAAACATATTATCTGTTTTATATGTCTCTAGGAAAACTGAAAAATCGATTTTATGTTTTACCAATGACCTGGCATTGATTAAGGCACATCGTATGAACTATCTTACGATTTCTTGAAGTTTCTCTTCCTAATATTCTCATAAAATTCTATCATCTGAAAACGAAAGTGAAATCAATCAAAAAGCATAATGAAAATCAATATGTCTTGAACCTTGAAGGGCCATAGACACCAATATAGAATACATGCAGAAATATGCTTACTCCATTGTGTTTCTCCATACATTAAAATAAATATAATAGGACAAATGTTTCACTCCTTATTTATTTATCGAAAAATATACATATTTGTATCCCGATTCCATATTGTGCCATAAAATAAAGCATATTTTGATTTGTTGAAAACCCTACACTTTTAGAGTTCATGTATGAAATATGGACCGTATTTGAGGTACATTACGTTTGCCTTTTGGCCCAGAGATAGGTCAAATTCTTTATGCAGCCTGAGGTCCCAGACCGAGGGCTATAAGTACAATGTGACCATATGAAGGAGGTAATTTGTGACACAAACCAGCACAAAATGTTTTTTTTATTAATTACTTTCAAGCGCAAAATTTGTTTTGGGCTCGAAAATGACAAAAAGTAACACAAAGGGGCCGATTCCGATCCGGGTCGGAAAGCACTCCGACCGAGTCGGATCCGGAGTGTTTTGCGACCGAGCCGGACCCCTACAGTCCGACCGAGCGAGTACGATGCGCACGTATGCTGTCGGACTCGGTTCGGTCGGACTCCCATAGAAGTCAATGGGAGCCAGTCGTACGACACGTACATGGGCTCCCATTGACTGAATGGGTACGTCTCAAACAAGTGCACCCCCTACAGTGGGTACGCGTCGGTGCCACCCGCACCGTACATGCCTGTGTTGGGGAGACCCATAGGTCTCCCCCTGTGTTCGAGTCATAGGGCTGCAGGTGTCCGGGGATCCGACGCGGACCCCCAGAGTCTGACTCCGGGAGCTTTTGCGAGCCGGACACTCCGGCTCGCACAGGCTGTCCGACGCATGCATCGTACTGGCTCGGTTGTAAATCGCATACATTGCATGACACGGTTAGCTTCCGACCGGGACATACGGAGCGGTTCCGACCCGGAAACGACTTGGTTGGTGAATTTCATGTAGTTCGCATCGTACTTGCTCGCTCGCTCGTACAGCTGTACGAGTCGGCCGGAAAACACGCGTACGGCTCGTAGTTTTTCCGGCCGAACCCGATTCGGTGCCCTTCCGACCGAGATCGGAATCGGCCCCAAAGTAGCAGAATGTGCTGCTGTTTTGTGTTACTTAGCATCAATGGGGTGTTACATATGCATTCCCATACAACCACCCACCCTTTTTGATGCAAAACCCTATCTACCAAAAAAATGTGAGGCAGGGTTTTGTGTAAAATAATAACTCCTTTTGAAACCAGCTCTTAAAAGAAGAAATATTTACATTTCCCCTTTCCTTTCTGACTTTGCATGTGTGCTGCATTGTACAGCACACAAACAAAGTAGGGAAAGTATTAAAAGTTGTCTAGGCATAGTATTTTGCACTGAAAGGGAATCCTTCAAGTACAAAGCCTATGCTAGACATTCACATACACTATGGCGCAAAGGTGTATGCGTGGCACTGCAGCAAAATTCTGCACCGGTGCTAAGGAGAGGAGATGAGAGAGACATATCTCGGTAAATATGGTGCTCTCCTGCTCCCTCCCTGTCACACAATGCAGAGCAGCATTTTTGCCTGCTGCGCTGCCTTGGGTGACACTTACGTAAATCTGCCCTATTTTATAGATAGACACTATGTGCCCGAGAAGGGGTTGTCATCCTCCAGTGGATAAATATGGAAGGTTTATAAATAATTGCAGACAAACAAACCACTTATAACCTGTGTATTATAAACGTACAAGCAAATCTTCATAAATGTTCAGATTGATTACACTGTTCCCAGCTCTTGTAATATACCTGGATTCAAGCTGACGTAGGTCCCTCGTCCAATCACTTGCTGATTTCTGAATTTCCTCTATTACAAAGATAATTTGTAATTGTAATTGCCTAAACATGTTTAAAAAACTCTATTTAAGTGCACATGTTCTACCAACATAGCTAAAGGTGTACTGTACAAGCATACAATTACAATTATATTTGCTTATAGAATTAAGGAACATTCTAAGTTGTTTACTTTCTTCCTTTTTCATCTGATATTTCTTTAGAATCTTTCATTTTTACAAGCCTTGCAATCCTGACAGAAGTAGAAGTCTTCGCCTGCCTCGCTTAACCATGTGTTTGTTTTATTTTATTATTTATTTAACAGTTTTATTTAGTGCTGTGTCACCATGAGGTATTCAGGTGATTTAAAAAAGTAATAAAATCAATATACATGACAACACCAAGTTAGAACAAATGATGAACTGGCAGGAAAGAGGATGAAGGGAGAAAGAATAGGTAGGAGGAGGATCAGAGAGGATAAATAAATCAAATCAGGCATTAGTAGCACAGCTAATCACGTCTTAGGGTATCCAGGCTCTGAGGTCTCACAGGTCTTTAGTCAAAGAGCCAGGTCTTGAGTCCATGAAGGGGAAGTTTGTTCCAGGACTTAGTGGTTAGGTAGGAGAAGGAACGACCTCCACTATGGCTTCGACAGATGAGGGGGACGTGGTTGAGGGACGCAGAGTGCAGAGGTCTGGCGGGTTAGTGAAAAATCAGGAGTTGCTTGATGTAGGTTGGTCCCTGGTTGTGAAGGGCTTTGTAGACGTGAGTTTGCACCTTGAATTGGCATCTCTTCTGGACAGTGCATGGAGGCTTCTTAGGTGAGGGTGTGATGCAGGTCCATTTGGGGAGGTTGAGGATCAGTCTGGCTATGGCATTCTGTATGGTCTTCAGTTGCTTGAGGAGATGGGTGGTGGTGCCAGTGTAGAGTGTGTTTCCGTAGTCCAGTCTCGTAGGTGATGAGAGCTTTAGAGACTGTCTTCCTGGTGTCGATGGGAATCCATATGAAGATCTTTCAAAGCATGTGGAGGGTGCATTTTCGGCCCAGGATGATGCCGAGGTTGCAGTCATGGTCTGTGCGGGTGGGTGTAGGTCAAAGTTCGGTGGGTCACCAGGTGTTGTCCCATGGTGAGGTGTTCTTCCCAAAGATAAGCACTTCCGTTTTGTCCGTGTTCAGCTACAAGCAGTTGGACCACATCCAGTCTAAGACGGTTATCTTGGTATTCCAGAAGTTGTTTCTAGTGGTGGCGGGGCTTCGGTGAAAGACAGGATGAGTTGGGTGTTGTCTGCATAGGAGATGATGTTGAGGCCATGGGTGTAGATGATGTTAGCCAGCGGAGTCATGTAGGCATTGAACAGGGTGGACCTGAAAGAGGAACCATGGGGGACGCTGCAGATGAAGCTCTTGGGCACCGAGGTAAAGGATAGAAGACAAATTCTCTGATTGCGTCCTGTGAAGAATGTGGTGATCCACTTGAGGGTGTCTCCTTGGACGCCAATGTGGTGGGATACGGTGTTGAATGCCGCTGGGAGGTTAAGGAGGATCAGGGCTGCTGTCTCACCTCGGTTGAGCAGGGTTCTTATGTCACAGGTTGCAGCGATCAGGGCAGTATAGATTCTGTGGTTGGTGCAAAAGCCAGATTAGGAGGTGTTGAGTAGGTAGTCAGTTAGCTGGCGGTTGATGGCTTTCTCAAGGACCTTGGCAGGGAAAGTAAGCAGCGAGATTGGGCATTAATTCTTGAGTTCGCTAGGGTCAGCGGAGCGTTTCTTCAAGAGGAGTTTGATTTCTACGTGTTTTCAAGCGTCGGGGACGGTGGCCGTGGTGATGGATGTGTTGAGGATGTCATTGAGTGCACTGCTGATTTCTTTGTGTCCCAGGTTGAAGAAGTGGTGGGGGCAGGGGCAATCGGTGTTCCGGAGTGGATGGAGATCATGATGGCTGTGATGCTCGGTGTGCTGAGTGACATCCAACCGGTGAGAGGGTTGTGGTGGGTGGCGTCTGTCGGTGTCAGGAGATGGCCGGTGTCAGTGAGTTGTGGGTCGAAGTTGCAATAGATGTTGGATATCTTGTTGTGGAAGTAGTTTGCCAGGGTGTCGCAGAACGCTTGGGAATGGCAAACCATGTTCTCGGTAGCTGAAGGGCAGGAGAACCCTCTAACGATGCGAAAGAGTTCTTAGGCGTGGTTGACACTTGCTTTGATGCAGTTTGTTAGGGCGTCCTGCTTAGCTTCTCTGAGGCGTAGGTGGTATTTGCTTAGGGCTGGCTATCAAGATGTACTACTTTCAAATCTTGGAAATTAGAGGAAATATATCTCATCCCAATCCTGTCAAGAGTAGAACAATTGGAACACTCTGAAACAGAAAGGACAGTATAATTCCAACCTAAAAGAAAGGCAATTAAGATAAAATGCTACATTCAAATACACCCAGCCACCTAGCAACACCATAAATGTGTTTTTTGTCTCCGTCATCAATAACTTCGAACATCACTTTGGCCTCTATAATGGAAAAAGGAATTCATTACTATCCAAAGTCATCTCAGAACAAAGAAATGCCATCCAAATCTTTCCAAAAATACTGGTATTATAATTAAAGATGCCGACTCAGGAGCAAAATAGTGATCCTACACCCAGATGACTTCATAATAAAAGTATGAAGACAGCTATCAGGCACTGTATGTTACAAGATATTTCATGAAAATCAAACCACTAGAGTTCAAAATGAACTGCTCTCCAAATTGAACAAGTGACACAAAGAGGGACACCTAACTCCAAAAGAGAAACAATTGTCATATGGGAAACATTCCAAAATGACCTCCTTTTGTACATTTCATAAACTACACAAGGGAAGCTTCCCTCTACTGGGCCCCCCATAATATCAGGCACTGACCCCCATATGTTCAAGTTAAAGAGAAACAAAGGTGGTGGTGTTCCACATGGGAAATATCCGCACTTTCAGTTTAACATTAGATTATTATTCATTTAAAGCGTGAAACAGTATACAACAACGGGTGCCCCACCCTAAAAGAGCCTACCACCAAACTGCTCTAATAGCACAGAAAACAGAAATTTTCTGAGCAACAACTTGCAAACAAAATATTAGGGTTACTGTGGCACACCTGCAAAAATTACATAAATCTCAGAAAATATAGAGATTTGGTTACTAAGCAACATAGGGTACAGTATTCCCTTAGCTTCTTTTCTACTCAACAGGGATTTCAAAAACATAAATCTGACACCATCCAGTTCAAGTATGGGACTGTAATTCTTTATTCTTTCTTTCGTTTGAGTCCACGAAAAATTATTTCATAAAATATTCTCAGCACTTTTTTTGCCAACACGTGTTTCGTCTTTCCAAAGACTTTATCAAGGCCATTAATATAAACGAGAGAAAATCCGATGGAACAACAAACTTATAGCCGTTACGATCTATAGGGCTATACAGATAAACAGAAGGCTGGTTCATGAATGACAAAATAAAACTTTCCTCACAAAATGAATAGAGCGCCAAAGTAGAAATTTTTCGGGTAAGTATTTTTCAAAATACAGCGGTGCAGAAACATATGCTGCTGACCCCCATATGTTCAAGGACTGGGGAACACTCTGACTCACACCTTCAACCTTTCGTGAAGGATGGTTTGTCCTACATAAGAGATACTAAAACATGAATCGTCTGTCCTACATAAGAGATACTAAAAACAGAGGGACTAATTTAGATCTTGGAGGAATCGGTCCCGCTGTCGCTTTTTCAGTGGTCTTCCCACCCGCCGATTTATATGTTGGCCGGTCCATAGAGGAAAGACCGCCACAGTCCTGCCGCCTTCGCCAGGAATCCTATCCTGCATCAACAGCATCACAGCCAGAAGCAGCTGGTGGAGGAACTCAGCCAAGAGTCCCACCGATCTGAATAAGATGGGCCTTTCCTCCAGGCCAACTGTGGCAGGAAGACCTCCAAGTTCAAGTCGGCGGAAGCAAAAGAAATTAGGTAAAAACGTACATTTTTTCCTGTCTTCTGGTTCCATGTTGTGCCCCATCGTCCAGGTTTTTCCTTTGCTGCTCAGACACCACAACGATGCCAAACAACTCCATTGTCGTTGAGATTTAAGGTAAGGTACTTGTACTATTGTCCATGTATCGTGTGCCTGTGGGTGTGCATTCATTAGTGTGTGTATGTTGTGTGAGTGGTATGCAATATGTAACACAAAGGGACATAACACATTGCCTATCTATGGTTTACATGCAAACATGGACCATGTGTATTGACGTATACATAAGTTGTACTTACCAGTCTCAACACCGCCTGAACCACACTCCATCAGGACTCCGCAGCCAGGATGCCGCCAACACAACGGGAACATCTAAATTGACTTGGCGCAATCCTGTCGATGATGGCAGAGTACTGTTAGCTAGCACAAAAGACCGCCACTGTGGTGATCTTCTGTCTATAGTCGCAACATCTAAACACAGTGGGCAGACAGCCATCAGCTCGAAGGAGTGCTTGGGGCTGCCGCCATGTCAGGATAGCAGTAGTCCAGCCAAGATCTAAATCAGGCCCATAGTAAAAAAATGCAATTATAAATTGGTTTTTTGACTTGCTACCAGAGATGCCATCAGTTTATATACTTCTATCAAAAATTAAGAAAAAGCAGTATCAACCAGATCTGTCCACTACTAAACCCTTAAAACATGTTCCCAAAGATGCTTTTATGCTTTTACAATAATGTATTTACATTTACGCAACAAATATTACTTCAGGTGTTAAGGACTGCGATGGATGATAAACTCACTCCAATGTATGCCTGCATCTTCATGGGTGAAGTAGAAAAATATTGCCTCAAGGTTGACAGATTTTAAAATTCAGATCTCACATTAGTTACTGGATCAGTACATTGATAACGTTTTATTGACTAATTATCTTATCTCAAAAATAACACGATATCAGGTTGACTTTCTCAACCTCATAATCTGTGAATAGGTCCAGAGAATTAAAACAAAATTTTACAGATAATCCACTTCAGTCAGTGCAACTTTCTATGCCAACAGCTGTCACCTATCACATACCATCCAGAACATCCAGCAAAGACATGTTGCAATATAAAATCAAAAGAAAATATAGAATGACTGTCTATGCGAGGGTACAAGAAACAAGCCATGCAGACAACCAGTAACAAGATTCAGACCATGAATAGATCTAATTTTCTGACAGCCATTAGGAAACCCCTACAACTGAATGAACCTGCTAGATTCATGACAAACTTCCAAGAAGACTACCATCATATTAATACATTTCTCATGAAACATTTACGTCTCCTATGAGCCAGTCTCTCACTTAATGACATTATACCATCCACACTCAACTTAGGCTTCCAATGTGATAAGATCTTGAACAAACATCTATGTCACTTAAAGTACATTAACCTAAACACCATATCCACGACATTCTTTGCTACAGGAAATGGTTTCTATAGCATAACTGCAATACCTGTAAATCAGGAGAAAACAAAACCACTCAATCTACATGCAAGAATGGACCCCCTCTTTAAAATTCACCATTAGATAAACTAACAGCAACTTTGTCAACCAACTTATTCAATGCATATCTGAATTTGTGTTTATATAGAAAGTACAGTACACCCTCTGAAACTCTGCATCCAAGGACATTACAAGAACATCCATAAACCAGACTTTGCTATAATAAATGAATACTCCATTAGGATACCGTTCGCCAAGGCCATAAACCAGACTCTGCTATAATAAATGAATACTCCATTAGGATACTGTTCGCCAAGGTCTCAATAGAGATTCAGAGATGCACTAATGGCTGTATTAATAATCATTTTTGGGATGTTGTGTAGGGGCGTGGTCTGACCACGCAGGAAGATGGCCGCCTGAAGTGCGAGCTCTGCCATGGGATGGGTCCCTGACCAGGATAACTTTTTTACCTGCATCCGAAGGGCTTCCTTTTCTCCCCCAGGCACGGCCCGAGGGCATACAGGCAAGTTTGGCCAGCTTTTCTGGCGGCCAGCAGCAAAAATCTCCAGAATTCAACGTTAGTGCGTAGCCCGCGCAGGCTCTGGTCTGCCTCATGCTCCTCGCCTGACGCGTCTCTAAAGGCCGCCCCTCCTCTCACTGACAAGGCCGCACCCCTGACGCTGCTGAGGCCATGCATATTATCCTCGCCTGGGCCGCACCTTCTTGCGCTGTTGAGGCCGCACCTCCCCCATCTTCAAGGCTTCAACTCCTGCTGTAAAGGCTGCACTCCATACTATTGACTGGACCGCACCTCCCTCCATTTCTGTGGCCGTGCCTACCTCTGCTGACAAGGCCGCATCTCCTCATCTTTGCCGAGATGGCACCTTCTACCTCAACAAAAGCAGAACCTCTTCTGCCTGCTGAACAACGGCTCCTGTCATCACTGCGGCAGCACTTTTGTAAATTACCGAGTCCCGAGTCTGCGTCTCTTGTTCCTTCTGAGACTGCGCCTTCTATTGCCACATAACATCATTCCCCTTGAGAATTAGAATCATAGCACATCGCTTTCTCCTCAGCATTATTTGGAAAGTGAGTTTTCCTTTGAAACTCCCACACTTTTCCTAATGTAAATGCACATGTTGTAACATCAAGTCTGTGGTTGCAGGAGGAAGCAAGCAACGATGTGAGTAACTAATACGTTTTTTTTCCCTTTCTCACACTCCCTCTGGGAATTGAAGCTTTGTTCCACTACCATTTCCACAGTGCTCTCCCAGCGGTGATGACTTTACCACATGTGAGTACCTGACAGGAATCTCATCAACCTCCTGTTCAGTTCTTTAACTTTGAATTTACTTTCTTCACCTTACAATAAGTCCAGCGCATTTATTTATTTCATTGGTATTTATGATTTAATGCAGCGCCTGGGACTTTAGGAAGAGGTAAGCAACGTTTCATTGAATCATTTCTTTATTCATTCCTCAAAATATATGCAATTTTTCTGCCATTACTTATTTTTGAGGTGGGAGAATTAACAACTTGATGATCTCCCTCATGGAACCTTTTCTTCGTTCACACGCCTGACTTTCAGAATGAATTGAGCCCAGACTGTTAATGTAAATGGCGTACTACTAATCCATGCATAAATCGGTTATGTAGTCACCTGCTGCACTATCATTACCAGAGCCATCTTCATCTAATCAGTTATCTTTTATAAACAGGTCTTCCTACTTTTCTTTATATTTGTCTGCTACATTCAATCTATACAGTAATTTTTATCAGTATCTAACCAACTATAAACAGAAAACTGCCATTTTGATTACTTCAGTTAGCACACCAATAACAAGTCTTTACGATTCAGATACCTCTTGACTAGTGAATCTATTTTATCGCATCAACGTTACCATCAAGTTTATCAACTTCACCTCAGGATCATAAAATCGACTATATACAACCACCTTATACCACGAAAGTCACCTTCACATTACCTCTGAGTTCTGATCAAACGCAACAGTTGAATGTCTACTAATAAACACGGAATTAAGACCCCTAACAACTTCTCTTCACAGAAGTTCTTAAACAATCCAACACCATGCCAACAAAGGGAAATACTTCCTCTGTAACCAGCTCCCTTCAGGTTCCACCTCCTACTACTGAACACATACCATCGGAGACCATGGAACGCATACTGCATGAAATTTCTGGGGTCATTCGTGGCTTGGAAGGTATGAATGCCACAATCACATCTTTGGCTGAGGAGACCAAGTCAATTAGGGCAGACATTGCAGGCTTTCATACCAGAGTTGAAGGTCTTGACTCTCGAATCTTGATAATGGAAAATCGCCTTGACTCATTCCAAAGTAGAGACCAAGATCTTATATTCCTTCGCAGTAAAATCGTCGATTTAGAAGACCGCAGCAGAAGAGACAACATCTGTTTCTTTGGGTTTCCGGAAAATATCGAAGGCCAAAATACCAGAGCGTTTCTTTGCGATATTCTTCCAAAAATGGATGGTATTTCTTTTACTCCACCTTTAGAAATACAACGAGCTCACAGAATTGGTCCCCCACGTAAAGACCCTGCAGCACGTCCGAGACCGCTTATTGCCTGTTTTCTCCATCATGAACAAACAAGACAATTACTGGCTGCAGCTCGTTCACAAGGCTCCTTTTTGTTTGAAGGCCATATCATCCACATGGCAGCTGATTCCTCCAAGAAAACAAATGAATGGCGAAAGGCATTTCTCTCCATGCAAACTCAACTAAGACAACTAGACATCAAATTTGGACTATTTCAACCTGCACACTTTCGCATTACCAAAGATGGAGATTCTAAAGATTTTTATGACCCATAAGACTTACAGAAATTCCTAGACTGTATGAAACTTCAAGACATGGAAGTACAGCATCCGCAACATGATCAACTTCAATCAACCTCTCCTTCTCCCCACAATTACCGGATCACAGACGACGAAACCTTAGCAACTCCAGACACCGTGGTAGAGACTTGGAAAGACCTAACCATTCTCAAGAAGACAAA
Source organism: Triturus cristatus (assembly GCF_964204655.1). Lineage (NCBI taxonomy): Eukaryota > Metazoa > Chordata > Amphibia > Caudata > Salamandridae > Triturus > Triturus cristatus. The sequence goes on from NC_140587.1 coordinate 272,689,956, forward strand.
AGCTCAGATTTGCAATCTTTACACAAGAGCCACATAGAGACAAATCTAGGTCCCCTCTTAAATCCCCCTCAGATGCGGACTAAACAAATTTTTGTTACTCAATCTGCTGTTTCTATGTTTACATGTAGTTAATAGAAGGCCGCACACTAGTCTTTGGTCTTTTCTCATTAATATCAATATTAGGACCAATTTGTTTGCTCTCGCATGCAATGATGCTCAAATCCTGTTAGGTATATTATAAGTAACTTGTATCACTTTACTTAATATTTATGCAATTATATAATTATAATGTTTTCTTCCCTCATGCCTGTTGCCTGCTATTTCCGATATGTTATACTGCATTATATTACTCTAGGCTACAGTGTCTTATCTTAATCTACATTATTTTATTTAATATTTATAATGTTAGTTAAAAGTACGTTTCACACCAGTTTTAGGCTCTTTTCTTCATCAACATCTATACTATGAACAATCTGCATCCCATCACAGGCCAATGATGTTCGAGCCTTTTAGTCTGTCATTGTATATTGTATTATCATATTTTTCATTTCTAATGTTTTATTCTAGTAAACCTTTTATCTGTTACTCTTAATATTATACATTATATTATACCTACATTATATTATACCACCATAGGCCATACTCTGCTATATTTACTTGAATATCTAATTATTCAATTTTATATATATAATGTTTTACCTATAATGACTTAATCTCACATTATACCTATTTATGTATATAATTTATATTCCTTCACGTTAGCCCATGGAATTATTATCTCTCTTTTTTTATTGTGACATTTTCCATGTTTCCAATTCTTACTTTAATTCACCTATATGTCTATATTTCTGAATTTGATTAATTTGTTATCATAGGCTTTTATTTTACATCCCTACCCGGCCTACTAATTCCTTCTTTTTCTGTGATGGGGCCTTCCCCCGTGGCGGTGCTCCAGTGAGCCCAGACCCGCAGTCAACAGTTTAGGACCCCCAATCTTGTTCCATCTATACTCCGCCTTTTCATTGTAACCTTATTTTATACCCTCATTCCTTCCCTCCCTTTTCTTCTCTTTATATTCTCAACAAACAAAGAACAACTTATTACATTGTCTACACTATACTATTTGCCTAGCTTATTTTTCCCCATCCTTGGTTGTTCCTACATACACACACACTGGTGTCTTTGTGGTGAGCCAGGGTACCTCTTTTCTATCTCTCCTTCCCTCCTTATATTATATTCTTCCTAATCTTCTACTCTCCTCACTTAGACAAAGACATTGAATATTGTTTTATCTTTTTGTTCCTATTGACATTACTTCAACATGACAAACACCCACCCTCTATGTACAATTACATGGAATGTCCATGGTCTCACCCATTACATTAAAAGGAAAAAAGTGCTTTCTTATCTTCAATCCAAACATGTGGACGTGGCCTTACTGCAGGAAACCCATCTAGACAAGCTAGAATCTGATAAACTATGCAGAGCTTGGGTAGGTAAGGTCATTCACAGTAGTATTCGAAAGGGTGAATCCACAGACGCTGGCCCTGTTCGTAAATGTGGAGATGCAATCCTAATCCGCAAATCACTTACAATCACGATCTCCAAAACATGGTCAGATCCTGATGGACGTTATGTGTTTGCTAAATGGCGTATTGGAGATACTTGTATTTGCGTAGGGTCAGTCTATGCTTCGATAGGGACCAAAAAATCATTCTTCTTCCAGTTGTCCCGTCTATTAACAGAAATAGATGCTTCACAATACCTCATTGGTGGGGATTTGAATCTGACGCAAGACCCCATTCTGGACGAAACAAAGGGGAATGCTGCAGATAGAGCTCTATTAGGTGACGTAATATCGGATAACGGATTAGTTGACCATTGGTGTCTTAGTCATCCAACAGACACGGAATACACCTTCTTTTCTCCTACTCATGGTACATTCTCTCATTTGGATTATTTTCTGATATCACAAAAAGTAGTTCAATTGGTCACGGAATCACGCATCTTGGAAACAGCTTTATCTGATCACTCCCCTGTCCTCTTATCCCTTGTACTAGATCTCTCTGGGCCAGGGCATAAACCCTGGTGCATGAACATCCAACAGCATAGAACTCCTAAGGGTAAACCCCAATTACCATCACATCTCCAAGACTATCTTTCTATTAATCAGGGCTCTGTAACCTCCAACAGGACTATTTGGGCTGCAGCTAAAGCCACTATCAAGGGTCAGTTAATGTGTGATGCAGCACTTGTTAACAAACAGAACGCCGCACGGCAAACAGAACTCAAACACGACATTCAATATTTCTCTCGCCTGTATAACCTAACTCCAACTTTGCAGAATTGTAAATCACTTGAGCAAGCACGAATGGCCTTAAATAGCTTTTTTACATCCAAAGCCAAATATTCTCTGCAGAGAATGAAGGGGCAACACTACGAACAGGGGGAAAAGACAGGAAGATTATTTGCTGCACAATTACGCCAAAGAGAAGAAGCTAAGGCTATTCCGGCTATTCGAACAATACGAAATAAAGATATTGTCAATGAATTTGCCTCTTTCTACAAATCTCTCTATACCCCAGGTAATTTGTATAAGATGTCTACTTTCCTTACAAAAGTGGACCTTCCCCATCTCTCTGATGATGGCAGAGCCCTGCTTGAAGGTGATATTACCAAAGACGTTATTTCCCGTGCCATCGCTACCCTACCTTACCATAAAGCTCCTGGGGAAGATGGATTCCCTGCTGAATTCTATCGATGGGCAGGACACAATGTTATTGATACATTACATGCTGCATTCCAAGAAGCGGATAATGTATCTTTCTTGGGGCCTCTCTCTAACAAAGCTGTTATCGCTGTCCTACCCAAACCTGGTAAAGATCCCCTGCGATGCAGTAGTTATCGTCCCATCTCGTTATTAAATTGTGACATTAAAATTTTGGCCAGCATCCTAGCGTCCCGCCTCCGTAAAGTATTACCTTCCTTGATACACCACACTCAAGTTGGCTTTGTCCCGTGGTGTTCCTCTCAGAATCATCTTCGTACGCTAGCCAATACACTGTGGTCAGCTAAAAACCTTCCAAATGATGCATTAGCCCTTTCACTTGACGCAGAAAAAGCATTTGATCACATTGAATGGGATTACCTTTTTATAGTAATGGAGCGATTTGGGTTGGGTGACCAATTTATAACCAAGGTACGCTTACTATACGATAATCCTTCTGCTCAAGTGAATTTTGGTGGATTTTTATCTGACACATTTCCGATTTGGAGAGGAAGGCATCAGGATTGCCCTTTACCCCCCTTCTTTTCCTGTTAGCTATGGAGCCATTAGCTGCTACCATTCCCCAAACTGATGACATCACCGGTATTCCTCTCCCAATTGGACACTCTAAAATTTACTTATATGCCGATGATATCCTACTTACCCTTACAAACCTCCCCCCGATATCTTCCATCCCTCCTTCAAATCATCAATGATTTCTCTTCCTTTTCAGGTTACAAAATTAATTGGGACAAGAGTGAGGCATTACCCATCTCTGATGGAACTACAAACGCAGCTATATACGCATTCCCTTTTCATTGGCAATCTTCGCGCCTTAAGTACCTAGGCATTCTAGTCAATAAAGGTTTATAAAACATGTTTATAGACAATCTAACGCCTCTGATTTCTCAAATGCAACGTGATTTTGACAAATGGAAGGCTTTAGGGCTTTCTCTTTGGGGCAGAGTCCAGGCTATTAAAATGGTCACTCTTCCGCGTTTCATCTGCATCTTGGGCATGCTTCCCCTCCACATCCCTTCGTGCACGCCCCGATCTATAGATTCCAAGATTAAAACCTTTATCTGGAATTCGGCTAAGCCTTGTCTCGCCGTGACAAAATTGAAAGCTCACCAACTATATGGAGGAATTGGCCTCCCATCCATTGAACATTATGCCCTCGCACTGCACCTCTCTCAACTTTCTTATCTGTTACCAGTAATCACAGATGCTCCACAATGGGTTCATATAGAACGCCACCTTTTACCAACAGATTCAGGTCTCTCTCTTTTGTATGGTAGTGGTACTAGTCGTTCTGACCCCAAAAACCTGATTTTATCAGTAATGCATAAATCCTGACAAAGGGGACATCGTTTATTAGATTCAAACCCGCGTATCCATAACAAGGCTCCCCTCTGGAATAATTCAGGTATCCGTAGTAATGGTCGTACTTTATCTTGGCCTTTGTGAAAACAGCAGGCATTCACTCTCCAGACCAACTTCTTCATAATGGCGACTTCAAATCATTCTCACAACTAAGGGGCCCATTAGGATGGCGGTCGGAAAATCTCCCCAACCGCCATGGTAGCGGGAAAAGACCTCCAGCAAGGACCGCGGCATAACCTCCGGTCCAATTAGGATACTCCGCAGTCGAAATCCAACCGCGGCGGTCAGATTCTGGCGATTAACATTGTGGCGTCGCTGATGCCAGCAGCACCGCTGCAATGTCAAAAAGAGCATGTCCTGCACATCCCTGTACTACGTGGCAGGCACTGCAATGTGGGTACCCCCCTGTGCACCCACACCCACCCCCAACACATTGGGGGCCCGCAATGGGCCCCCGGAGACATTCTCCGTATGCCTTTCCATGGCGGTTCCGCCACCGCAGAAAGGCTGGCTACCGCCGGCATCATAATCGTGCCGGCGGTGCTTGGCCCTGCTCCACAACAATTGTAGCGGTCCAGTTCTGCCCACCAGGCAAGCGGGCAGACTGCAACCGGCGGAAAAGTGGCAGGCGGAATATCACAGCGCGGCTGTCACGCCCCGATGCTAATCGGACCGGCGATTTTCTGGGTTTCGATGGCGGGCGGATGGTCGCCGCCGGTCCGGCGGCGCCATCCTAATAGACCCTAAGTGAGGAATTTAATATTCCCACACAACATTCTTCCAAATACCTTCAACTTGGACAGTTTTAGAAGAAACATTTGAGATCATCCCCTTAGGCGTTTCACATTTCTCCAATACTATCCTATTTAAATACGAGGGGGAAACATAAAGAAGTGACTTTTGGTCTTCACGTTTCACCTCTTTTCCCAACCCCTCTCTCATAATCTTCACCTTAAATGGCAATCCCGTTTAACAACCTCTTATACAGCTATTGAGTGGGAACAGCTGTTTTAAATACTCCATGACTGGCACTGGTCGCCAGTCAAATTGCATAAAAATGTCTCACTTCCACACACTACTAGTTGGAGATGCGCCAATTGTGGCTGTGATACAACTCACATTATCTGTGAATGTCCAAGTATACAAACTTTCTGGAATTATGTTGGTAAAATCCTGCATTCCATAATTACCCTACATCTACCACTCACACCAGCCAATATTCTTTTACATGATCTACATCATTCCCCAAAGCTCTCTAAATCACAACACCGTCTTTTCCACACTGCATTGGCTACAGCTAAAATATGTATTCTACGTCATTGGAAATCATCCTCACCGCCCTCACAGGAAGAATGGTTAGTTGCCATGATACAAACGGCTTCACATGAACGATCGATTCATAACGTTCAGGATAAAACTGACATATTTCTCCAGACATGGTCTCCTTTCCTAAAAACAAAAGCTGATGATACTTCTATCTCCTCCATTCCTCTCACTGCACCCACTCAAGGAGACTAACTTATTGCTCTACATCTTTGTTTATTATGTCTTTCCTATTATAATTTGCTCTGTCTCTCTCACTCTTCCCATATTCTTTTTCTTATAACTTCCCTCTTCTCCTATTTTTCTCACCCACCTCTCTGTACCCTGGCTCAACCCCTCCACATTATTCCTCCTATTTTATTCACTTCTCTTTTTCTCTTACTTATATCATTCTCCTATTTTCTCCCCAATCTACTTTGTCTTAAACCTTAACAAGGTGAGTATTTTCCTATCATAATGCATTTCCTTATGATATTTATGTCTTTTACATATTAATTAATTCATTCATTTGATAACTTTATTTCGGTCAAAGATCATAAAAGTGCAGATAAAATACATACATACATAGCACATCCAATAAAATAATAAAAATAGATACATTTATTTAAAAGGAGAATTAAACCATGAGTTATCAAGGCTATTTTGGTAGTTTTTTAAGAGGATTTGAGACTTAGCCTGCGGCGCCACATGCCGTAAAGAAAGCGAGAGACAGCAAACACAATGGGTGGAGACGTGTCATGCTTGAGGACTCTGCACGCCTGTACACATTGTCTAAAACCCAAGTTTCTACAAATTGGGATGAGCCAATGTTTACGTATGTTACTGTATGCTGGACAGAAAAATAAGACATGGATAACATCTTCTCTGACATCGTTGCATAATGGGTAGTTTTCGTTTTCAGTTTGTGCCCATTTCGAGGTGAATGATCTAACGGGTAGAGAGCCATGCCTTAATTGAACATATAATTTCCTCGTAAGAGGGGGTTGAATTTCATCCAAAAAATTCTCCTAGCCCCTTTCTGGTTTGAATGCGAGGAACTCAGTAGAAAGCCTGCCATAAGAAGTTAAGCTTTGTAAAGCATGCAGGTTGTATTGTTTCACCATGTTTAACAACTGGGCTCTGGATATCCTCGGACAGCTCAACTCAGGGGACCCCCATAGTTGTGGTAAACCTATTTTTAAAGAGAGGGCCTTGATGTAGGAAAGCCAGGGAATATTTTTGCTTTTTAACTGTTCCCAGGTCTCCCGGAATTCAGCTCTAAAGGATACCAACTCAGGTACTGACCAGAGCCTCCTCCAGTAAAGCAAGGGGCGCACGTCTGCCAGGTTCTCAATGGACTCCAAACCTAAGTCCATTTGCAATGGGATAAAGGGTGTACTGATCGGTAATCCCACCAAATTTCTCATAAAGGCCTGTTCAACCCTCACGAGGCTTGATACATTCTTGTGACCCCAAAGTTCGGCACCATATAAGGATGCAGACCGAGCCTGCAGGCTATAGATCTCGAGGGCGGGCGCAACCGGTCTAACTATCGATGCTCTCTGGAGCTTGCCAATATCACCAGATATTTGTGATAGTCTAAGGGCAGATTTGGCAATCTGATGGCCCCAACTAAAATCCTCCGTCAGCGTAATCCCAAGGTATACAAAGGTTTTAACTCGCTCCAATGGAACACCATTCAAAAGAGGGTTTGGGCGCGTGCGCCTTGGGGGATTGAAGATCATAAACTTGGTTTTATCCATATTGATCTCCAAACCCCTCGAGGCGCAAAAGCTCACGAAACCATCTAGGACACGCTGAATACCCAAGGAAGTTCGAGACAACAACAAAGTGTCGTCCGCGAACATCAAAGCAGGTACACGGCCAGACGTTAACCAAGGGGCATCACTATCCTTGACTTCATTTAGGGTATCGACAAGACCATTTTTGAACAGGCTAAAGAGAGTAGGGGCCAGAATACACCCCTGCCGGACGCCCCTGGCAACAGGGAAGCGGTTCGAAAGAGCCCCGTGTCTCCCACACCTAACCTGAGCATAATTTCCATCTTGCAAACGGGACAAGATCTTAAGCAAATAGGGCGGGAGGCCCAAGTCTGCCAATACCACCGACCGTTTTTCCCTTGGGACCGGATCAAAAGCAGCCCGCAGGTCCACAACAACTAGGTAGAGGCTGCCACCCTCAACCTTTGTAGTTTTCCAAAAAAGGACCTGGAGCCGAAAGATTTGGTCCAAGGTCGAAATACCGGATCTGAATCCAGCCTGGAGAGTAGACAATATTTCCCGTTCCTCCATCCAGGCTTGGATCCTATCCAGAATGATTCTGCCCATTAGTTTTTGTGTTGTATCGAGCAGGCTAATGGGCCTATAATTTGAGGGGGTAAGTGGGCAGCCTTTTTTGAGAATGGGAACAATCTCGGCCCCCAGCCAAGTGTCCGGTGGGTCAGACCCCTTAAGTATCGCGTTAAATAGAGTGACTAGGTAAGGCGCCCATATTTTCGGCTGGGCTCGAAACAAATCCCCCGGCAATTTTTCTAGGCCGGGAGCCTTGTTAGGGAGCAATCTGGAAATAGCTTATTCTACCTCCTTCAGGGTAATACTGGGGAGGTCAGGCGGATACACACAGTCTGGAGCCTCCGACCAAGGCCCCTGTCAGTCGATACTCGTGACGGGGGTCTGGGGCAGGGGGCCGGGCAAATGTCGCATTTCCCTCCTGACTAGACCCAGAGGTTAAACCTAAACCCAGCCAGGATGGGTCATCGTGCTCCAAGCATGCATATAATGCCCCAAAATGAGCCTCCCACACTGGGGGCGCAATATTTGGGATAATAGCTTGGCCTCCCCCCTTAGTGCCTGAACTAACAATAACCCAAAACAACTTTGCGTCCCCAGTCAGGAGTGCATTTCTCAGCGCTTCCCACCTTGCTTCCTCCCAGTCCCTCTTAGCTCCCTCAATGATCTTTTTATAGAGGGAGCGAGATAATCTAGTTTTTAAGCTATCCTTGGCTTTAATCGCAATAAGGATATCTTTCTTGGCTTTCCTGCAGGTGCCATTGAACCAGGGGTGCATCTTGGCCCCACCTCGCCTAGGTCTAAGTAATGGTTAAAGAACATCCCCCAACACACTAGCCAGCTGGCTATGGATTTTTACAGCATGACCGTTTAGTGGCAGGTCAGCCATCGCAGCTAACCATGGTAAAGCAAGCTGGTACAATTCACCCATCTTAGTCGGGGAGTTCTGGAAGTGAGGCCAGTTTACCCTACGACGGTTATTCGAGATCATGAGTGGCATGTTCTTATCAGATGTAAAGCCGGCTTCAGGGTTGGTCAGCCCAAAGCTCCCAGGTTTGAGTGTTAGTACGAGGGCATTGTGGTCACTGTCGTGTCTCGGATACACTCTGAATTCTAGAAGTTTGTCCCAATGTTTTGCTTCCAACATAATATAATCAATGGTAGATGTTTGTGCTACCCTATTAAATGTGGAGTTTCCTGGTCGATCAGGGGCCAGTCTCCCATTGCACGCCCGCAAAGACGTAGCAAGCGAGAATGATTTTATTTGGAGGACCAGCCGTGTTCATGCCTTAACAGGAGGGATCTTTGGTTGCAGGATACACCAGAATGAATCTTCATCGTCCTGTTCATCCCAATCAGGGTTAACCAGGGGCTCAAATTGGCAATTGAAATCCCCACCCACTATTAATATAACTGAAGAGTCAAGTGTCTGGATAAAGAGATCTAATACTTTAATTGTATCAGACTCCTGCCCATACCTAACTGGCCTTGAATAGATATTAATTATGGCTATTTTTGGTGAATTCAGTGGTGTCAATAACACACATTGAACATCAGGGGAGTTAGTTGGTATTTGGCTAGCTTTGACGCCCAGGTGGGTGCCTATCCAAATTGATAGACACCCTCTACCACTAGATACTGCCAGGGTATGAAATGTTGCATAGCCTGGACTTGGACTTTCCTCTAATGCCCAGGTTTCCTGAATCAGGCAGATGTCATGTACTGCCATAAAAGAGCCCCAGTCAGGATTAGATCATTTATTTTTTAAACCAGCAACATTACACAAGAGGATTTTTATGGTACCATCGGCTACGTTACCAGAAACTTTTAGGTTTCCTATTGCCGTGGAGGGAGGACTAACATAGGTAGGAGACTCTAGATGGGCTTTCTTCTCTATTTCTTCTATACGAGGTGCTTCCCCCCCTGCAACAGAAACTCCTCGCGGGAACCCCGCGCCCCCCACATCCCCCGCGACACACCCTAGCACCCTGCCCAGACCACCAGGGGGTGTGGCGACTGCTGAGATGAGGGTTTTAGTATTTCCCTCCAATGTAATTGAAAAAGTAGATGTTTCACTGTTATTATTCAAGGATAGCTCCATGTCATGTGGGCGTCAATCGACCTGGTTCAGTATACTGAACCTATTTCTATGCACAAAGGATGGCAGGGGGGGATTGTAGGTGTTTACGTCTACCCAACTTGCTTGCCCCTGATGCACTCCAGAAGGACAGCCGTTACGGCCCTCGTCATATTTAGCTCCTTTAAGATAAACTGATCTCAAAGGAGTCACAAGATAGAAGTATGACAGGTGAAGAGTAAACATTTGGGTGTTTAAACTAGAGGGGGACAAGCTGCAGATGTACTCTACGGCAGCAGTATCCCTAAAATTTATAACCACACAGTTCCCTGCTATAGTTTTGGGACCCTTCCCGATCCAGTCTATACGTCTTACAGAGAGGATTTCCCCAGAGATGTAAGAGAAGAGAGGTCTATTAGCACTTAGCCACTGTACACACTTGTTTTTAACTCAATATGGGTTTCGTTTTTCCCCTGGGTTAAAGATGGTACCCCCGATAGAACTACAACGTATGGTAAAGACTCTGGGGGGAGACTAATAGTTTGCAGCTCCGATGGTGTACCTATAGGATATGGGTTTAAATTTGATGGAGCTGGAACAGCAGGGGGCCCCCTTTCCAAACTATATCTTTCACATTCTGTCTTTTCTTCGCTGGAAGTGACTTTTGGAATTACAGAAGTCAAGACAGGAATTGGAGCTACATGGGAACCGTCAGCAACTATACATGAACTTAAAAAAGGGCTAACTGTTTCCGAGATTGGCTCATTGCTAGTAGTAATCAATCGTAAATCTTTGTTCCCTATAACACTGTCAGCAACTGTGGCAATCTCAGATTGGGGAGCACTACAGCCTACTCCACTGGAGACAGAATTCCCGTGTGGAATCATTGGGGATAGTTTTCCCAAGCCCTTATTGTTGAGGGTTGAAACTAGTCTATCGATCCTAGATGCCAAGGATTTAATATGGTTGCCAATGGTCTGTTCTAGGAGAATCTGAAAATCAGCTATTAAGCTAGTAACCCAGAGCGGAGCTATCATATTTTCTGGGGAGGAGCCGATGGTAGTTAGTACAGGATCGCACTTAAGGCATATATTTTTATTCGGCTTCTTAACAGGTCTCCTCTTCTTTCCTCGGGGGTCCGGGGTTTTTTTTGCAGTAGTGTTTGGGGGAGGTGGGGACAGGCTTGGGGGTATATGACTTGCTAAAATATCTGAGGGAGCCTGGGCACAGGGTAGGTCAGCAAATGATGACGTAAGAAAGGAGCTTACGTCAGGAGGATTAGTTACAGATATTGATACATATTAATTAGTAATCTTCTTGCATCTTTCTCCCCTTCCCTAACTGCTTTCTTCTTCTTTTTTGCTTCTTTAAAAATTTTCTATGTATTAATTTAACTATTTAATTATTTATTCACAAAATGCTTATTTAAATATCTTATATTTATTTGTGTTTACTCATCAACAAATGTCATGTAGCTACTGTTACTTTTTATCTTTATAGATTTTTTTCTCTCTGTTTTTATTTATTACCAATTTCTTACTGCCTCTTTATTCTCATTCTCATTATGTATTTTCATTGTAAAATTCAATAAAAAATGTCAACACAAAAAAATAATCATTTTCTGTCTCCTAAAGAGAAACACACATCTTCTGACCCATCAATATCACTACTAGCCAATAGTAAGTTTATTTCATGTATAGTTAATTAAAAACATTACATGTCAATATAAAACATGTATAAAGATTACTATGATAATACAATATAGCCCTTAAAAGTTGGACTTTGAGCCATCAAGGCACACACAATGTATTTATGTATATATGTAGGGAATTTATAGAGCGCAGGAATCACCCCGGAAGGGTATCTCTGCAGTAACATAGAAAAAAGTCAGGCAGGAACAGATTCCCATAGCTCAAGCCTTGAATAATTCTGTCTTCAGTAGTTTTCTGAAGCGAGCAAGACTAGGACATTTACGTAAATCCTCTGGCAGAGAATTCCTGTATATTGGCGCCAAATAGGCAAAAGTTTTGCCTCCAGATCGTTTTTTCTTAAAACGAGGGACCACCAACAACTTTTTGCCTTCCGTTCTGAGACACCGGGCCGGGCAGTAAACTTTTAACTTATCCGCCATATAACTCGGGCTAGTACCATAAAGAGCTCTGTGAGCACAGCAACAGAGCTTAACTTTATTTTCTGGCGGATTGGAAGCCAATGGAGAGATTTCAATAATGACACTGGGGAGGTGCGGGGTGGTTTGTTAAGAGCTAGGCGAGCGGCCACATTCTGGACGATCTGCAGTCTGCTAAGAAACGACTCATTCGAGGATGCCAATAAAGCATTACAATAGTCCAGGCGACCAATGATCAAAGCCTGAATTAGGGTTCTACGTACAGTTAGGGGTAGCCACATGAACAGTCTGCGCAAAAGGTTTAAGGTATGCTAGCAGGTCCCAGCAGTGGTCATGACTTGATCCTTTATCGATAACTGTACATCCAGCCAGACCCCTAGATTTTTTGCCACCGAAGTTGGCGAAGGGGCGGGGCCTAACGCTGTCGGCCACCACTCAGGGGACCAGGAAGTTAGTGCAGCACCAAACAGCAGGATTTCTCTTTTGGCTGGATTTAACTGCAGAAAGTGTTCAGTCATCCATTCTGCTATGGCTGACATGCCATTAGCAAAGCGCTGATCGACTAACTCCATGTCCTTATCAAAGGACAGGAGTAATTGTGTGTTGTCAGTGTAAGAGAACGGTGTAAGAGAACGGATGACTTTAGCAAGGGAGGCCACATAGATGTTAAACAAGGTAGGGCTCAGACAAGAGCTCTGGGGCACCCCATTACTAAGCTTCCCAGTTTGAAATCGAAAAGGGCCTAGATTGATGGTTTGCGTGCCATGATCTAAAAATCTGACCAGCCAATCGAGAGCCATCCCCTGCAGACCGGTCTCTCTTAGTCAAAATATCAGTTTCTGATGAGAGACTGTGCCGAAGGCTGCTGTTAGATCCAACAAAACCAACATCACTCCTATGTTATCATACAATAGTAACTTAATACAATTACATTTCTACACCCAGTCATATAAGAATTGACCAAGTCCTGTTTCAAATGGGAAACTCCTTCATCAAGTAGGTGCTTTTGTACTACTTTATGGTGTACTGAATAAAGTGCCGTTTTCCTGACAGGAGAATCTAGCGAATTGAGGGGCATAATGTTTTTTAGTATACTATAGTCATCGATCTGGTAGTGTAGCTCCTTAACAGCAAGGTTTAAGATTCTCACTGTCGTACATGCCAGTTTAACAGAAGGTCCCCCAATAAAGAAATAACAGCTGGTCAATGTTACCTGATTTGCAGAGATCTTAGAGATGGACATAAGAGTCTTTGTCTGTGTGTTAACAAGGCCAGGCAACCGCACATTAGATAAAGCAAAGATTCAGTAATTAAGTAGTCCAGTGCTATTTCCATGGGGGCATAAGATCTTTCGATATGAATACGCCAAGACGTATTAACATGAGATCATGTTTCTTGGCCTTGGAGAAGTGCGCGGATAGATATGGCTGGGAACCCCAAGCTATGTATGATGGCATGACCACCTGTGCATGCCCTTTGCTCGCTACTGTAGCCTTATCAATGACAAACGATGAAAGTTTGGCAGCTTTATTTGTGATACATTTCAAAGTGGCGTAATCCATGGGGGTGAGTCAGGCATCTTCTCATCGCTGTGCTGCAATTGAGTGCTGTATTGCTGAAAACACAGAGTTCTGTATGTGGGCCTGACTTCCTATTTCCATCGAACACTGATGTGCCAGCGAATTAACTTCGGCTACCCTCATCCTCCAGCAAAATTTTACCAGGGCGCCCTGCCTGGATGGTGGAGCAGGCCAAACTCAAGTCTTATTTGGGCTTGCAATACATACAGGGGAATTGCAAAGAGTTTATTAAAGAGGTTAAATTGTAAGATGTTTAGGGTTGTGGCGTCTTTCCCTTTAAGCAATTCATAGCCGTAAGATATTGAGGGCATGAATTTGGCTCCCACGATCTGAAGATGATGAAGATGAGATGTTTTGTGTCTTGTGTTTTCATGTTTTAAATGCAAACAACAGATTTTTAATGATGGCTCATCTTGATTGCAGGTGCAATTTGTAAGTTAATTGGGAATCTAGATGGACATCAAGATACTTATAAATCTTAACCAATTCTGAAACGTTGCAGTCAGCCTGCCAGGTGAATTTCAGCTGCCTGTTGCTACCTTTGCATCTAAAGTAAAGAACCTTCATTTTGCTGTAGTTCAGGCTCAATCGCAGACTGTTGGTATACCCCAATAACTGATCTATCGACCGCTGCAGACTGATTAAGGGTCTTACTAAGGAGGACGATATCATCAACAAATTGCAGGCTTCTAATTTGTGCTGTGCCCAGCCTGGGAGGATCACCCTGCACTGGGGCCAAGTAGCTGTCGAGGTCAGCCATATAGATGTTAAATAAACAGGGTGCAAGAACGCACCCCTGTTATAAGCCCTTTGTCCGTATAGATTTTTGGGAGGTTCTTTGGTCGTCCCCTATCTTAATTTGAATCCCATGTGTTAGAATATACGTTGATGATTGCCTTCAGCCCCCCACCTTACCTTTTTTTCCAAGGCTGGGGCGTCGGGACTTTATCAAAGGAGGGTTTGAGGTCAATAAAGCAGGACAACAGTAATAAATCCAAAAGAAGTAGTAGTCCACAGGAAGACTTTATTATCTTCAACCACCGACAGGACTTGCCAACAGGTCCGCTCTCCAGTGTCTCCTCAGTCAGAATGCCAGTCTGTCATGGAACCATCAGACTCACATTCTGTCACCAGGACAACCACTGACATAGCTCAGAACACAGAAATACAAGTAAATTACAACACATCCCCTTTACCAACAACCAAAAGAATTCAAGCCCCCAGAAAGCAAGATGCATGAACTAAGAAAGAAAAGCAACATACCTAGCATTTACACAAACAACTAAAATTCAAGAAAACACAAGATAAAAAATAGCACTAATACAAAATATAATCTTTTAACTTTGAAGGCATGTGCCTTCGTCTATGCAACCTCCCAAAACCCTCATTTCCCTCTTCTGAAACACAACCATGAACACTGGCTGCACCCGGAACCGTGCCATCAGACTTAACCAACCTAGACATACTCCAAGTGCAGCCATTGTCCAAGGTCACAACATTTTTTTTAATTGTAATGATGACAAAAGGACCTGATAGATTAGACACCCCTTTGTGACAACGTTTCACTCTCTTCACCCAAACTTTGTCACCAACATTCCATACCCTCTTCTTCACGGACTTCTTGTCATCATAACGCACCTTGTATCGCTCCTGGTACTCAGAAAGCCTGGTTTTCCTCACCTCCTCACATACACCCTTGCTCACCCATTTAGGCAGCCAAACCGGATTCAACTTAGAAACTGCCAACCTCCCCCTTAAAGCTTCAAAAGGAGATTTCTGAGAAATCGCATTGGGAACCGTTCGATGAGCCACCAGGTTTCCCTCAACACATCACTCAAAGAAGCCTTGGAATCAAGCGCCCTTTGAACACAACTCTTGACAACCCTGTTCATCCTCTCCGTGAGACCATTGGCCTGTGGAGAATATAATGCAGTTTTCTGATGAACTATCCCAAGACTTTCAAGAAAAACTTGCATCTCTTGGGAGACGAACTGCACACCATTATCTGTAACCAGAAACCTGGGGACCCCTTCAGAAATAAAAACATCCTTAAGAAACTCAACTATTGACTTGGAATTGACCGTGGCCATACACTTGGTAATTACCCATTTCGATGTGTAATCCACCAAAAGTACAACAAACCTCTCATGAGAAGGCATTAATTCCAACGGACCCATGATGTCCAACCCCAACTTAGTCCACACTGCATCTGGCACATCCACAGGTGAAAGGGGAACCTGATTGGTCACATGAGACTTGTCATTGATAGCACATAAATGACAATCTTTAACAACAGACTCCACCATTCGATCCATTCCTGGCCACCAGTACCTTTCCCTAACACGTGCTTTCGTGAGACTTCTCCCAAGATGTCCCTCATGGGCCAGATTAACCACTTTATCCCTGAGGACACCAGGCGGAACCAATCTATCTCCCCTCATCAATTTGCCTCCACAAAAAGATAAATCATCCCTTACACTCCAAAATGGTTCCACAACAGGATTAAGATCTTTGTAACTTGGCCAGCCTTTAGCTACAATCTCTTTCAGGGAAACAAATGCCTCATCTTCAACGGCACCAGCCAACCACTCTTCCTCTGAGAGCGGATCTTCCATCACCCAATTCACATTCTCAGACTCATCATTCAGTTCTTCACCACTTGCTGGCAACCTAGACAAACAATCAGCTGACTTGTTACTCATGCCAGAAATGTAATGCACGCGAAAATTAAATTCCTGCAAACCTTCACTCCATCTCTTAAGCCTAGGAGTCAAATGGTCACTGTGATGACACGAGAAAATTTGAACCAGAGGGCGATGGTCAGATTTTACTTCAAAAGAAATTCCCCATAAATCAAACTTAAAATGATGTATGGCCCAAAACACACTCAACGCCTACCTCTCAATACAAGAATAGTTAACCTCCGCATCTCTGAGAGCCCTGGAGGCAAAAGCCACAACCTTCTCTACACCATCCTCCACCTGCGAAAGCACTGCTCCCAGACCCTTGAGACTCGCATCAGTTGTAAGAATGGTTCTTAATTTCGCATCAAAATGACCCAATGTGGGCTTCCTCCCAATTTCTGATTTAACTAACTCAAAAGCTCTTTCACACTCAGGTGTCCAGACAAAATGCACCCCTTTCTTTAGTAAAACTCTAATTGGTTCAACCACACTGGCAAACCCTCTCACAAATTTGGAGTAAAACTCCGCCATGCCCAGAAAAGACCTAACCTGCTCCTTATCCTGCGGGGAAGGGGCCATCACAATACTCTCTGCCAACTTGAGTTTGGGTTGTATACCCTCTCCAGAAATAACGTGTCCCAGATATGTCACAGATTTCAACCCTATACGACACTTGTCTCTTTTAAGAGTGAGCCCTCTTTCCCTCAACTTGCACAACACAGATCTCAAAACCCTTTCATGCTCACTCTCACACTTCCCATAAGCTAAAATATCGTCTTGGAAAAACAAGACATTAGAAAGATCTCCAAGTACCATCTTCATAATTCTTTGGAAACAAGCTGCGGCTGAAGCCAGCCCAAAAGGCATCCTCAAAAACTGGTAAGCCCCCAAAGGAGTAACAAAAGATGTTAGATGCCTGGAACTCTTGTGAAGTTTAACTTGATGATACGCGGAGGACAAGTCCAACACGCTAAAAACCTTGGCCCCCTTTAACAAACTGATGCATTCAGAAATGTTAGGAAGGGGTTGTCGATCTACCCAGATCCACTCATTTAATCCGCGCAAGTCCACACACATTCTCACCGCTGTTCCTCCATCCTTGGGTGCCAAAACCACTGGGGCCAGCCACTCTGACGCCTCAATCTCCTCAATCACCTTCAAATCCAGCAATCTTTTAAGTTCCATCTTCAATGGTTCCATCATTAAATTTGGCACCCTACGTACCTTATGTACACAAGGCTTAGCCGAACTCTTCAAAATAATCCGATGTTCAAAACCATTTAAACAACCAAGATTATCCGAAAACACTTCCGGGAAGTCTTTGACATATTTCTCATTACTAACCTCATCATCAATCTTTGAAATTCTCCCATTCAACCTCTCACACAAATCATCCATCAACATTACTTGATCTCTCGGGTCACTGGCATTGGGATTTAAAATTATACCCAAATCACGTTGATGCCTCCACCCCAGCAGATTGTCTCCCCTCACAGCAACATAAACTTTCCCCGTTATTACCCTCTGTTTAAATCCAATCTTAGCAGTTACATATCCAACAATGTCCACACGGGAACCACCATAACTAAAAGGAGCAATATCTGGAGGTTGTAACATCACGCTATCCAACCCAACCACCTCATCCCAAATTTTGTTCCCAATCAGTGTGAAAGGCGAGCCAGAGTCAGCCATGACCGTGAAGTTGTTGTCATCAACAGAAATGTCACAAAAAGGCATGGTGACCCTACCCGAATCCACCTTGTCTCCTACTTCTGAAATGTTGGATATAACTAAAGTACGAATCATATCAGAAGGACTTTCTACATTATGACTCTTCTTAGATGATTTGCAAACCCGGGCATAGTGCCCCTTGATACCACAGTTTAAACATATCGAGTCTCTGGCATAACAGTTAGGAAAACTTGAGGAATGTGAAAAGCTTCCACATCTATAACAGCGTACCCTCCTAAAGTCATTGCTATTCTTCTCCCTATCAAAAACACGCTGTTGTCGAGGATCACGCTCATTTTTTTGTTGGATGTCTTTGTCTTTACCACTAGCAACATGTGACTGTGTGTTCTTCATAGTGTTTTTATTCCTCGATCCCAACGACACTTTAGCAATCCCCTCAGGGAAATCAGTCTCATCGTCACACTCTACCATGGAGTGAACACTTCCTTGACCTCTCTTTGTACTGTCATTATGAGCTAGGTTACCATCCTCTTTGTCTTTTCTAATTTCTTTCACCCAGGAGGAAGTGTTTTCAACACCTTCCACTATTGCGATTGCTTCAGTCAGTGAGGGATTTTTAGACAGTAACTTCCCTTGTACCCTTGAACTATTTGTGCACCGTACAAGTTGATCTCTTACCAAGGAGTCTGACAATTCGCCAAAGTCACAGGTGCGTGCTAATGTCTTTAAGGAAGCAATATAAGTTCCAACTCGTTCTGTAGGACCCTGAATCCTTGTGAAAAATCTATGACGTTCCAAAACCACATTTATGCGCGGTCCAAAATAACTCTCTAACATTGTCATGGACATTTCATAGACATCTGATGGTTCTCCATCTCCACTACCAATAGTTAGAGGATCCATGCTGTCGTAGGTGTTCCTGCCTTCAACACCTAAATTGTGTAATAATATAGCTTGTTTCCGTACAGCAGAGAATTTTTCTCCCCCAATTGCCACCAAATAGGAATCAAATAGGTTCCGCCACCTCTTCCAAGGAAGAAGGGGTTCACCCTTTTCAGATAAAAATGCTGGGGGTTGGGACATGCTGGTCGAAGTGGCCATATTTCAATTAATGTCCAATTTAAATGAAATAACCAGAAAAACAACAAAAATCCAGGTAACTGTCTCACCTCAAAGTTTCCTCGCTATTACGATACCGGTATGTGAAGTGATTTGAAAATTCTGTTGAAAAAAACGCAGGTTATGAAGAATTACCCAATCCAAAATGGCCGTCACGCTCACTGACGCAAGGTATGAAAAATAGCCCAATCTAAGATGGCCGCCACGCTTGATGACGCTTCACCCCACGTAACGTGAGCGTCAATGTCACAACGTTAGAACTCAAGACTGAGTCGGAGAACGAAGGACGAGACGCGTGCGAAGAGGGGTTGCCATGGAGTCAGCAGCGCGCAGAGATGGCCTCGTGAGACGTTTGAAAGTAAGCAACGTTTGAAGGCAAGCAACGTTTACTTAACACTTTTCGAGTCCGAAGAAAAATCCATTTGTAATCCAAATTTCGCTGAAATTACATCGTAGTTGTGTAGATCATCGTAGTTGTGTAGATCAGTCCAATGAGTAGCCAATAAATATTAAGATAATTCGTTAAATCCAAAGTTAGACCAAAACATTAATCCATCCAGCGTAGGTTCGCAGGGGAATCGGTGGTTGCGGCTTGTCCCCAATCAAGCAACTCGTCGCCAGTAATAAATCCAAAAGAAGTAGTAGTCCACAGGAAGACTTTATTATCTTCAACCACCGACAGGACTTGCCAACAGGTCCGCTCTCCAGTGTCTCCTCAGTCAGAATGCCAGTCTGTCATGGAACCATCAGACTCACATTCTGTCACCAGGACAACCACTGACATAGCTCAGAACACAGAAATACAAGTAAATTACAACAAACAGCTTGCTGGAATTGGCAGTTGCTACATCAACCAGGAAGCTGTCCACCAGCAGGTTTGTTAGAGTGCTCATTCCTGCCCTGAAGCCAGTCTGTGTTTTGAGGATAATGTTTGAACAGTAGACCCAGTCCTCCAAGTCAATGAGTAGATTTGAGGCATAAATCTTTGCTTCTACGTCTGTAAAGGCGATTGATCAAGATTTGGTCGGATTTGAGCATTCACCCAATTTGGAAATTGGCTGAAAAATACTGCCATACCAGGATTCCGGGATAAAGTTTGATACCATGGCATAACTGAATAAAGGAGTTCATTGTGAAGACCAGAAGTAGACATCCTTTTTAATTAAGGCTTTTGGAAGGCCGTTGGGCCCTGGGGCCCACGCTGGCTACAGCCTTTTCAATGTGTAGGTTACCTGCTTATCACTGATCAGCAGGTAATCCACCTCAGGTGGGTACAGAATTTTGCTGCTTGATTGTAGACTGATGCGATGTGTGTTCACCAGGCCAACTCTGTAATATCGGCGTTATATCGGCGTTGTAATGATTATTTCGCCCATTGATCAGTTTTGTTTATTTTTGTTAGCTTGCATGTTGTAGTTCGATCCAAAGGCCCATACTGAAGTTATGCTTCACCGCCCAGATCGCATTGTTGTAGTTTTGTTTCATTTTTATTATTTTGAACAGTAAATCCTGATTGGGTTGACCGCCCCACAAATGGGCGCTCCGGAGTTCTTTATTGAGTTGCTTCTTCATAGTTAGTAATTGTGGTGTGAACCATTCTTCCCCACGATGGCCAATACCTTCAACAAAATTCTCCCATACCTGGAAAGGAGACATACTGGATTTGGAGCTCGAATTTTCCTTTGTGAGGTGGTTGATGATGAAGTCGGTGATGGTCCCTGTTGTCATGTCCTTCCATATGAGGCACCTCATGTTGCACGTGTGTTGACATGGTTGTTCACTACTAGCCATTTAATCATTTGATTTGATTTTAAATTTATAAAGCGCGAACAATAACCTGAAGGCTTCTAGGTGCTAGCAGAAAAGATCAGAAAAAAAGGACAAAGGAGAGATTAAGCCCTGAGAAATGGGAGCTAAGAGTACTTACAGAGTAAAAAAGGCATACTTTAAGGGTTTTTTCTAAATGAATGCAGATTGGATGACTTCTTTATATGTACGGGAAGGGTGTTCCAAAGCCAGAAACTTGGGATCTTGATCATTTTGGCATTAGAGCAGCGAAGATTTCTTTTTGGTGTCTACCAGCAAAACCGATGCTTAAGATTATCAGGGCCACTCTTATGTAAGGCCTTAAAAGCAATGCACATGGCCTTAAATCGATTATCTTCTTCATGGGGAGCCAATGAAGGGTGGATAGGGCATTGCTTACAGACTGCTGTCTGGGAATTTTTAACAGGAGACAGGCAGCAGCGCTTTTGTAGGACTTGAAGTCTTTGAGAAGATCTTTCTGCAGGACCACCAAACGGGCATTACTATAATCCAGCCTCAAAAGGACAAGGGCTGCGAAAACTGTTTTCTGAAAATCCTGAGGTAGAAGAGGAAGAATTTTCCTGAGCATAATAAGTGTGTAAAAAGTCACACAGGTAACGGCACTAACTTGATATTTGATGGAAAGAGATGTGTCAAAGATTACTCCCAGATTCTTAGCTTTTACTGCAGGGCAAGGGAGATTTCCAAGTTCCTGAGGCTACCGATTGGATGTCCAAAAGGAAACATTGTAACCAAACAGCAAGACCTCAGTCTTCCTTGAGTTTCACTTCAGGCAGTTTTCCAGCATCCAATTGTTCATCTGCTGCATGCAGTTGTGAAATCTGGTTGCTGTTTCTTGAATTTTGCTAGTAACTTAGACAATGTGTTTGAGCGTCATCAGCATACGACAGCCTGGCGTATCCGAAGGATTTAATCAGTTGTGCTACGGGGGTGACACATAAATTGAACAATGAAGGTCTGAGAGAAAAGCCCTGTGGCCCTCCGCATGGTAGATGAAATGAAAGATATGCCAAGCTGCCTATTTCTACAACTTGCTCTCTTTCAGTCAGGAAAGATTTGAGCAGAGATAAAGCTGAGCCACTAACACCAAGGTTTGGAGACGATCTACATGCAGGTGATGGTCGACTGTTGAACGCTGCAGATTGGTCTAAAAGAACCAGGGCTTTTCTGCTGCACTCAATTAGTAATTCCCCTTGATGTACACCCAAAATGTACGGAACTCTACGTACGACCGTTGTTGCACTAAAGGCAATGTAAATGTGTCAATACACCAATACATTTGTGATTAACACTTATAATCTTGGTTAGTTCATACTATTCTTATTCAGATGTCTATAACATGAGGGGATAGTGAGCCTTTCCCATATGTATGTGAGTAGTACCTGTACCACAGACCACCTCCTATCTCTATTAATTGGCTATTTCTGTGTGATACCACAGCACGCAAGGCCCTAAACCAACCAGATCCAGAACCAAAACATCATACAAGTTTGGAAATATATCAATCAATCAATCAATTAATTCTTAATTCTGATACAAAGAATATCCATAAAAGTACAAGATAAAACCAGCACAATGCATACGTAGTTAAGAGGTTAAAATCAATAAGTGCAATAGACATGTTACTGTGAATGCACAAAATTATATACATAGTGCAAGAGTCAATTCGGCAAAACAGTCAAACGCCTACAATTTAATTATTAATTCAGAGCTAATAAAAAAATATAGTATTTAAAATGTAGCAGCATAAAATATAGAAGTGCGGACACTTTGACACAGGATAAAAACAATAAAATTATGCGGCCCACCATATAAATTGAATCAAATGCCAGGCATACAGCCAAAACTGTCTATACTGTATTTATAGAGGCACGGGAGCGAACAGCCAGTCTCAAGAAGATACTAACACAAAAAGTTCAATTTTCCCCATTGAGTGTAACAATCTCCTTGTATGCTTCCCTAAAATCAGTAATGTCATGAGCCTTAATGAAAGGGATCAGCAGCTGCATGCTATATATTTGATAAAAATCACGGAAATATATCTCTATCAGTAAATCTCAAGTAAAAGTAGCACTTTTTCTGTAAAAGCCGGAGTTCAGATAATATTCAATGAATAAATGTTTCTTATTCATAGTACTATGCATACTTTGGTCTCCCTAATGCTAGAATCGTTCAAACAGAAGGTCAGCGCACTTGCAATTTCATTCTCTATCGCTGTGGCTGTTTTGACTGAAAATCAGGGTTTTAGAAGGGTTGTGCTGACTTAGTGTTGAATGCCTATAGCAGTTCAGAGTTCCCAATTACACCTCTCTCTAAGTCCTCACTTCAATCTTGAACTATGTGTTGCAAGTAATACTGAACCTCTCCTAGCCCTGGTATCACACAGCTTTCAGCATGGCAGACCATGCACAGTGAATGTTGTCCAGATGCAGTGCTAGGTTGCCTTGATGGCTCCATTGTGTGATGTCAGCACCAAGGAACTTCTCCGACACTGTCAGTTCACCTTGCAGGCTTTGCTTCTGACCACCTTGGGGGTGTTGCAAGATAAGACCCTGAACTTGGAGGATTGATTGTCTGCTTTCTCACATGATGCTATGGGGAAATGGTAAGAATGTGGCCGGACGGTCACCTTTCACTCATTGGATAGGAGGTGGTCAGAGGCTCATTCACTGAGTTTTGTACGTGCCTGGCCCGCAAGGGTGTTGGCAAAAGATGGCCTAGTCTGCTTTTGTGCTATATAAATAATGTCAATCACCGCTAGGCGGCGCAGTCTTGAAAAGCATCCCAGGACATTCCTCTTGTTTTGAAAGATGTGCTGGTGCACTAGAGGGGGATCCCTGAGGTGCGGCACCTTCTGACAGACTCGAAGAAACCTTCTGACAGACCTGGACAGGTTGACAGTCAGATCCTATTATTGTCAGCAAACATCATCAGATTCACTTGTATCAACCACATTCTTCATTGGGAAATGGTGAAAAAGTATATTTACTGAAAACTGAAAGAGCCGAAAGGTTCTTCCGTTTAGGTTTTGGAACTAGAGCAAAATAAACGTTGCATGTGCTGCAACTGACGCTCAACAGCTGAGATGCAATGTGCCCGTCTTGTTCCATACTGAACGGGATCTCTCTAACTGTTTATGTCCTTCATAAAACAATGTCATTTGTGTCCTCCAGGTCCCCTGCCTCGGTAATGTGGTTTAGAATCTCACTGTTTGGTTTTCAATAAGCGGGTCGTGACGCGTCTCTTCCGTTTTAAAATCTGTTTCAACCACACAACTCCGGGACGGTCATCTTCGTATTTCATGACCGAGGTAACAGCTGATGCAGGGTGGATGAGAATCATAACCCAGTAAAAAACAGCAGTGATAAATTGTTTGATGGAGTAAAAAACTATTAAAAGAAAAACGAAATATTTGTTACAGTGACAATTTTCTTTCAGCATTAAAACGACCGATTTCATAGTTAGAAATTGGTGGTTTATTGAGATTTGCTCAGTGTATTTGCTGAAAAACGAAATAAATAACAATAAATAAATATCAAGTGCATTTTGGCAGCATCATTTGTGATAGAAAAAGAAGTCGTACTGGAAAAATGAGATTCTACATTCTGCCTCCCCCATACATTGAAGCTGCAAACATGCAAAATACAATGACCGAGCCTGTTTCCTTTACGGGAGACAATGTTTCAAAAGCACACCTGGAAGGGATTTTCTCTGGAATTTGCAAACAGAGTAGCAAAGCTCGGTTGAGCTTGGCGAGGGTCCCTTCGAGATGATGGATCGAATCGAGCATGCCGTGCCGTGGAACATGTACGAGGAAGTAATCCCTCATCCGTCCACCTCATGGGCAGGGAGCATGCTGAGAGCAATCTCTTAAAATATTACAGCTCTCAAAAAGCTGGACTTGGAAGGCTTGACTCCCACCAAAACCCACCAATTGCTGCACAAAGTGAGTATGAATGCGTCTTACTCCAAACAGGAAAGCGGACAAGATGAACGAGAGGCTACAAGTAATGTGCAGTTGGGTGTCAATTCATTTTAAAGACAGATGTTGAAGGCATCACTCACTCTTTGACTCCTTGATGACCTCACATGGTTAACCCCTTTTACCACCATTAGGCCCAAATCGTCCTCATAGGCAAGTAGTGGGAACAACATAAAGTAAAGAGGGATTTTGCATCCATGAATTTTGAAACCAGGGGTAGCAAGAGTAGCGCCAAGTGTGCCAAATGACAACTCAACTACTATCCCTGCCTAGCCATTACTGATGTCCATGATTACGAAGCCAGACCACAAGTCCACAACCGCTCCTCACGCTTCAGATAACAGCTGGAAGTCGCTTTATTGATATTATAGTCCACAAATCACCCAAAATCAAAGGCAAAGTCATCCAACGATATCTTGCATGGAGCATACAAACATTTTCCGCAATAAACCTATAAAGATGAGAGTCATGTTCAGGGGCGGCTGGTGACATTTGAAAGTGGTGGGGCGTAAAACAATTGTCGTACTTCACTGTGGCGAGCGAGTCTGAACCACCAACGGGGGGTTCAGGGAACATTTTGAAAAAAGAGTGGGCAAATGTTTCCTTTTCAGGCAACTCCAATATGCACCAACCTCAAATGGGCCCAGAGCCCTAGACTCCAGGAACCCTACCAATTCTCAAGCCTAAACCCTACAAAACTAGCGTCAGTCTTTTCTATTTTCTGGCTTTGCTACTGTTCCAGAACTCTATATATGACGACTCCCCATTGCAACAGATTGAGACAAATGGGTGGTAACACAAAATAAAGAGGTGCACAAATCAACTCCAACATATAGTTACCACCTAGATGAAACAGGCGCTGCCTTCAACATGTGAGTAAAATTGAATTTGTTAAAGCAAACAGCCTTTTATCATTTGGAGGACGATAGGGGAGTAAAAATAATTATGTAAAACTAACACCTCTTTTTTACAGCGCTTAGGAGCAACAAAACAGTTACATGAAGCACTCTACTTGTTATTATAAATCTATTGAGCAAATTAATGATATATGATGCCTCTAAGAGATACACAAACGTCACTCTAAAGTCTTCATAGAACGTGGAATCCTCCCTTGACTTCCACCACCCACCTGTTGCCAATAGCCAATTCTGTAAACTTGCATAGCCATGGTCCGAACCCCAAAAGAGATGACCACGTGGGAAGCTGATTCAAGGCTTTTGGGACCAGAAACAGCGGCCATTTCAAACGCTTTCATAAACCGCTGATAGCTTGAAAGCGGCATACCTCCGGATTAAGTTGTGCAAAAAACAATAAATGTACAGAAACATTCATCACCATCATGCGCAGCGTTCTGTAAGATCGTTCTTGAATGCCAGAGCCAGTATTTCATATAAGTGTTAGGCTAGTGAGAGACTGCCAGTCAGGTCTTGCGTCTCTAAACTGGAAGTCTGCCTCACAGGCAGTCTCCCTTCAGACACTGTCCAAACCGGCCAGTTAGCCTCAATTGCGCACATTACGTGCTGCATCCTGCCAACTTGGTGCCTTCACCCCCAACACTAATCCCAGGCCCGTTCAGAAGGCACCCGGCTCCTGGCACCGGATCTCAACAAGCCCCATCACAGATGGAAAGCGGGTCTTCCGGTCCAGTTCCTTGCACTGCATTCTGGTACTTGCAGTATTGGGTTTGTAGCAGGGCGAACAGATCAAGTAGTAATGACAGCACTCGCATTTCCTAGGTCCATGTGAGTAGCCCATCCATGCCAGATTTGTTTCTTTGCATTGTGGGATTTGCAGTCCCAGTATAATGGGGTAAAGAGCACTACAAACACCAGAATAAAAATATCAAACCCCAAACTCATGGTACTGGGAACCTCGAGAGGTCTGCAACGCAAACATACTAAACGTAACTGATTAAATCATTTTGAACCGCCTGCAGCTCAAATTAAAAATATCTACAGGGATCTAGCGTTAGTTACCATGTGAATCAACAGGAGTGTAAGCTCAGTAAATAAACACAGGTGCCTCTGCTAGATGCGGCAAGGCTTACCACAACCAGTGCATTTGAATACATCTGCACTTACTGGAGGTGATTTCACCGCCAGCTCATCTCCCTCGTTCAGCTGTGCACAAACACTCAGCGCCGTTACTAGCAGGTATGTGACTGCTGCGATGACATTCACAGCAACTCTGCCTTAAACTAGCGACTTTTGAGTAGATCTCTTAAAGACAAGCAGCCCAGTTCCAGCTTTACTGCAAGGAAGGAAGGGATTATTTATCCGGCTAAAAGACAACCAGTTGATGATCGCTGCTCTTTCGGCGGCCTGCTAAATAGCGCAAAACGTCAGTCAGTATCGGTCACTTTATTATACAGTATTGTATTTATATAGCGCGCGGACATTGTTAGAGATCAGCTAGCTTCACAAACTGGCAAATTGTTATCATGTGTGGACCTTCAGCTTGTCCTAGCTCTTGTTTTTTACCTCATGTTGCATTCTGGTACTTGTAGTTTCTTGTTTAACATCGTAAGTACCAGCCCGAAAATCACAGCATGCAAAGTGCTATTGGCTAAAAAGAAAAGCCAGGACTGTGCAGTGGCGTCACCCACGTAGTGCGCCGAGGTCTTGCCCCTAAAACACTTTGTTCCTCGATGCCAGGATTCTATGCTGATGTTGGACGCAGTAATTTCAGAATGGCTTTCCGGCTTTTTGTTTTTTCTAAATTTGTCCTAGGACTCCTACCACATCACTCTGTAGAAGAACGAAGCTTGGCTTGCTGTTACAAAAAAAATTAACATCTGTTTGAAAAGTAAAGAATTTTTCATTAACATGATTTTACCGAAGTGTGCCAGCAGAGACAGCAGAGTTGAGACACAATCTGTGCACTGGGTCGGGCGTGGGGAGAGGATGGGTGAAGATGAAGTCTCACTCAATCTGTACACTAGTCCTGATCACCTTGTACTATTTCATCAGTTTAAATATAACATTTGTGGTTGGGCACAGGCGAAAGCAGAACAAAATCACCCCTTTGGCAGAGAAAGGTGCACATTTAATTATGTCAAGGCAATATAAAAAAAACGTTTTACCCATGTGCCTGCAGCTTGCGCACAGCAAACATTTAAAAAAACGCAAACCAAAAATGCCTGTACAAATATTGCTAACTTCTTCAAAGGATGCGGGTGAACAGACCTAAGCAAAGAAAGGCTGGGCCCTCTGTAACATGCGACTCGCAGACTTCACACGCATCCGTTTCTTTACTTTAACCATCCAGCACTAACCACTGTTCGACTTATAACTACTAGGGAGTTCAGAAAAAGGGAAAAAGCTTACCTGCACATGTGTCGTGTCGTTTGAAACCACGGCTGCAGGCGCCTTTTTCCAGCAACAGAAATACACCCCTCCCGGAAATAGGAGCTGCCTGCCTGCCAAACTGAAACTAAATGGATAGCCACTCCCGTTACCCAATGAGAAAGCCTCATTTACGGAGGCAAAAGGAGTGCTGTAATTGATACCACCCCCTGCACTCAGTGCATTGTGAGCCAGCCCTGCCCCTTCCCATTACTCTGAATAGCGCTCCACTGACCGCGCCCTGGGCCAATTCATTATCGCCCCGTTTGAAACCTATTTACTGCTGCTTTTTTCAGCCACTCCCATAAGGCTGATGTCACCCGCCTCCTCGCTCCTCACTTGTGCCTCGAGGGCGAGGAATAATTCTCGCCCAGCTTTTGCACATGCGCAGGAAGACTCCGGGACAAAGAAGTTAAAGTAAGTAAATATATATTTATTTTACATAGTTTAACTTAAAGTTTCACGGGGGAGCACCAAGCAGTGAGCACTTCTTTAAACTGCTCCACTGTGACTGGTGTTCATTCAATTTCTATTAGTTTTCTACGATGCTACGATGCTGCTAGGTGAGGCAACGCCCCCTACGCCCCTTAACACCAGCCGCCACTGGTCATGTTCTGAAAAAGGTGCTCCCCTTATGAACCTCTGTCGGCTTTAAAGAGGGTGTAGGGGGGTTCTGAGTCTAGATCACATATTGAGGCACAACCGTGAACCTAACACTGACATATGCAATCAATATCTATGCAACTAATTAAACCTACATTTAAAAGTACTGCTGAGCCTGGTTTTAACTCAGCAGTCGTACACGAACTTGAGTACTAACATCAATGGGAACTGGTGATTTTTACTTTGTCATCTTTATCCCCTGTGTGTTGTATGGACAGTCATATATGTTCTTATGTTGTCCTTACTTTCATTACTCCTCTTATGTTCTAGTGTGTGACTACGAAGGTCCACGAGCCCTCCTTCTGACCAAATCTTTGGTATCCCCTAAAGTCGTGGGTAAGGAGCAGGTGCTTTAACTTTGATCACTAATAACCGTAGTGGACTTTGTTTAATAGGCCGGATATAGGTATCCAATACTCCAGGTAAGGTGGGTCCAGGGCATAATAGCCACTGGACGTACTGGAGGAATTTCCTCCATCGTAGCAAATATTAGTTAAGGTTACCTCTTTCTTGATCATATAGGGAATTTTGATCCATTACCCACTTACACCCATAAATATGTTGTATCTTTTGCACGTGTTGGGTCATGTTGCTAAGCATGCAAGGATACATAGGGATATAGTCATGTGATTTACCGATATATGAGTCTGAACATTTTCGTATTCAACACACCATTGCGTTTCAGTGTACCTGTTTCTGTATATTATTCTTCCCCTCTACAGATACATGATGTTTTGCGCATGAGAGTATCCCAGGTAGGACTCATCTGGGCACACTTTAGGTGTATTCCCCCACTTTAATTTGTAGGGTTGTAGGGAACACCAGACATATTGTTTCACTAGGGATCCGACAGCCCTGACGAATGCCCCAGACCTTTTAGGATCTTTGTGTGGGCAGAAATATGTTGGCTTTCTGTAAGATGGATTAGAGACATTATTCTCTTCACGGTCCATCGACGTATTTGGTTTTAACGTACCTCAGGTCCTCATAAATAAAGGTGATAACCGAGGCTCCTGAAGGTATTTTTAATTCAACTGGATCCCGCTTTTGTCCTGTAAGTTTTATGTAAGAGCTCCCTCCTTTCGCCAAAGTCTTCGCGGAGGTTGAGTCTGTCCGGGTAGCACCATCTTACCAGGGTGGGGAGAGGATGCCTATGATGAAGCATGACACAATATTGTGTCTGAGGAATTCTCTTCCACTAAGGATGGCCTACTAGACCTATTTAGACTATGCATGACTTACAGCAATTAGATCTCTATATTCAACCACGGCTACCTTGCTCATTTCTTTGGTATTGGCAACCTATTTCTTGTGTGTTTCTTGTTTGGGGACAGTAGTGTTGCCTCATTTTCCCCTGACTCTCTCTTGTGTTTTAGGCTTACAAACAATGTCAGTGAATCATCCCCGACTGTCAGAATAAGAAAAACATGTCTCAAATTTCTATCAGGCAAGGAGTAGGAAGAATAAAAGGTACTAAATACCACTTAATATAGGGCTCATTAGATTACCAGGCAGCCACAATCACTAACAAAAGATCTTCCCATCTTCTCCAGCAAACAAGGCCTCCATGTCTGCCTCATATATGGCCTGCAATCCTGAATCATCCCATTTCTGTTCTATCCAGATGGTATCAAATATTTTCCTACTCTCCTAGTATCTGCTGAGCTCCACCTCTCTCTGTAGATGCATCATTGTAATCCATAGATACATACAAATGAACTCAGCAGGAGCAGTAACAACACCTTGTGCAGCAGCAGAGTTATGAATGGAAACTGAAGAAACACGAAATTGTTGTCATTCTAAATACTGAATCCCATGAAAAAAACTAGGGGTGGGTGGTGTACTCTGTTCTGCGGGCAGAGTTTGCAGAGTTTTGCCCACACCATGCTCTGCTGGAGCACGGAGTTCCGGAAAAACTCTACCAACCGCCATGTGGTGGAGTTTTTCCGTGCGTGGCTCACCAAGTGTAAATAAGAAAAGCGAGAGTTACGACGAGTCCTGGCATGATTTCTCAACACGGGCAATTGCGGCAGGCCACTACTGTTCACTTTGAGAAAGCTGCCGCTCAAGTAGAAAAGTTACTCAAGCCACAGTAAGAAGCAGCTCTCTCTGGAACGCTGCGTGGTGCATTCGCACTGAGTTTACAGCCCAGAACCAGATTCTGGTGCTAAAAATCAGATGCCAAGTTTTGATGGAACTCCACGGAATGAAACTCCGCGAGTTCTGCCTACACCCTTATAGTGTAGTTCCTATATCCCTGATAGGCTCTGCGCATTGGAATACTATACACTATAGTTTTGACATAGGACTGAGGTCAGTATGTCTCTATCGAGTACATTAAACTTAATTACTTGTGTGTGCCAGCTAACTCAGAGGTCACTAGAAACTTCTCGAATAAACAAGAAAGGATTCGTTTCTTATAACCGCATAAACATGACAAATTTGTTTCCCTTAGAATCGGAACAATCTCAGAATTGTGGAAACAATAGATCGTGCATGCTTCATTTCTACAGAGTTACACAGAAATAGATAGGCGTTTCAACAAAAGGGGTTTATTGAACAGCCTTATTTCTCGTGCAAGAGATATGAACTGCTACAACCGTAAGACAGAATGCGAAGTATAATACGTACAGCGTTAGCAGTAAGATAAAATAATACTGCAATAGCATGGTTTATAGCTATGACAGATATTCATAAAAATACATACATAAATAACACAGGCTAAAATGTTAATACTCATCTGATGCTTCTAGCTAGTTCTACCCCAGTGTACCTAACCTAAGTGTAGCACGAGTGGAGAAGTAGGTGCTGTTTGTCAATAGTCTAGTTTAGCTATAGTTGCCAAGATTTGCCAAAAGTTCCTCTATGTTCTAGTCCGCTCCATATCTTAGAATGAGTGAGGTTGGAATCTCTTTCCGAGTCTCGATCTCTAACACTCCGCAAGGGGAGTCAGAAACACTGGAGCTGGATTCTCTGCGAGGAGGATGACAGCGTCTGGTCAGTGCGTCAGGTGGGGACTTGACTTCCTTCTGAACTTGCTGTGGCGAGCCACGTCGTGCAAGTAGGCAGCCAAACCGTGGTTTGCCATGGTAAGTGAAGGTATATTTATACCTTGAAGGTGTTTAGGAATGCCAGTATTGACGTAAAAGTCAGGCAGAAGAACGTCATGAATGAACCCCTAAGGAATAGATTTTCATGCTTAATAAATTAGTTCTTGGAGAAATCAATATCCAAGCAAGGGGAAGTCCTAAAGGCTTAAGAGTCTGGTTTTCCAAGAACTCGTTGTGACGTAGATGAACGGATGTAGGTGGCCATGCCTGTATTTGGTTAGCATGGATAATACCTAAATAAGGGTAGAATTTCTATGCCTAAATATGGGCAATACAAATTGTTCCTATATAAGGAACTAAATCTGGAAACCTATATACGGTATCTAAATCGACACACAACACCCACTGCACTTTTGTATGAACGGCATTACTAAATTCTAAACATGCTAAACATATCTAAAAAATAGCTACATATGGACGGCTAAGAACATGTCTAAAAATACATTGTAAAAATGCATAAAAACTGTCGCCATGCATAAAAATGAAATTTTTTCCGCACACTTCCTATATGGATCCCGGCGTCGTATTTCGCGCGGCTACGAGCACTTTCGACGGACTTCATTTGGGGTCCGGGAAGGCGGCGGGTGGCGCTGACCACGTTGCGGCGGCCAAGAGCGGAGGGGGGCCTGGCAGCCCCCGATTTTGAATGGTACTATTTGGCGGCCCAGCTTCAGTGGCTCACGCAGGCGGTAGCCCGGGAGTACAGAGGCCCGGAGGGCCCGCAGGACAGGGTGATCCCACGGCATGTGCTGGCCTTTATAGTCCTCCAGCAACGACTAGACCTGACTCAGATGACCCTGGAGGAGCGTACCCTCCGGCAGTGCTGGAATAGGTGTCAGAGGAGGGCAGCCATAGTCCGCCCGTACGCCCCGGAGATCCCCCTAGGGATGTGTACGGCGCTCCCACATGGGGGTGATTGGTCCGGGTTAGCGAATTGGGAGGAGCTGGGAGTGCAGATGGTAGGGGACCTATTCCGTGAAGGTGTGCTGTTGCCCTTCCAGGACTTGCAGGACGCCTACGGGCTCCCGCGGGGGGGACTACCTGCTTCATGCGGCCCTGGTGGTGAGCCTCCAGAAACATTGGAATATGGGGCTGTCGGAACCGCCGACCGCAGCGGGTTGTCAATATGTAGTGATGGTGGCGGGGACGACCAAGGCCATTACTTGCCTATATCGGCGATTGTCGACGGAGGGCTTGCACCCTCTGGCCGCCCTGAGGGAAAAGTGGGAAGCGGACCTCGGGAAAGCGATCCCTGAGACCACGTGGTCCACGCTGGTGCGGAGGGCCTGGAAGGGAACGAGGAACGCACGGTTTCAGTTAGTCCAGTTTTTCACGTTACATAGGGCGTATCTGACGCCGGCCAAGGTCTTGCAATATTTCGGAGGGGCACACTCTCCGTGTCCGCGGTGTGGGGGAGAGGGGGCGGATTTTTGCCACATGTTTTGGGCCTGTTCACAGTTGGGTGACTATTGGGCTGAGGTAGTGGACTGCTTGAATCAGGTGACGGACCGCTCTATTGCCCCGGAGATGGGGGCTTGCTTGTTGCTTTGGTTTCCCCACACCCGTCGCATGAAGGTCACTAGCAAGTTCTATGATTTGGGGTTGATAATGGCCAAGAGAGAATTGACTATGCACTGGAAGTCCCGGGGGGGGCCTAGCTTTTTGCGGTGGAGGGCAGCGTTAGTGAGATGGGCGGGGGCGGAGGGTACGCTCCGGGTGCAGTTGGCTTTTCGGAGAGACGATGAGAAAGCACTAGCGACGGCCAGGGCATGGGAAGCGTTGGTGGTGGAACTCCAGGGGCTGATATCTGAGGTAGGGGAAGGAGGGAGCACGTCGGATAGGCAAGAGGCGGGGGGGACTGGGGAGTGAGATGGGAATGGAGGCGGTCCCTGGACACATACAAGAGGCCTGGACAATACTCCTGACGGTGACAGAGAGGGACTTGGAGGTAGGTCCGGGGGTCTGCTTGCTACATGGATTTCCGCATACAGCAAAGACTAGGGTCACCAGTAGGTTTATTGATCTGGGGCTGGTCCTGGCCAAGCGGGAGATTACTTCTCATTGGAAGGCGCGGCAAGGCCCTAATTTATTACGGTGGGCTAGGGAAATGGAGAAATTGGCGGGAAGTGAGGGGACTTATAGATTGTGTCTGGCTCGACGCAGTGAAAATGAAAGATCGCACGAATGGGCCCGGGCATGGTTGGCACTCCTGGACTTGTTCAAACGCTCGGTTGTGGGGGATGGGGGAGGTCCGGTGGGGGATGATGGGACCCCGGTTCCTTGAGCACCCTGTAACAGGCTTCCCCCCTCTGCTCTTGAGGTACTCTCTGTTGGGATTGCTGGGAGGCGGGCCCGACGTGTGGTGGCTGAGGCTTTGAGGTACATGTAATTCTGATAGGTACTGGCGACATGCTTGTGTGGGTGGGTAGGGTGGGGGGTTCGTTGGAGGGGTTGCTGGGGGATGGGGTGGGGGGTATTTTGGCTGTATTGCACACTCACTGTGGATAACTCTTGTGGATGCGCTACCTTGTAGCACGGATACTATTGGGGTGAATGCTGTACAGTTGTAGTTCATATGCTGGGGTGATTGCTGCAATGCGTCCTGACTTGGTTGGAGGGCGGAATATCGGGGACGGGGATTGACTGCATTTTGTTCTGTGACCTAATAAAGTCTGTTTAAAAAAAAAAAAAATAGAGGCCTGGACAAGAGGGAAGGTCTGCTTGCTCAGGGAGGGGTTGAGCACCCGTACATAATTTACTTGGAAGGGGGGGCACATCGGGGGAGAGGTAGGAGATGGGGGCGCACTGACATGGGGGTGGGGAGGGGACGAGTTGGGGTTGGGAGGGACGGTACTTCTCTTGGACACGGGGAATCGCTGAGTAATGAACAGTACTCCTGGGGGGGATGGGGAAGTTGGACAGAACGTTGGATTGTTGATTTGGAAAACAATAAAAATGTTTCAACCAAAAAAAATGCATAAAAATGCACTGGTGCTGTACACATTAAAGCAATGTTTCATTCCAAGCATATATTTACATTGAATGCTAAATGAATGAGCATACATATATATATACACATTATGAAATGGCTCGTAAATACAGAAGATACAGAAGAAAAAAGGCCGAAACCATTTCATGTCAAGTTACATAAATCAATTGGTTTTGACAAGGTGACATATTGAAAGTGTATCAAAGAAATCTGTTCTCTATGAATAGTTCTACCATAAGCAGATTACTGCGCCATAAAAAGAAAAACTCAAATTTGGGAGAAAAAATAATAATTATCAGAGAAAAAAGTTCCAAGTTTAGTCTTTGTTTTGAAAAATGAAGGCCAAATTCAGAGTCTTCCCGGTACACTGTGTGCTGAATCAAAAGGCAGTGTATGGGGATGGAGAAAGCATGAAATCTTCGAACCCTGTAGACAAAAAGTTGTCTACCATTGTAGGTGAAAGATTGATCGCATCAGCAATGTCCGTGTCGGATGTTACCTGCGTACCTGTTGTTTCCTCTCGTACCTCAGCAGTAGCAATTTGCGTCTGTGAGATCACAATGAATGCCGTCATCAAGATTGGTAGCCACTGGGGACAACACACAGCATGGGCCATTACCGGGTCCAGCCGAGTATCGATATCCGTAGGCATGACTGATGGGAGTGTTAGACAGATGTCTAGCAGGCATTCTTCACCGCAAAGCAGGCAGCGTAGAACAGGTAAGATGCAATCTTGCCAGATTGGTCTGAATGACATAAAGCATGTGGTATTTCGTAGATGAAGTAAACCTAAAATTTGCACGATGCGCTCACGACACTTCATCTCCTTTAGAGCTCTCTCTATGGTGCTTGGAGTGACACTGGTGATTTGGCTTGCCGTATCGGAGCAGTAGGATCAAAAATAGGATCCTAGCAACGAGTCCAAAAAGTAGTGGCAGTCCGCCAAACACAGAGTGCACAAAGTTGGGAATTATTCCGAGGACTGCTTGAAAAGGTGCTAACAGTCCTGAACACACGGTCTTAAATACATGTACAATACCGCTCGTATCAGACATGTTTAAGATACGTTCTAACATTTCTGAGAAATGTATAGGGCAGTTTGTATTCAAGAGGGCTTGTATCTCGGCAGAAGTCCTTGCGACTTGTAGATCATAGGTTTCTTTGGCCGAGGTCAGTGGAACAGTTTGTTGTAAAAGAATGGCTTTCATTCTGCTTAGAGTATCAATTTGTATTGAAGAGATGTTCAGTGAAGGCCATAGAGGCGACTCCCTGACTGTCTGAATTTGTGGAAACAAGACTTGCATACAGCAAGTGACCCTGGATGTAACAGTTACTAGATATGCGATACATGGCAACATGCCACAGCAGCTGTGATCATTCAACATGAGGTAACTTCCATTTGAAAGTAGTCCAAAAATTGGATTAATCACTGCAGCTGGTGAGCCTTGCAGGTGACAGGATAAGTTTGTAGTGGAACCATCGCAGGCCCCGTGTAAATTAATACCCTGACAAAGGAGAGAACCACTTAGTGCGTTTTCACAGTTTGTACCGCTAAGTAACACTTCTCGCCCCCCACTCCAACATTTATGTGTGTAAGGTAAATCCCAAGATGTCTTGATGTATTCTTTACCCAATCTTTCATATGTGCTTGCTGGTAAATGTTTTAGGCAATATTTATATGGAAAGTTGTAACAGGCAGAGTAATTTTACCATGTATGATCCACTCAGTAGCTGTTTTTTCTGCCACCGTGAATGGTCATTTTTCCAGTTTTTCAATGCTCAGCACCGTATAGTCTGCTCCCCTTTATGCCAGTCTGATCTGTTTATCAGTGAGATTGAATTCTGAAAACAGTGACGTAGAGTTGATTAACCGCCAAGGCACATAGCCTGAACGCAAGTTTTGGAGCATCCAGCCTAATAGCATTATAGAACGTAATTGAGACTGACCATGTTGCAGCATGACCAAGTCTTGTTCCATGATGTCTTTGGCAGAAGACACAATGCTGTCCAATGAATATATCCTGGATGACAGAGTCGTTAACCCATTGTCTACTACAGAGAGAGATTTCTCTAAATTAATACGATCAATTTCTCGTATTCGTTCTGCAGTCTCTGCTTGGGTAATCTTCCATATTTCATTATAAGCAGCGTAGATACCGGCATATATGAAAGGTTTTTGATGCGGTTTTCTTGGTCCTAGCAAGAATTCCCTAAGGTCTGCGCCTTCTTTAAGTAAAGATAAGTGTTGTTTTACATCCTGCAGTGTACCTTTCTGTAGCCAATCAAGGCAGAGTTTCCCTACACTGTATGTTGTTACTACCCCTGGATGCTGTCTTTGAACATAGCGTGGGTCTGGCCTATTGATAGTGAAACCCCGTGTTTTTTTCAGGAATCAATCTTGACACTTGGGCCAGAGCAACCATTTTTTCCATTCTGGATCTGATCTGTTGTGATGCAAAATATTATGGATGTCGACCTCCCCCCGTGTAGTGCTATTACTTGCAGGTATAGGTATGGTCGGTGTGGTCATGTCTTTGATCTTGGCTAATCCAAGGCAAGACGTTTGTTGGACAGTGTCATTCAAAAACATAATTTGCTCAGGGATGATACAGGCTCTAAACAAAGCTTCTACCCCCTGCACTTGCCAATCTTTTGTACCCCAGACAGATTTTGTCTCAATGTTGTCTTTCAAAAGTCGAAACCCTGTCTAGACAGTTGGGCAATAAAGGCTGCAGAATAAATCTGTTTCGTATTGGTTAACATATTTTTTGTTCCTGTCTTGTTCATATTTTTAAAATAAAATTATTCTGGATTTGATAAGTTGAACCCCGAAAAATATGGAAATTTCATTGCAAAAGATTTTGAGCTACCCTTTGGAGGTGTATGACAATGTTCCCATTGGTTATACCTAAATACGTTTCTAGGTGATGTAGTTTTATGCAAGAAATAATGACCATAGTGGTTATAACAATACATTTGTTCATAATCTGATGAACCCCCTAAATATTCATGATTTGTGAATACTGCAGACATTTCTAGATCAGACATCATGTTATTAACAGTCTCGAAGTCCCAATCATCAGAAAAGGTACTAGAGGTAATAAAGTCACTTAATGAAATTTTAA
Source organism: Triturus cristatus (assembly GCF_964204655.1). Classification (NCBI taxonomy): domain Eukaryota; kingdom Metazoa; phylum Chordata; class Amphibia; order Caudata; family Salamandridae; genus Triturus; species Triturus cristatus. Next base: position 272,728,037 of record NC_140587.1, read on the forward strand.
GTAAGTGTGGAATCTTCAAATGTTCAGACGGGCCAAAAACGTCATATTCAGTTCTGTCCCAAACTATACCATCTGGTATAGGAACGGCTGTAATGTTCACTGCTGACAAGTTTCTTGCTTCACGATGGGATGGTTTGTGTGGCTGGAGAAGTAAGTTCACTCTTTTACTTGCTTTGTCCATTTGAATATATCTTTAAATTTATCAGCATACCCAGTTTTATTACCAGAGCTAACCAAAGTAGAAAGAAGAATATTCCCAAAACAATCCATAGTTCAATCCATGGTGAAACCAGATAGGTCTTTTTCAGGAGATGAAAAAAATCTGTTGCTTGTTCTTTGAAAGTTCTATGTCCTGGGTCGTTTCAGGTCTGCTGGGATCCTCAGAAAACGTATCAAAGTTCATGAAATAGCTAGAGGCAGTTCTGTCAATGGTTGGAAGTGCATCAGGATTCGTTGAATTTACTGGAACCAGTTGATCACGTGTTACTTCGTTATAGACAGGTGCATCAGGACGAACTGTTACTTGGGTCTCAAGAGGGGCGAGCTCCATAGCTTTGTTGCTTAGTCCTTTATTTCTCACTGTAGAATCTTCAAAGGTGATGAGTCTCTCAGTTTGAACCTCTTGAATTGTAGCTAGCGGAGTGTGCCTCATACACTGTCGGAGTCCACTTGGCCTACTGCTTAGTATCGGCCACATAGTGTGGTTTGATCAGGTCGATGGACACAAATCTTTTCTCCTTTTTACCAGCAAGGGGCGGCAGTAGTACTGTTCTCGATCCGTGGATTGCTAGGACAGATACTGTTGTCTGTAAGAAGGCCCAAATTCCTTCTTGTCCGCGATCTTTTCTCTGACTAGATCACCAAGCTTTGGGATCCAGACAGGCCTTGCTGGGACGGTTATTTTTTCCCCAGTGGTGGTTGGCTTCAGGAACACTTTGCTTTGTTTCAATCTTAGTTCATTAAAGTCCTGTAAGACAGCCAAACGACCTTTGCTATCAAACTTTTTACTTTCCACCACTGTGCCTTTCATGTCAAGGTTCGAAATCAACATTCTAGTTCCAAATAGGACTTCATATGGAGTGACACCCCCTAGAGAACTTCTTGGCAAATTGTTTAATGAGCGTTGGACCCCCATAAAGATGTTTGACCCACCCATCACCCAAACCTAATACCCTAGCTGTTATAGAATGCTTTATGTCCCGTTTTTTTCTTTCCACAACAGAATTTCCCTCAGGATGGAATGGAGAAGAATACCGCAATGCTACACCCAAACTGGCCATGGCTTCTTTGTAAGCTCGAGAGCTAAACGCAGGACCCTGGTGAGAATGTAGTGTGCCAATTGCGTATGTGCCGAGAAAGACTCACAAATCTTTTATAACAGTTCGAGCGTCAGCCGAGCGCTGAGGCCACATCCATAGGAACCTTGATTTAGTGTTTGTGGGATTGCATTTGTCCAAGAGGACGCCTGCACGTAGATAGTCTAATGCTTTCTAATAATGGTGTCTGAACTGGGCTGGCTATGTTGTAGTCAGGTGTCTGGTGGCGTTCTATACTGCGATCTCTATTGCAGTCTATGCAGTTATTGATGAAGATATGAATCAGTGTGTTAATTCCTGGCCACCAGTACATCTCTTTTAGTTTTAAAATAGTTTCAGAGATCCCCTGATGTGTCAGACCCTCTCCCACATGAGCTTCGTAAATCAAAGCTGCTCTTTGTTCCATGTTTGGTATTATCCTATCCCCCACTCCAAGAATTCGAGCAAACGGAACATTGTTCGCATCAATTATATATGAGTATTTGAGTGGAAACCTTTTGGGTAACGCTGCACCGCTGCCTTTGCTTGAAGCATTGACAGCCAGTATTATTTCACTGTCTATTTTTGGTTTTGAACGAGTGATTGCAGCTATGGAAGCTGTTTGCACAGCCCCTTTTGCGGCTTCATCAGCCAATGAATTTCCTTCAACGTGAACGCCATCACGTTGATGACTCAGCGTGTGTATCACGTGAGTGTTTTGTAGTCCGTTTCGCAACTGAACTACTTGTTCCCAAAGCGTTTTATGCTTGAGTGTGCCACCTTTTTCATCTTTGAAACCATTTTGAAGCCAATTCTGTAAATATTCATTGTATGATTGAACACAATAAAAAGAATCGCACACTATGAGTGTGGGGAATTCTCAATCCGTATTTTCAAGTGCCATTTTAAATGCATTCGCTCAGCTCGCTGAGCTGTACAATCTCCTAGAGATTGCGTTTTTGCGACCATTGGTCTAAATTTGCCATCGAGCATACAACATTTAACCCTTTCCGTGCTCATGACGGAACCACTCCGTCATGAGCCACGGGTGTCGTGTGCTCATGACGGAGTGGTTCTGTCATGCTGCGGCCGTTGGCGGCCGCTCCGCCCACGCGGTGCTAATTCCCCGCCTGTGCGGGCGATTAGCGCAGTGGGCGGAGACGTGACGGAACCACTCCGTCATGAGCACAGCTCACCCGTGACTCGTGACGGAGTGCTCCCGTCACGAGCACAGCGGCACCGCAACTGCCCCCAAACCCCCCCAGCACCGCGGCGGAATTCCTGCCGCGGCGAAGGGGTTAACGATCGCGCATGCTGCACTATAAGCTTGCTTATCCCCCGTAGCTGGTTGTGCAGATCCGTCAGTATAAATTATAAATTCAAACTGGTCAGGAGGGAGAATTTCAGTAGGCAGAGGAAATTTGTGTTCGTATTGCAGGAATGCTTGTGTTTTTAAATAAGGATCAAAAACATATTCAACATCAGTTGCAGAAAGAGAATTAACCCACTGTATCGATCTTGGATGTAAAGCTTTTGCATTCGGAATACTCGCTTTTGCAACTGCCTCTAAGGCTGGTACAGAGGTTACGACCATAATGCATTTTCGCTGTGCTAGGGCTCTTTCTTTTGCCACAGTGGTTTGAACTGCTGTCTGAATTTTTTCTGTTGATGTAAACTTCATTTCTGCTTGCGTATACAAATGTGATTCGTATACAATTGGTACTTTTTCACCTTTGTTAAAAGTTAAGTAGGTGAATCTGCATTGACCCGGAATGATTCGGATCACTAAGTTGCGTACGTTTACTCGCGTTTGTAAGTGTTTTGTTGCTAACATGACAGCTTGAAGTGAACGCAGGATATCTGTGTGTTCCTGTGTCCTATGTGTGATTTTAAAATCAGGTTTGATTAATCGTAGAGAGGTTTAACCCTTTCTGCGTAGTTTAGAATGTATGTTCTTCCAAAATTTAGGAAACCTAGAATCGACTGTAAGTTTTTCATTGCTTTTGGAGGTTGGAGCAGCGCACACTTTTCTAAAAAGTTGGCTGCCAGGCTTTTGCCTTCACTTGACAGTTCATATCCTAGAAAAAGGACGTTGAGATGGGCAATTCTCGATTTTTTTAAATTGAATTTATAACCTTCAGAGGTGAAGCCCAGTATAATGGTATTCACCCTGTTCAACTGCATGTTCAGGTCATCTTCTGTCAGATAGATATCATCGACATATGACAATCATCATAAATTTGTAGTAACTCTGTTACCCTTGCTGAGAATAACCCTGAACTATTCTTGAATCCCTGAGGAAGATGACAGAATTGACGCTGGGTCCCCATTATTGAGAAAGCTGTCAAATACCTACTTTCAGGTGCTATGTTTTGACAAAAGAAACCGTTAGAAATATCTAATGTGGTTTTATATTTTTTACGCACAATGTTAGAGTTTAGGTGTCTGTAATCCAAAACTAGACGATATGTATTGTCTGGTTTGGAAACAGGAAACAAAGGATTGTTCATTGATGAGGTGCATGTTTCAATCACCTCTTGGTATTCAAGTTGATCTAAGATCTCCCTCACCTGTTTTTTAGCTTCTTGCTTAATTGGATACTGCCTTTGTGCAGTTGGTTGATTTTTTAACTGGATCTTATGGTGAGGTGAGTCCTCATCCCATCCTACATGATTTTTGTATAATGCTGGGGCTTGGGCAACTGCCCATTTCCTGGCATACGTATATTTTAAATGTACTGGAACATGGTTAGAGGAGGCTGGCATAATGATGTCTTCGCCATGTGGGCACTCTCTGACAAATTCTGGTGGCCAGTCCCGTTCCGCTAGAAGTATATTATAACCCTTTGAAAGTCGCTCCCAAAAGAGTGCTTTCACTTTTCTTGGTATGTCTCCCTCCATCCAGAGTGTTATTTCATATAACCTTTGTGGAGAACTAACCCTGGTATCTATAGTTTCAACTTGAATGTCCACATTCAAGTCCACTGTCTCCAGAAGTCCCTTCAGGTTCTGGCGAGCTATTGTTACTTCTGCTGCGCTGTCCAACATTGTCTGAGCCCATTCTCCGTTCTTGAGTTGTGTTCTCAGAATTCTCGGAATGTCTGATCTTCAGACCTGCTACTTTCTTCCTGGAGAATTGAGGTTTTGGTTTGTTTTTCTGAACGTGTTGATCGTCTTTGGACTTCACGCGTTCTTCTTTTTGATCGGACCGTCCTCTTCTTTCGGATGTCTGTGACGATATCTGAAAGGTACGAGACGAACGTGTATCAGTATCTTGATACCTGTCAGGTTTTCTCAAATTATCCCTATTCCTGAGGTTATACCTTCTTTCAGAGGGCTCCTTTTGAGGAGACCTATCTTGGGTTTGAGAATCTTTCTCTTTTGAACGTTGTTAGTTATTTTCCCACTTCTTTATAGAAGAGGTAGGATTGTTTTTAGTAAAGGCCTTTTCAGGACTTTCAGACAGTAGTGGTTTAACTGTGTAATTCTATTAAATTGTGTATCTGATTAAGTAATTCTACGTCTGACATTGTTTCAAGTCCGGATGAGGTGTGTAGCAGGCTAAAATCGGCCATGTTGCTCCTGGTCTACCTAGTGGACTGAGGCTTGTAATGTGATTGTAATGTTTTAGGACGCCTTTAAACCAGAGATCATGGTCCTGGTATGTGAGTGGAATTTCAATATCCTCGAAAGGAATATATTCCTCAGGTGGTTCATCTTCTTTGTAGAAGTGAAACGTTTTAGTTACTGGATTTGATTCTGGGAATAGTATCCATGAATAGAATACCTCTGGTGAGATTCATGTGCCTCTATCACAAAAACTGCCCTTCCACCTCTTGGTGTTAGGCCATGTTTTATAAGTTTTAGAGTGATGGCTCTCCTTAAATTTGGAGCGATGATTTTCGCATTTTCATCGGTTTCATTAAAACCTGTATAATCAAAAGCTGCTGCGATATCGTTGGGTACAGCTCCACCGGTTCCGGTGTTATTATCCTTGTTTAGGGGCATTATTTTAATGAAAATTGCAGAGCAAGATTCAAGGGAACAAAGATAAGGTGCACAATATTTTGGAACACTGTATCCTTCAACGTTGAACAAACCAAATAGCTAATATATAGGATTTTTGTCCTACTCAGCTATAGCGGATATTATCCCTACCCACTCCAGACGTCTTATGGAGTATTATGAGTAGGGGTCTCTGAGAAAAGCACGACTGAGTTACTTCAGTATCTTGCATTAAATTAGTGCCTTACCAAACAGTTGGGCGCCATGTAGTGTAGTTCCTATATCCCTGATAGGCTCTGTGCATTGGAATAATATATACTATACTTTTGACATAGGACTGAGGTCAGTATGTCTCTATCGAGTACATTAAACTTAATTACTTGTGTGTGCCAGCTAACTCAGAGGTCACTAGAAACTTCTCGAATAAACAAGAAGGTATTCGTTTCTGACAACCGCATAAACATGACAACTTTGTTTCCCTTAGAATCGGAACAATCTCAGAATCGTGGAAACACTAGATAACAGTTTCACTCAGTCAGTCGTGCATGCTTCATTTCTACAGAGTTACATAGAAATAGATAGACGGGCGTTTCAATAAAAGGGGTTTATTGAACAGTCTTATTTCTCGTGCAAGAGATATGAACTGCAACAATTGTAAGACAGAATGCGAAGTATATTACGTACAGCGTTAGCAGTAAGATAAAATAATACTGCAATAGCATGGTTTATGGCTATGACAGATATTCATAAAAATACATACATAAATAACACAGGCTAAAATGTTAATACTCATCTGATGCTTCTAGCTAGTTCTACCCCAGTGTACCTAACCTAAGTGTAGTACGAGTGGAGAAGTAGGTGCTGTTTGTCGATAGTCTAGTTTAGCTATAGTTGCCAAGATTTACCAACAGTCCATCTAGGTTCTAGTCCGCTCCATACCTTAGAATAAGTGAGGTTGGAATCTCTTTCCGAGTCTCGATCTCCAACACCCCGCAAGGGGAGTCAGAAACACTGGAGCTGGATTCTCTGCGAGGAGGATGACAGCGTCTGATCAGTGCATCAGGCGGGGACTTGACTTCCTTCCGAACTTGCCGTGGCGAGCCGCGTCGTGCAAGTAGGCAGCCGAACCATGGTTTGCCATGGTAAGTGAAGGTATATTTATACCTTGAAAGTGTTTAGGAATGCCAGTATTGACGTAAAAGTCAGGCAGAAGAACGTCCTGAATGAACCCCTAAGGAATAGATGTTCATGCATAATAAATGAGTTTTTGGAGAAATCAATATCCAAGCAAGGGGAAGTCCTAAAGGATTAAGAGTCTGGTTTTCCAAGAACTCGTTGTGACGTAGATGAACGGATGTAGGTGGCCATGCCTGTCTTTGGTTAGCATGGATAATGCCTAAATAAGGGTAGGATTTCTATGCCTAAATATGGGCAATGCGAATTCTGCCTATATAAGGAACTAAATCGGGAAACCTATATACGGTATCTAAATCGGCACACAACACCCCAAAAACAAGCATTTTCAATGCATTTTTTTTATGTTTTAAAAACCAAAACATAAATAAAAGGCATTGTCATTTACAATGCCAATAGCTCAAACTCGCGTAAATGCGAGACCTATTGCATTGCAAATGGTAGGCATCACGACAACAGCAGGGAGGAAGGGCGGGTGCTGGTGCAGGAGGCACGGACAATGGGAGGGAGGGCGTGGGGTAAAGAAGGCATGACAACGAGGGGGAGGGCGGTGGAGGGGGTAAAGAAGGCATGGACAATGGGAGGGAGGGTGGGTTGTAAAGAAGGCACCAAAGCACCTTGTGCCTGCAGTAAGAGAAACCGGATAAAGAAAATAGTGTACACAGTCTAAATAACACGTACCGTAACAACGGAAGTAAAGGGGCCAGTCGCCATTGAAGGTTACAAATGAAGAGGAGGTGGTACTAAGGAGGGACTAACAAGCCAATTTACGAATTAGAAGCCAGTATTTAGGATGGACAATGACACAAACCAATGGCAAATATGGGCAGAGAGTGCTTCTATTCCCTACTCCACAGTCTCTGGGGGCTGTTTTGCCAGATAGTGATCCAAAAATAATATCTTAATGGGAATTATATGGATATTTGTCTGAGACTGGGGCAGAAATATGTGCACGTGTTTTTAGAAAGGTCAAGAGGTGCATCTTAAAGACCCAGGTACAATCACAGGTGGAACTTTTATTTTGCTACCGTCGAAAATGTATTAATGGTTTCAATTTTGGTCTGTGAATAGTGTGTAAATATGTATGCCTCACCTCTTTTTAGTGGTTCTGATGTATTTGCTGCTACTACTCATCTGTCTAAATTATTTCATACTGATTGTCTTCTTCTGGAAATCAAGTATTCTTACGTCGTATGATTTATTTTTATTCTGTGGCTACTTGTTTTTATTTTTTTTGCAGCCGCATTAGAAAGACAAATGTTGGCCTGATGTCCTAGGCGTATTAAATGTCCTCATGAAGTCAGGGAGCATGCCAGTGACAGAAAACTATGTCTGCTCTGCACATGTAGTAATGAAAAAGTGAATTTGTAGTGTTCGCACGTTTCTGCAATAGACATAGCTGGAAAGCTTGTTGGTTCAAGGTTTCAGGGTCTTTTTTTCTTGGCTAGGGTGTGAATCGCCGCCCATGTCAGAATGTATATATTTGTTACAATTATTGCTATATACATTGTTTATGCAGCTATTTTGTGTTATTTGCAAGCATGGCTGGGCTTGGAGTCAAAACCACAAAAAATGTGTTAATGAAACTCCCAAAGTATGCCCAGTGAGGAAGTGAAGAGAACAAACTCGACCCTCGCCAAAGGGATTTAGAATAGGGCGTTGCCCACCAGCAACTATTTAATGTGAAAAACAATTCATTTCACATGGCAATTTGCAGTAGAAATGTGCAAAAAATCCTACGTTTTGCAATCGTTTCTGAAGAGAAACTCGTCAAATAGTTTATTAATTTGGTGTCTGACACAACAAGGGAGTTCACGAATATTTGCTCTACGCAGCAGTAAATTATGTTTATGCATAGTGGAAAATGGGGTGCCTTTCCCTAGGGTGCGGTGTACTAACGACCCCTTGGCCATCCAGGATAACTTAAACCAGGGCCGGATCCCATGAAGGATAGTCTGTACACAGACCATATAATAATCATAATAATCATAATTGTTTTATGATACAAGCCACCTAATGTTACCATAGCAGATGTATGAATGGCTGGGTTGAGCCTTCCAGGATTTGAATAGCGACCTGTAGGTTGCACACTGATTGCACAGAATGGAAAGGCACAGACTCCCTGTTCCATTAACAATGAATTAGCCAAAGGCCATAGTGGCCATCTTTCACAACCTGGTGGCACTTTCTAATATGTTTTACTGTTGTCTGGGATTAACCAACCCAGATCCACATTCACATCACTCCCCTTTGAACTGAAAAAGTCTCAGAACCTTTTACATTTCAGGAAAGCATTGAAAACATGGCTCTTCTAACCTATGGAGGCCATATTGTACCTATTCCCCACGCTGATCACCCTTACTTAAGGCAGCGCCAAGACATCTGAGGGTACATTGGCACTATGCATCACTTTATAACATAACACATAACTTGAACGATGACTCATTGAGGCGTGGAAACATCACAAAGTGTCTTTCCATGTGTATAGTTTTTGGGTTGCTGAGAACTTTCACTGCCTTTTTGGTGCACAGGGGTGGTCCACGTTCTGTGCAACACTCAGCAGTTTGACCCTCAACCTGAAGCGTGACCACAAATAACCTTACCTAAAGCCCTCTAAAGACTCCCACTGGTGTTTAGAATTGTATTCAATATCATCTGCAACATAGACAAGACATATTGGTGCAAAGGCTCAGCCACATACAGACGCTGCATCCTTAACATGGAGAAACGAGGGTTTAGACGGCTCTTAAGCAATCTATAAACCAACTCCAAAATGAAAGCAAACTCCAAATCTCTGACTGCGCTCATGAAAAACCTAAAAAAAAAGAGCCTGGCCACCTGACCTTCAGAAAACAGAAGAAACCTAGGCTGTTCAGCAAGTCCATACCAAATCTAAGCGGTCCCCAACCACTAAAATCAGAGGAAGTACCCACTCTTTCTTGAGCAGCCAAAAGAACAGAGCATACCCACAATCCACAAAATGCCACAATCCCCAAACTTCCAATAGTGCAAGTAATGTGAAAGAACTATGCATTTGCCATGAGGTTTTCATTTCTACAGCACTCAATTAAATCAGCAGGTCAAAGAAAAGCAGGACTTAACATGGATCAAAGCCAGCTACAAAATTAAAGCCCAGGGTTGCACTATTTGAAGGGTACATTGTCCATGTGTGCTCTGCAGGGCACCTTTAAATTGGTGCGTGAAGCACAGTCTGGGACAGTCTACCATGGTACAGTTAATTCACTCCCTCCAGCACAGCCATGAAACCGTGCCTGCCCTGGGAGTACCACGTTAGTGAAAGATGGGTTGCCTGTTTGAAGCCGCTGGTCCTCCTTTCACTGTGCAGGTGGCAAAGAGGACTGCTTTTGAAAGTAGACAGAGATACCACTTCAGCCGGGCGCATTGAGTGCACCAGCCTGCAAGGGCATGTCTGGGGGGTCCATACGATTCTCCTTTTCCCTTTCAGGGGTAACCCTGGGGTCACACTGACTGTACCTCACCTTTTTGTGGTGTGTGCACCACCTCTGACTGTTCCTTCGCCTCTTCACCTGCATCTGTAATACAGTGCAGGTGTAGAGCCAAAGTGTTTCCTCATTTGCATGGCACCACTCCCTCCACCAAATAAGGAAAAACCCGCTTGAGATTGAGCTGGTGAACCTGTAAAGCCTGGGTGATCTGTATTAAAGTAGGGCCCTTGCAAGCGTCTGTGGCGCCTTCTGTAATACCATAGTGCCCAGGGGAGTACAAAGCCTGTCCACGTGCCCATTTCAGCCCAAACTTTGGAAGATGAATCTACCGATGGCGAATCATCTTTTTCTGATGGAGACGAACTGGTACGCAATGGGTAGAGTATATTGGCTAAGTGTTGAATCCTGTTTGATGTCCACTCTATTGCTATTGTGATGTATTGCAATACAATTGTGTTTGTAAATCTGGAGCGTATATAAATGTACTGCTATAGTTACCTCTATGCAACCCATTGGTGACAATGCTAATCTGTCACTTGTTGGTAAAATGATAAATTAAGGTGTAAAAAAACAATGTAAAAATACGGAGATAAACGCATAATAAGATCAGTGTCTGAAGTGTCAAAACTACAACTCAACAGATAAACATTTAGAGACTATTCACCAAAGCTGGAGATGATTTTCACCTATGTCTGCCACATTTCCTATGTGCTGAGTTCTCTACCACAAGTGTGCCACTTGCTATTCATTAAAATGATACCCACAACTACTCTTGTAGTACTACTAACTAAACAGACTCAAATCTACTCAAGCCAAGCTTTAAGGTAAGTCACACACCTCACATGGCCAATCACTGTTACTGCAAGGCAGCCTCATAGAAATCACTGAAGGCAGAGAACAGCACTAATATCAAACAGGGAAAAATAGATGGAGGAGCCTAGCGCGCAACCAAGATGGCCGCGTAGGTGCGAGGCTCCCGAGGACCTCCGCAACCTCCTACGATTATCCTGAAATTATCCTGTCCTGGATGAGGGGACTATGTTGGTGAACCCGAGCTGAGGTGGCACCCGTTTTCCGCTTCCGAATCGGACCTCGGACACCGGAGTGAGCACCGATTGAGGTTTGCGGCCTTCCCCTCGCCAGACCCCGGATTTGCGCTGTGGGGTGATCCAGTGACAAAGTGAACAACAGCGGCAGGCAGGGCCTGGTGACTCGCGTACCCCGCACTTTCGCTTTCGCACCACCTTGTCGTTTCTGCGAGGTTGGGTCGCGGAGCCCTTGGTGTTGGTGTGGTGTGGCCTTGCTGGGAGATTCTGCCTGCCTGCCGGCTGTGATCCACCCCACTGCTCTGAGGGGGCCCCCCCGGAGCTCGTGGCCCTGCTTTCCTGCCCTACACGACGTGGCTGGTGCGACTGGGAGACTGGTGGCCATGGCCACGAAACAAGATGGAGACCGGGCAAAGACCAAATCGACCCGGCGTGGCGCCGTCCATCAGGCCAACAGTATGGACCGCTATACCCTCCAGAAGGGATCTCCCGATGGACCGCGCAAGTCCCCTGAGAGCCCTCCTGATGCCCCAGACCTGCCCGCAGATCTAACTCTGCGAGATGTCATGGGCGCCATTGCCGAGATGAAGGCCTCGGTGGGCCAGCGGTTTGATACACTGGCGCAGAAGATTGACTCGGTCCTTGTGGATGTTGGCCTGGTGAGGGCCGATCTTTCCAAAACCAACGACCGAGTAGATTCTTTGGCCCACACCGCATCGGGCCTAACGACAGATGTGGCGGCCTTGCAAACAGAGGTGCGCCGGCTTAGTCAGGCGAGTGCGCTGATGGATCGACGCCTGGAGGACTCCGAGAGTCGGGCACGGAGGAACAACGTCCGCATTATTGGGGTGCCCGAGGGACGCGAGGAGGCGGCGGCGGATCTCTTTGTGGAGGACCTGATTGCTACCCATCTCCAGCCACGGGGGCTGAGCAAATTCTTCGCTGTGGAAAGGGCCCACAGGGTTCCCGGGGGAAGGCCGAAGGTCGGAGCCCCTCCGAGACCTCTCATCGCCCGGATTTTCAATTTTCGGGACAGAGACGCTATCCTGCAAGCCTCCAGACTGCATGGACCGGTCAAGCTCGACAATATGGAGGTTAATTTTTATCCTGATTTCACCCCAGCGGTCCAGAAGCAAAGACTGAGCTTTCTAGGCGTCAAACGCCGTCTTCGGGACCTAAACCTCAAATACGCCATGCTTTTCCCGGCCAAGCTGCGTGTGGAGGTGGATGGTCGCACTCACTTCTTTGATCGTCCTGAAGCGGCCGGGGACTGGCTGGATACTCTGCCCGGGGATCGTGATCGGGGGGGCGGGGGGGGGGGGGCGGCGGGGGGAGACGGCACGCTGGATCGGGACTGAGGATCTAATATTGGGCCTCACTCTGGACGAAAATGTTGCCACTTTTGATTCTGCGTCAGTTTTTGTAAGTTCCCCTCCTATGGAGGTTGTGTTGGGTCTATTGGGGGTTCTCCCTCCTCCTCTAGGGGGTTTAGTTAGTCTAACTATATATGGGGCGACAGGCACACTGCACGTTGGGGGGGCTGTTTGGGCTCATGCAGGGGTGCAGGGAGGGGGGAGTTCTGTTGGGGTGGGTGGGTGGGGATGGGGTGTTGTTCGTTTTTATCACAAGGCAAACGTATTTTTGTGTTAGTTCTAAAGTGCTCTCCGGGGGACGAATGATGGCTTCTGTACATGATGGGGGGTAGAGAACTAACTTTGTTGTCTTGGAATGTGAATGGACTGGGGGACAGGATCAAACGGGGTGTGGTCCTGCAGTTTTTGAAGCGTATCTCGCCTGATGTGGTCTTTCTGCAGGAGACACACCTTATTGGCAACTCCTTCTGCGCCATGAATCGGCGTGGCTATCGCCTAGTGGCTCACTCGGGCTTCACGTCCGGCTCAAGGGGTGTGGGCATCATGGTGAAGAACTCGCTCCCGTTGGAGCTTGATGAGGTGCTCCACGATGACAGGGGACGTTACACGGTCTTGGTGGGAAGATTGGAGGGCAAAGTGATTGTCTTTGTGTCAGTATACATCCCACCGGGGCTGCAGTCGACCACCTTTGCGGACCTTGGGCGCCTTCTCCTTGGCCTTCCGGGGGGGCTTTTAGTTGTGGGGGGGGATTTTAATGCGGTGGTATCTGGGACTGTGGATCGTCACCCCCCCTAGGGACCTCCCCCGGGCACAGGCGTGGCTACCCGGCCTCTTGGATACATTTGGATTAGTGGACTGCTGGCGTTTAAAACACCCCACGCAGCTGCAGTACACTTTCCACTCGGGAGCCCATGGTAGTCTCTCACGACTAGACTATGTCCTTGTCCCGGCGGCTTATGTTGGGAGGGTGGGAGAGGTGCGCCATTTGCCACGGGGTATTTCGGACCACTCCCCGCTCCTACTGCACTTTGATGTCTTTCCGAGGGGTGAGGGTAGGGTGGTCCCAATCAATCCTTGGTACCTGCGCGACCCCATCATTCGCGCTGAATTGATTAAATCCCTTCAGCGATATTTTGATGAGAATGTGGGGTCTGTGCCTTCGGCTGTACCGCTATGGGAGGCCTTCAAGACAGTACTCCGAGGGGAGGCCCTATCCCTTATTTCCCACGCCCGGAGGCGCGAGCGGGAGGAGGTGACCCGGATGGAGGCTGAAATAGCCGAGTTGGAGGGTAATTTAGAAGGTGGGGTGACGGATGCCGCATTGCATGTCCTCCAACTCAAGCAAGCGGCCTATAGGGCCCTCGTCACGGAGGCGGCCAGGGGCCTCAGTAGAGAGCAACAGGGGCGACTGTATGATGTGGGTGATAAGGCTGGTAAACTTATAGCGTGGTTGGACAAAAAAGAGAGAGCGAATCGTGTGGTCCCGCTGATTGAGAAAACGGATGGTGTGTGTGTAACTGAGCCAGAAGAAATTGTCTCCTGCTTCGCGGATTATTTCCGTGGGGTGTATTCCCCGGTGTCTCCCTGCTCGGAAGAGGATTCCCTGTGCCCTGCTCAGTGATATCGCGCTGCCGTCCCTTTCCGGGGATGACAGGGTGTCGTTGGACGCCGCTCCCACCTCCGACGAGATCGCCCTCGCCATACGCTCGGTCGCTTCCGGCAAGGCCATGGGTCCGAATGGTCTCCCTATCGAGTTGTACAAGTTGCGACCGGATACGCTGGCACCCCACCTCCGGGCTATGTTCCTGGCGGCACACTCGGTGGGCTCCCTCCCACTGGACCAGCGTCTGGCTACAATCGTGGTCATCCACAAGGAAGGGAGACCTCGGGACCGGGTTACATCCTATCGGCCCATTTCGCTACTGAACGCGGAGCCCAAGATTCTCGCCAAGGTACTGGCCAATCGGCTGGTCGGTGTGGTGGGCGATTTGGTTCATCAGGACCAATCGGGCTTTATTCCCCATCGCAACACAGCCCTTAATCTGCGGCGTTTGCACGGTGTGCTCGCACGTGCCCCGTTCATACGGGAGCCGGCCATTTTGGCGTCCTTAGACGCCACCATGGCGTTTGACACGCTTGAGTGGCCATATATCTGGGCGATGCTTGCGAAGTTTGGATTCGGCCCAGGGTTCATCAGTTGGGTCAAATTGCTGTATTCGGGCCCATTGGCGCAGGTGGTGGTGAACGGAAGAGTGTCAGCTCCGTTCGAGCTGGGCCGGGGCACGCGGCAGGGCTGCCCCTTATCGCCGCTCCTCTTTGCACTTGCCTTGGAGCCCCTGGCGGAGTGGCTGCGGTGGGAGCCTTCCATCCGTGGTCTCCGCTGGACCCCCGAGTATGAGGACCGCGTATCCCTATACGCTGATGACATCCTCTTGTACCTAGCTTCCCCACGTAAATCACTCATAGTACTGGTTGATGTTTTGCATTCATTCGGTCGTAACTCCGGTCTGGTCATCAACTGGGCTAAATCGTGTGTGTATGTTCTCTCCGGGGAGGCTCCTATCCTCCCGCGGGGCTGTCCGATCCAGGTCGCCCCGCAGGGATTTAGGTACCTGGGTGTCTTCATCACTCTGGACCCGGAGGCTCGGTATGATCGGAACTTGCTTCCCCCCCTCCAGCGTCTGAAAGAGGATGTCGCGCGCTGGCGGCGTTTGCCGCTTTCGCCGCTCGGCCGGGCGGCATTGTTTAAAATGATGTCGCTGCCGCGTTTCCTGTACGCGTTGCAGAACACTATGGACCTCGTCCCGGCGCGCTACTTCCGCGAAGTGGAGAGTTTGCAGCGCCGTCTGTTCTGGGACGGGAGGCCACGTATTGCCCTGGCTAAGCTGACGCTCCCATGGTATGATGGGGGGATAGCCCTCCCGGATATTAAACGGTATTATTGGGCCTCCCAGCTAGCTGCGATTAATCAGGGCCTATATGGGCCAGCCTTAAACCCGGCGTTTGAAATGGATAGGATGCTACTTCCAGGTGGTGACCATTATCGAGCGCTCTATTCTAGCGCGCCCGACGCTCGCCTAACGGGGCCCACGCGTGTCATGGTGCGAGTGTGGCACGCGGCCAATGCAGCTATGGGGTGGAAGGACCGTCTGACCCGGGCGTCACCACTATATGCGTCTGAGCGGTTGGGCTCCTTGTGGACCTCGAAGGGCTTTGAGCAGTGGGACTTAATAGGCATTAGCAAAGTGGGGGATCTCTGGACGAGGGGAGGATTTAAAACGTTTGAAATGCTGCAGACGGAATTTCAGTTGCAGGGCAGCGAATACTTTCGGTATTTGCAGGTCCGACATGCGCTGGGCTCCGTCTTTCCGGACGTTGCCTCCATCCCGGAGTGTTCCCCCCTGGAGAATAGAGTGCTGGACGGACACGTCCCTGACAGCACGATCTCACTGATCTACAAAAAACTGATCAACGACCGCTCAGACTTGTTGATTGCCCTTCGTGAGGCTTGGGTAGCCGATGGGCTGGAGCTTGACGACGAGGACTGGATCTCCGCGGTGGCCTCCCCGAAAGAGGTGGCCATACCGGCTCGCCTTCGCTTCGTCCAGCTCAAGATACTCCACAGGGTCTATATGACGGGGCCAAAGCTCCTGCGTATGGGCTACGCTGAGGACGGTTTGTGTAAGCGCGGGTGTGGTGCGCTGGGGACTTTTCTGCATATCTTGTGGGAGTGCCCGGAGGTGGCGGGGTTCTGGCGTGGTGTGCATGAGGTGCTGCGAGTGGTCACGCATGTGGCGCTGTTGCCCGAAGCGAGGAGATGCCTGTTGAATGTGTGGGAGCCTACCGATTACTCGGTGCCGCAGACGTTGAGGAAATATGAATTTTATGATCAGTTATGTCCCCTATCTTAGACCCCAACGGCTCCATGTACATGTTACAAGTACATGTATGTTCCCTCTAGTTCCAGTTATGAAAACGCAAATACATGTGCGTCCACCGTCAACATGTCCTCTTTTAGATCCGCCATGAATCGGTCAGATATTCCATTCCTAAGTATGAAAGGCCACCGACTTTATGTGGTTCACTTTCCACGTTTTACAGTTCAGGCGAGTAGGCCCTGAATTCTGCCATCAAGCCTTTTCCTGCCTTCTGCCTCTGAAAGCTCCAGTCCGAGCCCGCATCTGTATCCATGAACTTTGTCCTACTCCCTGCGCGGCTAACGGTGCCTGATCCGGCCGTTGCCTGCCAAAAAACTGTATTTCACCTTCAAGATTATCTGCTCCGCTCCTCACCCGATGCATTCCTGTCTAGTAGTTTAGGTAAACATTCTTCCAGCTACTGAGCAAAGGGCCAGGCCTCACTGTCCTCATGCAAGTAATTCATAGCCCCTGTTACTATGGAAGATTCCTGCCCCCTCGCATCTCCTGTAGACACTTAGACTCTTGTACACGCACTGACAACCAGTATAGAATAGATTCCGTCCGAGAGACCTTTCCTTTTGGATAATACAGTTCTTTAAACATAAGATATTAGATATGATTTGGGATTAGGTTGACATGACCCCTCAGACTTCTGTCTCCACATGTAGAGCTAAATGTCAAGTCCCTTTCACCCTCTAGTTGCACGTCAATCACACGTCATGCGGCTGCGCGCGCATCTCTGCCAAATATTTCTGCTGACATTGCAGGATTCTCTTATGGATCTACCCACTTGTGACATCATGTTTAATGACGTTTCTAGTTACGCCTATATGTACGCCTTTTTTCATTACGTATGTGTATTATTATCTGTATTATCAGCTGTTACGCCTCCTGCATCTGTCTTAATGTAATGCTTTTCATATAAATATCTTTACTTGTCAATAATGTATTGCCTTCCCTGCCTGAACCCTCGTGGTGATGGAATTTGATGCCTATGGTTCGAACCATAATTCCTTTGTAGAGGAATAAAGCCTTTCAGAACCTCTAATACCACGGATTCTGCCTCTTATTTTTACTGAGTTATTCTTACTAGACTTTACCGCATAAAAAATAGTACCGGTAATTAAATATTTACCACATAAATTGGCGCCCGAACAGGGACACTTTCTCATCTCACGCGCCGGAGGTGCGTTGCAGGCCCGGTCTCCTGCCACAGCTGGACGGACAACAACGCGTACCCGCAGGATTTCCTGTATCTCCCTCCGGCCGAGCGGGGGTGACTGAGGCTGCGATCAACACCCAGACGAGGCGGTGAGAAGTGCGAAGTATCCCGACCAGAGCCTAGCTGAGAGAGCAAGATCCGAGGTATACAGAGGCCCACCAGGTTCCGAAGTTCCGAGTCCAGTCGAGTCGAGTCCAGTCCGGTCCAGTTCAGTTCAGTTCCGAGGCCTTCCGTTCCGTGCTACCCGGTGAGTACCGTTGCCGGGGAGGCATTTAGACGTGCACATAGGTTGTGCCGGTCAAGACGGGTTTGGGTACACAAATCCGGTCTGCACTGTTTCAGCAGTGTATCTGTACTGTTTAGCAGTATATCTAGTATGTCTTGCATATAATTCAGTATTATCTAGTGTTAGTATTATGTCAGTAACTAGTTTTCTATTAGTTATTATCGTTCGTTAACTGTTAAATGTTAAATGTTTTAATACGTTCTACATATTGTGGTGTGAATGATTGTTCATTATTGTGTTTATTGTATTAAGTGTGTTCAAGATTAAGTAATAAGGTCTAAAAATGCCGCTCTTTTCAAAATTAAGACAGATCAAAACCAGAAAAGGGGTACTCGAAGAAGCTGTTCCCATTCCACCTAGGGACACTCCAGGGTACTTTATGTATCATAAGCATGGCCTAGATGCCGTATTATTTCTTGATTTATGGGTGGACTACACCAAAGATTTACCAGAAAGTCAGAGATGGCCCGCAGCTGGGACCTGGGATGCAGATTGCATCATGAGAGTAGAAGAAGAATTATGGAAAAATAAAGCTAGACAGTCACAGAAAGATGCTATTGAATTATGGCGTAAAGAATCATATAGACGTACAGAAAAAGCGCTCAGACAGGAAGAGAAAAGTAGGGAGAATTCAAATAAAGCCCGAGAAAATATATTAATTGAGGAAGGTACCCGAGTAAAAGCAGAACAAGTAGACAGACAACGAAACACTCTTATGAATGGTATGTATCCTCTTCTGGCCGAAGGGTTACCTCAGGCCACCCCGGAAATACCGAAAAACTTGACACCTCCATTACTCCCGATAAAAGCACATCCCAAAACAGCAAAAGACGTTTTCCTTTCTTCCTATTTAGATGATGTAGCTCCTGAATATGCTAATGCTCCGCCACACACACCGCCCACCGATGGTGCTCAACGCCAAGATCATCCGTCTGTATCCCCGCAACAACAAACTCCTACGCACATTCCCACAGGTCCATCTGCTTCTACCGCTTTTCCTACATCTACAGTTTCTATCTTACATCCAACCAATCCTTTCGTGCCTAGCACCTCAGACGGTGCGACAGGAGGAACGACAGAAATTTTTGCCACGCCACCCCGAGGAAATAAATTATCCCTTAGAGATTTAGCGTACGAACGTACACCCCAACTAGCAACTTCCGACATGTTTAAAGAGCATCTAGTGGATTGTAGATATGATCCTGTGCCCGGTAGACGGGACGGTATGCTGCTGTCATCACTACGTATACGACGAGCTTCAAGGTATTTAGCGACGCTACCAGGAATGGTGGCACATTTAGACAATATATATCACTTTGTCCAATCAGGGCGAGGCCCTGAAAGTATTGACGAAGCCATGGAATACCAGAAAGTGGATGTACAGAGACAACTGTTACGCTTCTTCATAAACTGTGTGATCAGAAACCAAGACAGGCCTGAGGTAGAGCAGAAGGAAATGCAAGTACTTACCAAATGGGGTCAGAATATATCAGAAGGGAAACACGATAAACAGACATGTATAGTAGTTATGTGCCGTAAGATTCGCAAAGAAGTAGAACGAATGCATAAAGAAAGATTAGAGACAGACCAACATGAATCAGAGGGAGAGGAGGACGAAGGATCAGAAATGCCCACAGGACACTTAGAGACAATGGCTTATGTAGGAAAAGGAAGATCTTTTAATAATACCAGATGCTTTAATGATCCAATACATCCGATACGTCCAGAATGTAACAGAAACTTTCAAGCCCCTATGTTAAATACAAGGTCTCCTGAACACCTATTCCAAGCTGCTGATAAATTACTCCGAGACCGAAGGGGGTACCATATGCTCGATTCCATGGATGAACAAGAATTAGCCAGGTCAGCAGTACAATGGGCTGACAGTCCCGGCAAATACAGCGAAGATGCACTAGCACACACGTTTCTGAACCTTACCCCATACGAACAGCGTTTAGCTGGTATATACATGATTCAACACCTCCTTATATTATATAAAAGCCAACACTCCGATCCTGGACCCCTACCTGACATATTGACAGAATTACTCACGAATAAATGGAGAGGGTCAGGTACTGATTTAATTAAAGAAATTCTAGAATTTCGAAACCAGTATATAGTTTTCGTATGCCCAGAACATGTTCCAGTTCCCACTATGGGAAGAAAAATGTATCAAATAGATAGACAGAATCCATTACGCGAAGTACACCCGATCAGAGGTGAAGATAATATCTTTAAACGCGTGTTTGTGTACACGCCCATAACTAAAATTGAATTACTAGAAATGAAGAAAATAGTACCCAGCCATGGCAAGGATCCAGCAGGTTTCCACCGTGAGATAAAAGACATGTTACTCATGGGAGAGTATACCTACCCCGACATTATGAAAATATTAAAAGTATTAATGCCTGCCGGTATTTACGAGAAACTCAAAGAAAAGGAATGGGAGGTGGGAGACCAAAAGATAGATTGGACAGCATTAGAAAACGAAGAAAAGGCCCGAGCTGCAGGATCAGGGCTTGGGGAAAAGACTACAGCACTACCAGGATTACTAGTGCAGGTACTGCCACGTTTATTAACTACGAAAAAGGAGGACTGGGGTGCAATCTCAGCCTGTAAACAAAAGCAAGATGAAGACACTAGTGATTTCTATTCCAGATTTGAAAAATGTTTTGGTATAAATAGTGGCATAAAAGCAAGTAGCGAGTCATACCCACATCTGTTTGTGACAAAATTAGTTGAAAATTCCCTACCACAAGTTAAGAATAGAGTATTGAAATTCGAGAGTACCTGGCAAGGTAACACCCCGTCACAGATGTTACAGATGTTACAATATCACCACAATAGAATTAGAGAAGAACAAGAACATGAACAAAGACGTATGAAAGACACGAAAATGAAAATGCTTGTGGCTCAGTCAGTTCCAGCTGATGGTCATAAAAAGGGTGATTCCGCAGGTCCGACGAAAGGGACATGCAACTATTGTAAACAACAAGGTCATTATATACACGATTGTGCAGTTCTGAAACATAATATCGCCACGGGTAAAACCCAGGAAAGACCACGTCCACCTAGACAGGATCAGAACCAACAACAAATCCCTCAACATGCACAATCTAGGCCAGCTCCGCAACAGGCAGCTCCACAACAGACCGTAGCAACATCACAGCAGCAGCCTATTGCTGCCACACAAGCAACAACGCAACAGATGTACCAGTATGCACAAAATGACTATCCCGATTATCAGCGATACACATGAAATAGCCTAGAGAGGGAAGTTGGCTTACCCCTTATCGAGGTTCCTGTAGATCAAGAGGGACCTTATGTACATAGTGAACTATTAGGGGAAGACAGAAAGTTTTTACTTGATACAGGGGCAAGCAGAACAACTATACAACGCAGTGAAGTTCCAGGGGTACCCCTCTCAGGCTCACAGAATATTTCCCTTGGATTCTCAGGAAAGCCTATCATTAATGAAGTATCGCAACCCCTTCCACTTACGGTTGGTCCATTGACACGAACTACAGATTTATTGCTTACTAAATCATGTCCAGAAAACTTGTTAGGTATAAAAACATTGAAAGCTCTAGGAGCTATAATATGTTGTTCTCCGGAAGGAGTACGACTATTTCTACGTGACTTCAAAGGTCACTACGTGTCCAGAGACATGGATCACCGGCTGCAGAATTTACCTACACATTTATGGGCACAAGGCCCCACTGATGTTGGTTGCATGAACATTACACCATATCGAGTCACACTAAAAACAGGAGTGGTACTACCACGAATGCGACAATACAAATTACCACCAGATGCTGTTGTGGCTTTACTGCAAATCATTGACGAGCTCATTGCACAAGGAGTGGTTGTAGAAACCGACTCCAATGTATGTAATTCCCCGATAATTCCGATTCTTAAAAGAACGGATCCAAAAGCATCACCAGTATATCGATTAGTTATTGATCTGCGCGAATTAAATACATGTATTGTACCACAATACCCTGTGGTCCCAGATATCTCTTCATTACTAACAGCTATTGATTCAGAAGCAACGTTCTTTACTGTAATTGATCTCAAGAATGCTTTCTTTAGCGTCCCAATAGATCCGGAAAGTCAATATTTGTTCGGATTCAGTTTAAATGGACGTTTTAAATTCACACGCGCACCTCAAGGATTCACAGAAAGCCCCAGTATCTATAGCCAAGCACTGAAACGAGAACTTGACAGTATCCACATGCCAGTTAACACTGCCCTGCTTCAATATGTCGATGATCTGCTGATCACCGCCCGAAGCGAACCTGAATGTGAAAAAGCGTCACTGACGGTTTTACAATTTCTGGCCGACAAGGGGCACAAGGTGTCCCCTTCTAAGCTGCAATTCTGTGTCCAGCAAGTTGTTTACCTTGGGCACTTGCTGTCCAAGGAGGGAAGACAGCTTACACCCGACCGCATCCAGTTAATTGCTAACATGCCACCACCCAAGACACAAAAGGAGGTGCGGGCTTTTATAGGTCTCACTTCGTACTGTAGGCAGTGGATCCCTCAATATGCATTTCTAGCAAAACCACTCATTCAGTTGACAACACAGGAGGCAGCCACATCGACTGTCCTCCCTTGGACTCAAGAACATACGCAAACCTTTGAAAGCTTAAAGAAAGCTTTATGTCAAGCACCTGTTTTAGCAACACCATGTTACAGTAAGCCTTTTACACTATTTGTTACCGAACGCGAAGGTACTGCCTTGTCAGTACTCACTCAGGAACAGGCAGGATCACACAAACTATGTGCTTATTTTTCTAGTACATTAGATCCAGTAGCTCAGGCTCTTCCTGCGTGCCTGAAATCAGTGGCAGCAACAGCTTTAGCAATCAGACAAAGCGATGCCATAGTGTTAGGACATCAATTGACAGTACAAGTACCACACGCAGTAGAGGTTCTCTTGAACCGCACACAAACACAACACTTGACTATAGCAAGACTCACAGGTTATGAATTAACATTGTTTCAGCCACACATAGAAATCAGACGTTGTAATACATTAAATCCTGCCACACTTTTGCCAGTAAACGGAACAGATCCATTAGCACATGATTGTATTGAAGTCATTACTATCACGACGAAACCCAGACAAGACTTGACAGACATCCCTTTATCAGATCCGGACCTGACATTGTATGTAGATGGTTCATGTATGAGAACAAGTACAGGAGAGTTAGTGGCCGCTTACGCAGTCACAACAGACACTGAAGTCGTTGAAACAAATTGTATTAACACTCTGTCAGCTCAAGCAGCAGAACTCATCGCTCTGACACAAGCCTGTATTCAAGCCAAAAATAAGAAAGTCAACATATACACAGATTCACGTTATGCATTCGGAGTCGTCCATGACTTCGGCGTACTGTGGCGAGAGAGAGGTTATTTAACTTCTCACGGTGCCCACATCCAACACGGACCCCTCATTCAAGCTTTATTAGACGCAATTCATCTACCTACTGCAATATCGATTATGAAATGCAAAGCTCATACAAAAGTTACCGACATCATTTCTCAGGGTAACGACCTAGCTGACAGAACAGCTAAACAGACTGCTCAGAATCAGACTCATACAACTGACACGACAAAGACAATAGTTCCGACACCAACACATTGCATGACAGTTAAGGATCCCGCCCTTGATGTAAATGACATACAGACACATGCTACACCAGAAGAAATAAAGAAATGGACTGAATTAGGAGGGATCCAAACGGATCAAGGATGGATGACGAAGGGAAAATCTATATGGTTTCTTCCCGACTCCATGGTTCAAGTCATCATTAACACAATACATAGTCCAGCGCACCTAGGAGAAAAAGCTATGCTAGACAGCATTCAACACATTTGGTTCAACAAGCACTTGCGAGCAGCAGCCAAACAGAAAGTATGTACCTGTATGATATGTTGTCAGTTCAACCCAGGTAAAAGCATCCCCGTAGAGCAGGGTGGATTCCAACCTCCCGATCACCCTTTTGAAGTCCTCCAGATGGATTATATCCAGATGGAACGATGTCGAGGATTCAAATATGTTCTCGTAGTTGTCTGTGCACTTTCCCGTTGGACAGAAGCCTACCCGGTTTCAGATTACACTGCCCCGACTACTGCCAAACAGTTAGTTCGAGAATTCTTCCCACGATACGGTTTACCACGTGTTGTATACTCAGATAACGGCCAGCCATTCTCATCCGAACTAATGAAACACGTTTCACTTCTGTTAGGTTACCAATGGAAATTTCACTGTGTCCGACATCCCGAGGCAGCAGGTCTCGTGGAACGCCATAATCAAACTCTGAAAATTAGATTGTCCAAAATATGTAGAGAAAAAGGTGTCGATTGGATAGTAGCCTTACCAGTTGCGCTCTTTTACATGAGAATGGTAGCACATTCTCGAACAGGGCTATCCCCGTATGAGGTGATCTTCGGTAGACCACCAAATATGTGGGGGACGCCTATACCTCGTAAAATAACTGATGTTGACTGTAATATGCTGACAGATTACCTGGCTTCCTTGATGTCTGCACTACAATCTTGTCGTTCACAGGTAGCTGCGGCTTTTCCCGATAACACTGAGGTGAAGCCCCATGACGTGGTTCCAGGGGACCTGGTTCTTGTGAGGAATTTTGACCGGAAGACCCAGCTGGAGCCTAGGTGGCAGTCGCCCAAGCTCGTCTTGCTAACAACAAGGACAGCCGTGAAGATTGAGGGACGTAAAGGGTGGTTGCACTCGAGCCATATCAAGAAATTTTATGGACTACCGTCCGATGTGAACACTCAGCCCTGTATTCCCTCACAGACAGACTCAAAGCTCCCCTTGGTTGAAAAAACGGAGCACGAACTCTATAAACTGAAACTAAGGTCTAGCAAGTCAGACAATTTGATTGTTTAAGTCCTCTTCAAGGTGAATCGGTTGAATTTGTCTCTGACATGTATCCTCTAGACCGAAATAGAGAGAGAAATAGACAGATACAGCTTAAAAAACATGCGTACTGTAAATCGCTTCGTAGTCACTGCACAGTGACATTATTAATTTTGTTTTTTCTAAGTCTTTTGATCATCATTTCTAGTGTATTGCTACATATGTATTACCCTATTTCTAAGCGTGCTTACAATGCTACTGCTGAACATTCTTTTAGCGAACTACCTCCGCATGAGTTGTCTTATAGATTTGCGCTGCGCAACAACACTTTTATTAGTATGTTACATCATTCCCATCAGACCAGCAATGCTACCAATTGTTGGATATGTGGCCGACTCCCTCCCTATCAGAACTATAAGGGAGTTTTGCCTCTCTTTCCGTATCCGTTTACACACAATGGCTCCTGTGGAGCATGGTTTAGTTTGATTAATTCCCTAGATTCAAATTCAGTAGTTTATCAAGACAACTGGGTATGGGGAAACCTGAACCTAGTTTTGCTTAAAGTCTGCTACCCTAACAAGGAGGGACTTCCCAAAAGAACAGGAACTGATCTAGAAAATGAAGTATATGGATTAGGTAATTTTACACTTAACCTCATGATTCTGAATGTTGAATCCGAAGCTACACCAATCTTGCCCGCTATGTCAGTATTTCCAGTTAAAGGTGAATTATGTGTCAGTAAGAATGGTTCCATACACATGGGCCATAGTAAATGTACCACTGTAGTAAAATTCAGTGATCAAGGCAAGTCTACATTTAGAGCTTCTCGTCATTCCTACTTCATATGTGGCCAGACTGCATATATATGTTTACCTCTAGATTGGGATGGTACCTGTTACATAGCATTCCTTCTGCCACCTGTTTTCCTAGCCCCTCCTGATTATCACAGAAATACCCATTTAGTACACAATAGACAGCAGAGAGATCTCCCGATTGTCGATTACACTGAAACGGCATGGGAACAATACACAGATTTCAATAAAGGTTTCTTTCCCTATATAGGTACAGTTACTAATAGTAAGCTGATACGTAGATTAACTAGAACCCTTGAAGCCGTAGTGAACGAGACTACTTCCGCCTTAGGCAATTTAACAGAAGAGCAGTCTGCTATGCGGATTGTTGTGCTTCAAAATCGTCTTGTCCTTGACGTCATCCTGGCCGATAGGGGCGGAGCTTGTAGGGTCATCGGATCAAGTTGCTGTGTTTTCATACCAGAAAACTCGCCGTCAGTATATAAAGCCATAACTCGCCTTCATAAGATTATAAGCCAGATACACCAGAGTCCAGGCACCTGGACTTGGTCCGGTTGGTTCTGGAGCGTGTTGTCAGCCTGGGGATGGAGGATCCTATCCTTCCTAGGTATTGGCTTTCTCATACTATTCAGTTGCTGCTTATGTCTACAATGTGGGCCAGCGATTTGTGGTCTGTGTGCCACATCGTGTATCCCGCATCCAAGTTTTCGTTCAAGATCCCGGAAGAAGAAAGAAGAACAAATGATGCTATATGAACAGATTGATGGATTGATGAAGATCGATATCTCCTGAGGGTCCGTAGGGGACAAGGAGGGAATGAGGAAATATGAATTTTATGATCAGTTATGTCCCCTATCTTAGACCCCAACGGCTCCATGTACATGTTACAAGTACATGTATGTTCCCTCTAGTTCCAGTTATGAAAACGCAAATACATGTGCGTCCACCGTCAACATGTCCTCTTTTAGATCCGCCATGAATGGGTCAGATATTCCATTCCTAAGTATGAAAGGCCACCGACTTTATGTGGTTCACTTTCCACGTTTTACAGTTCAGGCGAGTAGGCCCTGAATTCTGCCATCAAGCCTTTTCCTGCCTTCTGCCTCTGAAAGCTCCAGTCCGAGCCCGCATCTGTATCCATGAACTTTGTCCTACTCCCTGCGCGGCTAACGGTGCCTGATCCGGCCGTTGCCTGCCAAAAAACTGTATTTCACCTTCAAGATTATCTGCTCCGCTCCTCACCCGATGCATTCCTGTCTAGTAGTTTAGGTAAACATTCTTCCAGCTACTGAGCAAAGGGCCAGGCCTCACTGTCCTCATGCAAGTAATTCATAGCCCCTGTTACTATGGAAGATTCCTGCCCCCTCGCATCTCCTGTAGACACTTAGACGCTTGTACACGCACTGACAACCAGTATAGAATAGATTCCGTCCGAGAGACCTTTCCTTTTGGATAATACAGTTCTTTAAACATAAGATATTAGATATGATTTGGGATTAGGTTGACATGACCCCTCAGACTTCTGTCTCCACATGTAGAGCTAAATGTCAAGTCCCTTTCACCCTCTAGTTGCACGTCAATCACACGTCATGCGGCTGCGCGCGCATCTCTGCCAAATATTTCTGCTGACATTGCAGGATTCTCTTATGGATCCACCCACTTGTGACATCATGTTTAATGACGTTTCTAGTTACGCCTATATGTACGCCTTTTTTCATTACGTATGTGTATTATTATCTGTATTATCAGCTGTTACGCCTCCTGCATCTGTCTTAATGTAATGCTTTTCATATAAATATCTTTACTTGTCAATAATGTATTGCCTTCCCTTCCTGAACCCTCGTGGTGATGGAATTTGATGCCTATGTTTCGAACCATAATTCCTTTGTAGAGGAATAAAGCCTTTCAGAACCTCTAATACCACGGATTCTGCCTCTTATTTTTACTGAGTTATTCTTACTAGACTTTACCGCATAAAAAATAGTACCGGTAATTAAATATTTACCACAACGTGGTGGGCGACTCTGGGGTATATGGTTGCCAAGCGTGATATTGCCCAGCTGTGGGGATCCCAGAGGCCCCCGACTGTCTCGGCCTGGAAGGAACATATGGATTGGTGCATGTTTCGGGAAAAGGTGGTGTATGTGGCGAGAGGTAAGCCTGCGACATGGGTGAAGGTGTGGGGCCCCTGGAACGCCTACCGCGCGGGAATCTGTGCTCCACCGTTATTGCCCGATCCGTCGCCGGCCCCGTCCCCTTAGCCAACTCATCCCCCCGGTACCTGGGCATTGGGTGTACCCAGCCCTAGTTCTGATCTCTCCCCCCTCGTGAGATTCCTATGGATGGCTAGGATCCCCCCTCCAGGGGAGCACGTGCTGCTATTTCCAATTGAGGATTGCCTTGTGGGTTTGTTTGTAGTTGTTGTTCTTTAAGTTTAAAATGGAACCGTATAGTGGGGTCAGGACAGTGTGGCTCGCAACGATGTTACCTCCTGTGCATGCTCGGCCGCAGCACCATGTGTTTTATAAATGTATATCGTATGCTCCTTTCACTGCTAGCGGCCGGCCGGAAGGTTGTAGGCCCATATTTGTATATTTTTGAGTCTTGTAATAAACGGTTTCAAAAAAAAAAAAAAAAAAAAACAGGGAAAAATAGAAAAATAAAGGAAAAATATTTGTATATGTCAAAAATGGAAATGTTGTACATTTTGAAAAATAAAACAAAAACAACTTTCGAATAAAATTGTAATATAGGCACAAACAGTAAATATTTCTGTAAACCACATATTGCAAAAAGGCTTAAATCTCAAACAACACATTTGCTTCTGCAGGGATGAGGAGTAAAAAATCAGGACTCCTCCACACCCATCGCCCGATGAAATTCACTACAACATCAACTGATTACATATAGTTTGACCACATAAGAAGCCAAGCCACAAAAAAAATATTTTTTCACCATGTAGGTGAATATGTTTTTTGCCTACATCCTCATTTGATGATCAATTAATTGAGGACAAGATAGGATTTGTATGCAGAGGATCAAACGTTTTGGGATGGGCAGGGAAGCAGTCATTTCTAGATACTGGTTCTCTCCAGATGTGAACCTTGATATGGTTGCAGACTGGGATGGACTAGGAATTCACTTCACCTCCAGCCTGGTTCCAGGCCATCCCTGCACATGTCAAAGTACTGCTGCAATCCATTTCCTGGCCGCTTTCTAGAGGGCTAATGGGGGCATCTCACAGGCAAGCCAATCACTACACCTGTGACAGATATTCTGAGGCATCACCAGCAAAGTGTGCCAATTTATTTCCATGACACAGTCCCTGGCAGAAAGATAATGGGTGGCTAGAGAATTATATGTCCATGGCCACTTCCCTTGCATATCAGGTGCTTTAGATAAAAGCCATGTGACATTTTCGCCTGCCGGCCACAGGAAACACCGTTATTTCAACATACACTGCTCCTACTCCAGCATAGTTCTAAGCTATATGCAATGCCAGGGGCTGGGTCACTGATGTATATGCTGCCTTTCCTGGGTGCAAAGACAACAGCTACATTTTCCGACAGTCTGCTCTAGCATGTCAGTTGGTTGCTGGAGATTTCCATGACATGTTGCTACTAGGTAGTTTTACTAACCTACACTGGGGTTGCATGGTTACCAAGGGAATGTCATCACAAACGCAGTCACTCATAACTTTCTCCCGTCACAAGAGACACACATTACACTAACATTGAATGCATGTATGTATAGAACATCTTCTAAATTCTCATGGTAACCACATTATAACAAATATCATGGTTTGTTTTCAGGTGATACGAGGCATGAGCTCTCTCCGGATCTCCTCAACCCCTTCCAATGTCCAATACACAGCTTCAGCAAAGGTATAAGGAACACAAAACGTATACAAACCCTCATTGAGTACACTTTTGGTTTCCTCAGGTATCCTCAGTTCACGCTTCGGATGTTATGAACATACGGGGGTGCTGCAGTACTCCAGAAGTGGTGCAGAAGATTATCGTGACCTTTTACATATTGCACATGGCCCTGTGAGAGAGCTCACATGTATATATCATCCCTAAGCTACAGTTTCATCCAGGTTCCTGAGGTGGGACATAGAACCGAGCCTGCAGGTGCATGACTGACTATTGGACCAGCATTTCAGCAGAGCTGATAGTTGCTGCATCACAGTGTCTGAACAGTGTTGAGTCAATAATGAATGGTGGACTACCTCACCATCAACATTTACCATCCTGAACACTACTCTAGCCCTAACACGATGTCCCATTCAGACATAAATGTCTTAATGTAATATGCATCCGCTAACACATTACTCATTTAATCATCCATAGAGTACATTTTATAACTACATTCATCATTCACAGACACTAGCAATTTCGACAAACATCATAAAACCCTACATGTAATGTCCGTATACTCTTATATAAGACATAGAATTACATCTACAAATCTTTATATTCACATACATCTACTTCTATTTCATATTTAATCATGATCTTAAGAATGTACTTCAAGCACCACTAGCAAGAGTTTTGCAACCCCAGACATGTTATATATACCTATTTAATCCACCTCCATTGCCATAATCTCCACTATGTAGGCGGAGAACTCCATAGCAGTGACAGA
The DNA here is from genome assembly GCF_964204655.1 of Triturus cristatus. Lineage (NCBI taxonomy): Eukaryota > Metazoa > Chordata > Amphibia > Caudata > Salamandridae > Triturus > Triturus cristatus. The sequence goes on from NC_140587.1 coordinate 272,758,195, forward strand.
ATGCGCCCCAATCAGAATATGACATACAAGAACAGAAAGTAGCCCATTCTTGAGCTATCCAAAGACTATCACATAATCCTCCTCCATCCTGCTGCTCCCTTTGCAACAGAAATCTCTGAAAAGCCTAATATCACGATAAGAGGGACAAGCTAGGAATCATTGAGGCCGGGTCCTCCAGAAGTATCCTCAGCTTTACAGGCAACAAAAAACCCAGCTGAGCAATGCAGCTTGGACTGAGATCTGGCAGGACATTAGCCACACACTGCAGAGCAGTTGGTGTTTACATTTGAAGAGCCAGGCACTGCTGCAAGAAATTGGAGGACATCTGACGCTGGCCAAGTTCAATGGTATCCTCCCAAGCCCCATAGGTGGCACTTCAGTCTCTCCTCACTGCACAGGAGGATCCTAAGAACAGCTTGGCCTGCCCTCAATGTTTCTCTGAAGACCCACAAGTTGGTAAGTCTTACACTATAACAAATGTAAAACTTTATCAGTGGTTTGATAGCTTTGTAGTGTCATGTCTCATGTTTAATTTGTCCATGTTGTCACTATTATATGTTGGTTGCTAAAATGTGGAGCTGATTGATTGTCATTAATGTAAATATTTGCAGCTTACATTATATATTTAATTCTTATCAAATAATTTTTATTTATTGTGTTAATATGGATATCGATGTGTTCATCCACAAAAAAAACCTATCATCCATATTAATAAAATCCCCCTTCCCGAATTACAGAACTACTTCGACATGCAAGTATGTAGTCAAGCAGGCCCTTCTACCTTGGCCTAAGATCTCTGATTGATGGGTCACAGGTGGGAGGGTGCATGGCTGGCAGGCAAACACAAAGGCAGGAAATTCTTGTACGATCCCACAGATAGACGCAATGAGATCACAATGGTCAGGAGAGATTGTCCCCAATAAAGTACACATGGCCCGCAAGGGTACACTCGATTCGGAAAACACCATAAAGTCAGATGTCAAATGAGTTAGGAACACATAGCCAATCAAAGCCTAGCACATGTACTGATCACACGCTCCCCACACCGAACATCTGGACACATTCACCACTAGCCACACGGAGCCTACGCAAGGTCGAGGCCCACATGTAGGAACCATTTGGCCATTAATTGAGTTTATGGCTCTAAGGCAGTAACCAACATTCCTCACCATATATTGTGCGTCAGATACATTTATGGCTTGATGTAAAAATGTATAAAAGACCCAGCTACTCACCGCCGTGACTTGCCATTGACCCTTGGTCCGCACTGACACCGCCGAGAGTCCAGGGAAGCAGAGCGCCAGCGCCAGCACCAGCGTCAGGGAAGCCTCATCTCTCGCGTCGCCGCTCCGGGACTACAACTCCCGGCAGCCCCAGCGGCGGCGCGTTGACCTGACGCCGTGACAGCCAGGAGGTGCCTACAAATCCAGAAGAGGCCGGCAGAGCGGGGGGAACCAGCTACTCACCACCGTGACTTGCCATTAACCCTTGGTCCGCACTGACACCGCCACCGCCGAGAGTCCAGGGGAGCAGAGTGCCAGCGCCAGCACCAGCGTCAGGGAAGCCTCATCTCTCGCGTCGCCACTCCGGGACTACAACTCCCGGCAGCCCCAGCGGCGGCGCGGCGACCTGACGCCGCGACAGCCAGAAGGCGCCTACAAATCCGGAAGAGGCCCGCCTCGCGGGACGCGCCGGGCGAAGCCCGGGCAAAGGGCGGGCCGTCTGTGGCCGTCCGGGGCTGGACAAGGCTGGGCTGGGCCACCCCTCTAACCGGTACTATATGTTCTTTGGGACTGTTCGTTTTAACACCTGGTCGATTGTGTGAGGTTTGCTCTGTTAAGGTCTTTCATGTTTTGATTGCTGTTGTTACAAACGTATTGAGGCATCTGTTGTAGAATACGCTATGGCGAAAAACTACAACAAGGGCTCTATAGCGGGGGGGTCAGGGACCCTAGACGCTTATTTAAAAAAAGCTGAAAATGCAGTGTCAAAAGAAATTGAAATTGTGGAAAGAAGGCTGTCATTAGAGCCTTTTACCCAGCTTAACTCAGTTGTTTCTACACAGGCTACTCATTCTATCTCTTCTGGGCCTGCTTTAGAGTCCTGTCTTTCCAGTGCCCAATTTTCGATGAATGTCTCTAGTCCTCCTCTTCCCCCCCCAGCCTTACGCACTAGGCAGTTAAAGATCCCTTCTGTTGCCCCTGTTAAAGTACCCAAGGGCAAGAGAAAAGCTACTCATGCCCCCAAAGGAAACCATCAACAAGCTAAACAACCTAGGAATAAAGATCCTGGCCAAGGGTTGGTTCATCCGGAAGGTAGTTTAGTGGTTGAGGCAACTCCTGTTAAGGGAAATGGGCTTACTGAACATAGGGCTCAAGGGGAAGTAGCTACTATGAGGGACATTTCAGTTGATTTGATTAAGCTGTTGGACGAGCGATTGGGGGCGATTATATCGCCAGTCTTGGATAGACTTAGTAAGATTGACGATAGACTTATTCTCATTGAACGTCATATAGCGGGTCAAAGTGCACCGGTGTTAAGGCCTAATACATCTGATTTACATCCCCTAACTGTAGTCACTTCTAGAGTGTCTGAACTGGTTGAGTCTATGTCAACTCCTGTTGCTGGCCCTATAAACCCCTTACCACCTGTTCGGGGAATCAATGGTGTTAGCCCAGGGTCGAGGGGTCATACTGAAAGACAAAGTTCTCGGGGGGAGCTTACACATAAGGATCGCCCACTAAATTTGCCACCAGAGGCCTGCCCATATACGGTTATTTTGGCCAATGTCCCGAAAATTTGTGATGGCAAGGAAGAGCATTGGTCTTCCCTGAAAAATAAAGCCCTCCACTATTTGGCTGGGAAGACAGTCTTGGGGAGTCACCTCTTTGATTGTTTTAAAATGGTGAGAAGGGTTCCTTGGGTGGGGAAGTCCAAGAAGACTCTGAAGGGTGACTGTGTCGTTGTGAATTTTAGTTCCCCCGATATAGTTGACCACATTTTAAGACAAGCAGGGTCTATTAGAATCCAACAGGACTATGTTAATGTTCTCCCATTGGGCTTTTTTTATCCACCACCTTTTTTGGGGCCTGTCGGAATGAGAGAGCATACCTTTCAGCACGTCCCTGCAAGTAAAACACTGCTATTAAGTAATAGATATGAAGTCCTTAGTACTTTAGATGTTAATGACTGACTCAGGGTCGATAGAGTTTATACCCATAATAACGTATCCAGTGCAGTTTCTTCCAATTCTCTTGGGTTTTTACCTCCCAGGATACCTGCTGTGGATAATATTGTCAATTCCAGTGCTCCAACAATTAAAACTTTACCTTTACAGACAGAGCCTGTTACAAGAGTCACGCAGAGGCGTCCTGAGGAAGTTTCTGTAGTTAGGAGCGGAATTGCTCCTATTATTAATTTTGATAATTTAGGTGTTGAGTTGCCTAATAATGGAGTAGAAGCTGATCCACTACCTCTTTCATTTAATTTGGAAAATTGTTTAATAAAAGAGCGAGAGTGTGTAGGAGGCACTCCAGCAATAGATATAATTACTACTTTATCATGGAATATTGCTGGTCTTCGCTCTAAAAGAGGTGATCAAAACTGGAGGGCTTTTCTTTCCACTTATCATATAATTGCTCTGCAAGAAACATGGGAGGCTACAGATCCTTACTACCTGGATGGGTATCAGTCCTTCACCAAATACGCTGTGCCTTCTGTTATGGGGAGACCACGAGGGGGTCTTTTGTTATTATTCAGTCTAAAGTTATTATATAGTATGGAGCTGTTAGTGACCAATTCTTCTCATATTTTAGTGGTGAAAATGGAATGTGTTAATTTGCCATCATTATTGGTGGTTAATTTTTATAACTCATTCACTAGATTGGATGAGTTAGAGCATCTCAAAGCACTGTTCAGATTCTTGGACGAGTATGATGCAATTAATGTTAAACCTTATTTGCTTTTACTTTTTGGCGATTTTAATATTCATGTATGTCATCTTAATTGTTTTGCAAATAACCATCATGATTTTTGCCCGCATGAGGCTATCCATTTTGAACACTCTAAGGGTGGGATATATTTAGAGAGTATGGTATCGGCCTATCATTTACACATGCCTGTTCAAGACTTGTTGGTTCCCGTCCCTACGTTTACGGGTCAAGGCCATTGTAGTACAATTGACTACATCTTCGTATCTCGTATACTGATGAACTTACTGGGTACTTTTCGTGTTATGCAAAATGCCTTAAGTGATCACAATCCTCTTACTCTGGAAATCAAAGTTAAGGCCTTGAGGAAAGATGTTCCCTTGCCTTCGATCTCCAACACAAATCTAGAGACTACTAGTCAGGGAAGACGAATGAGATGGGATGTTATTACCCCGGCCGATTTCCTTGAAAATTTATATGAAAGTAAAAAAGAGGATTTTAGCCTGTGTCTTTCGGCAGTGACTCAACCGAGGGTTATTCTGGGTGCCTTTGATAGAATAACTTTCTGGCTGATCACCTTTCTCCTCCACCCCTCGCGGTACCCGCTCCGCGGGTCCCGCATCGCAAGGGGAGTTTGACCAACACCGGGGGCCACTGCTGAGGGACGTGCAAGGCGGAGTGGACTGAGCGAGGCGGGGCTGCGAGCGCGGGTGCTGGGACTCTGTTTCCCAGGAGCACCCGCCTGCCTGATTGTGACCACCTGGGCTGCTCTCCCCGACCCCTCCCCCCCGCCCTCGAGCCTTTATAAACTTGTGTGCCTGGATTGCCCAGCGGGACGCACTGCAGAACGGACGCTGCATCTGGGACCTTGCAGATTACCTTTCTGGCTGATCACCTTTCTCCTCCACCCCTCGCGGTACCCGCTCCGCGGGTCCCGCATCGCAAGGGGAGTTTGACCAACACCGGGGGCCACTGCTGAGGGACGTGCAAGGCGGAGTGGACTGAGCGAGGCGGGGCTGCGAGCGCGGGTGCTGGGACTCTGTTTCCCAGGAGCACCCGCCTGCCTGATTGTGACCACCTGGGCTGCTCTCCCCGACCCCTCCCCCCCGCCCTCGAGCCTTTATAAACTTTTGTGCCTGGATTGCCCAGCGGGACGCACTGCAGAACGGACGCTGCATCTGGGACCTTGCAGATTACCTTTCTGGCTGATCACCTTTCTCCTCCACCCCTCGCGGTACCCGCTCCGCGGGTCCCGCATCGCAAGGGGAGTTTGACCAACACCGGGGGCCACTGCTGAGGGACGTGCAAGGCGGAGTGGACTGAGCGAGGCGGGGCTGCGAGCGCGGGTGCTGGGACTCTGTTTCCCAGGAGCACCCGCCTGCCTGATTGTGACCACCTGGGCTGCTCTCCCCGACCCCTCCCCCCCCTAGTCAGTGACTACCATATCTGGAGGCCAGTTCTCCCGCGGCGCGGGAGCGCGCGGGAGGGCGCCGGGAGAAGCCCGGGACAAGGGCGGGACCGTCCTAGGCCGTCAGTGGCCGAAGGAGGCCGGGCTGGGCCCGCTCTCTTGATTCCTTCCCGCGCCATAACCAAGGAAATGCCCTCGCCTACACACCGGGAAACCCCCTCAAGGGATGGAGCCTCCAGCTCCGGGACTTTGGATAACTATTTCAAACCCAATAAAGGTGAGGCGGACATGGACGGTTCACTTGAGAAACGCAGGGCGGACCGCAGGCGCTCCATTGAATCTATAAAAAACAGGCCCTTGATCGACATCAGCCCCTTCCCCATCACTCAAGAGGGAGGCGTGCTATCCAGCAGTCTAAATATTTCGACACTAGAGGACTTCCCTGGCCTATTAAGGGAAATCCCCCCCACCCCAGGGATAGCGCTTGTACAAAACAGAGACCTCTCATTCTCCCGTCAACCTGGTAACCCAAATTCCACCTATCCAATTGGCCAATAAGAGTAAGCCCAAAACAAACGTAGTGGTGGAGTTACATAGGCCCCCACCCAGTAAACGTGCTCGGAAATCAACGGGGGGGCAGGGGAAACCCAAAATATCCCATCTGGATTTTGGCAAGAAACGGCCAAATATTGCTCTACCGGGGAAGCACACGGAGATAGTGCCTCCTTCTAAGCTCTCAAACACCGGAACCACTGCCACCACCAAAGAACAAGAGGGTACTACGCCAAATCCAAATAATCCACTCTCTGCTAAGGGGAACATTGAATTCCTACTCCGCTCCCTTCTACAGCCCATCACCGACAGCTTAAAAAAGGTCGAGATTAGGCTCACCTTACTAGAAACTTCTCTTACCACCCTGAGCACTCTAGTAAGTAAGCAGACAAAGTTAGTGGAAATCCCTCCCCCGGCTGAGGAACCCTCCAAAGAAGATGCCGCAATTAATGCCAATAGAGCCCCCCCCAGAAGCATGCCATCTGCTCCCCCTCTGCAACCCCTTATGGCCATTCAAATTCAGGCACGGCACAACAACCAAAGCCCCAGACCTACTCATCATGCGGCTTTAATCTCACATAGCTCACAAATAGAGTCCTCTGGAAAGCATCAAGGCCAGGTCAATGTTCCCCCACTCACGCCCGTTTGTCCAACTCCCAGACCCCGGAGGCCAGACCTTCCACCTGAGGCCAACAGATTAATGGTGGTTCTAGCGGGTGCCCCTCACTTAAGATCAGGGGAAAACGAGGATTACCAGTCACTTAAGAAAAAGGTAATCAAATGGCTCAATTGGAACCGACCTTTGCCTCCCCAGTATAATAACGAAATCATCATGGTGAGAAGGGTCCCATGGCTAGGGAAGACCAGGAAAACCATAGTGGGGGACTGTATCATGGTAACCTTTAAGGATCCAGGCACGGTTCGACATATTTGCAGAGGAATGAACCGTTCCCTGGACTCCACCATACAGACCCTCCCAGTATCTTTTTTCTTTCCCCCGATTCCTAAGCGTCAGGCCCCAATATACGATGACTGGACAAGGGTGGAACATAGACGTAATCACAAAGGCTCTGTACAACCCCTGTATTTTCAACCACCGGATACACCTTTTTGCGATTTCAATCGCTTCAACTGTCTGGACGGCTTGGATGGGGTCGACTGACTTACTGCCTGTAAGACAGCGCCAGGGGTTTTGGGTTCTCGTGGGTCGTTGGAGCATTTCACTTTGTCCTCCGGCCCAAGTTTTGGCCTATTGAATGACCCACCTGCCATAGATCATGGCAGAATCGAATTCTCTCACCTAGCCACTGATGGAGTAGTTGCTGCCGAGGGGATAACTTTGGTTCCCCTCCCTGTTGGCGAGGGGGAGAGGGGAGCCATGGTGCCATACGAAACTTACGCTGCTCTCGCTCCAGGCTTTGCAACACAAGAGGAGCCAGGACCTACCTCTTCCAACCCTTGCGTTTTGACACCTCCCACTTCTGAACATCTGAGGATAATCTCCTGGAACATCGCGGGATTAGCAAACAAATTGGAAGAGCCGACTTGGGAAAAGTATATAGAAACTGGCGACATATGCATGTTCCAGGAAACCTGGGCTAGAGAGGACCATGGACACCAAGGCTACATATCATTCTTTATTCCAGCTAGGTGGGAAGGCAAAGGCCGCCCTTCAGGGGGCCTTGTGATATGGGTTGCTGTCCATCTGGGCTGTGTGGCATCACGGCTCCCATGTAACTCTGACGACATCCTGGTGGTCTCATTAACATGGCCAAACAAAGCAAACCTCTTGTTGGTTAACATCTATTCCAGGCCGATGGGAAAGGCAAAAGAATCACCGACTTTTAATGAACTCTCGAACTTTTTATCTGAACTGTCGACTGATTCATACTATGTGGTGGGTGGGGATTTTAATTCTCACTTTGAGCCACTCCCCGGCCTTCAGGAAGGGTTTTTATCAGATGAAGAAGCTAGGTGGGCAGTACCAGGGGTTGATGTTCCATCTCCGAAAGCTTGGACCCCATTAGCGTTGCAAATCACTGCCCTTACCTTAAGGTATGGACTTAGAGCGTGTAATGGGAGAGTTAAATCGGACACACCAGGCAAAAATACCTACAACCGCCGGGGAAGAGAGTCCCACTTGGACTACATTCTGGTCCAACTAGCGAGGTGGTCAACTATACAGGATTTTAGGGTAATAGATAGGTTGGATAGTGACCATAATGCCCTTGAGTTAGATCTTGTTCATCCAGCACCTCAGGGCTTAGTGACCCAGGAAGAAGGGAACCACCCCACGCTCCTTATAGACAACAGTAGGAGAAGAATTAGGTGGGAGCATCTGGTCACAAAAAAGGACAAACTCCCACTGCTCTATGCAGAGATTACCCCTATCCTGGAAATTGTTGGGGACCTTGATAGTGTAGCAAGAAAAATAGACATAAGGAGCAAATTGTCTGATGCCCACAAGGAACTTATAAAAGTTGCGGCACCCCACTTCACATGTAAGGTACGAAAGCCAAGAGAGAGGTGCCAAGGCAAAACCCAATGGTACAATGTGGCCTGTAGACGGGCCAAAACAGAACTCCTCGGAGTAATAAAGGAGGGCAAAGGAGGGGAACGCCTTAAGCAATATAGGCAAGCCTATAAGAAACTTCTCGCCCAGGCTAAAATAGAATGGGAGGAAAACCAGTGGGAAGAACTCACTAAGGCCCTAGCAGTGCAAGATCAACGCCTGTTCTGGAGAATGGTGAACGGGGGATCAGGGAGTTTACATTCGGCAGTGGAGCCTAACATAGCTCCTGGAGTGTGGCAGGCCCACTTCCAGTCCTTATACAGCGCTGAGTCCGGAGAACTTCCTGTGTCAATTGAACCAGAAAGGCAGGGCTCTCAGGTGGACCAAATAATACTGAGTGAGGTCACTGCTGCCATTTCAGGCCTGGCTTCGGGGAAGGCCCCTGGGCTGGATGGGCTACCGGGAGACCTGTACAAGCAGGAGCCCACCGTCTGGGCGCCCTACCTCGCTGCTCTTTTTAATGGTATCCTCGGTGGGATGGAAATCCCTAGTACTTGGCTGGGGGCTGAGGTGGTCCCGATTTTCAAAAAGGGATCCCCCCTCCTCCCAGCCAACTACAGACCGATCAGCCTGATAGATGTAGCGCAGAAGTTGTTCGGCAGGGTTCTCCTGAATAGGCTTCAGGAATGGATCGAGGAGGCAGGCGCCCTCAGTCCATACCAGGCAGGCTTTAGGAAAGGGGTATCGACTGTGGACCAGGTCTTTAGATTGAACCTGGTGTACTGGAAGACAGTGAGGTTCGAGGGTGGCAGTTTGTACACGATTTTCGTGGACCTACGAGCCGCCTTCGACCTCGTGCACAGGGGAAAACTCTGGGTCATTCTGGCAGGGATGGGCGTACCACCAGACATCTTATTGACCTTGCAGAGGCTGCACCATAACAATTATGCCCTGGTGAGGTGTGGGAGGTCGGGGGAGCTGACTGACGGATTCCCCGTGGGCAGAGGGGTAAGACAGGGCTGTGTGCTGGCGCCGACCCTGTTTTGCCTCTTTGTCAACGGGGTAATCGCTCATCTGAACGCCACCGTCTACACAGATGCCCCCAAACTAAATGGCAACAGTGTGCCCGCAATAATGTTTGCGGACGACACACTGTTGGTATCTAAAACTCCCATGGGCATCCAAAGGATACTTGATGCCTTTGTGGCCTTCTGTCAGGACAGAGGACTGGAAATCAATGCCACAAAAACCAAATATATGGTATTGAATCCAAGCCCCAAACAGCGCCCGAATCCCCTGCTGGGAGCAGCACGGCTGGAAAGAGTAGCCACGTTTGAATATCTCGGCGTGACACTCAACGAAAATATGACCTGGGGGACCCATCAAACCAGGGCTAACCTTAAACTAGTACAAATTACCGGGGGTATCTCCCGGATGATGACCGGTTCGACCTATCGCCCATTGGGGGCCCTAATTCAGATATATAAAGCACAGGCCAGGGGGGCGATCCTGTATGGGGCTGAACTGTGGGGCCATACCCCATGTCGGAATCTGTCATCCACGGAAAACAGATTCATAAGACAAATTACCGCACTTCCTTCTAGCACCCCACTTCTCCCTTTGAGGCTTGATCTAGGGCTACGGCCTCTCGCCGACGAGATAAGTCTAAGACCCATTGCCTACTGGCGCAGGCTTTGGAGCAGCGACGATCTCGCCGACTATAGGGCGGAACTGGTCGAACTATTAAAACACCCCAAGGCGCTCAGTATCCCCTGGGTCCAAAATATCCAGTCAACCTGCACAGATCTGGGGCTCCCCGAATTGTGGACTAAACCAGCAGATACAGCACCTAGAATCTCTAAGAGATTTTTGGCGAATCTGTATCATGAACACAAAAGGGTAAGGGCTTTAGCTACCCAGACAGAGGGGTCCCTTTCTTCTAAATTCCTGCAAAATAAGGATCTCTATGCACTTGAAAAGGCTTTTGATCCCATATATCCCGTACTCACTAGAAAGTTATTTCTCCAGTGGAGATACGGTACATTGCCTTTGCGCTCCTTTTCTAGCACCTGGTCGCAAGTCCCTTCCACTAAGTATTGCCCCCTTTGCGCTGACAAAGAGGAAAATGACTTACATGCGATCTTTTTCTGCCCAGCATATAAGGCAGCCAGAAAGTACTGGCTGCTGCCTCTGATTAAGAACTTGGGTGGCAGGGAATATATACCTATGTACAGGATTTTAAAATGTGATGTTTCCGGCCCAATCGTTTTTGCGCTTGCCAAATTTTTTACAAATGTATGGCATACGCGTAATCGTCTTTTAAAAAATGCTGGGTAGTCTGTAGATTGCTCTATTTTTAACATTGTTAATAATGTTTGAAGTGGATTTTTAAATCACGCACTGATGTTTTATCAAATGTGACAGAATTTTTGTGATTTTAATGTATGTGTATCTTTTATGACCAAATGGTCGAAATAAAGATTGAAAATGTAAAATGTAAAATGATAGAATAACTAAACAAGTTGTGGGGAATCTTACCAGTCATGGGAGACCAAGGCCCAAGAAATTTAAAAACTGGTTTGACCATGCTTGTTCCAGTGCTCATTCTGCTCTCTTATCGGCATTGAAAGAATCCGGTAACAACCCTAGTAAGATAGCAGAGGCTAGAAGATGTTACAAAAAAGCAATAAAGGACAGGAAAAATCAGTTAAAAAATAAGGCATGGGATGATTTGTCCGACGCAAGTATCCAGAAAAATAGTAGCCAGTTCTGGAAGGTGATTAATAGTCCTCTTTTTGATGAACTGGAGAATACTAACAAAGAATGTCTCATCCCGCCAGACAGATGGGTGGCTCATTTTAGTGGTCTTTACTCGGAGATTCAAGAACTTAATCCAGTAAATTATGCGGATAGTACATTAGCCTCAAGAATCCTTTGTAAGGAGGAAGAAGTCCTGGAGGCCATTGAGTCAATGGCAAAAGGTAAAGCCCCAGGACCGGATGGAGTTCCTGCGGACCTTTATAGGGCTGACTCAAGGTTTTGGGCAAAACTTTTAACTCGTGTTTTTAATGCTGTATCTGAGGCCGGTGCTCCTAAATCTTGGGGCAAAGCTGTTATTGTTCCTCTTTTTAAAAAAGGTTCAAGAGAAGATCCGGCTTGTTATCGGCCTATTTCTCTCTTGGATTCTGCCATGAAAGTAATGGGTAAAGTTGTCCTTGCTCGCTTAACAGTGTGGTTGGAGGAGAAATCTATAATCTCTGACCTACAATATGGGTTCAGACAAGGAAGGGGTACTGTAGGTCAATGCCTTAATTTACATCTCATTATTGGGAAATACACGGTCGCTAAGCAGGGGGACCTCCATTTAGCTTTTATGGATTTGTCCACTGCTCTCGATCTTGTAAATCGGCAAAAATTATGGGCCTTATTAGCCGTTTTGGGGCTTGATCCGGTACTGATTTCTTTTTTGGCTGTTATCCACGAGGACACTACCGCAGTTGTCCGCTATAGTGAAGACGGGAGTCAGACAGACGCTTGGCAGGTAAAGCGTGGAGTAAGACAGGGGTGCATTCTTACCCCCCTACTTTTCTCGCTTTACATTAATAATTTGGGCGTGGTTTTAACCTCGGTTAGTAAAGATATTCCCAAAGCCGGCTCAAAAATGATCCCCGCATTACTATATGCGGATGACACCGTTCTGTTGGCAAGAACCGCGAGAGGTTTACAAGCTCTTTTAAATGGATTTTATGATTTTATGGTCTCTTTAGACTTATTAATAAATTTAAAAAAATCACATTCCATGTCAATAGGTACGGGGAGGGCGAAAAGGGTGAAATTTTTCTGTAATGGGCAGGAATTAACAAAAGTGCAGACCTTCCCATATTTAGGGATTGTATTTGACGATAGAATATCCTGGGTCATGCAACGTGCTCAGAAAAAGAATAACCTTGCTAGAGCTACAGGTGCTCTGTTGGGCTTTGCAAAGCGTTTGGGGTGTAAACCGCTTCCTGCTCTAATGAAAATCTATAGAGCTAAGTGTATTCCCATGGCCCTATATGGTAGTGAGGTCTGGGGTTATAAGGCCTCACCTGACATCCAAACAGTAGAAAATACTTTTTTTCGGAAACTGTTGTCTCTTCCCCCTTCCGCACCAACTTTTAACATACATGAGGACCTGGGGGTGGGATATCTCGCTGACCACATATCTGTGGCCCCGTTATTAGGTTGGCTTAGGGTTTGGGCGCAGCAGCCACCAAATCTAAACCAACAAATTATTCAAGATTGCTTGTCCTTAGATGAAGCTATGTCTATCCCATGGATCTGCTATATTAAAAACAACCTGAAGTCACTTGGCTGTCTCGAATTGTTTAACAGTCCTTGTGCGCTGAGTAAAGAGAAAACAAGGCCCTTAAGACCCAATTTTTGACTAGAGCAATGTTGTCAAGGGAAGGAGATGAGTTGGGGAAACCGACAGTTAGGAGGTTTGTTATGTTAAGTGTAGGTGGTGAGATCCAGCCTTACTTAACCTATATTAACAAACCTTTCCATCTGTTTTTGCTAATAAGGTTTAAGCATGGTATGCTCCCTTGGCTTTTGGCCTACCCCAAAGGCTTTTTCAAAGAGGGAACTTTGGGGCCTTGTCCTTGTGACAACATTTCTGAACAAAATACGTTGCACATGTTATTTTTTTGTAAATTTTACTCTTCTCAGCGTAAAAAACATATTCCGATTTTCAAGAATCGTCAATTTGAGCAAGTAAGGCCTGCGTTGGCCTATCTACAAATGTTGGAGTCTCCTCTGATTTGTTTTGGGGTTGCAAGCTTCATAGTGGGTGCTATAAGATGTAGAAATAGGGCTCAGTCCACTTAGTTATTCCCCTCATTTGCCAATGAGTATTGTGCTTAACAAACTGTTGAAGATGGAATTTTGAAGGAGAAATGATTTTATAGATCGTAATATGGCTGAATTAATTGAAAGACATACTTTTATTGTATTTAGTGCCAAAACTGTATTGTATTTATTTTTTGTGTTAAAAATTTTAGTAATTGCATTTACCTGTACAATGAATTACTGTTCTGTGCTTTGATGGTTTTAAAATTTTAACCGAATAAAGCAAACTTTGACTTTGACTTTGACTTTGTATAAAAGACTAATGTAAATTGAGACAGTCCTCAGACCTCTTGCCTGTAACAGTCTCTTGGCTGAATTATTTAATTAAAGGAAACTGTTCCTGTCTTGCCAAACCTCTCTTTGTCTTCTGTGTTTTAAGGAATTTGAACCCAAAAAACAATATTATATTATGTTGCCAATATGAAAAGTTTTTAAAGAAATTCATAAATTGCATCATGTGGCACTCACATCATAAACAGTGTGAAACACAGATTTCACAATTTTTGTAAGTTAGACAAAAATTTGTCATTGACATGCAATGCAAATGCAGCATACAATTACTACAAGTTTCAGCCGTCACATGTTCATATAATGCCCACACATGCTGTAGTTTAACTATTCACCGTCATATCATGCATCTGTTCCTTTTTGTCACCTTAAGAAAATGTTAGGGTGACTTTGGCTTAGTACATCAAGGCATACCATATACTAACGTTATTTTTCTTCTTCTATATATGCATAAATAATAATGTTTAGTTAGGAAGTAACATTCGATTTCATCTGCGACTTTGGTAATCAGAGTCACCCACTGTTAAAAGTAACATGTGTGAACTGTAACCATGCAAGGCACATGTGAGTGGGTTGTGCAACATTGTCATTCCTTGTCACTTGTAATACTCTAATAATGAAAGATGTTTTTTTTAATTACATGAAGTAGTGAACATATACACTCATGATGTTTTTCTGTTCTCACCTTATCTTTTCAGCAGGCAGTCAAGCACAAAGCAGGGAAGAGCTGAACAGAGCCAAAGACATATGAGGACTTTGCCTGCTGGGGGGGGGGGGGGGTACAAGAAGAGTAGACCACCAGAGAGGAGACAGGAGTGTCCACCAACACAGATGGTGCACCCGCCTGGAGAGTCCCTCATTCACAATCTACGATACTCTGGTTGGAGGCTGTGGAGAAGGGCAATGGGATGCTTAATCTGGACACCAGAAGCCGTTATAAAAAAGCAGCTGAATGGGCTCCTCATGGTCAACAAGAAGTTATGCCTATGATGTCTCAAGCGTAGGCCCCTATTATCCAGACCTAACTCTACCTTCTCCATTGCAAAGGGGCCTCCAGTTTCAACCTGTTACCCCTCCTCTGACTGCAAGTGCACACCCAGAAAATCAGAAGCTGATGGTGGGATTCGCCTCTGACAACCATCAGCCCTCATGTAGCGTACCACCTCAGGCCCCTCACAACCCAGATCAGCACATTAGACACTTCATTTGGGTTGGGAGACAGACTTTAAATTTGTTTTGGACTTTTACTTTGTATGTGAGCATTAATTTAGGACTTATGAACTTTGTTTGAGACTCTATGTTTAGGCAACAATTTTTTTTTTTTACATTATCCTCATTCGATTTTGTTTATAGATTAATCCCATGATGTCCCCAATGTATTTTTTTCAGTAGCACACACCTTGCAAGTTGAATCACCCACCCTGTACTCAAGCACCAATTTTGTTGTTTTTCCTCTTTCCAAGGACAGTCGACTTTCCCCAGAGCAAATGTTCATTTTTTCTACTTTTTAAAAGACTAAATCTAAAAAAAAAAAAAATTAAGACTAACACTGAAGATAGTTTAAAAAACATTGTATGTGGGGATGTTTGTAGGTGTATGTGAGCATGGCGTTGTAAGGGTTATTGATAAATGACGCATAGTTTCTAAAATGTTACATTTTTCTCTAACCCCAATCTTTAGGACAAGAAACACACAAGATGAGAGCAAGTGATATGTGTTTAATACATGGAATAAAAGTGTTTCTATATACCTCAATAGTTGTGGGATGGGTGATTTAAAAAGTTGGATATCTTTGGTGGCAATGAGTTAATGAGTGGTGGATATATTGCTGGTGGCTGTTTTTACTGCCTTGGCAGTGAGGGCTTTACCATGTCTCGACTATCCAATACTGGGCCCAGATTTGGTTGAGGTTTTTGTTGCAGAGTGAGGCAGGTGAATGTATGGAGGGTGCAGGTGACTTGTTGGTATGGTTTGTGGGTGGTATGGTTTGTGGGTGGCGTGGCGTGGGCCTTGCAGGTGGTGTTGAGTCTTAGTTCACTGAGGATCTTGATTTGGGTCTGCAGCTTGGCACAGCCATCTATGTTATATAGCTGCATCATAGAAAAGTCAATGCATGGAACCTTCATATTGCACCTCTGCATATTCCCCATTCAACACAGGTGTTCCCAGGGAAACTTCACCATGTCTGGCAGATATTTCTCAGTGTTTCCCAAGGCATGAGACTGTCACTCAACCAGCCTTGAGATCTTTCCCTGATGGGTTACGCTGTTGTTCAGTGTCTGCCTTATTTGTTGGACAGCACCCTGCACAGATGATTGTTGTTGGGAAAACTGATTCTTCCAGAGGACGGGATTTCCCCATGTTACCAGCACAACTGTGCTTGTGTGGACATCTGACAATGCCGGTAGGTTGCCCATTAGCCAGAGCATTCACACCTGGGTGGCTGTGGGAGGGAAATGCCTGACTAGGGGAGAAGTATTCAGGTGATTGAGGAAAGACTGTACTTGCTCCTGTGTTAGAGAATGGAGTAGGAAAGTCAACTGAGGTATGTGTAGATTGAGGGCTGGATTCTAGAGAGTCCTCCATAGCAGGGCCAAGAATTTGTGTCATGCTAGCTGGTTCCTTGGCATTTAAATTCAATGGTAGTTCCCTAGCAAAGAGACTAACAGCCAGCAGTGAGGTATTTTTAAAGATGTTCTCTTGGGTGGGACCAAGAATCTCCTTGCAGTTTGAAAGAGCAAATGAAGCATGCTGTCCTCTGCTTGTGGATAGTTTGGCAATATCTTCATGAGTCTCTTGGTCCCCAAGAGCTAAAAGAAACTGACAATCTATGTAGTAAACTTAACATCTCCCATTGTGCACATGCTTTTAACAGAGATGTTGTCGAGCATCTGAAAGCAACAATTTTATACAATGCTAATTGTAGTATACTATATGCTGATACAAAAGAGATATAATAATGTCTTACCTGCTCCTGCTATATATGCTTCCTTTTGAGAGATCCTTAGATGTCTGTTGCTGAAACTGTGTACCTGAACGAGGTCGTGGGCATGTGTTCCTAGATCCATCAACTGATGGAAATAGAAAGATACATTTCAGAATTGTGTCAGTGAGACTGAGGAGAACTGTAATAGATGGCACAAAAAGTATCAAGGATGAAAAGTGACTTATATGTAAGACTTAATTTTCACATTCAGAAATTGGTCTGTTGACAGACATTTGTAAAAAATGAAAAAGGGTGAAAATCTGTTACAAATGTGTTGCCTTCTATTCACATAACTTCATTTTGCAGTACATAAAGTAGTATTACATAGATATGTTAAAAAATTACATGACATTATTGCATAATTATTTTCATATTAAATAAAAATAAAAATGCTACTGGGTATGCAATATTTTAGATTGTTAAAATAGAAATAAATTAAAATGTTCATTTACTTAATCATTTGATACACATACAGTGTAACGTTGTTTTTATTAGTTCTAGGTTCAAAATAAATATATATTTTACACATATATTTTACAATAAAACATTTTTATTAATTGTTTTAATAGTAAAACACTTTATTAATGTTCCTTCCACTTTCCCATAAAGCAGATCTAAACCACAGTGGCAGGGATCTCCACCTATGTATGCAAAGTAGTAGTTTTACACTTGTAAGTCCTGTTTTAGAAGGTTCCACCCCTCTTATTTGTGGAGGTGGAGACATGTAAGTCTACATGTATTTGTAAATCTACAGTTGGAAATGGTGAATAACAAAGAAGTGTAGAGATATACCCAACTGTTGTAGTGAATATACATATGAGTAAATATAAATCCATATTTACTTTTGTGAATAAGCACTATTGTTTTCACAGACTTACCTGGCTGATGGATGGCAGAGGGCTGAAATACTAATAGTAGGCTATCTCCTGATTTCATCATCTGATATGTGGTATGTAGAGTTAGCACCAGGGTCCTTTGTATCACTGAAGCTGTAGACTGAGCGATGTATAACGTTAGAAAATATCCCTACACAAATGCAAAGTATATAGACAATAACATAAATATCTCTTGTATCACAGTGACAGGGATAAAGTTGTTATTTGGCAGCAAACACTGACAAGATGTGAGAGGGTGTTAGGTGCTGTAACAAAAGACATACCGCAGTTGTAGTTAGTGGGAACATGGGTGCACAGAATGGTAGATAAGAAACATATACTTACTAATGACACTGCACAACAAAAGGATATATTTAGAGGCATAGAGACAGATTAGATACATTGGCTCACCCATTAGACTATTTGGTTGATACCTGCTCAACATAAAGATGTTATGTTATAGAATAAAATGTTTCATATCCTGACACTAATCTAGGAAGAAATATGGTTATACAACTTCCAATTGATCTTGCTAACGACTTGCCAGTCTGTTCCATCTTTCTGTTGTCTTAGCCGAGTCCACATATTGGTGCACTGATTCAAGCAGAAGAGTAGGTGATGGCAAGCAGGCAGACAACACAGGATCTTCAAAATAAACAATGACATGATATGGCTGAGCGCATTAGAGCTCAATTACACAGATATAAGTATGTGCTAAACACATTTTGGCCCAGGTTTATAAAGACTGCACAAAGTGGTGCAAAGTGAGGCACATGCTTGAAAGGGTATTTATATGCTAGTGCAAAATGCATTTTGCATTGGAAATTTGCCCTTTTCTCCATGCAAATAGTGTGTTGGACTGCTTTGCTCAGCTTTCAGCTCAGGGTCGGAAGGGCACCAACCGCGATCCGGCCAGAAAAACTACGAGCCGTACGTGTGTTTTCCATGCGAGCTACGTGAAAATCACCGACCGAGTCGTTTCTGGGTCCGAACTGCTCCGTACGTCTCGGCCATAAGCTAACCGTGGTGTGCAATGGATGCGATGTACGACCGAGCCAGTACGATGCACGCGACGGACAGCCGGTGCGAGCCGAAGTGTCCCGGCTCGCAAAACGGCCGGGAAGTTGCCTTTGGGGGTCCGCGTCGGACCCCCTGTCACCCGCAGCTCTACGACTCGGACACAGGGGGAGACCCAAGGGTCTCCCCAACACAGGCATGTACGGTGTGGATGGCACCGACGCGTACCCACTGTAAGGGGCGCCCTTGTGCGAGACATACCCATTCAGTCAATGGGAGCTCATGTACGCGTTGTACGACCGGCTACCATTGACTTCTATGGGAGTCCGACCGAACCGAGTCTGGCAGCATACGGCCGCATCGTACTCGCTTGGTCGGACTGCAGGACTCCGGCTCGGTCGATAAACACTCCGGATGCGGCTCGGTTGGAGAGCTTCCCGACCCAGATCGGAATCGGCCCCTAAGTAGTTTAAGATGTTAATTTTCTTTCTCACGTTAGAGCGTAAATTCTACCACTTACAATTTTAGTTCCAGGAGCTAAATCAATTCTGGAATTAAATTCCCTAAGCAAGGGTAGTATTCTGTCTATTCAATCTAAAGAATTACTATGGCATTTTACTAACTTGGCATGCTGAGAAATTCTTCTTTAGTATTATTGCTATCATTAATCATTCCCTACATTTCTTTTTTGTTTCCTACAGGAAGAGCAATGACTCTTATACTATGTTGAATTAAATTGAATTACTCCATCCACTCAAGCTATGCTAGGTTCATATCAACTTAACCAAGGGTGGCCAAGTATGATTTGAACGGGGGGGCGGAGCTTGCCGGCATCGATGGCGGACGCGTGAGCGCAGCGCTCTCCGTCTCAGCCCTCGCACAATCCGCATATCTATCCTGTGCTGCTGAGCTGCCCGGTGTAACAGACGGGGGAGTCCCCCTGGAATTTGGTGGTGCGAGCTGCGGCCCCCTGCCGCCACCGGAGGAGCCGAGCGGAGCGCTCGAAGGGAGCGGAGGCGCGCGCGCCGGACTGGGCCGTCATCCCCGGACTGCCGTGAGAGGCTGCCTGGAGTGCGTGCATTGACGTGCGGCTTTGCTGGGAGAGGCTGACCCGGACTCCCGGCGTACCTAGCGGAGGGGTGGCGGCCTGCATTGGCGGAGGTGTGGACGGCTCCGGGGGGCGTTGCGGGTCTGGGCGCCTCCACCCGAGTAGAGGTGTACCTGTTGTGCCCTGACCCTGGCCCTGGCAGCGATCGGCGATAGTGGCTGCACCTACATCGGCCTGGAGGCCCAAGTGACTTCGGCGGCACGCGGCCCCTGAGGGGCGGGGAACATCGAGTGGCGGAGATCTCTGCTGCGGGCCCTGTGCCTGGACACCGGACTACCCCGGGCGCGGCGGAGCTGCTGGGGCTGCCGGAGCGAGGCGGAACCCCAGCCATACAGGCGGTGCCCATCGCTGTTCCCCCCAGTGCCTGGTGAGATCCGGAGGGGTTGCCTGGGCGCGTTGAGCTGGGCCGTCGTCCGGGAGAGTGCTGCTCGCTTTGTTGGCCCCGGGGGCGCGGCGCCCTATTTGGACCGGAGGCACCGGGGAGGCCCGCAGGTGGAGAGAGGTGGCCCCGGGCCCCGCTCGGAGCAGCGTGAAGCGAGCCCACGATCCTACGCTGGGGCCTTGAAGTACCACGACCCCGGTCACGGGGGTGAATTGAGCAGCCTTGAAGGGAGACCGGTGGTCCGCCCTGGTGTCCCCTGGCTTCCCTGATACCCCGGGGGTCCCGGCACTTGCCACGACATCCTGTCCGGGGAATACAGGCCTGGCGGCGCGGCGGCAGAGAGTCACCAACATGGGGAAAGGTGATAAAACGCAGCCCAAACTCTCGTTTGATCCGCGCAAGCCAAAGGGATCAGCCAGCGCGGGGCAGGAGGCACCTGCCGGCGGCGCGGGCGCGGAGAGCTCGGCAGGCGCGGACATCAGGGAAATGCTGGTGGCGATGGAGAAGGGCCTGCAGGGAAGCTTGACCGCAATCGACGCCAAATTAGATGCGCTCACATACCACATGGACCGCATGTCGGAACGCGTTGACAAAAATGCGGAGAGACTGGACATGGCCGAGAGGAGAGTCACACAGGTGGAGGAAGCCCAAACGAAGTGGGATGCGGACCGTAAACAATTCAGCAAGCTGCTGCAGGTCATTCAGGATAAGTCTGAGGACTTGGAGGCCCGTTCAAGAAGATCGAACATTCGCATCACGGGGGTGGCGGAATCGACTCATACCGGGAGGATGGAACTTTTTGTTGAAAAACTGCTGTACACCCTGCTGGGGGAGGACATGTTATCGCCCATGTTTGTGGTCGAACGAGCCCATAGATCGTTGGGCCCGCGCCCCAGGCCGGGAGCGCCGGCGAGGCCAATCATCGCGAAGCTCTTGAATTACAGGGACAGGGATGTGGCGCTTCGGGTGGCCAGAGAAAAAGGCAAGCTGCAATATGAGGGCATGGACATTTCGATCTACCCAGACTTCACGGCGAAAGTCCAGGAAGAGAGACGTCAGTTTGCACCGTATAAACAACAGCTTCGGGACCTCGGCCTGGACTATGCCATGCTCTACCCGGCGAAGCTCAGGATCAACAGGCAAGGACACTCGCACTTCTTCACCGACCCGAGGGAGCTCCAGAAATCCTTGAAGGTATGGTCTCGGGAACGGCAGAATAGCCCCAGGGGTCCAGGGGACACTCCGGAGACGGCCTCGGGCCTGGATGGGCAGGACTAGTTACTGGTGGGAGGCCAGACATAACATGCGAACAGACTGTGGGGCCTCATATGCTGTTCGAGGGATACGTACTGCCCTGGCGGAGGCTGGGGCACTTGGAGCGGCATAGACAGTTGCTGCCGATAAACCGGCACTTAGGTACTACGGGATGCCCCTCCTGATGAGACTTTTTTTTTTTTTTCTTTTTTTTGTGCTACAGAACGTGGTGTACTCTTAAGTCCCTCTGGAACTGTACTCCTGGGAGTCTGAGCATTGGGTTGGGCATGCTGCGGGCTTGCTCGCCCGCTGTGCGTGCCGGAGCAGGAGCCCTAATTGGGCTCGTGTTAGAGGTTTGCTAGCTTGGGATCGGGTCTGAGAAAGCCTGGGTGGGGGTGGGTCCGGGGGTGCGGGCCATTCGGCGCCCTTTGCGCTGACCCGTCAGATGGTGAGGTTGATCACGGGAGGGGGTTGTGGGGAGCCAACTGACATCCCTGTAGGTGATGGGAAAGTAGCTCGACAAGCAGCAAGGCTACACGAGGGCGGGGCGGCGGAGGTGCGCTATTCTCTGGCTCGTTGCCAGGTTGAGATTGTTGCAGTGCCTGGTAACCTCGGCCCTAGCGCTGTTGACTAGTAGGGTCCTAGCGGGGTCCGTTGCGGGGGATGTTTGAGGGGAGTGTTTGTTTTATTGCGGGGTGGGAGGGGGGATGGGGGTACTGTCTGGCCAGGTTGGGGAGGTCGGCTGTGGGCGGGGGGGTGGGTTGGGGACTGGGGCTGGGGGTTCGCACGTACTGTGGAGTGGTCGGTCGTTTGCTTTCTTGCTCTGTGTCTGGATTGAGTCCTCAGATAATTGTCGGTGGGTGGCACTATGCATTGAGACAATTGGGACGCAACCGCTGTAATGCAGAATATTTGTGATGGGAGAACCTAGTGAACTGTCTGGCGATAATGACACAGCGTCCCTAAGGGCGCTGACATGGAACGTGAGAGGGTTGAATGATTTCCGTAAATTGAGGAAAGTGCTGAATTACCTGCGTGGGCATCACATTGATCTGGCGCTTCTACAGGAGACGCACCTCCCCCTCACGAGCCACATGCTTAATGCGAGGGGATTAGCGGGTAACAGCATAGCGGCAGGCTTCACCTCGCACTCCAGAGGGGTGGTCACCTGGGTGAATCCTCGATCCAAATTGGCGCTGACGGTACTAGAAGCAGACTCGGACGGGCGTTACTTGATTGTCCGGTGCGTAGGGAAGGGCCATGATCTAGTGGTAGTCAACGTATATGGCCCCAATTACGACAACCCTGAGTTTTATGCGGCCCTGGCCGCCAATTGCCGTCGCTATATGCACGCCCGCATGGTGTGGGGGGCGACTTTAACTTCACGTTCGACCCAGCTTTGGATCGCTCCTCGGGCCCGGCGCGCCGCCCGGCGGCTGCTGCCTTACGTATGCAGGCGGAGCTCACCAGACTCGATTTGGTGGACGCCTGGAGACAAGGACACCCGGGTAAGGGGGGATATACGCACTACTCTGCGTACCACGACGTCCACACTAGAATAGACTACTGGCTGACGTCACAGTCGCTACTTGCGATGGTCAAGGGCTGTGTGGTCCTCCCGCGGACGCTTTCGGATCACTCCCCGCTACTTCTAATACTAGACACCTCGCTTAAACGTATCCCACCATTCACATGGAGGCTTCCGCCATACTCGCTACTAGATGAGGTGTTCCGGGGTGAACTGGCGGATGATATAGAGACCTTCTTCGACAACAACTTGGGCTCTGTCCAGAGTTTCCACACGGTTTGGGACTCGTTCAAAGCCTACATCAGAGGCATGGCCATGGCCAAGCATTCTGGTGTCCTAAAATCCATACGGGGGAGACTTAAGGCTATAGAGACTCAGCTGGCAAAGCTGGAAGAGAGCCAGCAGTCGTCTGCGGACCCTGCGGCGGAGGCTCAGATCCAAGCATTAGTCTCGGAATATCACAGGGAGGCGGACAGGGAGGTGCAACATATGGGCAAGTATGCTACGGCCCGGGCGTACGGGGAGAGCGAGCGCCCAGGGTCTCTGCTTGCGAGGATACTGCGTAATAGCAGGAAGCCCCTGGTCATCGACGAGTTGATCACGGGGGCCGGCACAGTGGTCACCGGGGAGGAGGCGATCAGTGCCGAGTTCAGGGACTACTACGCGGGGCTTTATACAGCCAAGTCCGCCCAGATGGAGGAGGAAATAGAGGATTACCTCAGTTATATCAAAATGCCCTTTTTATCCGACTCTCAGAGGGAGTTCCTGTCGCTTCCCATACAGCAGGACGAGATTTTGGAGGCACTAGAGGGAATGAGGTCTGGCAGTGCCCCTGGGGCTGATGGGCTGACGGTGGCATTCTATAAAGCATTCAAAGATAAGCTCCTCCCCCATCTGATCACTTTATTCGATGGCATATGCCAGGATGGCTACATGCCGGACACTATGCGCGAAGTGCTTCTAGTCACCATTTTGAAACCGGGGAGGCCCCCTAACGTGTGTGGATCATACCGGCCGCTCTCACTCATCAATGTAGATGCAAAGTTGTATGCCAAGGTGCTGGACACGCGTCTGGCGCTGCTGGTACCGGAACTCGTGGCGCCGGAGCAGGCGGGATTTATACCTGCCAGAACTCTTACATACAATATACGCACGGTACTGGGGACCATGCAACACGTGCGCCCCGAAAACAAGGCCTTGCCCATTTTCCTGGATATGGAAAAAGCGTTTGACTCGGTGGAGTGGCCCTTTATGGTACGGGTGTTACGTAAGATCGGATTGGGGGAGCCCTTTTTGCAGATGCTGGGAGCATTATACTATTAGCCCACAGCCAGGCTACGAATGGGCGACCGGGTTACAGACGCCTTCAGGGTCAGCAGGGGGACCAGGCAAGGCTGCCCTCTATCCCCTCTCCTTTACGCCCTGGTGGCGGAACCCTTGGCGTGCGCTATCAGGGAGTACCACTGCTACGAGGGCATTCATTTTCCCACCTACCAAATTGGTATCTCCACATATGCAGACGATACGCTGCTTTATGTCCGGGACCCGGAGGAAAATCTCTCGTCTATACTACGGGAGGTGGTCAGGTTCGGAGCGCTGTCCGGCCTCAAAGTGAATTGGAGCAAGTCACTGGCGTTCCCATTGACGCCGGTCACTGTGCCGTTCCCAATGGACTATCCACTGCAATGGACAACAGATTCGGTTAGGTACTTGGGGATACGGCTACATAAAGACCCTGAGGTGCTACTCAGAGAAAATTATGGAGTGGCGTACGCCAAATTGGTCGAGGATGTAGAGTCGTGGAATCGACTGCCCCTGTCCCTGCTGGGCAGAATAGCAATCATGAAAATGGTCATCTTACCGAGATTCTTGTTCCTATTCACCAACATCCCCATCGTATTGTCTAAGGCCTTTTTTAAGCAGCTGACCCAAACTCTAATTAAGTTGGCCTGGGGTGGCAGACAACCTAGAGTTCAATGGAAGGTGTTAACTCTTCCGTATGAGCTGGGAGGGATGGGGGCTCCAGACATGGAGAGATATTACAGGGTAGCGCAGGCGGCGCACCTACACGCGTGGATACATGCTAGCACGGATGTCCCCCACGTCACCTTGGAACGCCTGTTCGCGGACCCGCTCCCATTGCCTGCGGTCGTTTTCCAGCCAGTGGACCGCTCGGTGGGGCGACTGGACTCCCTCAAAGCCACGACTCATGCATGGCAGGCGTTAATGAGGGCGCACGACTGTGCACTTCTGTACTCCCCTCTGCTGCCGGTGGAATGGGCGATTTGGCTCCCCCCGCTGAGGGAGAGAGGAGTGGTCCAGGCATTAGGCGCATTGGGCATTGCGCGGATGGAGGACTTATTCACGGATGGGGTTGCCAAAACGTGGGACCAGCTTGGGCTGGCTCAATCTACCCCCACGCTCCTGCAGCGCTTTCAGTTCCATAGGGTTCGTAGAGCTCTATCGGTCGCGCTGGGCCCGGGCATGACAGAGCCCCCGGAGGTTCCGGAACTTACCTACATTATCAAAACGGTAGCGCCGCACAAATTAATCTCGAATCTTAAAAGAATAGGAGATCGGCAACCGGCGCGTAAGTACACCACGGCGCGGCTCGCCTGGCAGGGGGACCTGCAATTAGAGTTCACAGACGAGATGTGGAGGTATTGCTGCGTCAGCACCAAGACGATATCACTCAACGGCCGGCACAGATTAGTACACTTTAAGTACCTACAGAGGGTGTACTATACCCCGGAAAGATTGCATAGGTACGGGCTCAGGGCATCGGCAAAGTGCGAGCGATGCCATTTCCCGGTGGCAGACTTTATGCATATGGCTTGGCACTGCCCGGGAATTGCTAAGTTTTGGACTGAGGTGTTCATTGAGTTGAGCCGGGTCTTGGGCACTGAGATTACCCCCAACCCCGCTTTGGCGCTGCCGGGGTACTCCCGGCCTCTTCCGGTGGCGTTGCGACGCTTAGTAGACATGGCGCTGCTGATCGCTAGAAGGGTCGTTGCAATCTGCTGGATGAGGGGGCCCCTCCCCACCAAGAAACGGTGGGCCAGTGATATGCTGTATTGCAGTACACAGGCTGAGACGTATAGTGAATTGTTGCCGCCTAAAAGTCGTCCCAAGAATTTCTGGGGGTTATACAGAACGTATCTGACGGCTAAGGCCCCGGTACCGGCTGATGAGGAGAGTGCACGGGGGGAGGAGCTTGATGTACGTACTCTTGCTGAGTGCGCCCCGACTTCTGATCCGGACTTTGGGTGACCGTGTGGAAGGGTGGCTCTGGCTCGCGAGTTGGGGTGGTCGATTGTCCGAGGGGCATGTGAGAGGGCCTATAGTAGGCCCCACGGGGTCCTCGGGGTGGGGGCAACGGGAGAATAAATGCGCAGTATAGAGTGGTATGCTGACTGATAGTGGTAGAGCGCCGCGACTAGCTGAGCTGGACCGACGTGACTGTGGACACGCACAGGCGGGGAAGGATGACCAGAGTAGACAGTGCACGTGCGTGGGGTGGGTGGGGGGGCGGGGGTAGGAAGTGCAATTGGATTTCATGGAAGTGTGCTGGGTCTGCCAGCTCAGGCTGACAGTCTATGACCCCCGAGATACCTACATGCTACTATATAGGCTGGAAGGGGCGCAGTTGCAATACGCAGTCAGGCTCAGAAGGATGTACTTGTCACACGTTGGGTAAATGAGACGCCGCCGGTCCTCCGGGATGTCGGCTGAATGGCTGTGTTAGTGACAGTGAGGAGACCCGCCCGCTAGGCGGAGCCCTGTTATTGTTAAATGTATTGCGGGCACCTGGCCCTGTGTACCTCCTTCATGCAAATAAAGGTTTTTGAAAATTTAAAAAAAAAAAAAAAAGTATGATTTGAACTTTTGAGCCATTATTTGAATCTAACATTTCTTCTTAGTATTGTTCAAAACTTTTTAGAATTGTCTTTTTAGTCTCTTCAAAGTGATTGGACCTGACATTAATTTCAATCTATCTCTAGTAGGAAAACCCTTATTGTAGTGTGTGGATACCTAGGGCCCGATTCACAGAACTAACTTAAGACAAAATCCTAAACTTACTACCATTTTGGTATTCACAGAAGGCACTTACTCATTTTGGTATTCACAGAAGGCACTTACTCATTTCGGTATTCACAGAAGTTAGGAGTCCTAACTTTAGGACTCCTAAATGCCTTCTGTGAATACCGAAAGTCTTAAAATTAGGATTTTGCGCAGTTTAGTAGTAGTATAGTTAGGACTCCTAACTTTAGGACTCCTAAATGCCTTCTATGAATACCGAAAGTCTTAAAATTAGGATTTTTCTCAATTTAGTAGTCCTAAATTGAGAAAAATCCTAATTTTAAGACTTTCGGTATTCACAGAAGGCATTTAGGAGTCCTAAAGTTAGGAGTCCTAACTATACTACTACTAAACTGAGAAAAATCCTAATTTTAAGGCTTTCGGTAGTCACAGAAGGCATTTAGGAGTCCTAAAGTTAGGAGTCCTAAATTTAGGACTACTAAATTGAGAAAAATCCTAATTTTAAGAATTTCGGTATTCACAGAAGGCATTTAGGAGTCCTAAAGTTAGGACTCCTAACTTCTGTGAATACCAAAATGAGTAAGTGCCTTCTGTGAATACCAAAATGGTAGTAAATTTAGGATTTTGTCTTAAGTTAGTTCTGTGAATCGGGCCCCTAGTGATTGAGTAAACTATAGATTAATACAATATTCTAAAGCTATAGAATCATTCATAATTTGAACTTGAGCAATTCTGACGCTGTTACCTAATTTGGCTAGTAATCTAAAATATCTCTGTGACCATAGTTTGAGTTAAGTTGTGTAAGACTGAATAAAAAGAACTTGAAATTGTGGCCTCAGTCACTTCTCTGTTTCCCACCTTACTATTGTTATTCTTTTTGATGAGCTTTGTGTTTTACAGGGCAATCTTTTAGGCGCTACCCACATTTTCTACAATATATACAATAGTTGTTGGGTTCTTTTTTTTCCCTTTCTTCCTGCGAAATAGGCCCTCTAATACTCCCTACTTCCATGGGCTCTTCTGAATCAACTGGACAAGGATTGTCTGAAATTTGTTCTTGACAAGTTATGATTTTATTCTCTGCTCAGCCTTTTTCACCTGTTCTCCCCGAGCGCTGCAGAAATGGGAACAGAGGAGCGTTCAATGAACCTAACAGGGAGACAGACTCTGTTCCCAGTGGATACTACAGAAGAAGGGCTGCCCTGCTGACAGAGGAATGGCCTGCTGTTGGGGGCCTGCCCTACTGTCTGAGAAGGAAGACAGGACCTGCTCCCTTCATCCCAGGTTACCTGAGTGACTCCAAGGGTTCAGTTGGCTGAGCTCCTGTCTGAGCTACAGGGACACGACAAGCTCCAGAGGCCTCCCTGCAACTGCCCAGCTAACCTGCTGCAAATGGCCCTGCCTGGACCTGCAACTGGGCCTGTCTGAGCCCTGTAGGACTCTGAAAGAGTGAATTCCTGGGCACTTGGTTGGCATCAGAGTGCACTCCTTTGGACACAAAGGAGAAATCCTGATGTTTTAGGCTCTTCGCAACTGTGAATGGGCATGTTCATGTTGAGATCTTGCCACTCGCGCTATCCACCAACACGAAGCTCCAATTAACTTGACTCTTCATGATACAGCAACAACCAGCAATGTGAGATCGGCACTTGCGGTACAGTATTGACAGCCTGTGGTGACTGCCAACACAAATCTCCAACAACGACCGTCCACAACGTCCGAACGGATCTTCGCGCTACAGCAACAACCATCCACAACCCCCAACATGCTCTTCACGCTACAGTGTCGACCATCCACAACAATCTCCCTGTTCCTCATGGCCTCCTTCATAGCAAACTGGACCCTATGCGCTGAGAAGGGAAATGTGTTGCCTTCTATTCACATAACTTCATTTTGCAGTACATAAAGTAGTATTACATAGATATGTTAAAAAATTACATGACATTATTGCATAATTATTTTCATATTAAATAAAATAAAAATGCTACTGGGTATGCAATATTTTAGATTGTTAAAATAGAAATAAATTAAAATGTTCATTTACTTAATCATTTGATACACATACAGTGTAACGTTGTTTTTATTAGTTCTAGGTTCAAAATAAATATATATTTTACACATATATTTTACAATAAAACATTTTTATTAATTGTTTTAATAGTAAAACACTTTATTAATGTTCCTTCCACTTTCCCATAAAGCAGATCTAAACCACAGTGGCAGGGATCTCCACCTATGTATGCAAAGTAGTAGTTTTACACTTGTAAGTCCTGTTTTAGAAGGTTCCACCCCTCTTATTTGTGGAGGTGGAGACATGTAAGTCTACATGTATTTGTAAATCTACAGTTGGAAATGGTGAATAACAAAGAAGTCTCTTTTTCAAGGGACTAACCTGGTCCCTGTATCCTGTCCCCGCTCCATTGCGGTCGGCCTGAACTTGAGACTTTCCCCGGTCTAGACCAGGTGACAGCAAGTGGCGCTTTGTGCTTGTAGGCAATATACCTATTTAGGGGCCCGATGTAGGTAAATATGAAAAACCGATTCCTAAATACCGAATTTTACCGATTCGGTATTTCATATCTAGCTAAAAATTCGGTAACAAATAATTTCGTTATTACCGAATCGGTAATACCAATTCGGTAATAAGGAATCCCCTTTCCATTCATTCCTATGGGCCTAGAGGCCCATAGGAATGAATGGGAAGCCATTCACTATTACTGATTCGGTAAATACCGAATCGGTAATAGGGGGAGCATATTCAAGGGTGGCAGGGTGTCACATTGACATCCTGTTGCACCCCTGAATCGTGCATGTGTGCACAAGGGCATGTATTTCAGCCACATGAGCACCTTGAAAAAAGCAAATTATTGGTTTTTTTAAAGGTATTCGGTATTTACGACCAACTTGTAGTTGGTGGTAGATAACGAATCCTGAATTCAAAAATGCACTCACTTGAGTGCCTCCTACATAGCTTTTAAGGATTCGGTATTTTACCGATTCCTTAAAATAAGGAATCGGAAAATTACTGAATCCTTAAAACCTGCCTCCTACATTAGAAAGGGCTAAATACCGGTCGGTAACGGGAAAATTACCGATTTTCGGCCGTTACCGACCGGTATTTAGCTACCTACATATGGTCCTAAATCTTTGAAATTCCATATCTCTGGTTCTACTGATTGTATTTTTGTCATTTTTGGTATCACGTTATTCATTGGATTTTTATCATTTTTGGTATCACATAATTCATTCAATTCTACTGTACTTTTCTAAATTGCTGCAGAATGTTTCTTGTGTTTTGTTGTGACTTTATTACTATTTGAGTGCTACATAAATAGTTTACACATTGCCTCTAAGTTAAACCTGACTGCTTTTGTGCCACGCTACCTAAGGGTTAAGCACAGGTTAATTTAGTGACTTTTTGTGAAACATGTTGACCCTGCTTTGAAAACAGGCCCTACTATTTATGTTGTTTTCAATATAAGCAAGCCAACACATATATTCCCAGACATGCTTTTTAATAAACCTGTTTGATGGAGCACCCATTAAGTTAGAATGAATAAATTCAGCAAATTCAATCAAATTAGCCGCAGGCTTTAGGTCTTTCCTTGACACAATACCCAAAAGACATATATTGTTTGAACCAATTGTAATGTTGCTGACCATCAGTTTAGGTAGGATCCATCATGAAAAGGGGACATGCACCAATGACGAATAGCCCGGGACACATTAAAATATAAATCTGTGTACCTATTAGCGGTTCCCATGAGGTGTCTCTTTTATACATTGCACTAGCTATGTCACCACATATATTCAAGAGCTAAAATCTAGGTAGTAACATTGGAAATTACTTCCCGCATTTAATAGAAGGACTTTCCTTCCCTAACTTGTTTAGGGCCTAGACATATAGTAGAAGTGTTCATTGAATAAACACATCAGATTGAGAGAGGGCACCCGAATTCTTGTTTCCCTTGCACTTCAATGTAAGGCTGTCTAGATTTCTGGATACAGGCAGGTCATATCACAGGTCAGAGTGCATGGGGAAAGGATACATTCATTGAGGGGCAGGAGACGCAGACGAGATTCACATGCAACTCCAGGAACAGCATTTACCACCTGTATCCTAGAGAACAGCTACTTCACACATCTCCTCTAGTCTTGCACTTTTTATTGAGGTCCCTCTGGTGCATTCCTCCAACCCCAATATATTCACAACATCTTTTAAGTTCTGCCACGTGGCTAATTTAATTGTATACAAATATTCTCTATTACCATCTTAATCCAATTTATGATGTTTTCAGGGTAATTCACAAACACATATAGGAGCATGTAAAAGAATATTACAAGAGTACTACTTTAAAAAATACCTTTGTGAGAAGGCCCCATAGGAATGGTGGCCCACAAGGAACAGCAGAGTATCATCACAAGAATCTTTCTTTAAGCATCCTTTGTTTATTAAATACTTTAGAAAATGTTTCCCATTTGGGAAGACTTCAGGCAGAGCAGGGAGTGGTCCATGGAACCACTCTCTGCGCACCACGGTTCCACAAGACATGATACCCAAAGGGGAAGCTGTCCAGCAGCTTCCCTCTTATGCATCTGTTATCTTGTCCTTTGAGGAGTCAGCAACATGTCAATCATTTGCCACCAGAGTTGGGGTCACAAACCACCGATAAGTCTCATTTCGATTTATAATTGCGGGGGTACAACCTTTTCATGCCTCTTCCTAATTGTGATTCTGAAGGACTCGAAAAACCTCTGTTGCTATTTGGAAAGGCTTTTCCGATTCCAAAACGTTTTAAGCAAATATTAATATTTTGCCATCAACGTTCCGGTACACTTTATGAATTCCTACGTGCACTTGTAATAAAGCGAGTATCTGTCAAGTTTGTGAAGGAGTACCCGTCTGCCAAGCTAGATCTGGCCTTCAGAATGTTAATCTACAGCCCTCTGCTGCCTCTGCGATGATGTTTATGGGCTGTCAGGAAAAAAATAAGTACTGCATGCCTGGCTGAGTGTAATAGCACACACCTATCGCTTAGCACAATAAACTAATACAGGACATCTGCAAAATATCCTCTAAAAGAAACACAGAAGTCACCATCAAAACATACATGTGAAACTATCAATGTTGAATAAGTGGAAAGTACCCACACAGAAGTAGGAAGTGCCTAGAAGAAGTCACCTGTTCTAAGGGCCATGGGCGAAGTTTTAGAGCTAAAACTCCTGAGGCACAGCCGGGAGTAGGGAACAGATAGCATTTTAACCTGTATTGCCACCATTGTTGTCTTGTTGTTTTATTCGGCGGTTCTGTCCCTTCTCCCTCGCTCAGCAGACCAAAGCAGCTGACGTGGGTAGGGATTCCCAGCTGCAGTAGCGTGATTGGCCGGTTCGCCAGAGGCACGCCCACGACTACAGCCACGCCCCCTTTGCAATATAACAAACGCTGACCTCGAGCGCTGCGTTTTAGAGCTAAAACTCCTGAGGCACAGCCGGGAGTAGGGAACAGATAGCATTTTAACCTGTATTGCCACCATTGTTGTCCTGTTGTTTTATTCGGCGGTTCTGTCCCTTCTCCCTCGCTCAGCAGACCAAAGCAGCTGACGTGGGTAGGGATTCCCAGCTGCAGTAGCGTGATTGGCCGGTTCGCCAGAGGCACGCCCACGACTACAGCCACGCCCCCTTTGCAATATAACAAACGCTGACCTCGAGCGCTGCGTTTTAGAGCTAAAACTCCTGAGGCACAGCCGGGAGTAGGGAACAGATAGCATTTTAACTTGTATTGCCACCATTGTTGTCCTGTTGTTTTATTCGGCGGTTCTGTCCCTTCTCCCTCGCTCAGCAGACCAAAGCAGCTGACGTGGGTAGGGATTCCCAGCTGCAGTAGCGTGATTGGCCGGTTCGCCAGAGGCACGCCCACGACTACAGCCACGCCCTCTTTTACTCACCCCGTCACTACCATAAAGCATGTGTCTCCACCGGAAGCGCAGCGGACGAGCGCAGCGGGCGCGATGATTGCGTGCCGAAGGCGCGCATAAGGCAAGCTCGTCTGCGCTCGTCCGCGCCGAGTCAGGGCCTTGGGCCACCCCCCCTGCCCCCCAGCCGTCGGCACAAAGATGCTATACGCTAGCAACCCTCTACAAGTTAAGGCCTCCCGTCAACACATGCCCTCGGCACTCCCTCCAAGCCATGGACCTTCCTTCAACCTGTCCTACCTGTTCTGCGCCTCTCAAACCTAACTTGCGCACAACAGCCACACAGGAATTCAAAATGCTCCTACTAAACTGCCGCTCGCTGCCTAAGCATAGCGCCGAAATGGCCTTATTGATAGAAGAGCATACCCCGGATATATTGTTCCTTACGGAAACCTGGCTTACCAGTGAGTCCAACCCGGCGATAGTAGAGGCCCTCCCCACCGGCTATCAAATAACACGGCAAGACCGGCCAAAAGGTAGAGGAGGAGGCCTTGCTATCATCCATAAGGAGCAATATCATTGTCGACTCTCTCCTGAGACCATCTCGGACTGCGAGAGCACGGATTTTAACATCAACCTCTCTCCTAACATCTGCTTCTCAGGCACTTTAATTTATCGCCCGCCCGGCCCCCCTAAGCAGTTCCTTCTAACTCTGCCATCGAATGTGGCCAGCAGAGTCAGCACCTCCTCTAGCTTTACCGTGTTGGGCGACTTGAATCTACACTTTGACTCCCCCTCGGACCTTTCAGCTGCTAGCCTATCAGATGATCTAGCGGCTCTACAACTTACTCAACGTGTCTCCTCCCCCACCCACGAAAAAGGCCATCTACTGGATCCTATTTTTTCAAATGGTTCTGAGATCTCAGTGGACCCAGGTATTATCCTACCCTGGACTGACCACTTTTTAATCCCCTTCAAATGGACCATACCCAAATTCTCTCCTCCGGCTCCCACCACCAAACTCAGACGAGCCTGGACGCGCCTTGAGGTTGATAAGTGGTGCACTAAACTGGCTAGCTCACAAGCAGAAATTCAGGATGATCCCGCCCTAGCAAACCAGGCTTATACCAACTGGATCTCCTACACTCTTGACTCTACTCTCCCAATGAGCAAGACTGTACTGAAGCGGCCTCAAAAAACCGCCCCTTGGTACACCCAATCTCTCAGAGAAAAAAAGCGTATCTGTAGAAGGGCGGAGAGACGCTGGCTCTTAGACAAATCGGCTGATAACAAAACCCGGTACCGTGAAACCATCAACGAGTACAAAATTCAAATAAAAGCAGCTCAGTCGTCGTATTTCGCCGAAAAAATCCTGAATGCTAGATCCAAACCCAAAGAGATCTTCCAGATCATTAAAAAGCTAACGAACCCATCCCCTGTGGTGCATGTCGAGAAATCGGTCACTCAATGTAATGACATTGCCGAATTTTTCTATCAGAAAATTAATAAAATGTATTCAACTTTCTCTTCCCCAAACACCGACCGGTCTACTCAACCTAAAAACCTCCCTAGCCTGTCACATTCCTCCACCCCTTACAGCTTAACTCACTTTCCCCCACTAGACCTCCCCACTTTAGAATCACTAGCCCTCAGTGTCAAATCAGGTTCTCCGGCCGACCCTGCCCCTCCTGACATCCTAATGGCAGCATCCCATACCATCCTGCCCGTCATCAGAGAGGTATTAAATTCTTCCATCTCCTCTGGCACCGTTCCACCCGTTTGGAAGCAGGCCATGGTTAGGTCACTGATCAAGAAACCCAATCTAGACCCGTCTGAGCTGGCTAACTACCGCCCTATTTCTCTGCTCCCTTGGTTGAGCAAGGTTTTGGAGAAATATGTGAACCAACAGTTAGTGAACTATCTAGAGGACCACCACATACTGGATCCCACTCAGACGGGTTTCAGACCTAAGCACGGGACAGAGACCGCTCTCCTCATGGTCGTAGAGGAAGCGAGAAAAATCCTGGATCAGGGAGGATCAGTGGCAGTGATCCTCCTTGATCTAAGCGCGGCCTTCGACACAGTGTGTCATGACACCCTACTAAGCCGCCTGTCCTGTGTGGGGATCAAGGATAAAGCTTGGGCATGGTTTGAATCCTTTCTGGGGAACAGATCCTTCAGGGTTTTTGATGGCGATTCAGCTTCCTTCAGTAGACCTCTAAATTGTGGAGTTCCTCAGGGCTCCTCTCTGAGCCCTGCGCTATTCAATCTTTATATGAGACCACTGGCCAGTGTCGTCCGCCCATTTGGAATTAAAATCATCTCATATGCGGACGACACGCAGCTGGTGGTCTCACTGGCGCAGGAGGCATCTCGAACTGCGCCAGGCGGGCTCAGAGAATGCCTGGAGGAAGTGAGGAGCTGGATGTCGTCATCATCCCTGAAACTGAACGGAGAAAAAACTGAGCTGATGCTCCTAGGACCCTCAGAGCCGGCACTTCCCCCTCCCCTATGGCCCCCATGCCTAGGACCGCCTCCAACCCCAAAAAGCACCATCAAAAGTCTTGGGGTATGGCTGGACAGCTCACTGTCTTTCAATGTCCAAGCCACAAAACTGTCAGCCACATGTTTTGGCATTCTGAGAGTGCTAAATAAAATCTTCCCCCTCCTCCCCCTGGAAGCCAAACAGGCTGCCATTCAAGGGCTCATTCACTCCCGTCTTGATTTTAACAACGCACTTTATTTGGGTGCACCAGAATACACTCTTCGGAGGCTGCAAACTGTACAGAACAGCGCAGCTCGCCTTCTACTTAAAATCCCGCACAGACACTCAGTGAGGACCGGACTGATTAGCCTCCATTGGCTACCGGTCCGGCAGAGAGTTCTGTTCAAGGCGCTATGTATAGCCCATCAAGCCTTCTGGGATATGGGACCCATCATTACCCATGATCTGATCACTCATTACATCCCAAATCGCAGTCTTCGCTCCAGCCAGACTCTCTTAGCAGCAGTTCCTAGAATAAAAAGATCTAGAACCGGCGGAAGGACGTTCATGTACAATGCAGCTAAGGCCTGGAATGCTCTACCGTTTCATCTTAGAGCCACCCAGAACCTTACTATGTTTCGCAAGCAACTGAAGACCCACCTTTTCATATCTGCCTGCTAAACCACTGTCTCTTCTTTTTTTTTTCTTCCCTTCCCTGCTCTCTGTAGGTCTCGGTTATCCTAGCACTTGGACGCCTTCGGGCAACAACTGCGCTCTATAAATCCCCAAGTTTACAAGTTTACAAACATTCCAAAACATGCAGAAGCGCCCAGCGGACCTGCCTAGCCTTATAGCACAGAGGGCAGGCCCTGGCAAGGAACACCTGAAGCAGCTGGTGTAAAACATCTGCCCTTCATCGCCACAATGAGCTCCACCAAGACACTGCCAGTGACAACATCCCGTATGCAGTGAGCAGCCGCCCTCGCATGCCATGCCAGAGCATCGCAAGTGCAGGACTGGCATAGAACAAACCCCAGATTTCGCAATTATTCCTACGTAACTAAGGATCCCCCAGGCCTATATTACTCCTGAAGCATTTTTCCAGGCTGCAGAGTGCCCTGAAATGTGTTAATTATAATTTGGGATTGCATATGCCTTGGATTGTGTGAGCAGGAGCACCACAGTAGAAATCCAATACTGCCAATGTAACTTTGGCTCATACGAAGACAAGAATCGAGAAGAGCTACCAGAATAACACTACATTCACTGACAACATGAGGGTATGGCAACAAGAGCCTGTGATCCTCAGGCTCATAGTGGATGGAATACAAGAACAGACACTGGTGGAGATGACCACAGGGAGCATGTCCAC
Organism: Triturus cristatus; assembly: GCF_964204655.1. Lineage (NCBI taxonomy): Eukaryota > Metazoa > Chordata > Amphibia > Caudata > Salamandridae > Triturus > Triturus cristatus. Next base: position 272,794,734 of record NC_140587.1, read on the forward strand.
GGCCTGTTCAAGAGAGGTTCCGTGACATACCATCAACAAAACTAGCTAACATATGGATCAGAAAAATGCAGTGTCCCATTGATGGCATCCTGACCCTTCTAGGCAACAGATGCCCATATGGCCCTCTGACAGTGCGGTCGTCTGCTTGGCAGCCCACAGAACCCAACATCTCCCATCTCATCTTGGTGGGGCCTTTGACTATTTTCTTCCCATAACTGAACAATTATGAAATTGCCTTTCTTTTTCTGGTTTTAAAAAAAACAGGTTCTCACTTCCTTTAGTGCAGTAAATACATTGTTCTGCACCTTTTGACGTCAAGATTCTGTCAGTGCTCAATTTGTGCCAGGGTCCTTCTCAGGAGGCCACTGCAGCTTGCACCACCTTGGCCCCTGCCAGCGCTGCCAATGCCAATACCAACGCTATTACTAGCCATCGTACTCCTACAAGTGTGCCAATTCACATTACTCCAGGCCCCGTAGATATAGGAGTCAGATATTAGTCTTCTTTAATGTATATAGAATTATTTAAATGCGGTGTAGTGCTCAAAATAAAGTGAGACAGACAGTGCCACCATATGGTGGACTGTCATTAGTGCCACCGGCACAAATTAAGTACTGCAGAGGCTGCATGATGGGTGAGGCTCTACGGCTTCTGTACAGGGTAGCACACAGCAGCTCATAAATGTATGTTGAATATGTGGGGCAAATGTGCAGAGATGCTTTGCTGAAAAAGAACTTCAGAAACAGCACTGAATGTGCTTATTTATTGATGCAGAACTCTTTCCAAAACCACATTGTAGAAATTGGACAGACAGTGTGCAAAGTCCATCAGTCTGAAAAGAATGGACTGTTTATTAAATGTAACTTTTATTTCTTCTTCTGATAAAATGGTTTGTGTGGAAACAAGAGTCCAGCTTGCATGATATAATATGACTAACTGACACACAGACACATAGCACTGTGCTTTTGATTTCCCTCCAAAAAAATCTTATAAAATATTACAGGCTCTGCCCCTGCCATTTCGGCAATATTTTCCAGTTCATACATTTCACGTTTTACTTCCTCTTGTATTGCCTAGGAGTACTTGTTTCTGCAGATGTGTTTCTGTACTTTTTAATGCAGCATACAGCTCTTGTACAGTGCCTATTGTGCGCTGAGTGCCTTCTAGGAGTGCGGGTGTGCTCATCCTATGAACGGATGCTCATGAATAGGCACAGTTTAGAATCCTGTAGTTGAGGCTCGAAGCAGTGCAGTTTTTTAATAGTGCCTGTCAGTGGGTTGTGGTGCTCACACTACATGATCATCCAATCCTTGGCCTCTCTGTGGAGGGCACAGGCCAACGGTCACATTATTGTCTATTGTAATTTCCATGTTATGGATAGACTAACAGACTGGGAGATTAAGGAGGAAAGTGGCATGAAGGTAACGACAGGGGGGAACAAGACATTTCGAAGACCACTACCACTTCCACTTCCACAGACATTATTTCATTTTAATATTTTCACAATTAAAATATCTTCATTCTAACTATATATACCAAAATAATTGTTGCTACTCATTTATCAGATGCTGCTAGCAAGTGTTGGCAATAGTTCTGGGTCACACAGGGTGTATGTTGCTGCATGATATGTCTGGATGCAAAAACAGAAAACTTAGTAGCACCCAAATACTGGTCAGGCGGCTGACTGCCTGCAGCATAGGGTTTTACTTTACATGTTTTACCCCACACCCTTAATTACAGGGGTCATGTCACGCTGGTAACATCCCTTTAACAGACCTCCTCTCTCCCACACACTTTTATTTCATCCCACTTAAAGCATTGGTAGTTGTGTTGCCTGTTTGCCTCTGAGCTAAACACATCTTACTGAAATTCTTAAAGTCCTGCCCATTGGGAGTAACTCTATGCAGTATAAACGAGTCATTACTACAGGGAGGTGAAAGTGCAGACATTAGTAAATCCACCTGTTTGTTGGGACTATATTCCCCTTTGCCACGTTTGCCCTTTACTTTGAAGATCAGCTCTCAAAGTCAAAACAACAAGGTTATAAAATCATCACAATAATGATTTCAATCAGTCAATAACTAAGCAATAATGAACTATCGTAGATGATTAGAATAAATGGTCTTTCAAAAATGTTTGTATTTCTTTTTTTGAATACAACTTTGTGTGGCCATATTGAAAGTTGGATTTACCATAAAAAGGTATGCTTCCCAAGGAAACACATTTAATGTTGGTATTTTTGGGTAAAGAACTTTCTTTTTGCATTTGGCAAAGCCCCTGCTCCTCCCCTGCTTGCATGGTCTCTCTTCCTTGGTGGACCATGGCTGTCGATAAAGAATGAGTATATGGTTATTCAAAGGATTGAGGGCGTCCTTCTAAAGACTTGTTTACTCTTTCGGCATCTCTATCTCTCGCCATGATTTCAATGAGTGACTCTTGTACTGTATTTCAGAGTTCACCTAAACTGAAAAAAGGGACACTGCAGAAGGAATTCAAAGTAGACCAAAACGTTCAGCATAGGAACTCAGAATTGAACTGGGGCCGTATTACAGAAGGTGCCCCAGGGGAGCAAAGGGCGTTTGCGCCCGCTTTGTGTGCCCCCGGGCACCTTGGTATTATAAAAGAGGGCGCAGACGCATGTGCGTCCCCTTCTATAATACCAATAGCACTGGCACACTTAATGCGCCAGCGCTACCTTCAGAGAATGTTCCATCATTTGCATAGGGCCGTGCCCTATGGAAATGAGGGAATTCCTTTGACTCCGCGCCATATCACAAACGCAGGCACAGAGTCAAAGAAGCCCCCAGGAGGCGCACTGACAGTGCACCATTAAAAAGTGACACACTGTCAGTACGCCCCCTGAGAGCAGCCCTCTGGAGGGGAGATGGGGGTCATATGGAGCCCCCAGACATCCACTGACTGCACCCACCTGCAAGGGGATCTCTAATCCCCTTTGACTGTGCAGGTGGGTGCCGCCTGCACTGTGAAAACACGGAGCAGCTGCTACCTGTTTTCACATGAATGCGCTGCCCCCAGGGCGACGCAACGTCGTGGCTGCCCTGGGGGCAGCGCATATTTCATAATAGGGCGCATTGCCATTGTTTGCGCCCGGCGCCCGGCGCACCTTTTGAAAGGTGCACCGGGCACAAACAATGCCAATGCGTAATACAGCCCCAGAATGGAAAGCTACTAGGCCACACGTTTTCAAATTGTTCATCTTAATCAACAGAGTACTTGCTTAACTGTCTTTCTGGCTCTTTAATATAAAACTTCATGGACTCGCCCGTCAGTTTACAACACACTGAAACAAGGTACCTCACTCACTACAGTTAGACACTCAGGGGGCTCTATGTTCCTTTTGAAGGTCATGCATCCGAGAAAAGTACTCGACTGAATGGTGAGTTGCCGTACAAAGCCCTAACTACAGTGCACAGAGACCCTTCAGTGCCACACGGCGAGGAATAAAATAAGAGGGAATATTGATTGCAACCCTTGTACCATGGTACCCTCTTTGATTTCAGTCCTCCAGCTTGCTTGATGCATGGGCTGCAAGTAGTCCAAAATGATGCAGCTCGACTCATTCTTGGTCTTCCTTTTTGATTTGCTATTTTACACCATCTGAATTCTCTTTATTCTTTGCCAGTGTCCACAAGACCTATCTTCAAGGCACTCTGCCCTTGTCATAAGATCATCAACTACCTGGGTCCGTTCTACCAACAGACTCTTTCAGAAAGTATACTCCCACCACAACGTTGCGCCCAGCGCTCTTTAACTATCTTAAGTCTCTAAGGGGCTCATTACGATGCCGTAGCAGTGATTGGGTCTGACCGCCATGCATACGGCGTTCCCACATATACAATTATGATGGGACTGCCACCGCTGCGGTCGGATTCCGCACCTTTAACATTGCGGCGGTGGCTGCTCACAGCAGTACCGATGCGATGTTAAAAAGAGCATGTTGTGCATTTCACTGCACTACGTGGCAGGCACTACACTGTACCTGCCACATGGTGCAGTGAAATGTAGGGGGGTACCATGGTACCCCCTCAGTGCACAAATACCTCCCCCAACACAAGGGGGCCCGCAATGGGCCCTCAAAGACATTCTCCGCCAGCCTTTCAATGGCGGTTCAACTGCCACGGAAAGGCTGGCTTCCGCCGGCATCATAATTGTGCCGGCGGAGCATGCTAGGCTCCGCTGCCATTGTGAGCATGCTGACCACTCCGCCAGGCAATCGTGACAATTGCTACCAGCTGAAAAGCGGCGGACTGACTTTCCGGCCGCCGCGATACCCACCGCCATCATAATGTGGCGGGGGTAAATCTCATGACGATGGCGGAACGATCGCCACCAGCAGTGGCTATTTTTCCGCCATCATAATGAGCCTCTAAGTTAGGAATACTAGATTTAGTGGTCATTCTTGTCACCTTCTGACAGCCAAAAATTGGAATTCTCTTACTTAGTAAATTCATCTTTCAACTAACCATTAACAATTCTGTAAAAAGACACAATATCTGACAGTTTACCATCTAACTACACAAATGCCTTTTCAGCATCAGCAATAGGTCACCCTCTGTAGGGTAGCAGGGTGCTCTATTGGACATTTTAATTCATTCATTCATTTTCATTCATTCAAACTACACAGTAATTTGTTAGGAGCGAAAGTTTCAATAAAGAATCGAATAATGGGCAATAGCATGTCATGTGGAGGAGTGGTGTATCCTTAAAGCCATGCTATTAGCCCAGCCTCTGCACTGTCATAGTCATGCGCTGTACATCAACTGCATCTCTCCTGAACAAAATGCATTTGCTGCATGAACCTTGTTGATTTTCTCAATACTATACATGAGATATGTTGTTTTGATCAGCTTGGTTCATCCACAGCCTTGGCACAACAGCCACAATAGTGATTAACCTGCATATAAAAAAGATTTCCTTCACATGCAATTTTCTTCCACCCCCTCACCAGTAAGATACTAGAAAAATAAATCAATAGTCGCTTGTCCACATTTTTCAAGACCAACAATAGTCATGAAATGGTGCAAACCACACAGAAACTGTTCTAGTCTCAATTCTAGATGACTTCAAATTCACAGTTAATAGAGGAGTCTCTGCAGCTCTAATTTTCCTAAATCTCTCAGCAGCCTTCAACATGGTATTACACTGCCTGCTGTTTGATCGCTTAGGCCTCGATCGAAGGGGCTTGCGTATCTAGGCTTCTACCCACAAGTCCACTCTCACGCAATTTATCTTCCCCTGTTACAATCTTCATTCTGTTCCGCAGCCTACAAGGTTCTTTGCCCCACCCTGTTCAGTGTCAACATATTACCCCAGGACCAACTATCACTTCTTTGGGTACTTCCTCATGAGCTACATGGGTGATACACAGCTGATTGCCCAGCTTAAAGACGACTCTCAGGACGATCATTATTACTCCCAGATCTGTCTTTTGTCTGTTGAATCCGGGATGAGAGTTAACTCTCTCAACCACAGGGCTGACAAAATTGAGGTTTAAGGGGGTCGTCAAAAATGCAGTCAACTGGACAACTGGCTCATGCCTGCCGGCACACAACCTTCCCCAGCACCATTTCCAGAGTTAGGGAATCATTTCATCATGCCTCAACTACTACAACTCACTTTATGTAGGGGTCCCTAAATTCCTTTTTCCTGCTTCCTACATTGACTCCTAGATTCCAAATGAGTTGTGCTTAAATCTCTATCCATGGTCTACCACACATACCACAAACAAGGACCCACTTATTCACAAGAAATATTCTTACCTTACTGCCTGATTGATTCTCTCCAATCTTCCTGTTCCTGACTTCTCAATGTTCCCTGATACTCTCTAATCTGGTCAGGTGTCTAGGCTTTTTTCATACACACTGCAAAGCTTCAGTAGTCATTTTCCACAGTGTTATTCTAATCAATATCCATCTTGAGTCCCATAAAGCCGTTACGACTTGTCTTTTCGACTCAGACATCTAAGACTGTAGGGTCTTTGTATTATCTGAAATTAGATTGTACCAGGATACACTCCGGGGTGATTGTCCCACTCTGCAAACCCCATAACATGTGACACTCCAATTGGCTTGGAAACACCTGAACATATGTCACATTTGCGTCATATACTACGTGTGCTCGTAACTGATCTGTTCCCTATCTACCGTCATAATTTGTGGTCTCCTACTCAATGATATTGCCTGCCATTATAATGCAGCGGACAGTCAGCACGTTCGGATTTTGCAGCAGTGTCCTTATATAATGGAAATTGACACATTACAGAAGACCAACTGAGTGCAAATGTTACATGTACTCATTGGGTTGATATGAACAGGTCACTGTTAACATAAGTGAAGGACGTGCAGTATGAAAGTGCCACTGGGAATGATGTTGACCACAGGAATTCCCATGTCAGAATGAAGCTGTCTTCAAACCTGGGAATTGTAAGAAAATGGAGCGTAATGAGTTGACTCACAAAGAGTTAAGTAGTGCACATAGGTTTGAGGGAGCCATCAGGTATTATCATGATTACAAAGGGGGATGCAGACAGGAATGGTGCAGTTCAGCCAAGTTATGCAACAGCCGTTGGTGGCATGAGACATAGGCCCTCATCTGGGGCAAAGGATGATAGGATGATTGGTGCAATCCAACGTAAACAATAGAACTTCAACAGAACATGATTGAAACTATCAGGGAATATGCTAGAGAGGCCATGCTAGCAGAGATGGAATGAGCATGGTATTGGAAGTTCCAAATGAATATTTTGTGGTGTTAAGAGTGTAAAGGATGCCGTCAATTATCGACTTACAAATGTCAGCTTACAAGGTGAACGAGGTGGAGCGGTTGTATCTTATTATCAACAGTCATATCCTCTGGAAAGCAAAGAGAACAGCGGACAATCAAGCTATCATTTTTAACCTTCTGCTTTAGTCTCTTTTGATTTTCTGTCAACCCTACAACAAGCAGACATGACGAGTGATGAATCTGTGCAGGGATTGGCGCACACCCCCAATGAGGACTTACAGGTTGTCGCAATCTTCCACCTCACTTCTCAAACAGCTGTTGTGATTTCTATAATGGCTTTATACATTTGTCCACGCTTCTCATCTGCTTTGGCATTGTACCAGTGCTGATTCCTGTTGCAGTGGGAGTGCAGGGTTCCAGAGCCCATCTGAGGGCGTAGTTGTACATTGTGTGAGCGAGGAAATCTCTAGCGTGTCCCATTGCTCAATGCTTTCAGTAGATTAATATCCATGCTCCTCACCTGTCTGTGTCACACTTGCCTGGGTAATTACTGCCTTCTTTATATAATCAGCAATCCTAGGACAATCCTGGTGTGGGGGTCACTTATTCACCCTTGTACTCGTAGAGGTGCTGCGGGATGTTTATGAGGGTGTCTTTGGTCATCTAAGATTGGCAGTAGTGTTGATTGCAATGTTGTTGAGAATGATTCGGACCTCGAGCAGGTCTCATGCCCTGAACACGTGCATTGTTAAAGTAGCCTACTGAGGATGGTGGATCAAGTTAGAATGTATGCTCATCTACACGACCCAGACTCCTGATGGTAAAATTGTGGCAGTATGTGATTAAACATGTCCACAGTGGAGAAAGAGTAAGGGGATGAGTGCATCCTGGTGTTGAAACATTAATTGTTTGTTGTATCTCTGTAGACGTGTTGTGTGTCTTCACATACATCAGGCATAACGATGAACCAGGAACACCTTTGGAGTAGGTAGTGAAGCTTGTGGTAAAACAGGTATCACCTCCATGTTGAGGTTCATCTATCCCTTGCAGATGCAGTAGGTCATCGGGAGGCTCTTCATAGAGGTTCATGTGCAGTCAGTGATACCTTTAACTGGGAGGTTGGATTCAACGCAACAAAGCCTGCCACATGGAGCTGCGCTGCATCTGGGACTGGCCTTATGGCACCACAGACGAATTCCTGCAAAATGTCTGTCTCCAGTGACTCTCTAGAGGGAACATGTGTCATAACATCTGAGGAGAGTTGGTATTTTCATCTCAGCAGGCATGCCCTCATGTGTCCTTTTCGTGGTTTGATTTGCCGCTTGATCATGTCGACTGTGTTCCTGGTGTTGTCATTTGTTAAGCAGTTCCTCTGGATGCAATCCAAATCAGCGACGTCATGCCACATTCACACACTTTGAACCCCCTTTGCCTCTGTGCTTGCCTCCTTCTCCTCAGTTGGTTGTTGGAAGTCTGTGCCATCCGCAGAATCATACCCATGCGACGCAGCTCCTCTAGCAGGACGCCGTAATCCACAGGCTCCATGGTGTGGGTGTGTGGATTGCGGTCTAAAGTGTGTGCTTTTATGTGTGCGTGCTTGTGTGTGAACATGTGTGTGTATGTGTGCACATGGTTGTGTGTGTGTGTCTGTATGTGCGAGCATGTGCGTGTGTGCGCATAAAGCTCACACTGTTATGTCTTCCGTATTTTGATTGTAATGTTGCCAGTGCTTTTGTTTGCTGCACCCATTTGTCTTATGTTCACTTCATTAGTAGTTCATCGCATATATAAAGTCCATTGCCTGTTCTTTTCCTGGGTGGACTGTCTAGTCAATGTGCTTTTGGCATGACTTGTATTTACTCGTTTTTTGTCCTTATTATGTAACAACGTGATGCGGTATGTGCGGTGACTCCAGATACCAAACATATCGCAATGATATAATTTTTATGATACATATCATGCCAATAATTATCGGGTGAAAAAAATCCATGTTATTCCTGAAAATCTTGCGATGGGTGATAATTATCGCGCACCAGGAATGCAGGACACCTCAGTGTAAGTTTTCACCAGATGATCGCCAAGAAATGAGGGTCATTGTGTCCCGTGTGTGGGAATGCCAGTCAGGCGTCTGCGCATGTTGATTTGAGCTCCAGTTTCCTTGAGTGCCCTGTTCGCGATCACGGTTGGGCCACATCATCTATAGTCTTGGCCTTCCAGCCCATTTGTCCATTACAATCCTTGCCTCATCGTTGCTTGTTTACTCAATGCAATTTAAAACGAAACATTATGATAATTTTTTCAGATGCAGTTTTTAAGCACCCTTTTAAGCCAATTGTGTACTTGCTGAATCAGACCGAACAGAACAAACAGCATGACTGGTTCTCTGGAGAATATTAGAAAACGCACAATAATAGAACAAAGACGAATGTGTGACTAATTTCCAGAGCTTTTTCAGCAGTTAGCACGCGCACACAAACATGGCTGCCTCTCGGCTTTTGTCCATCTCTCCATGCCTCCTTCTGTCCCGTCTCTGTCGGTTTCTGAGTTTTAGGCCTGCCCTCTGCTTCCCAACATCTGCTCAGCAGACACGGTCCTGTAATTTCATGAACCAGCAGCTAAATGTTCTATTGTAATTTACGGCCAAGGACAGGAAGAAACATTCAAAAGACAGTAATTAGGATGTCCCCATTGCTTTAAAAAAGATTGGGGTTGTGGCTTACATGTGTTCTTTGGGACAGGAATTCACAGTTGCGCTGTATGATTCACTCGCCATTTGCAGGTCTGAAGCTCTGCAAATCCGTCTTCAGTTTCCATTAAAGCTCGAGACACATCAATAGATCAAATGAAAGCATTCTGAAATTAAATTAAATTATTAATATTTATTATTGTTTTTGTTGTTTTCTTGCTGTTATTAACTTCATTGTTTAGTATTGCGTTGCCTATCAGCTATTACAAGATTATAAAATACACTATAACTTTTAACAGCTGTATTAGGAAGAATTTTCAGTTAATTAAAAGCAGTTCTTTGATTTATCTAACATCTGTTTCAGCACAAATACATTTATGGCCCAATGAATACTCACAGACAGGCACAAGAGACCTCAGTTGACTGCAATATGGGAGTGTGGTAAGCCTGCTGTGCACTAGGGCACAAGCATGCTTTTTATGTTTCTAGCTACCACAAAAGTATTTAGGCACCACCATCACATGGCTTTTCATAAAAACAAATGTTCCCTATTTTTTTAGAGCAAATACGCGCAGAGAATAATAGCACCTAAAGTTGGTCTTTTTTTCATAAATTCTGGTATCACACATTGCATAATGACATACCTTGACTACAACACAACTGCAATATCACGCAGCTGCTTCAGCAGAGTCCAACTAGGACACAGAATGGCCCCGGGCACCGAAATAAAAGGGAGCCATATTAAAGAAGCAGATAGCTAAAAGTGGCCCGCATTTGCAAATCGGGGGAGTTTTCAACGTGGAAAGACACACTGTAGGAGTGGTTTGCAAGGTACTGGAAGACTGCATGCCTTTGTGCTTGCTGGAGACAATCTATTTGGTAATATTTGGAAAACTGGCAATAAAAATCAGCCAACTACACCATGAAACAGCCCCACAGATAGCTGAAAAACCGGCTCTGACCTGTCAGACCAGCACTTCTGGCACAGCCAGATTGAACTATAGGCCAGTCTGACCCTGCTCTTCAGTACCATAAGGTTTCTCAACAAGCAACAGTACTCTTCGCCGAAGTACTTTACTGCTGTTAAGATGAAAGCTTCACACTAGAAATAGATGAGAAAAGACCACCTCGAGGCAACTGTAAATAGAGGTCAGCACCAAGAATAAGATGAAGAGGGTGTATAGTACAACTACAAAAGCACATACGAAACTCCACACAGGACCACACATGCACGACTGCCAAGTGACAGCTCAAAACTAACCACAAAGGATTCACCCACTGAATATAGAGCGAAACACTCCAACTGCGCACCATCCTCCACAGGTGACAGACAATAACACTCACACAGAACACCATCCATTCTGAGACAAGTCTTCATCCTGTCGGTTAGATGACTTCAAGGACCTCCACGTTGAGGTGCAAAAGACAGACATACATGGCCTTCCATCCATCAAAACTCAGAAATACTTTTCCTCAACTGTAGACCAAATCCACCAACTTCTCATAAAATCATGCCAGACTTCCTGCTATCAATGAAGAGTTCACCAAGAACTTTAAGTGACTCCAACCCGCCCATGCAGCACACCCACCAGTGTAATGCTGTCCATTCCCAAAGTCTGGAAACACTGCTCAGGCCTTGCCCCACCACCAAAGAATACTCTCCCGACAGGTTATGACAATACATCTGTTTAAGATCCATGAATGAAGTCCATGTCGCGAATTATACCAAACGTCTAAAGCAGCACACCACTCGATGCATCCCATGCCTGTGAAATGTAATAAAATGATACGCCACACCAGAAATAAATTAAACAATAATCTACTGTCTAGAGTTCTTGAAATCTCTTCATCTGCCTCAGGTATAGATATCAGGCTGAAGTTCGGCAACAGCCTTGCAATGAAAGAAACCCTGATATGAAGGTACCTCAAACACCACTGGGACTATATTGTAATGTTATACCAATATATTTCTGTGTACCATTTTTACACCAGAGGGCAAATTACACTGCTGTGAATAAATAACTGAAATAAAATGAGGGTCTCACACAAGAAAACTGTGGTGATTTTATTGTCGCCTCTCCTTTCTTGCACTTACATCTTCCCTGCGGCTCAACCAGGATGAGTGCTGGAATGTGTGATGAGGTCACGGAATGCTTGGTTGCTTGGTTATGTGTGGAGGCTGAGCAGCAGGGAGGCTGCTCCTGGTGGGGCTTCTATTGACCATCTTACTTACCATCCGATCTACCTTCTACTTTACTTGGAACTAATTTAATAAACTACCTTCTTGGAACTAACTACTTGGCTACATTACGACTTCATTTACCTACGCCATTTTGGAAACGATTTGAACTCAGAACCTACAATTTGTGGACTACATTATACAAGGAACATTGACACTGCAACTAAGGAATCTACCAAAGATACTGCAACCTAAAGAAATTCAAGCTTGAAGGTCATTTATCGCCCTGGTTAGCCCCACCAGTGTCTCCCCCATCTCGACAGCCTGTCTGGGGTGCTTATTTTACTTCCTTCCTTCCTCCCTGGTAGCTTTTCTTTCTTGCTCCGGCAACTAGAGCCTGCGGTGTATTTTCGCTCCGTCTACGGGAACTGAAGTGTCATTTTCAACGCTTAACAAAGCTGATCTTCAAATAACTTGCTGTGACTGTGTCATCTAATTGCGTAACAATTACAGGGAACTTATACTTGCTAGTATTGTTTTATTCATTTATGCTGGGTGTTATGGTCATTTATGGTGCAGCTGTGAATCAAGCAGTAATGTGGACTTAAAGCAAGCAAATACCCTGCTGTTTTCCATTCATGTCAACATATTGCCGATTTCAATAAATAATTCACGTTCTCTGGGCAATCACTGAGGATGGCCGTTACCTTATGCGGCATTTGAATTGCCTGAGGCACGCGGCACGCAGACAATTCCAATGCTTAACAATTTGGGTCATTTCGACACAGTCAGTTCCACATATTGGCACCAAACTGGCAACCCATATTGAAAGACCATCAAGCGGATGTTCTATGAATGTTGAGTGCAGTATCTTTCAACCAGGGGAAAGCATGTGGTCTGATGGCTAGACTGCCGACTTTGGAGCTGGGGAATGGGTTCGAGCCTCCTTGGCGCGTCCACATCCTGTGATTCTGGGCAAATCACTTAATTTCCCCGTGCCTACCCAAAAATAATTAATGTGTCCTTGTGTAACACAACCGGTGCTCATGTAAACCGCTCCAATACCTTCGAGTTCGTGCTCTATAAATCTGCAAAAGAATAAACACATTCATTTCATCATCACAGCGTCCATGCCTTGCTGCCTGCTGCCTGTCTCTTTGTGCCACACAAGCTGTGGCACCTCTATCCCAGCTCCTCAGGGATAGGTGGGCAATCTACCAGTAGGCGAGTTTATACATGTTAGAAAATAATGCACAATAGGAACATGTTACAATTGCATGACTAGGAAATTCAGCTTGAATTGACAGCTATTCATATTTGTAGAATGATGTCAACATTTGTTTTATGTGAAGGAGCCTTTCCCTCTATCTGTGTGTTTGTGTTTTTTTCCATTTCAGGAAAAATATTTCAAATGAAGCCTCATCCTTGATGTCTGTACAAGCATAACATGTAATATTTGTTTTCTCTTGAGGAAGCTCTGCTGAGAATATTCCTTTATTTTGTAACTTTTTACAGTTCTCTGTGATGTCCTGTGTATGTCATTCATAAGTCGAACAAGCCATTGTATTGCTGTGTCACATAAAACAACAAATCGTTTCCTTAATTAACTATGCATAACTTAACCAATGAAATACATTAGAAGTAGGTGTCTCTAGAAGTATCTTGTTTACATGCCAATTGATTGGTTTATGCGTTTGCAATATTGCTAGCTGAACTCTGGTATATCATGCCATGAAACGCTTGTAGCTACTGTGCCCTGAAACACTATAAAGTGAACAAGGAAGTGCCAATGCTGATGAATAATTCAACCCAATGAATGTGACGTGGAAGATGACCTCAAACAACCACGCAAGTACTAATCAATAGTATTTATTTCAAATTTCTTTTCATATAGTTATAGATTCATCTTGTATAGAAATTATTTATGTGTACAAGAATCAGAAGCCGTCAACAAATTTGAGTACATGATCAAGTGAACACATAATAGAAAAAAGTTAGAAAACATGAAGGAAAACTCCACTGCACTCGTCTGCCAGGGGGACAGACAAGAAACTAAGGAACAACATTCAAACACCACTCCTCATACACCGAACAAACAATCAAACACACTTTCCTTTGGTAGCCTATTTGCAGCTTATTGGAGTTTACCAAAGGACCCATCAAACTTGGTGGGACTTGAAGGAAATTGTACAAGGGTGCATAACAACAAATGTTGCTCAAAACCTTCACAATTCGAATTCATTTGTAAAAATGCACCAGCTTGTTATATTTACACCAGTATTTGGAAATACAGTAAACAAAACAAAACAAAAGGTCGACGCGTTTCAAACCCCTAGTCCTTGATTGGGGGGTTCTCCTCAGGACCAAGACTCTAAAAAGAAGATGAGAAAAGAGGGTGTAACTACTCCTATAACAAACACCAGTGCCTCAGAATTCTGAAAGCTAAAAAATAGAGCCAAATCTTACCAGAGTGGCAGCGTAAATCAAGCTTATAAAGCAAGGGGCCAACTAAAGGAAGCAAAAGATTGGACTGTGTTAGCACTAACAGTGGAAACATAGAACAATACGCAAAATGTCCGAGTCATAGCAGTCATTACGTCCACGCCATTTACTCACATCTAATGGCGGAGGTGGTCTCTTTAGAAAGTGTTGTAGAAATTTTCTTGTGGTATCAAGTGGATAACTCCCATAGTTGAAATGGGGCGAGGAAGCTCTGTGTAGGCGAAATGCGGAAAGTTACAAAATGACAACGGGTCCGATAGATGCATAATGTGGCTGTTAGGTGTAAGGGGAAAAAAACATACCTTAGTCGTCCCTTCGTTATCCTGCAAAGTGAACTTGCACCTGGAGACGGAGAGCTCTCTTCTTAGCCGATTTGACCAGTTTCTTTGGGTAACCTCTATCTCGTAGTTTTTCAACGAGATGGTTGGCATGAATATTGTAATCATCCTTGAAGAAACGGTTCCGTCTTATTCTCAAGAACTGTCTGCCGTGATTCAGGTAACCGCTCAGACTCCTCCGGCTGCCAGCCGCTTCCCAGAAGGTCTTACATGCCTTGGAATACTTAGTTCTAAAACGCATCTTTTATCCGTGCAGATTCGGCGCCGCCGTCTCCAGGTGCAAGTTCACTTTGCAGGATAACGAAGGGACGACTAAGGTATGTTTTTTTCCCCTTACACCTAACAGCCACATTATGCATCTATCGGACCCGTTGTCATTTTGTAACTTTCCGCATTTCGCCTACACAGAGCTTCCTCGCCCCATTTCAACTATGGGAGTTATCCACTTGATACCACAAGAAAATTTCTACGACACTTTCTAAAGAGACCACCTCCGCCATTAGATGTGAGTAAATGGCGTGGACGTAATGACTGCTATGACTCGGACATTTTGCGTATTGTTCTATGTTTCCACTGTTAGTGCTAACACAGTCCAATCTTTTGCTTCCTTTAGTTGGCCCCTTGCTTTATAAGCTTGATTTACACTGCCACTCTGGTAAGATTTGGCTCTATTTTTTAGCTTTCAGAATTCTGAAGCACTGGTGTTTGTTAAAGGAGTAGTTACACCCTCTTTTCTCATCTTCTTTTTAGAGTCTTGGTCCTGAGGAGAACCCCCCAATCAAGGACTAGGGGTTCGAAACGCGTCGACCTTTTGTTTTGTTTTGTGTACTGTATTTCCAAATACTGGTGTAAATATAACAAGCTGGTGCATTTTTACAAATTAATTCGAATTGTGAAGGTTTTGAGCAACATTTGTTGTTATGCACCCTTGTACATTTTCCTTCAAGTCTCACCAGGTTTGATGGGTCCTTTGGTAAACTCCAATAAGCTGCAAACAGGCTACCAAAGGAAAGTGTGTTTGATTGTTTGTTCGGTGTATGAGGAGTGGTGTTTGAATGTTGTTCCTTAGTTTCTTGTCTGTCCCCCTGGCAGACGAGTGCAGTGGAGTTTTCCTTCATGTTTTCTAACTTTTTTCTATTATGTGTTCACTTGATCATGTACTCAAATTTGTTGACGGCTTCTGATTCTTGTACACATAAATAATTTCTATACAAGATGAATCTATAACTTTATGAAAAGAAATTTGAAATAAATACTATTGATTAGTACTTGCGTGGTTGTTTGAGGTCATCTTCCACGTCACATTCATTGGGTTGAATTATTCATCAGCATTGGCACTTCCTTGTTCACTTGATTATCCGGCTCAGCCTTGCTGAGTAGAGCCACACCCAGTATTGTTCACACTGAAACATTATAAAGGCTGCTTTATTTTGAAGAAGAGCTAGTGTTGTTTCTGGCCTTCTTTGGGAACAGAATATATGTCAGTCTGTCTCTTTGATTTAGACTTAGATTTTTGCCATTGTGCATAGAGCAGACTCTTTGTAACATGGACATCAATTCACCAAAATGCCAAGGGTAGCGGAAGTGACTTCACATGCCCCTTGACCTTCACGTACACATACATATGCTTTTACATAAACACGCATTTAAGCACATACACACACATTCTGCCTACACATGCACACACTTTCACACATATACACACACTCTCACATAAACTCACTCAAAACTGCAAGCACACACACACCATACATACATTTAAAAGCATTTTTTTACTCAGCTGCCAGGGAAAGTCATATGTTAGTCCTCACCCTGAATTATACTTTGATTATTTTAGTTACGCTAACTCCTATTAGATTACTTTTGTTTTCTGTAATGACCATATTTTTTAATTAGCCCATTAGGCTACACCTGAAATCTTCTCTCACACAAGTGTATTTCTGAGCTTTGGACTAAGTCTTCTGAAGACTCAGACATTCCCAATTTTACGCATCGACCCTCCTCATTAGTCAATTAGAGCTTCAACATCCCCATCTATCCATTTGTTAGACATATCTTTTGGGAGAAGACTTCTTCTCTCTGCTTAATTGTAGAGGCAGCATGGAGCCTCCACAGCATTACCACTGGGGTGTAGTAACACAGAGGTGTTGGTACAAACCCAAAGAAAGGGGGTATGGGCCAAATAATAAACAAAAATAAGAAGCTACAATAATGTAAGAAACAGATTATGCATCTCCCTATTTGAAAAGATCAGAAGTTTTAGTTATTATGTATCTTGACAATGTATAGTTGGACTTTTGCTGATATCCACACTATTAAAAAATGGCCTTTGCCTCTATTTCAGTGGAAAGGGAAAATGAATATCTGTGTCGATTTACTCCTCCTTTGTACCTCTTCGATGAAGAACCATGAGGTTTCACTGGACTCTCAGTACCTTCCAAGGATTTTAGAAGCAGATCTGGATTTTAACATACATTTTCAAACATTTCAAAAAGTGATAAACCATATAACATTTTCACAAAAGTTAATGTTCCAAACCATAGAATAATTAAACTGTTCCTTATTTTCCTTATTCTGTTCGTATATACTAATATCAGAGTTAAAGCCCTCTGTGAGCTGGGATTCAGGCCATTTATGCGAGCGTTTTTTCTACAAGAACTGACTCCAAAAGTCTCCCAAAAATATGAATAAAATACAACTTTCCAAGTCCTCACTCAGTTACTGTTAGCAATTCTTGTGTGGTCTTTATAAACTTCAACTCTTCACTAAATCAGGTTATCAACCCCTTTAGGTATCAATAAAATTGTGTTTAAAAAAACCCATCCCCTTAAGGTAATGGAACCTCTATTGGGTCCGGCACTTAGCTGTCTCAGTCCAGTAGTCTCCGCACTGGCGAGATGACTGCACCACTTCCTCTGGATTCCCAATTGCAAAGCGTCAAAAACCCAAGGGGTGTGGTTTTGATAATGGTTCAGCTAAAATACAGCCAAGATGTCCTAGTCACGCTGGAACTGTAAATCTCGTGAGATTTCAAATTACCATTTGAATTACCGCGAGTCAGGTAATTCTTGGTTGTTGTGGTTGCTAGGGCCGGACAATGGTTTCGGATCAGAGCTGTCTGGATTTGTGGAGGTAATAGTTAAGTGTAGAGCCAGATGTAACAGGCTCTCTCATGGTAAAGTTTACAAACTAGCCCTATTTGTCACACATTTACCTTCACATGGAAAACATTCATTCTGCACATCATTTGTTCCAGCAGGTGACTTTAATCACTCACGTTCTTGCTGAGCCTAGCAATTTACATTGTCTACAGTAGACGCCAGGAAGAGTGTAGCCCTGGAATCTTTAGGTACTGAGGTAGGGCAATATAAAATCAATCGCACCTTCATTGAAGGGATTATTTATTGTGTGGTCGGGTAGTGTTATGTTTCAATTCTCTTATATTCTTTCCATTGAGTGGTAAGGTGTTTATATATATATTTTTTTTATTTGAAAGGTTTTATATAGCGCTAGCTACACCCAAGGGTATCAGAGCGCTTTACATCGACAATGAATAGTGCGTCATTCTGCCACAAGCGTGCTCCGTTTAGTGTTCCACATTCCTGCTGGTCTTGGAACCTGAGGGAGTCGTTGGTGGAGTAGGACGAAGACAGGATGTCTCTTGAATCACTCCAAATTTATTGGTGTTTAAACTTGGAATAAAGAATCTTGTTTGTAGACTGTGTGGATCCATCATTACAATTTTGGTGATGAGCAGTGGAACAGGTGAGACACCAGGATACCCACATTTACAAATATATATATTTTTTATTGGAAATGCTTGACAGTCTCAAGCACCACCTTGGGAACCTACCGAAGTAAAGGGCATTCTGGCAAGGAGTTTTCTTTTCCTCGTTACTGGAGGTTAAAGCAAATTTCCCTTCATAACGCGCAGTCCGGTCGCATTCAATTGCACATATCCTTGTGATAGATACCCGCTGTGGCTGGCATATTACGAATTAGCTTTTTCTGAAAAGCCAGCATGTGAGCTGGAATCTCCTGGAACTCGTCATTTGTGATGAGTATATGCCTTTGCACTGTTGATGTGTTGTGGCAGTGATGGCAGGCACCAGCGCCATGTAAGGTCACAGGGCGTGGCCACACATTCCTCATCGTGCTGCCATTTTGGGTGGGACATCTATTCTGAATTTGTGTATTGCGGTCAGTCTTACTCAGTGACCACAGTACTAGTGGTTACAAATTTTGGTCAGTAGGGCCCCGGAAGTAAATACGGGCCGGATTAAGCATTATTTTTGGCAGTTACCTCAGAGAAATACAAGGGAACAGCAGATTTCAACATTGATATATTCAGGGTGTTTCTATTTATTTGATGTGTATTTGGCAGCATTTACTGTTTTGGGAGTTGCTTATTACTGCATTGCTGGCCATTCGATCCATTTAATCGTATTTTCACTACTTTTGGCAGTGGACTATTCCCTCTATGAGGGTGAAGTAAGGACACTGCAGTGGTTTGCGAAAACATACATCACGCTTTCCTGTGAACTGTTTAAAGTTCCAGTTCAAGGTTTTTGTTAATTTCAGCTTGCATAATGGCAACACAGAATTTCTCACTACAACCCTCACAAGCATTTTGGCCCGCAGAAAGGGAATCCATGCATGAAATGGGTGGAGTGGAAATCGTACTTTCTCAACATTTTGTAGACTATTGATGAGGAGGCCAAAATGAAACCAGACCGTAAAAAAAAGATTTTCTTGCATTCTATAGGTCCAGAGTTGTTGAAGGTCTATGAGCAAATGACAAAAACATCAGGGGGTGGAAATTCAAATGTATTTTAAGTTGCTTTGAGAGATTTTGACAACGATTTTGCTCCCAAAGTGTGTATTGGGATAGTAAGGTATCACTTTTTTTAGAGGAAGGAAGAATTGGGGGAAACGATTGACAAATATGTTGCTGCTCTTAAAAAATTAGCAGGGGATTGCAAATTTGATTATGTACAGGAACAACTTATTAGAGATCAGGTGGTCATTCAATTCAAATGATCTTTATTCGGAATTTGGTACATCCATAAAAGTACATACAGAACAAAACACATAAAAACATATATAAAAATTAAGAACAAGATTTCCAGTTGGGTTTGAGCAGCATATATAACGTAAAGTGCATAGTACATAATAAGGATATACATTAGTCTATTAG
The DNA here is from genome assembly GCF_964204655.1 of Triturus cristatus. Lineage (NCBI taxonomy): Eukaryota > Metazoa > Chordata > Amphibia > Caudata > Salamandridae > Triturus > Triturus cristatus. The sequence continues at coordinate 272,814,380 of NC_140587.1, forward strand.
TATATGTAGTCGTAGATTCCACTTTATCCACTTCCAAAATAATCATACAGATCCAAACACACATATAATTGATTCTGTATACAATTTATATCAGAATGGTAAGGAGCAATGTGCATTCAATGACCATTATGCGTGTTCCATGCTTGCCCTAGATCTCACACAGACTTTTATAAAACAATTTACAGTATGTATAACCTCGTCTGTTGGCAACATTTGTAGGAATCTCAATGCCAGATTAAAGTCCCTTAGATTATATTTACGGAAAATCGGCATTAAATATTGACGGGTATACAACTTATAATGGCCACAGAAGAAAAAATAGTGCAACAAACTTTGTTTTCCACCCTCTGCACAAGGGCAATCCAGCTCTTCTAAACTTTTGTTATAGCCAAGAGGGAAGCTTAATAAATTGACAATGCTTCCTTCCCGGAACCTGAATAAAAGGCTCCGGTTCCGTCTTCCTATTGGGATTGACAGGTATCTGCAGGGCTTGTTTAAGTTATCATTGCCTGGATCAGTTAGTGGCAAATATTTAATAACAGCAGGTTTTACCAATTCGGATCTCCTTCGTTCCTCCTTATATAGATCAAACAGTGCCCGTTTTACACTGTTCTTGTGAGCGGGGGCAATGGTATTAGGGGCGCTGAACAAAGAACCATGTCCCACGCTCAACAGGCTATTATTGACTGCATTTAACCAGGGTATAAGGTGGGATCTTTCGTATAATAAACAATCAGATATTATACTGCGTGTTAAGGATGCAGCTGGATTGGACCATATTTTTATCCAAAAAAGCGCGGGCCTTGACCTAATAAAATCAGCAATATATGGCAGCCTAAGTTCATTGTGACAAATAAATGTGGGCGCACAGGGAACTCCCCCCAGCACCCTTCTACAAAATCTATTTTCCTCCAACTGGAGAGACGTGCTCTTACAATAACCCCACACTTCTGCTCCATATGTCCCAGTTGGTTGGCATTGGGTACGATAAATATTGAGCAGGGGGGAAATGACATCAGCCGGTTTGGGTTGTCGGAGAGATAAAATTGAGTTGATTGATTTGCCAATTTTATTTCTCGCATAGGCAGCATGTGGCTGCCATGAGCCTGTATTAGAAAATAGTAAACCTAGATAAGGGAAGGTGCTGGTGCATTTTAATATATTGTCCCCTGATTTAATTGAAGTAATGTTGTACTTTTTAGGTCCACAGTTCATAATGAAAGATTTATTAAAATTGGTACTTAAGCCCAAATCGGACATAAAAGCAACAAACCCAGTGATTAAAGTGCGTAAAGCATTCGGGGTACGCCCCATTAATACTGCGTCATCCGCATAAAGTAGGGTAGAAATGGGGGAACCGTTTATAATTGGTACATCCTTAGTGTTCTTGCTCAAAGAGCAGCTCAACCCGTTAATATATAAAATAAAAAGCAGTGGGGCGAGTACGCAGCCCTGTCTGACTCCTCTACTAATAAAAATATCATCAGATAATTCACCATCATTATTAATACGTACTCTCGCCTTTAGATCCCTATGTAAATAAGAGAGAAAATATACCAGTTAGTCATCCAAACCATAATCAAGCAAAAGTGACCACAACCTAGAACGATTAACAAAATCAAATGCGGAACTCAGATCCATAAAACCTAAATAAAGCGGGGACTTTTTAACAATGGTATATTTGGCCATAATCAAATTCAAATTAAGACATTGTTCGACAGTGCCCACAAGGCTTCTGAATCCCAATTGACTGCAGTGTAAAACATTATTATCCTCAGCCCAATTCCTTATCCTTTTAAAAATTACCCTTCCAAGAACTTTGAGCGTATTATCGATCAGTGAAATCGGGCGGTAGCAGGCAGGATCCGACCTGTCACCTTTTTTGAATATCGGTACGATGACACTGTTCGACCAGGATTCGGGAATTGAGCTGTCAGCCAAGTTATTAAATAAGTTACATAATAAAGGGGCCCAAAAATTGATTTCAGATTTAATCTGGTCAATAGAAAGACCATCCGGGCCGGGAGCTTTATTACTAGCGCTCTCAAATATAGCGTCCTCGACCTCGGATATTGAAAAGTTCAGTCGGTCAACGGTGTTGGATAGGGGGACAGTGTCTAGAGAGGTGGGTGATATAGCATAAATTTTGGAAAAGTGCTCTACCCACACCTCGCCAGTTATATTGCAATTGATTGGTTTGATGTTAGAACCAAAGGATCTGAGGGACTTGACTTCTCTCCAGAAACCTGTTGTGTCTTTTAATGAGGCAGTGCGCGTGAGAGATTCCCAGTGATTAATCACTAGGGCCTCAGATCTAATACGTAACACGGATTTGTATTTTGATCTTAATTCTCTCACAAGTTGAGCGTCCCTAGGATTGATTTTTAAGGCCGCCCTCAGGTCCCTATTGGCCTTAGAGCAGGAGGAGTCAAACCAGCGAGGGCCATGATCTATATTAGGCCTAGCTGGTTTAGAGGATTCTCTTTTAATAGCCCCACAGAGATTACCAAAGGCAATAACCACATCGTCGCCTGGGCTAATGTGCGACAGACAAGTCTCTACTATCTTAAGGTGTTTTTTAATTACTCTAGCTAAAATATCTTTATTGTCCACCCCTTTCCATATTAATCTTAGTCTATCAATAGATAAAACCAGATTTTGTGCCCCAAACTCTGCTCTCGATGCAACCTTCGTGATCTGTGGATTATCTAAGTATATTCTAAGCGGGTAGTGATCACTATATGCGGAACAGATGACTTCTACTTTTAAAATTATGTCACACAATGTCGGACAGATAAATATATAGTCTATCGTAGAAGCGCAGCCCTGGCCTATATATGTAGGTGTTGATATATTGTTTGCACTAGAACCAGCAATTTCCATTGCATTTACTAAATCACGGGAGGCTAGATCGTTTTTCAACTCTTCACCGTTTCTACATGGAGGACTATTGCGGTACATATGAGCATTAAAATCCCCTCCGATGCAAATGCCATCAAAGGGCCCATACTTCTGCCCCTCCATAATTTCATCAATAAAATTAAACAGTGACAAAAAATTGTCATTGGGACGAGTAACAAAATCATTATTATAAAAGTTAATTATGCATAGTTTCATCCTGTTCGTGTACTTCATAGCCATAAAACATTTACCCGGTGTAGGGATCAATTTGGTTTGTACCCCGGATTTTATTTTAGTCCAGATAGATAAACCCCCACTGGGGCGACCCATAGGTGAAGGAGAAGCCTTTAAATTATAACAACAAAAACCCTCCATTGTAGGTGTAGTTGTGCACCAAGTCTCTTGTAGCATCAATATGTCACAGTTATTTTTAACCCATTCTAACCATTCTTTAATTTTCATTTTAGTATTAAGACCCGCTATGTTCCAACTTACAAAAGATAGTTCGAAATCCTGGGGCAATAGTCTTTGGTTCGTGGGTTTTTCTCTCACTACAGTCCTTGGCAAAGGTTGTAGGACTTCCTGAGTTTCAGTGGTTGATGCCAATGATAATTCGACTGAATTAGTCGATGAGGGTCAGTCTAGCATATCCAAATCTGACAAAGGTGCAAATCTATTAAACATATTGAATGGAAATGAAGCTGGCTGGAATTGCATAGGGGGTGGCTGAAAATGCATTGGTGGTGGTTGAAATTGCATTAAGGGTGGCCGTGATTGCATTGTAGGTTGTCTGTAAAAGTAACTCAAAGGTAACATAGTTACAACCGTAGAAATAGCAGAGCAGTTACCATTCCTGTTGAGTAGATGTCTTACAGTACCGGGGTTTTTAAAATTGAGAACGATACAGTCACCTTCCTTATCTTTAGTTAGGGGGCCAACCCAAGACACCCTACGAGCCGATAAAATCTCTCTTGAGATGTCGTATCCGGCACCTTTGTGCTTAGTTAGCCAGTCTATACATTTGTTTCGCAATTGCATCCATGATTCCCCCTGTTCCTCCCTCAACGATGGTACTCCTGCAAGGACCAGGACAAAAGGACAGGCATCCGGTGGCAAATGTAAGGCAGGCCCTTGATGTTTAATAGGCCTGCTTGTCCCTGCTTGCCCAGTACCTTTATTGTTAACAGCAGTTGGTCTTATTGCTGTTATAGATTGGATAGAGCCGTTCTTGTGGTTAGTGGCATTTTTATTAATAATAACGGAAGGGGCAGTTTGTCTAGGTGCAGGCGTTGGGGTAGATTTGGGAGGTAAATTGGATTTTGCCAAGTTCTTCCCTCCATTGGCAGATCGAGGTTGAATTGTAGGTGGTACAATAGAGGGGGCTGATGTTCCAGGGTTACTCGTGCCACCACCCGGTAAGGTGGGAACTTCCTGTTTCTTTAGTGACAGAGTGTTGCTTACAGATTCAAGTTGTTTTACGAGACGGTCAGCTCTGATTTGATCCAAGATGACAGACCCCTTTCTTTTTACTTCTTCGTTTCTAACCAGGTTATCTAATCTATCAAGTCTTTTAAAAACATTATTAAACTGGTTGATCATTTGCTTCTCTAATCGATTAAAAATAGTATCCACTATAGTTTCTATAAGGTTCCCATTCTGTTTCGAGAGATGATAATTATCTCCCATTAGTGTTGTTTGGGTCCATATAGTGTTAGAGGTCCCACTTGAGTCAGTAGTGGTTGCGGTAGGAGTATCATCATCCGCGACCACAAGGTCTTTATCCACAACATGAACAGTTTGTGCCCCAGTAGGTTTTTGTTTATTCCACAAGCTCAGAGGCGTAGGCTGATTCTTGCTAGTTGGGGGTTGTTTCCTTTTATTGGCACTGGGTTTGGTAATGCCTCTTTTGCGTTTTTCCCCTCCCTGTTTATTACTAGTGTCCATAGATCCCAAGGTAGTAACATCATCCTGGGAGGCGATTGTAATAGTGGGAACAATTTCAGACAACAGGGATACGGGGGATGTTAATACCAATACCGGTTTTGTAATAACAACAGCTGGTGATAGTGGAATCCCAGGGCTATTTGACAATGATGTCGGCTGAGTAATATTGGTAGTGCAGCTCATGGACATTCTTCTTTCAGTGTCAGCTATTTCATTTGATACCAAGTTTAATGCATTTTCAAGTAGGCAAAAGGTACACAGCCGACTGATAGAGTGCACATCAATATCAAAGTCCCATATTAGTACGTTTCCTGTGCCAGGCAACTCCGAGACCTGCTGTGTTTGGATCCCACTGGAAAACCAGAGAAGTCAAATGAAAAGAAGTGGAGGTGGCACCAGGTATGAAGTCACAGTCACGTGAAAAAGGATAGGTTCACTGTGGTACTTTATTCTCCTTCATATTACATGTAAAAACAGCCAACGCGTTTCGTTCCGTTTAAAGGAACTTCATCAGGGCTGTAATCAATACAGAACAAACATATAAATAACGACATAGATATAAACATGAACATTTACTGATACTAAACATTCAAAATTATATCCCACATGGCACTAAACAAATAAAAAACACCATATATTATGGACATAAACATATCTAATATCACATAATACATTGAGGACATAACTCATAAAACACACAATTGATATTATCAATTCACAGTTAAAATGAAAAATAAGTTATAAAAAAGCATACTATTTACAATCATATACGGTCATTTGTATTTTATGTTCATGTTTATATCTATGTCGTTATTTATATGTTTGTTCTGTATTGATTACAGCCCTGATGAAGTTCCTTTAAACGGAACGAAACGCGTTGGCTGTTTTTACATGTAATATGAAGGAGAATAAAGTACCACAGTGAACCTATCCTTTTTCACGTGACTGTGACTTCATACCTGGTGCCACCTCCACTTCTTTGCATTTTCAAGTAGGGACTCAAATGTAGCAGGGGGGAAAGGGAAATCGTCCTGTATAACACCAGCATTAGCAGACTCCATAGTAGGAGAAAATTTAGACTCACCACAGACGAGAGATAGACGAGATGACAATGTTAGAGGGGTGGCCCGCCCGACCACTGCAGACCACTGACGGCCACAGACGGCCCGCCCTCTGCCCGGGCTCTGCCCGGCGCCGTCCGCGCGCGTCCGCGACGCGGATGGAGCTCCGCGATTTTATGCACCTCCTGGTGCGCAGGACAGGAAGTGGTGGTGTGCAGCCGCAAGGGACGCTGGGAACCGTAGTTCCTCCCCTCGGCAGCCGAGATGGTGAATGGCGCCGTCAGCGGACGTTACCAGCGGTGTTTGCAGCCCAGCGCCCAGCAGCAGTCTCCAAACGGTGAGTGGGCTCCTGCCTCGCACTCGACAGGCTTTCTCCACAGTCCCCAGGTGGTCATGCATACGTATGATCCTGCTATTCAAGAGTGGCTATGGGTTAATGAAGATGCTGATCTCAAAGATATTCTAGCCATAGTGCATAAAGCAGAGTTGTCCAGTTGTAGATCTAAGACTCTGAAAGCAGAGTCGAAGGAACCCCGTGAGGAAGTGGTTAGCAAAATCAAGAGCAAAGGGTCGACTAAGCCTTAGAAAGAGAGTAATAAGATGCATGATTCTAGGAAAGAGGGGTTTAGGTGTCATTGTTGCGACAGTAAATAACATTTGGCGTCTAGTAAGTTTTGGCCTGTTGCTAAACAAAAGTGTTGAGATTACGGGGTGATTGGACAGTTTGCCAAAGTGTGTAAAAAAAAGAAAGGTTTCAAAGTGAAGTGTGTGGATGAAAGAAGTTCTAGTGAAGATGAATATGAGGAGAGCAATGTGTAACAAATTATGCATTGTGGTACGGGAAATGGGATTCAAGATGTCAATCCGTTTTAAACGTTAGTGAGAAAATAGGAAGTTGCAAAAGGAAACCCATATGCTTGTTAACTATTGGGGGAGTTAAGGTGCAAATGTATGCAGATTCGGGTTCTCCTTACACTATCATTAATGAGGATGTTTGGAACACAAAATTGGTAAAGAAATTGGGTGAGAGGTTGTTGGAACCAGATATAAACCCAGAAGGTTTTTCAGGAGAAAAGATAAACATGGTGGGTTACAGAACTCTTGTGTTCCCGTTTAAGAATAGAGAGCCTGTAGGGAAATTGTATGTTTCCAGGAAGGGTCCCTTGGTGTTAGGATGGAGATATCAGGGTAAACTGCACATTACCCTGGATCCTAATTGCGCTGAACCAGTCATGATATTAGATGAGAGCGAAACTTTTGGGTCTGACATATTAAGGACATTTCCCAGAGTTTTTCTGTGGGGAGATAGGTTTACTTAAGGAGTTTGAACACCGTGTTGTTTTAAGAACTGATGCTTGCCCAAGATACACAAAGTATGCAATATTTCCATTTTGCTCAGTGGTGAGGTGGAGAAAGAGTTACAGAAATTAGTCAAGGCTGATATCATAGAACCTATTGAATCCTCTGAATGGATTTCTCAGTTTTTAGTGGGAAGAAGTAGTAATGGCAAAGTCAGGTTTTGCATTGACCTGCATCACGTGAACAACAACATTGTAATAGATAAATTCCCTATGTCTAAAATTTCAGAAATGTTAGCTTAGATTAAAGATGCTCAGTGGTTCTCCACCGTTGCCCTGTCAGCTGCAGACCATCAGATACAGTTGAAGGAAGAAAGTAAGCAGTGCAGTACACAGCTTTCATGATGCCAAAAAGGGTGCTTCCAGTATAAGAGGATGCCATATGGGTTGGCATCTGCTGGCACTATTTTCCAAAGACTCATGCATCAACCTTTTGCGTTGGGACGTTGTGGACGGTGACTTGCTTTCAGCATGACATCTTGATTTTTGGGAATAATAGGCAAGAATTTGACAAAGTACAACAGGAGGTTTGGGGTATTCTGGAGGAAAATGGACTAACTGTTGAGCATTCAAAATGTAAGTTTTCCTTGCAGTCTGTGACTTAATTGGGTCATGTGCTGACTGGTGAAGGGGTGGCTACTAAACCAACGTTGGTGGAAGCTATCCAGAGTGCACCGTATCCTTCAAACAAAGATGAAGGGAGGTCATTTATTTGCTTGAAGGGGTTTTACACTAAATTTGTCAAGGGATTTTCTACCAAGGTCCACAACATAAGGCAGTTATTGAAAAACAGGGTGAAATGTGTGTGAGCGGATGTGTGTAAGAAGGAGTTTGTGGACATAAAAACAGCCAAAATGGAAGCTCCAGTCTTGAAATGCTCTGACCCAGAACTGAGGAAAGTGGTAACAGTAGACGCAAGCAACAAAGGATTGGGAACTGTTCTTTCTCCAATTGAGGGTGAGGGTAAAAAACCTATAATTGCGTATGCCTCACATGTGTTATCACAAGAGGAAGAGAAATTCTCAGTGATTTAGAAAGAAACTCTGGTGTGTAGGTGAGCCCTGGAACATTTCTGATCTTTTGTTTGGGCCAAACAGTGCAGAGTACGCAGTGACCACAAACCCCTGGTAAAACTTCTGATGACAGAAGGACTTTTGAAGGCTTCTGCCCATGTAGCATGTATGTCAATAACGTTATAGGATTTCATATATACATTGGAATATGTCCAATCTGTTAGCTGATTTTTGTATTGTGCATGCCAGTGGACATACAGGAGTGTGATAAGAATGAATGGGATGACTTACAAGTTGCCTTGATTCACGAATAGAGAGCACCTGGGATGAAAGAAGAGTAATGGAAAACAGAGTATTCTGAAGATGTAACACTGCAAAACTCATTATGGTGGTGGAATAAGGATGACCAAAGAAGTCTTTGGTTCCAAAGGAATTGAAACATTTCTGGGAAATCAGAAACAAATTGTTTGTGGTGTGTGGTTCTGTTCTTAGAGGCCATTCCGCAATCAACTCTAAGGAGTTAGATAGTGGAGTTGTGTCATGATGGTCATTGTGGCATTGTGAAAACTGAACAGAGAGTAAACAAATTGTACTGGTGGCCAGGTATGGATATGTGTGAAGAAAGATTGGTAAGAAACTGTATAATGTGTGCTAATTCTGATGAAGCTTTGAGAATGTTGAGACCCAATATGTGTGAGACAATTGTCCTAGAAAGACCTTGGCACACGGAAGCCATTGATATCATGGCTCCAATTGGTACTCCATCCAAATATATCTTTGCCATGATAGATGTATTTTCAAGATAGCCTGTTATCCAGGTTGTCGAAAAGATAGATTCAGCAGAAATGCAGAAATTAATCCATAAGGTATTTTTGGATGAAGGGCTACCGGTTCAAATCATTAGTGACAATGGGGTACAATTCTTGTTCAATAGGGCAAAAGGATATTTTGAGAAAGTTGGAGTGAGATACAGGACCACTCCAAAACATCATCACAGTGGAAATGGCATGATTGAGAGGTTTAATAGAGTTTTGAAGAATGCCATACAGCTGGCAGTAACCAATGGTGAGAATGTCCAAAGAACAGTGTGGCCGTATAGGACCACCATTCATGAGGCACTGGAAGTGTCTCCCTTTGAAGTTATGAGAGGTGAGGGGCGAGAACGAAGTGTAACCCTGATTGGTTACTACAAGCATCAGATGTGGATGTTTCAGTGAGTGAAGTGAGGGAAAAAAGTATTCATAGGCAATTGAAGTGTAAAGAGATATTTGATCGCAAAAATGGGTCAGAATGTGTGGGCAACAGTAAAGGCAGGAGGGTGAAGGTTAAATTGCCATGGAAGATGAAAAAGGGGGCAGTCAATTTTCTGGGTTAATAAGGTGCAACATTGAAAAAGAAATGTTAGAGATTTGCAAAGAGAGGGGAATGGTGCTTTGATGGGAGAAGAGGAAGAATATAGACTGCCAGTATTACTGAAGTAGAGGATTAATTAGAGAGTGACCAGAATTTGGGCAGTTGTGTGGATTGTGATGGTCAGGTAAAGTGCAGTAGTAACAGAAGAGCTCGCGATAGACCTAAGTGGATGTCAGATTTTGTGTTAGTGAATTGCTAAATTCTTTTAATTTTTATTGTAGAGCTGTATTATGGTATAGGTTATATTGTAAATTATTTTCATTAAGAAATGTCTATATTTTGTTAGAGGTCTTCAGGTGGCAGACACAGAAGAACTGTCACGCAGGCCCTCATCACCAGCAGACTGGACTACAGAAACACACTGTACATAAGAATCACTGCACACCTCCTGAAGAGACTACAGACAATACAGAACTCAGCAGCAAGACCTCCCTAGAAGGACCCTCATCACACCACATCCCGAGAAACAACACTGGCTCCCGATTCAGAATAGATGCCAGTTCAAGATGCTGAACCAAGCCTACAAGGCCCTGCACAACGAAGGACCAGCATACATCAACAAACGCCTGACCCTCCACCAACTGACCAGACACCAATCAGCTTTCCTCTCCCTTGCAGACACCCCAAGGATCCGTCGAGCCAACAGCAGAGGACGCTCCTTCTTGCACCTGGCAGCCAAGCCCTGGAACAACCTTCCTCTACATCTCAGGACCTCACCGTCGCTCCAGCAATTCAGAAGAGAGCTAAAGATCTGGGTATTTCAATGATAAACCTTGATGCAGCAACAAACAGTTCCAGTGCCTCGAGACCCTCACAACTGATATGCTGCGATCTATAAATGTTTGATTGATTGGCTAATTGATTGATTGAGAGGGAAAGATGTGTTATGTTTCAATTCTCTTATATTCTTTCCTTTGTGTGGTAATGTGTTTATATTTTTTATAGTGAGTCATTTTGGCATGAGTGTGCTCCATTTAGTGTTCCACATTCCTGCTGGCCTTGGCACCTGAAAGGAGTCATTGGTGGACAAGGACGAAGACAGGATGTCTCTTGAATTGCTGGAGCTTTATTTGTGTTTCAACTTGGAATATTGGATCTTGATTGTATACTGTGTGGAACAATCATTACAGGTAGCCTGCCCGCGAAGGTCCTGACCTCCACTCCCCTGGGGGTAGACCACCAACCACATTTAGAGATTCAAACCTACCAGATTGAATCGCTTTGTCTTCAATGCATTCACCAGTCTTGCAGTTACATTAAAAGTGAATGCTGAGGGGTAGCCATGTTTTTTTTATCTGATGAGCATTCTTTTTTTGCGTTCCTGATTTAAATTCCCAAAACAAAAATGCGTTTCAGTGTAACAAAACAGCAATGACCCTGAAATATATGGAAGATTTGTTTTAGCACTGGGGACCATTGTTTGTTTTTCCATGACCAGGTGTGCCATGAATTACATGGGAATGGTAGGGGAAACTAATCACTGAGCCACCATAGCTAGGGATGGGGGACAGCCACTGTGACCTGGAAAGCCCAGTGGTGGACAGAACACCAAATCAAAGATTTCCGTTGACCAGCTGAAGCTTTGCCATGAGAAACCCTCAAAACGGGGCAGGTGTACTGCAAGTTTGACAGATGGGGCACCCACCATTTTTCGCCAACCTATACCTACACCCACATTCTACATTACTATGTCTGTATTCCAATCCACTGCTTTAGTGATTGTCATCAGGATTTAATCCTCTCTAAGCCTTACTCCACTTTATGGTGTCACTAGCCACTGCACTCCCAATGTCCATAACAGTAACAAACTCTCCTATCTTAACCCTCTGGTGGTATCCCTCTGTCACCCTGACCAAGTTCCTAGCAAGTTATGCCTTCTGCCAGCCTGTTTAAAATAAGTGAGTGTCAAGATTTCCTCAGCTCTTTTGATTTAGTTTCCTTACTGGTGATGAGAAAATTGACAACATGTCAATACTACTGGTCAAGGAAGACAGGCTCACAGTATAAATGCCAGTGCAGTACACATAATGATAATAATAATCAATTGTGTTTTGTTATAGTGCTAGTTCTGCAGGTATTTCCATAGTGGAAATGATGTGTCTGTCTTGCCAACTTTATGGCTGCACATGGTCAAGGGTGTGTTTATCATCTCTGTAACTGTGCCTACAGAAGCATGAACTTTGTGGGTAATAGTCGAAGTCACAGATGTGCTGTCCATGCTGTGTGCAGCAGTTCTAGGGTGTTGTATTGTGATGTAGTTACCAAGAGTTTTAGGGGACGGTGGTCTTCTGGTGTGTCTTCTGATAGCAGCTAAGGTGGATTAAGTCATGTTTTTTTCATGATGGGTGGCTGATTCCAGCAGAGGCTGCGTGGATGGAGGTATCCGAGGTAGTGTTTGCTGAGTATGGACATCACTTCAGATGTAAGGGAAAGGCACAAATACAGGTATTTTGGGTGCACAATATCTTGCACAGAGACACAATGGTGTGTAGCTTGTGGTTTTGGTTGGCATGAGTGATGGCAATGGAAATAGTTGACTCTTCAACCCTACTATTTCCTCATTTACACTTTGTTAGAGAAGGGGATAAAGAAATATGGAACCCACAGGAGGATTAAGAGTGGAACAGAAGCCTGAAAGAAGTGTGTCTATTCTCATTCATTATATTGATGTATGACAGAAGAACTTCTGTACATGCTATAGCTGTGCTCTTTGTTTGAGGGCGAGTCAGTGGACATCACTTGTGTCCATTGTGGTGCATGGGGTTGTGCCTTTAGTGTAGTGTAGTGAGGGAGCAGAATGGCACAGGCAGTCACAGCAATGGAACTAGTGAAACTGGCCCATGCATTCCACTGCAGTCCTCTATTTGTCCTCCCTCAGGTTTCCCCTGCTCCATATTTGAGAATCATGTATGTCTGCCTTCAGAACACCCTCTCTCGCAGTCACAAATTGAGTACGGAGGTATAGAGGTGGAGGTGAATGTTAAAGCACATTTAAAGGCTCAGTGATGAAACAGCATTGGGTACTGATAAGTCTACCAGCCGATTCATAAGCAGGAACTCATTAATATTCATTTTTTCAAAAGGCAAGGAGAATTCAGGGTTTTTTCTGTGCCATCATAGAATATATTCAAATTGCATCCTATGTACATGCCTGAATGGTGCCATAAATGCAGTGCACATCATATTGTACTGGTAGACGTTGCTCTGGTATATGGATACATAGCAATTTTTGTAATATTATAGGATATATTGCAGCAAGGTACATGTGTGGGACACTTTGTTGTGCAGCTTCAGCCTGGAGTGCTTTGCGCCCTGCAATGCTTATTGCACTGTTTGATTAAAGGCTCAGCTAGGGAAAACCATGGCCACATCACTGTCATATTTCAGCTGCTCCAGGATGAGGGTGGGTGCGGTCATCTCCTCCGATAGACTAAGACGATGGAGGTGATGTTCTAGTAAAGCTCATCGCCTGGGCCTCGCCTTATCCAGCCTCAATAAACTTTGCTCTGTGTCACAAGTTATTACATCCTTCCATGAGGCTCAACAGTGTGCATATACCTCTACCAGCAGAGCTTGACAAAATCCTAACCCTGCCCTGCATCCAGTCTCCTTCTAGCTGTTGTCTCATGAGGATATCATGATGCTGAATGACCTGTGGCTCATCCCACTGCTCTTCCCATTTCGAGCATTTGGTGGGTTGCTTTCATTATCTATCTGCACCACACTGGTACCCACATGCTAGATGGTCCTCGGTCAAGTCTCACTCTTTGGTCAGGGATCCAAACAGGATGGCTATCAATTTGTTTTAAACATGAGAAGTACTGACCCTTTATAACAATACATATATGGTTCACCAAAGCGGTCCTCCAGCGAGGGGCGCACTAATCAGCTGGTGGATGCGGCACGGAAGGACCAACCTTGCTGAAACATTAATCAACAATTGAAAAATTCGCAGCACTCTCTTTGGGATTTCATTTGTTTATTCATTCCATCTCTCACCTCCTCCTATGCGTTTCAACCATCACTGTAGGAAGGTGGAATCTGACTATATGGTTGCCCCCAACTTTTTGCCTGGTATTTGGATGGTTTTTGACTAGTCTGGCTGGGATCCTGCTATCCAGGACCCCAGCCTATCTGCTTCCTCCCTAAAACTGATGTGAGTACCCTAGGTACAACCCAATTGGATACTGAGGATACCCTGTCAGCCCTTGTAGATGGTACCCTAGGTACCCAGGGCATGGGTCCCTCAGAGGCCTACCAGGGCTGCAGCACTTATTGTGCCACCCTGGGACAGCCATACCAAATGACACCACCAGACCACTACTCTAGTCTGGGTAAGGTGGTGCTTTGCACCCCCTTACAGGGATACAGGTCCCCTGTATCCCACCTATGTACAACACATGTATTCTCATTGGTCACCCCTCAAGCAGGCCTTGCTAATCCTACAAGGCAGGGTGCTGGGATATGTGTGAGGGGGGACCCCTACCTGAGTAGAGCCCCTCTGCAACCCTCGTAAAAATCATTGCTGAGTTGTTTGTAGTGTAGTCATACCATATACTCTTAACCGCATTATAAGTATATCGCGATAGCGTGATAACTTGAGAATGGCTACACAGAACCATATTGTGTTTGGTGTCAAACATGTAGGAATCATACCCCCAGTCCAGCCATGGGCATGAGGGCATGATTCCCCCCTGCTAGAGGGGCGATATGGGAAAAGCGGCAGAAATTAGACACCAATTTAAAAGTGCACACGTATCACAAAATGGATGCTACTCGCCACCCACACGACTCTGGCTGCCTGTTTCTGGGCAAAACCCCAGCCTCGGCAGCTGGACAATAGGGATCCTGTTGCAGGGAGGTGCCAGCACCTTCCCAGACAGGCTATGTGGATTGGAACTGGGTGGGTGCACCATAGGATGCCTTTCAGAGTTGCACGTAGGCTCGTAGGCTGCTACAGCGCCTACATTCTGCATACACCGCCTGGAACTGGTTCAGGGGCATTCTGTCCCTCGCCCAGGTGGGAAAACACACAAAGAGGAGAGGGTGAAGCCACCCTTTCCCGCCTCAACTCTCATTGGTGGACACTGATCTGGACACTCCCCTAATCTTGTGGATAAAGGTGAATAACGTGTCCCCAGAGAATCAGATTAATCTTGGACTTCACAGACTTGACCTTCAACAAGCTGCTGCCCAGCTGACTGAAGAAATCTCCCTTGGGGTAAAGGAGTTACCCCCCTGCTTGGCAGGCACCTGAAACACTGCAAGTGACCCGGTTGGAACTTCACTGCTCCTTCGGACATCGACAACTCCTCTCAACCTTGGGGTGGGTTTCCTAGCATCCCAGAGGCCAGTGAGCGTGCCCAGCAAGTCTGAGCACCGTGGACCGCGTGGGTGCCGAGATCCACAATACCCCAGGACACCGGCCACCTCTTGCATAGCACACGACCCTGACCAGTAGGGAAGTTGTGTTTTTGCCCAATATTGAGCCAACCTCTCAGCAGCAACTGTGCCAAAGATCAGTGCCCTAGCTCACTCTGGTGGCCCGTGGGCACCCTTTTACGCACTCCAAATCGCTGCCTTCTGCGGTCCCTTGTCTCTCGACTTGTGGGCCCTAGCGGAGAACAATCTTTACTTTTAAGAGTTCTTCTGGTTGCTCCAGGCCTGCTCTACAGTTTCCTTGAAGGAGACCTCTCTCAGACCTCGCGGGTCTGTACCAGTAGCTGATTTGTTCATCTTGTGTGGGTTGCGTTTGCCAAGGCTTAGTGGATCCAATACGGACACTAACACTGCAGCAACCCTCATCCTTTGTGGGATAGTTGCCCTCCAGAAGCTGGCCTTCCTTGAAGCCTCCCGGAGCCCGTGGCTGCAGATCCAAGCTACGCCTTTTCCACTTGAAGCACCCGACATTGAAGGGCTCTTTTCCTTGAGCTCCCTGGTCACTGTGCCGTGACCCAGACTCTGTTCCCTCTGCTTTCAGGTTCTTCTATACAAGATCTACAACTTCATTCTTCATGGCATCATTGACGCTTTTGGCTAGCAGCAGTTTTGTACATTTTCCCATTGAAAATCAGCCCGCGACCCGACATCGAAAACGACCTATGCACCCGGCTTCCCTGGGGCAGGTAACAGTGGTACCTCGGTACTCCAGTGGTAGTGGGCTCCTCAAAAGCTTAACTCTAAGTTTTTAACTTTTAACTCCTGCTAGAAGTGTCTTTAAATCAAACCGCGACATTCTCCATAGGCTTTAATAGAGATCCCGATAGCAGCTATTTCCACTGCACGCGCCTCCCGTGGGTCCCCTTCCTCATCACCTGGGGTGGATTCTCAAGGGGCCAGCGATCCTAAATGCCCTAGGCATTGTCTGTAGAATTGTTGTGGTTCTTATACCACTTTTTTAATATATGGTTTGGTCCCCCCCTGGGGCCCTGTGATTCCAGTGCTATTTATTGTATCTATAAATGCTTGTTTGAATTGTAACTTTACCTCTAGCCTCATAAAGAGACTTGTGGGATTCTGTTTAGAATAAATACATATATTTTATATATATATACCTGTGTGGACTACTCTTTCATTTGGTCATTCAAGAGGTTATCTATGGTAAAACAATAAGCTTAACACTCCTTCAAGACTTAGCCTGAAGGCTGCTCTTCACAGCTACCCCTAGGATAGCTTTCTTTAAAGGTTGTCTTTTAAATTATCACCTTAAGAGTCGAATTGGACTGGTGCAAGGTGGCCACTATAACTAGTGACCAGCATATGCCAGGCCAACTTCTCGCAATCACGGTCTGCATCACGGTAGTAAACATTGTCCCTTCTCACTTTCTACGGCCTAATATATGGCAATGGGTCACTCAGTCAAGTACAATTTATCTGATAATATGTAATAATGGACACTGAGTCCAGTAATATGCAATGTAGCACTAGCCTGTGGACATGCAACATGTTACATAAAATGATCATACTGCTATTATCAATCGGAATGTAGAGAAGCAAATGTTTAATTACCAAATGCCAAGAATTGCGACACTAGGTAGATAAGAATGTTAATAATGAGCAGATATTAATTTATGTTTATACAGCCATATCCTTGCTTAGCAGTATCGACGCCGATAAGAGGTGAGTAAAGCAATGAATCACCCTAACTAACATTAATGATAATGTGTTTGTATGCAAAAACTACTGATCCCACAATGCCTCATTATGGGTGGAGTGGTAATCATGTATATAAATGAGAAAGTGAGAAGGAACAATGTTTTCTACGGTGATCAAGACCGTGATGGTTGAAACGCGCAGGAGGAGGAGAGAGATGGAATGAATACATGTATGAAATCCCAAGGACAGTGCTGCGAATTTTTCAATTGTAGATTAATATATATATATATATATATTCACTGAAAAAACCATAGGTTTCACACACGTTATAGTTACGAATTAGCATTTAAAAAACCTTGCAAATTCACTTAAAAAACCATAGGTTTCACACATGTTATAGTTAGCTGGACATTTCACTCGTAAAAAACCAATGAAATTCCCCCGTTATAGTTACTGCAGGCAACTATAACTCACGCGACCGCAATCCTCTGCTGATGACGTCAGATATTACAACACTGTATTTAGACACTTATTTACCCATGTCTTCTTCCATTAATCTTTAGCTATACATATATTACAAATATTTATTTTTCATAAAGACACATATGTCATCAGTGATGTAATATCTGACGTCATCAGCAGAGGATTGCGGTCGCGTGAGTTATAGTTGCCTGCAGTAACTATAACGGGGGAATTTCATTGGTTTTTTACCAGTGAAATGTCCAGCTAACTATAACATGTGTGAAACCTATGGTTTTTTAAGTGAATTTGCAAGGTTTTTTAAATGCTAATTCGTAACTATAACGTGTGTGAAACCTATGGCTTTTTCAGTGAATTTGTACGGTTTTTAAAATGCTAAGTTATGTATTTAGTAATTTTTTTTTTCAGGTTTTTCACCGTGCGCGCACCGTGAATTTTTTTTTTTTTTTTTTTAAATCGCGAGGTGCGCGCACCCTGCGCGCACGGTGCGCTTTGCGCACCTTGCGCACCCACGGTTCGCAGTTCGTGCCGTGCGCGCAGGGTGCGCGCACCTCGCGATTTTTAAAAAATAACAAAGAATGTTTTTTCCTCCCTTGGGGGTCCTTCTGTGACCCCCTGACCAAGGCTAGGGGGTCAGGAACTGTCCACTCTGCCCCCTTTTCACGTTCTCCACCTTTTTTTTTCACCCCCTCAGACTGCGAGAGACAAAATGGCGGCCGACACTTCCTGGTTTCGACCGATTCGAATGTTTACCGACATCTAACAACCAATCAGAATTGCGCTCGCGCACGGCAGGGTGCGCGCACCGTGCGCGCACGGTGCGCGCGTATAGATATTGATATGCTTTTAAATGCTATTTTCTCAGGAAATACTGAACAGATTTACACCAGACCTGCAAAAGGCACTTCCTTGACCTTATGGCTACCTCTCTGCCAAATTTCACGTAATTCTGTTCAGCCGTTCGGGCTGCAGCTGTGTCTAAAGGTCCTATGGAAAATAACATGGGGAAAACGCGTTTTGGGACCCCCCTTTTTTCTCGGCCCCCGCTTGACGAATCACCCCGAGACTTTCAGGGTAGGAGCTGAGCGGAGCGCCCCATTAGTTTTGAAAATTTCGCGAGGATTCGTCAACCGGCGCCAAAGTTATTCAAAATAGAATTTTGAGATTTCCTATGGAAACTAGGTTGTAACTATAACTATCTACTGGCGACCGCCAGTAGATAATATATATATATACTATATATACTAGGCCGGAGAAAGTGAGAAGGGACAATGTTTACTACCGTGATGTGGACCGTGACGGCAAATTCGTACGTCCCTCATTGGGCTGCTCTGTATGATATTTAAGCTTTTCAAACTTTACAGAAATGAAAAACTAGATAAAAAGGGAAAATATTAGGCAATAAGGGTAATACACACAAAGTAAGCATCACAACATAACATGACACCATTAGCATACAAATCGCCAGCCCTACAGGCATAGGTGTTCTCATCCCAAAGAGGCTAGGGTAGCACACACTTCCTTGTCATCATAAATGGTATAAACGTCCGCACCCTGAGCAGCAGTGCTGGGAGGAGTCAGGATAGTCTAGTGGTGCACCAGGGGTGCAGTCCCCTACCTGTGGTAGAGGCCAAACACTGACTGCTGTGGACTTGATCAAGGTTCCGCAGCAATGGCCCAGTGTCTACAATCCATTGTTAGCTTGGACTCTGTACGTAGTCAGAGCTGCAATGGTTGCCATCTGTTTTTGGGCAGAGTGCTCACGGGTAGAGTGAAATAGCATGTCTCCAGTTGTTCATTGCAAAGTGTCAAGTCAGCCAACCAAGCCTTAACTGTGTGCACTCTGACTCTTCTCCAAGCACATGGTACTCATATTTTTGCTAGCTATGATGTGATTGAGGAAAAGTGTGGCACAGGAGGAGGCAGCTGTTCAGTATACCCCAGTAGAGTCACTTTGGGAGACAGTGACACATCAGTGTCCAACATAGTAGAGAGAAGGTTGACCACATTACACCAGAAATCAGTCATTTTAGGACATTCTTATGCAAGGTGTATGAAGTTGGTTTGAAGGCACAAACCTCTGGCAGAGTTCTGATTACCTTCCAAGATAACAGTCTACTGTCAACCAGTGCTTAGTTTAAGCTGGTGGTTGCCAGTGGGGGCCACTGGCACTCGTTTTAGAGGACCAGCACTTATTTATTATCATCAGACGTTTTCAGGAGCAAGAGAGGGAAAAACACACGATCAGAAAAGAAGGAGAAAGAGAAAGACTGAAAAACTGTCAACAAGGAAGAAAGCAGGAAACTGCAGAAATGAGGTAAAGGAACAGTTAGTGTCTGGTAGTGAATTAAAGAGGCCTTAGGTGGATTCAGGACTACGCAGCCTTGGTATTGAGCGTGCTGACCTTTAATAGTGCCTGCCGGGCTTCTGAGCAGTGCTACCTACCCTCAATTTTACAAATTAAGCACTGATGGCAACTGAATTCATTTCTGATCTGACGCTGCTCCGAACCCGACCAATTAGTGCCTTAAGGGGGTCTTGTTCCACCAAGTACCAGGTGAGCCACATACCCAGAAATGAGCAAACTGTGCCTGTGAGCAAAGATAATATAGCTCGAAATCTGGGTCTGCCAATCCGCCCTGCTAATGGGCTAATGTGAGGTTTTTCCCGTTTAGTTGGGTCGGTACCCCCGCCCATGCCAATGTGACCACATGTGATCTCAGCGTTTTGAAGAAATTGTTTATTTAGAGTAATGAGAATTTTGTAGAATCAGTAGAGCAGTTTCGGCAAGATGACCATTTTGATTAGGCCAATTCTTTCCATCAGAGAAATGAGGTGGGAGATGTGTCTCTTTGTTTGATCTTCAATTTTTAGTATTGCTGTGCCATGGTTTTCGGCTGCTCTGTCACAGCTGATCCATATACCCAGGTATATGACAAGTGACTGGGTCCGAGGGTAATTTAAGCTCACACTTAAGTATGCAGGGATTAGGTAAAAGACAGTTGACTTGCTCCAGTTTATTGAGACTCCCACTGATTTTCTAAAATGCTAAGCTCCTAAATAACTGGGCTCAGGTTTTTGGCAGGGTTTTCCAGGTAGAGGGTCAAGTCGTCATCGTTTAAAAAAATTATTTAGGATCCAAAATGCAGGCCTCTATTTGCATAGTGCTGTCTAATGGCACACGCCAATGGTTCTGAGGCCAGGGCATACACGCATCCTTGCAGCGTTACCCATCACATAGCAAAGGAATCAGACAGGAGCCCATTCAATCGAATTCTAATGACAGGTTGTGTATACAACATGTGAAACAAGGCTGTAAAGCTGTATGGGACATCTGTCCTGTCCAAGACAGTGAGCAAAAACTCCCACTCCAGGGATTCGAAGGCTTTGGTGACATCTAAGAAGACCGCAACCACATTCATTTCTGGGTCTAGTTGATAGATCAGTGCAAAAAGAGATGGCAGGCTACAGTGGGAGTATGGGATGAGGCACAGGTTGCGTGTCACCTCTCTACCCCGATGTTACTATTGACTCCATTCATTGGTCATCCGGAATTCCCCCTGGCGTTGAAAGGAGAGGGATTCATTAAATGTCAAGAAGTCAACTGTAAGCGGGTGGGGGACCTCTTCAACGAGTCAGGGGTGATGGACTTCGCCCAACTCTGCACGGGATATGGCATACCTCAGGAAGCTTACTGGCAATACCTAGCTCTTAGACACTGGGTCACACAACCCCAGATATATCCACATTCTAGTAGACCCCTGACAGATTTTGAGAAATGGTATATCACTCGCTCGTCAGATAAACATCTACTATCAGATATATACACGCATTGGACTGCACCACTCCACCACACAAAAAAACCAGCGCAATGTAGGTGAGAATCCTAGTGTGAAAGTGAATTCTCCCCCAGGGAATAGCAAGACATTGTCCACAGAGCAAGGGCCTCCTCATGTAGCATGGCAGGAAAAGAGATGTTCCTAAAAATTGCTAATTATTGGTATTACACACCCGCAAGGGTGGCTCGCTGAAGGGTGGGCAGTGATCTGCGGTGCTGGTAAGGCTGCGGGCAGGACGGCACTCGGAACCACTTACTGTGGGACTGCCTGAAAATTCAGTCGTTCTGGACAGCGATCCTGGGTGAGATTAACACCATTTATGAGACAGACCTACCTAGACTCCCCAGCTACATACTATTGGCGCTGCCCAACACCCTGACTTACCCTCTTGGATCCTGTTGTGAAAAGGCTATCACATTGGCGCTGGGTGCAGCTAAACAGATTTTTCTCTGCCACTGGAGCACTGACATAATCCTGACCCGACTGGACTGGCTATATAAAATATGGGATCTTGTAGGTGTGGAGAAACTTACCGCCGGTGCTGCACACAACCTCCCACGATTTGATAAAAGCTGAGGTTTCACATTAAAATTTTTAGTGACCGAATTCATTGAACTAACATGTCTAATATATTAACGGGTACTTCACCTCACTAGGACATTACAAATGGCAGAATAACTTGTATGGGTAGGCTGCACGGTTGCGGGTCTTACAGACCCACTTTGAGACTCTCTCTCGGCTGTCGAAGGCTTCCTTCCCAACCTTTTCCTATACTTCCTTTCTTTGTTTAGGACTTCATTTTGATATGGTTGTTATTCCCACTGGCCTTTGAATGTAGGTGGCAGCTGTTGTTATTCATAAATATAAAAACCAATAAAAAGGATTTGAATCATAAAAAGAGATGGCAAACTGTGGGCCGCCAGTCTGCCTGGGATAAAACCAGCCTAGCCTAGTATTAGTTTTAGTTGTGCCAATAATATTGTTTCACTCAGAGAGGTTGGCAGGATCCTAGCATTCAACGCTTCATTACGGATGTATGATATTACAACGCGGGTTTTTACCACGCGTGCAGTTACATCGCATGCGTTACAACGCATGCGATGTTACAACGCTATGCCATTAGAAAGCAAGTCTTTACATCGACTTGCGCTAGATGGCGTGCTGACATTAAAAAAGTGTAATTTACTATTCCAACTCCAGTCCACTTAACAGTAGGGAAGGTGTTGGGATAGTAAACTACACTATTTGTAATGTTAGCACGCCATCTAGCGCAAGTCGATGTACAGACTTGCGTTCTAATGGCATAGCGTTGTAACATTGCATGCGTTGTAACGCATGTGATGTAACTGCACAGCGTGGTAATAACCGCGTTGTAATGGCTGTTCCCCCTTCATTACAGACCTGTAGTTACCTGGGGGCCAGTAGGGTGGAGAATGTTTTATAGAATTTGCTTAGGAGGCCATCATTTCTGGGTGTCTTGCAGGTTGGCATTCTGGAGATCCTGGCTGTCAATCTCTCAATCTGCAACTCCAACTTCTTGGAGCTGCTGAGCTGCTGATATGCCTGCTCCTCTTGCTGCTGCTTTTGTTCTTTTTGCTGACATCGGTGTCATTTAAATATGGCTATTTCAACCAAGCTCATACACACTGATTGCTGACCGCTGCAATTATATATTCCAAGGGGAAATTATCTCAAGATCAATAAGGGCAAAACAAAAATAATCATATGTGGATGGACAACACCAAAGCAGAAACAGTATCACTTGTACCTAAAAAGTAGACAACTTGAGAGTGTGGAGACATACAGCTACATAGGAGCTGTGCTCAACGGCAGTCATGGATACCCCAGATACATGAAAAGCACAAAAAAACTAAAGGTATGGCGTACAGCATAGGAAAGTTTGCTTGGGCCATGCAGTAAAACTGAGTGATTACCTAAACAATGCCTTTGAAGCCAAAGCTGGAGGGCTCTTGTTTAAAGTGAAGACTTTCAGTGTACCCACAATCAAGTAAGCCTATAGAGCCTGTAGAGAACAGGAGATGGACTACAACATTGAACCTACCCCCTGCCTTGAACAGTCATCACTGCCGACATTGGTGTCTCTTCAGTACAGACCCGCAATTAATACTCCATGCAATTAGGAGGCATACCTCGGCTACAAAAAATCTAGGTGGCCCCTGTTGGAAGAACTATCTAAGCGATTCCTTCTGGTTGAAACAGAAGCAGAAGTTTGAAAATGCCAAATTTCCTAGTTTTCCTGGAATCATTCTAGCCAGTGTTCATACATGTTGGTCATTCTCAACATCTTCACCACTCATTGATAGAAGAGTGAACACTTTACCCTTGCCAGAAGCAATGCCCTCACAATTGTTTCAATTAAATACAACAAGGGAAGTCAGTTAAAAAGATATCTGCCATTTCAAGATATTGTTGCCAAACATCTAGAAAACTGTTACTCCAGTATTGATTTTATGAAGAACAAAGAACCGGATACTTCTCCGGCAGAATAAGGACAACAGGGGCAGCATTATCAAAAGTGCCCCAGGGCCACATCAGGTGCCTGCCGCCACTTTTTGAGGGCACAAGTCACTTTGGTGTTACAGAAGAGGCTGCAGACAATTGTGCTGCCCCTTCTGTAATACAGTTCGCACTAGTGCACATGTAGTGATCTCAAGAGGGAGTACCTTCAATTGCATGGCAGTGTGGCCCCATGCAAAAAAGGAATCACTTTGCCTGTGAATTTATTTTGTATTGTAAATCACTGGTGCAGTTGTAAAGAGGCTGTCAGGAGGTACACTGACTATATGCCACATAGATGAGGCACACAGTCAGTACACCCCCCTTGGACAAGGGACAAGACCCAGCAGACATCCCCCTGCAGACAGGTGCAGACACTCACTTCACCCACCTACGTGGAGATCTCTACCCCCTTTCAGATCCAGACTGGCTTGCAGTCTGCACAGGTAAAGGCTTGGCGGGCAGACTAAAACACCTGGTCCTGTTTTCCATAATGTTCTGGCCCCCCAGACAAGCAGACGTTTAGGGCTGCACTGAGGGCTTCTTGACCAATCTGTGACCAGCAGATCCAGCTAAAGGTGCGCAGTGGCGCAGACCCGAGGAATGGGAACTGTCATATGGCCTAAGTTATCACTAGAGGGATGAAAGACGATGTTATTATAGGACATTTGCCTGGCGTTATTACAAATGTGAGTAGGTTCTGACAGGTTGCTTGGCTTCTAGGAGCTTCCATAGGCAGAGCAGGGAGGGAGGGCCATGACGTAAACCTTAGGCTGAGCCTGAGAAATGTCTTCATCCACTATTGCTAAGTGTGTGCGCGCACTCTCCTAACAGGAGAAACTGGACAAAGAATATTATAAATGAGTATCAATGGATTCTCATAGATCTCACTCCACTCATTTTGATACGGTCAACTCCGTTTTAATTTACTTTTATCCTTTTATACAAACTTGTCTTTTAAGCTTAATTTTGTAAATTGCAGCTTTTAATTTGTAATTGTGTGGGGCAATGGAATGAAAAGGAGACGTTCGGGGATTGTCAGAGAGAGTTACAACGCTAAATACTTGGATGCACAAATATTTCGAATGTCCGTCCCCATCCCAGAAACACAGTAAAGCCGCTTCTTCAATAGAAGGTGTAAACGTGTTCAATGAAAAGGTGTAGAAAACCAACATACATGAAGATTAAGGAAAGGAGTTTCTCCATCTGGAAACATCGTTTCGTGTTGGAAAAAACAGAACTGTAAAATGTTCTAATCCATGTTACTGCTACATGTACCCCTGAGGATTGCCTGCAGAGGGGAGTCTTCAGAGAGGCCCAGGATTTGGGCCTGACAGGGCTTGTTTTGTCATGGTCATCCTGCCTTTCTAAGCACAGGAGCTTTATACATGCAAATACATGCAGAAGGCGCACAACATACATGCAAATACATCCCGAAGTAGCTTATTACATGCAAAAAATATATGTGCAGGAACATCCTTAGCCATTCACCAATGCTCCTTACATTTTCGACATTCGACACCGAGACTATTGTTTTAGCAAGCAGCATTTCTGTGTGAGGACACAGAGTCCAACTTTATAATCAAATGGGAAACAAAAGCAATTTCCTCGTTGTGAACAAGTTCTCTCTAAATAAGCAACCCTGTCTGATGTGGAGTTAAAAATAGCCCTGAAGAATTTGGAGGGGCAGGCTTGAGCCTGTGGGACATCATTAGAAGGAAGCTGGCAAATAATAACTCTTGCGGATAATAACAGAGAGATGATCAGGATGCTCAGGAGAACACTGCGCGTCTCGCGAAAGAGGTGATGTGTAGCTCTACAGCAGCAAACATCAGCTACCTTAAATTAGTAGTACTCATCAACTGCACATATTGGTAATAATGTTGATTGCAAACATACTCTACAAAGCCCTTCACCTAACAATCCAGAGCATCCGGCCGAGTTCATGCAAGAGGATGGGTTTTAGGTGTGAGAGATCCCTATCACAGGGCCATTACTAGGATTTAAGGACCCCTGGTTAAAGGGAAGATGTGAGCTCCCTCTAATATGCATGCAATGTGGCATCACAGGAAGTGACATCATAGAACTAGTAATCTTCTTTGGCATGTCTGAAGTGACCTAGTGTTAACATCAGTAACATGACAAAAAGATTACTACCCAAATTAAATTATTTTAAAGCTGTGTTAAGTTGATTACATTAGTCACACAGGATGGAAAAGCTGGGCGCAGGCCTCACAAATATGAATTTCCATACTTCATGTCAACTAAGGTTAGTGCATGACCAAAATTCCAGAGCATTGCACTAAGCACATTGAATGGCGCCACTATGTTCACGGTAAAAATTCTGCAACTGAGTAAAGTGAGATCAAGTTGACTTCAGAAATATGTACCTTTTCAAATTTGTATAAATAAAAGACGTGGTGGCCTATGAACCATATCTCGACATGATTCGCATTCCCTTTGACCGGGCCTTGTACTTCAAGTTCAGAGTGGGGACTTTACCTGTAGGCGACCTAACAGCCCGGTGGAAATCATCCCTCCAGTCCTCCCCCTTCTGTGCCCTTTGTCCCACGCGGGTCGAGACTGCGGCACATATTCTTTTTGAATGCCCAGATTATTGTACACCTAGGAGGCGCTGGCTCAAACCACTGTGTAGACTTTTAGGTCCTCGCCAGCACATTGTGGCCCTACGCATCTTATTGTCCGACACATCCACCTTGGTGGTTTGTGGGGTGTCAAAATTTCGAAAGTGGTCTTGGTTGATTCGTGTAAAAAGGCTGTCAGTCTCAATTTAATTCTATTTTTAACTGTATTTTATTGGATCATGTCACTGTTTTTATTTCTCTTTTGTATATATTGTAATAACTGTGACTGTTTTTACTTGTTGTAAAGCTTTTATGATATTCATATATCGAAATAAAGCCTATCAATCAATCAATCAATCAATCAATTTGTATAAATTACTGGTCAGAAATAAAAAAGGGCAGTTGAGTTCTGTACAAACAAAGCATTAGGATTTAGGATACAGAATAAATACATTCGAGGAGATGAGGTGATGGAAACAGCTGAGCAAATGTAAGTTTTCTTTTTAAAAAGCACATGAAACAAAACATTGCAATCTGATAAGGAGGAGCTAAGTAAATGTATCTGTACATAAACATTCCAGCGAAAGATAAAGAGAGCAACTCCACAGTTCTATATTATTCCGGTTGAGTGGCTCTCTGGTATTAATTCATTATAGGAGGTTTAGTATGTGTTGTTTAAAGTGAAGGGATGCAGCAGATTTTAAGAGATTCTCAAATCACATCATTATTGATTTGGTGTCGGTATTATGGAAATTGGTAGTGGCAGAATGGCTGGATTCTGATGAGAATCTTTCAATTTTCCAGGGCAAGGATAAAAGATTCATGAAAAGGCAGCGCTTCACCCAAGCTAAGGAAGAAGCACGAACCCTGTGCCAGCGCTTGTATTGTGTTATTGTTAGGTCTCTCCGGATCTCAAACCCGGAGGTAGTTAAAATCTGACTTTGAAAGGGGCCCTATCCCTCCCTACCGATGTCCTTTACAGGGCAAAGCACGGATGCAAATGTGGAAGAATTATAAGCTCCCCTGCAGTGGAGCAGTCCTAGACCAACCAGGGGCCTTCCCCAAAACGTAGTGCAGCCAACCCACCCCGCATTTCCCAAGCAGAGATTGTGGTTAACATGTCTGTGACAGGAGGAGCCAAGATGGCGACCGGAGCAGACGCTTGAGCGCCCGGCTCCGCCGGCCCTTGGCCTCGGACTATCATCCTGATTCCTATCCTCGCCGATTTTCGAGGTGCAACGTGCGCGACGACGCGCTGACCGCGCCGCCGCTTTCCCGGAGTCTGAGCCCGCCCGGATGCCGGAGCTCTTGGTGCCTTTGTTCTCCGCGCTGGACCCCTGCTCCATTGTGGCCTTGGCCGGCCCCCTGGAAGCTCCGCAGTCACTGGACCCCCGGCGCAAATCTGAGCCCCGCGGCCCCGATCCGGCCTCACACCACGGACTGTCGCCAGACGAGCCGGGGGAGAGACGCCCGGACACCTCCTTCACCTTTCACCTGACGGGCTGGAGCTATAGGGTAAGCCCCGGTGTGGCGGGTCTCTTGCCCCGCTCTGTGGCCCGCGCTGTGGAAGGCTGCAGACCCCCTTCTTCTATTGCCTAGTCGGCTGCAAAGAGAGTCCGAGGGAGGGGAAGCGACTGTTGGCTTTCACCTGTTGCGGCGCAGACCTGCGGGGAATTGCCTCCTTGTTACGATCCCCCCCCTGGCCACTGTACCGTTCAGCGGTAAAACATGGCGTTGATTGCCTGCTCGCTGCTGGGGGGTGATGCTCCGGTCTCGCCCGCCGCCCGCTTCGCCCTCCCTCTACCAGACTCCAGCTCCACAGTGCCGTCCCGGATTGCTGCCGATGTGGGGGCGCAGCTTCCGCTGACATGCGGCTCCGTTCTGGCTGCCCTGCGGGACTTTCGTCTGCAATTGTGTGTTGGCTTGCAAACGCTGAGTGAGCGGTTCGACTCCATACTGTTGGCTGCGGGTCGTGAGCGCCCCGTTTGTTCTCAACAAGACGTGGGTCTGCCAGTGCTTCTGTCCTCTTGCGGGGACGCAACGACTGGGTATAACCGTGCTACACTGGTGTCTGCATCTGGCTTTCCCGGCACCCATGATCAATCGATCTCCTGCTCAATTGTGGACACTTTGTTTCCCCGTTCATTGCTGCCTGCTTTGTTGTTGCCTGCCTCACCGCGCCCGCAAGAGTATCCAGCTGAGCGACACCTGACGTCCTCGAGGAACCGTTCACGGTGGCCTACGGCTTCTTTTATGTGGAACTCCTGTACTTTACAGGCCAGGTCTGGATTTTATATGGTGCACAAGGGGACCTCAATAGATGATCGGCGGCCATTTTGTGACTCTACTTCTCCATCTTCTCCCCAGCGGCCATATTGTCTTTGTCTGCACGGGCTGCGGGGCCTTCATGTGGGGGCTAGTCTAATCTTACGCCCGCGATCGGGCCAGGGCTAGATTGATTTCTATCACCATGGTTTCACGGATGGGCTGGACTGGGACTGGAACTGTCTGCATATGTTGTGCGCACTCGTCGCGAATTGTCTGCCTTCATTATATTGTTGTGACACGTTATCTTCACACGACCGCCTTTGTGTGTAGTGGGTTCTCAGTGTGTGGAGACGTAGTTGGCCGGTGGTTTCGGGCGCTCCGAGGTTACGTGGGCTCCTCCCCGCTTTCTTCTTTGTTTTCTTATTTTCTTTCCTTTATTCCTACTTTCTCTCTTGTCTATATTTCGGGTTCATTGGGCGACAGGCACTATGCTGGGGGGGGGGCAGGCCGTAGCCTCCGCATTGGTGTAGGGTGGGGGGGTAATTTACTGTTTCTTTTTAGTTCTATGGGCCTTTTTCTTCTATGTCTCTGCGCTCTCCTTGTTTCCGATTCGGGGTCCGGGTGTGGGGTGGATTGAGTGGGGGCGGCTTTGGAGGGGTGCGTATTTACTCATGTGACTATCCTGTTATATAACTGCATCGCCTCACTGTCTGAGATTTTCTATGGCCGTTTTTAATGATGCTGCTGCTCTCCCGTGTGATGAAGCCATCTTGCGGACTCGAATCTCCTTGGTTCTATCCTCTACTGACTTTTTCCTCGATAAAATTATTTTGAAAACCTTAAAATTAACCTTCACTTCTCCTTCCCCTGGTGTCAAGGATCTCTCCAGTGTATAACTCCTGAATCGTTGCTAATCTTGACCATTGATGCACAGGGGATGTAATGTTTGTCTCAGTGCTTAACCGTTTTGTGGCCGGCCTGATGGTTGTAGGCCCGTATTTGTTCTTTTAATATGCACAAATGAAGGTTTTTAAAAAAAAAAAAAAAAAAAAAAAACATGTCTGTGACAATGGCCCAGTGAGCACCCTGGCAGCCGGGCCTCAGTTCCTTTGTACAGCTGTCAGAATGTTTAAGGTGCTTTTTGCTAACACCCAGAGACCTTGTCGAGGACCTCATAGTTGCCACGTTCCCAGGTTCATGCATGATGTGCTGCTCCAGTCCAGGTTTTTCCTGTTAATTCTAGGACTAGTAACTAGGACTACAAGTCCCAGTATTCAGAGAAAAACCTGGACTGCTGGAGCAGCACATCATGCCTGGACCTGATAAACTTGGGAGGGTTGACCCCTTAGTGACCATCAACCAACCTCCATGCCAGTCGGTTCTTGCCCCACCAATCCAGCTTTTAATTATGTATCTTTTGTTGTGGGTAGGAAAAATTTGACAGCCTATACCCTTTCCTTTCACGCCAGAAAGATTGCTGCATAATTCAATTTTCAAAATCCTCTCACTGTGCATTCCGAAACAAAAGTAAACAGCAACCCCCGTGTTGCATGAATAAGCAGCGATTTGTCAGGAGACATAGCTGACATTTCACCTCTGTCTCTGAACACATAGCTAATGTGCTAAAATAAAAACAAAATTTACAGGCATCTTTATTGCTCATTCACATTCAGCATTGCTACCCCACCCGTACCCCAACTTAAAGCACCCATGTCCTTCTTCCTCTCTTATACCTTCCTCTCTTATGCTCACACCTTGTCTTCCTTCCTTGTGTTTCTTCCACATACTCGGTCCTCCATTCAGCTGACTTCTTTACACCTTCTCCTCTCGTCCTTGCCTGCGCATCGTCTTTCCTCCCCTCTCTACTATTTCACCATATTCACTTCTTCCTGTGTTGCTGTTATCACCTTCTCTCTATTAAACCATTTGCTCTCTCGCTCTCTTCTATTTCAACCTCACTCCAACATCTTCTGGTAGGGGTTCTGGAAGCAGTAAGGAGGGGATTGGGGCTGGACAAACAAAAACGAAACACCCATCTAGACAAGAGTCTACCAACTGCTATTCACAAACTTAACTTCTAACATTACTGCAGCCAAAAAGGTCCAAAAACAGTTCTAAATGTACTCCAGCCCAGATCTAGAGTAAGTGGAAGAAAACAAATGGCCACTCACAGGTACTGCAACACACTCCCATAGTAAAGAATAAACAAAGGGACTTAAAATAATACCCTGTAGGAGATAATGTTTACAAAATATATTATGACTTTAAAAATGAGTATATACTTTTGGTTTAATTTGGAAATATGCAAATATATTATTCATAAATAAACATTTTATAATTACATTTGTAATAATAAAGTTCTTGTAATATTGATTTATTTATTCATTTATCAAGTTGTGTTTAGCGCAAACCTGACCCAAAGGTATCAAAGCACTTCACAGCATTTGCTCATCTCCAACTGCATGAGTTACATTTGTAAGTATGATAGATAGTGACAGTATGATAAATGAAATCTACAGTAGACATCAGGATATACAGGTGATACAGTTTTGAGAAAGACATGGTATAAGTGTATATGGCCCTTTACAGAATTGGCAAGTTATTGAGTGAAACATTACACGTGGTGTAAAAAAAAAAAAAAAAAACATAATAACAGTATGTACCATGATATTTGAACTAGCTACGGGATATAAATATATATAGAACACTTTTGAGGTAGATACAGTACCTATATAAATAGTGCAATACAGATTTAGCATAATATCAAGTGTATGGGTTACATGTTGAGTACATAACATACATAATAAGATTATATAAGGAAAGTTTAGACAGTCAGTAGTCTAGACAGGCGAAGTAAATATTGAGGTTGCTAAAGAAGGGTGTTGTGGTGGTGAGGGGGATAGAGACACAGTTTTCTCTGAGGCAGTGTTGCTCAGATAGTTTTGAGGTTGTGGGGAGTTAGCCAGTCCACCATTCTGAGGGTTTAAGGTGTGGGTTTAAGAATTTGTTGAAGACGAGAGTTTCAGCTTCTTCTTGAAGTGAGGAAATGATTGATTGTCACGTAAATCTTGAGGCAGCGATTTCCTATTCTAGGAGCGTTCCCAGAGAGGGAACCGATGTGAGATTTCTCCTTCCTAAATTTTGATGGAATCAAGAGAAGACTGTCAAAGCTTCGAAGAGATCTCCTTTGGCCGTCTTTTGTTAATTTATTTGTGAGGTAGGCTGGTGTTTCCGTGTAAAGAGGGTTGTGGGTTATGCACACAATTTTGAATGTAGCTCTTGCCTCAATTGGTAGCCAGTTGAGTTTCTTGAGGGTGGGGTAATGTGATTGGGACGTCTCTCCCCCAACAGTAGTCTAGTTGCTGCGTGGAGTGTGGCTTTCAAAGGGGCTAGGTTTGATGTTGGGGCACCCACGGTCGTTGCGTTGCAATAGTTAGCTTGTGGAAAACTAGTGATTGCACTACAGTCTTTAGGTCTACAATGGGGATGAAGGGTTTGACTTTGTTTTAGGTGTTTCAGCATGTAGAAGGAACTTTTAGCAGCAGAATTTATATGCTCTTTCAAGCTCAAGTGATTTTTTAGTGTGATTCCTAGTGATTTGACAGGTTTGGATATGGTTATATTGCAGTTTGGTGCAGTGAGGTTATCAAGCCAGGTATCTATGGGAAAGGATTTATCTTTGGGTTGGATGAGAAGGAGTTTATTTTTGTTGGGGTTAAACTTAAGATGGTTGTTGGTTAGCCAGGATTGAACAGTGGAGTGAGTGATATTCTAGTTTCTCTTTTCTTGACGAGATTTCCATATAGAGTTATTCTGCCTAGAGATGATAGGCAATTTTGGCTTACTTCAGGATCATTGCAAGGGTTTCTCTATACAGGTTGAATAGAGCAGGAGATCACTCTCCCTGTGATTTCCTTTCCTGCCATAAAGAGTGTGACTAGAGGGGGTCTCTCCTTGCCCACCGCCAGTCTTAGGCACAGCGACACTTCCGAGCTAGTTTTAACTCACACAACACTGCACTTTCACTACCGTCGTTCCCAGCCACAGTGACAGAAATTATCTCTCTCTGTGTTGTATTGTCTTTCCCCACCCTATTGCAACACCCCGTGCGTGGCTACTCCGGGGTGTATTGTAAGCAGCCCTATGATGAAGCATGTCACACATTTGTGTGAGTGAGGGCAATATTTGCACACACAGCACATGCCATCACGAGATACAAAACATTGTTATTACTCCCTATTCCTTCTGGTGGACTGAGTATTTACAGGGGGTTCGGGGTAGGTGAGTCCATACCCTCACTCCTTCTTTTGTGTGGACTTATGAATAGGGGAACACCATAGGTACCCCTGTGGCCCCCAACTGGAGGCTGCAAAGAGAAGGGGGCCCCAAACACACTTTCCGACAGGCTTTCCATGTCAGAAAGTCTGTCCATATGGATTACAGGCCGGCTTCCGACTGGCCAACAGGCTCCTTGAGCCCTTCGAAATCCAACCGGAATGACCTGCCGGTTTCAATTCTGACTGGCTGTATTGTAATCAGCCGGTCGGAATTGAAACCGACAATCTCGCTCGGAAAACCTCAGAATTAAGGTTTCCCGAACAAGATTGTAATAGGCTCCTAAGTGTTTAATAGTAATGTAATGTATTTTAACATTTTATTTGATTGAATACACATTTAATATAAAAATATTATATAATATTTTAATTATTTTTTAGTTTTATAAACTTTAATACATAGGATGAAGTCCACCCCGGTGACTGAGACCTTTACATATGTGTGAAAAGTAACCAGTTGTAACTTTACACTTATAAATCCTGCTCTAAGAGGCTCCACTGGGGGCTGGAGACATGGAAGTTTACACCTCGGAGGAACTAGGCACTCAGAAATGGTGAATAACAAAAAAGTGTACAGGTAATCTTAGATGCAGGAGTAGATTTACACATCAGTAAATCTACACATGTAAATGTAACTTTTTAAATAGCACCCCAAATCGTGATTCGCACTTTAACAGTAACTGCAAGGCACATGTTCTCTGCTAATTTCCTAACACACTTTTGTTTTTTGGCCCAATGAAAAAAAGCATTTGCACACCTAAATTTCACTTTTATGCACAAATACCTTCATCTACGAGTACAAATTCATGCAAGTGATGCACAAAATGTGAAAGTGCATTTGTAATTATGAATTTGCTCCAGTACCAGGTTCTCTTCAACTGAGAAAGTTTTTCTCCATGGAGTACCCGGAGGACCGCTGCACAACCAAGGGCTGGGGTCTACCAGACAGCCAGTTCCCTAGAGGTGAGGGCACTTCACCTGGAGTTCGATCTGGAGGATTTGCTGCCCTAGGTCCCACAAGGGGCCGAAAGGGCAGAAAAGCATCACATAGGACAGTTGGAAGGGGTTGCAGCAAATGACTCTGGTGAAGGAGTCTGTCTAACAGAGATTGGCAATATGAGTGATCTGTGCAACCGACTAACATGAGCAGCTTCTGCAGAGGAAGCACGGCAAGGGCCAAGTGTGCTGGACAGT
Source organism: Triturus cristatus (assembly GCF_964204655.1). NCBI lineage: Eukaryota > Metazoa > Chordata > Amphibia > Caudata > Salamandridae > Triturus > Triturus cristatus. The sequence continues at coordinate 272,848,382 of NC_140587.1, forward strand.
CTACTCCGTGTACTAGCTCCGTTGTCACCACCAAGGCATTGGATACAGGGTTAGGTGTGCCAGTGAACATGGATGGTGGGACGCACCTGTTACTGTTGCAGCCTCTCCAAGACTCGCCGTGCTGCCGGTACCTACTCTCTTCCAGCAGACCTGTTGAATACCATGAGGGAAGGCAATGCCCATGGTTGGTGAACCTGCTGCTGTGGGACGGTTTAAGGCTGCCCCAAAGCCACACCTTCAGGAATGCAGGAGTGAATGAAATGAGCGCACAGCTCTTGAAACTGTATGTTGAGAGAAATGGGGGCAAAACTGCACCCATTCTACAGACTACACTATATTAACCCTGAGAACCCTGAGACTAAGACAAAGGAAGGAAGAGCTGAGTAGAGTGCTTAGATGGGGGAAGTTCTATTTTGAGGCATAACAGACTCACACTGCAAGTTGGGTAGCCCAACCATACTGTCGTATGTAGTATTTTGCTTTCTGTGTAATGAAGAACTTGTTTTGGGACAATCATTTTATTGAGCTGCAGCTGGTGATGTTGAGTGATGTTGAGTTCTGAGTCTGGGTAACCCCACACAAACCTCCATGAGAAGCCTGTGACTGCCAATGCAAACACTGAGAGTCAGGTGTCCAAAGGTCCATTTTTCGGAGCCATAGTAGAACAGGTTCCGGGACAGCAGAAGAAAACTACCCCAGACCCCATGGCTGGGGTTCAGGAGACCCTGCTTGGACCATTGCCTCCTGAACAGTGTGTGAAAATTACATTAACAAATCTAATAAAGGAAAGCCTGTTTTTACATCAAAATTATTTCCCATACGATTTATACGTATTTTAGTAAATGTGATACAGAAATTGTTTCTGTTTGTATCGTTTTCTTGATTTTTCTCCTTGTCATTTTCTTCAAGGCGGGCAAATCCACAAATCATCAACACTTGTATTCTCTGTATCATTCCCTTTTTATTGTATTCCTGATTAGTACATAAGCCCTTCTGTGGCATTATCCCTTTTCCCTCCATGACGCTGCACCTGTTTTCAATACAGCCACAGAATCAATACAGCAGCATTTTGGTGCTCATTTGGGTGGTCAACAAGGCAAGAAATGGAGCAGAACAGAGAAAGGGAGAAAAAAAATTGATTTAGCAGAGGAAAGTGGGATTCAGCTTCATGGAAAAGGATTAGCTAGGATAAGGGCAAAGTTGTCTGAGCTGGGCTGGCAAAACGTATAATTAGAAATAAAAGTTAAAAGAGAAGAAAGGAGCGGTGCTGCATGGATCTAGGGGAAATAGGAGTTTGGATTTTTTTTTTTACATTGTATTTATACATTTCCTTTAAGCAGAATCAACCTGAGAGTGTCAACGTGCTGTGCATGAAACTTAATGAAGTAAGATTTCACAATACATAGAACACAATAGGTCATAAAATGGATAAATAATAAACAAGAAAGATGGTGCAATAGAGGTTGAAGAAGGAATGAGGAGAAGGCATAAAAGAGGATTAAAATTTGAGCATGCGAGATAAGAAGGGTAGCATTCGAGAGAAGGAGTAGAAACAAGGAAAGAGTGGGTGAGGAAAGTTTAGCTAACTAGACGAGAAGACAAAGGAGAAGAAATATACAAAAGAAGAGTTACGATAAGGTGAGAAAGAGGGCAAAGATAAATAAGAGTGGGGAAAGAGGGAGGGGAAAACAGGGAAGAGAAACTATACTTTGAGGAAAAGCTCACAAGTACTTAATCAAACAGAATTCGTTTGGATGTAATTTGTACAAGGGTTTTCAGATTTTTTCAGAAGAGTAGGAGGGATTGGGGGAGTTTTATGTTTTAAGACAAGGAGTTCCATATTGAGGCAGCTGCATCGGAGAGGATTGCGTTTCAGCTCTCCTTCTGTGTAAATGTTTGAATTCAACAGTGAGGTGCTGCAAGCGCCTTATGATTTTGTGGTTTCTTCGATAGATAAGAGTAAGTAATCAGGTTTTTTCTAGCTGAAAAGTTTTATATGTGATGCATGTCATCTTAAAACATGATTCTGGCTCCAGTGGCAAACCAATGAAGGTCTTTGAGCATAGGAGTGATTTAGTAAATTTTTTTGGGTGTCAGATATGTGTCTGGCAGCAGAGCAAATGGTTTGACGGTAGCCAGGATGGAGGATAGTAATGTTTTGATGAGAGCCAGGATGTAAGCATGTACCCTTGCTGGAAATGAATTTCATAGTCCAAATGGGAGAGGACATATGATTGAACAACTAGTCTGAAGTAGCTGGGGTGAAAAAAGGGTTTGAGTCTCTTGATAGCTAAGAGGCTCTAGCTTTGGAGACTAAGTAGGTAGCATGAAACAACATGGTGGGGTGAGGATCTATTTTCTTAGGAAAGACTCAGTGATACCCCTTTGATGCTGAGAGCATTCAGCCATTCATTTGTGATTTTCAGATCTCTAGGTTATTGGATGAGGATATAGTCAGTCTTAAAAAGGTTGTTTTTGAGGAAGGTGGCACATATCCAGTAATAAATCCTCTTACAACACAATTGTAGACTTTTTAGGTCTTGAGTAGAAGTGATGTACATTTAAATCTGGGTACCGTCAACATATCGAAGAATGAGTACACACGGATTCTCCAATAGGGTTTTCAATGGCTCCCTGCTGAGGGTGGATTCTATTGCACTCAGTTCTAAGACTAAATAGCAACTACTAAAATATTGTTCTATAAAAATATATTTATGACATTAATATCATGTTTCCATAGATGTAAAGTAAATTGCCAAAATATTAACTACAGAAATATCTACTACCAAAATAGAGACTACAAAATATGGTATGTTAAATCAAGTGATAGAATTTAAAAAATAGATACATAAGAATATGGTGTTCCAATATTACTGGAAAATAGTATATATATATATATATATTCACTGAAAAAACCATAGGTTTCAGGGGTGTTATAGTTAGCTGGACTTTTCACTTGTACAAAACCTTTGAAATTCTCCCGTTATAGTTAGTTCAGCTAACTATAACTCGCGTGCCCGCAATGCACTGCTGATGACGTCACATATTACATCACTCATGACATGGTCAGTGACATCACTCATGACATCACTGATGACATCTCAAATGACATCACTGATGACATCACTGATGACATCATCCTTGTGATAGAGTTGCAGACCTCCTCTCACCCTAATATAACCTTTGATACACACATTCAAAAATAGAGACTACAATTTTCAAAACAATGGACATACCAATACCAGTTACAACAACCTCTTCAGTAATTCTAAGATCCACATACACATCCACTCATTCACCAACAGTCCTATACAGTCACTCATACATGTACTCACTCATCATATGTACTCATACACCTATACATCCTGTTACACAATGCCACTCATCCATAGAGTTACTTACACACATAGTCACTCATGCTAATAAAGAATCAAACATACGTTTACTTGCATATACAGTTATACACACACCACCACACTTACTTCTACGTAAACTTACACATACTTAGTCTTTTAAACAATCACTTATAGAAACACATACTTATTCATACAGGAACTCTTTCAATCTCTCACTCTCACATATACTCACTTATATACCCCAATAGTCACATATACTAGTTTAAAACATATGTAGTTACTCATAAAGACACTATTGAGACAGTCATTCACTCACTAACACACCCATACACACACTCATCCACCCATACAGTCCTGCACACATGCTGTCTTCAACACATACAAACAGTGAGTCACTCATTCATGCAACTATGCACTACGTAATACGCCCCACCGAACCATGCAGACACTCAGACTGATACTCAAAAAACCAACTAATAACCTATATAGACACCCATGTAGCTACTCACCAACCCATGCAGCCACTTATACACAAAGTGAGAGACTGATACAGATATTTACATATTTAAACATTACTCACTAAGCCATGTATTCACTATGATACACTTAATCAATCAGTTACACAATAAATTTTTCAAAAACAAATCATCCATTTAGACACTTATATACCCATTTATTCTTCCATCGACCTTGAGATATACATATATAAAACATATTTAAATTTCAGAAAAACACACATTCACTGGATGATGTCATCAGTGATGTCATCAGTGATGTCATCAGTGATGTCATGAGTGATGTCACTGACCATGTCATGAGTGATGTAATATGTGACGTCATCAGCAGTGCATTGTGGCGCGCGAGTTATAGTTAGCTGAACTAACTATAACGGGGGAATTTCAATGGTTTTGTACAAGTGAAAAGTCCAGCTAACTATAACACCCCTGAAACCTATGGTTTTTTCAGTGAATATATATATATATATATATATATATATATATATATGTATATATATATATATATATATATATATATATATATATATATATATATATATATATATATATCCATTCAAAGAGGTGCCTGTGAAGGAAGGAGCCCACAGAACAGGTAGATATCAGCCAAATTCTTTATTCGAAGCAACAGCGGGGAAACATGCATGGCGGCAACAAGTTCATCTTGCCTGACGCGTTTCGTGCATGGCGCACTTCCTCAAAGGCAAACGGACTTGAGAGGCAGCAGCAGTGCTGTTTGTTCGAAGGTCATTGTCAACAATGAGTAAACTTAAAAAAAGCTAAACCAAAAACAACATGGTTAAATAAAAAGGAAGGGTTTGTGAAGTGCATTAAATGCAAAGCATGTAAACATGGCATAAACACTGACAAGTACAAACTAGGTCTATCTGACGGAATGCGAAGGATAAGAGGCAGATATACATGCAAGACCAGTTATGCTGTTTACGTGCTACAGTGCCCTTGTGGTCTGCGGTACGTGGGCAGCACAATTTTAGAGGCTCACAAAAGAATCCTGCAACATCTGAGGGCAATTAAAAACGGGGACAGAACATACCCAGTAGCGAGACATTTCGAGAAAGTGCATGGGAAAGAGACCAAAGGCCTGACTTTTTATGTGATAGATGCTGTTGAACATAATGTAAGGGGTGGAAACCGAGAAAGAAAGCTTAGACGACTGGAGTCTCGCTATATAATTGAGTTAGACTCCAAACAACCAGGAGGATTAAATATTGAGGAAGACTTACACACACATCTGTAGATAGATCTTGTAAGGGAAGAACCGCCAGAATTGTAAAGAGTGTAATAATGAATTTTAATCAGGAAGAGTATTGTATAGATTTTTTGTCACAGACTCGGAAAATTCTGCAAGATTGCCATGTATAGCATCTAGTAGTAATCAAAGAATGAAATCGTAACTGAATGTAAGCCCACTGGGGCATAATTGTTACAGCGGTTTGTCATAAGCTCACATGAGCTAAATAGACAAATATTGTTTATATGTCAAACATAATATTATGGCACCAAAGTAGAATGTGCAATTTTATTTTTGTTTAATTGTTGAACTATCCGACATGAATTTAATCATGAAAACCGTCGTATATGATGTGAAGGTTTCATTCTAAAACTTATTTGACTATTGATGTGCATTACTTGAAATAACTACGAGTCTGTTTTCACGTTTGTCACGATTGTAGTTTACCATGTGATTAGTTTTCTGGCACGTATGCACTTTAAAATGGCCGCGCGTTTTGAATTTCGCTATCAGTGAACAAGGCTGCTTGGCAGTTGAAACGCGTTTGATAACGGCAGTTTAAATAAAGCTTTGAACCGCACACGGCGTCGTCTTTTTTGGATGGATGTATCAGGACCTGCTCTCGAGAGGTCCTTCGTGGCGACGCAGCTCTCGCTAAGGAGTGGCAAAGAAATACTCGAGAGAAACGAGAAGATATATATATATGTATATATATATATTCACTGAAAAAACCATAGGTTTCACACATGTTATAGTTAGCTGGACATTTTACTGATAAAAAACCTATGAAATTCCCCCGTTATAGTTAGTGCAGGCAACTATAACTCACGCGACCGCAATCCTCTGCTGATGCTAATACTGTATTTAGACACTTATTTGCCCATGTCTTCTTCCATTAAATTTTAGCTATACATATATTACAAATATTTTTTTTTCATAAAGACACATATGTCATCAGCAGAGGATTGTGGTCGCGTGAGTTATAGTTGCCTGCACTAACTATAACGGGGGAATTTCATAGGTTTTTTATCAGTAAAATGTCCAGCTAACTATAACATGTGTGAAACCTATGGTTTTTTCAGTGAATTTGCAAGGTTTTTTAAATGCTAATTCCTAACTATAACGTGTGTGAAACCTATGGTTTTTTCAGTGAATTTGTACGGTTTTTTAAATGCTAAGTTACTTTACGCCATTCGTGGCGTGCGCGCCCATTTTATGCAGTTAGTGCCGTGCACACACGGTGGGCACGCGGTGCGTTACGCGCACCACGTGCCCACGTTACGCTGGATGGGCCATGTACGCACGATGCGCTTCGCGCACTGTGCGCACATGGAGGGCATATTACGCGCTTCGTTGTGCAAGGTAAACTTTTACATTTTCATTGCATACAGATGCCATGCATAAATGGTGCCCTTCGGCCACCATTTGCACACGGGGTGGGGAGAGTATGGTTAATTTTTTTTTTTTAAACATTTACATTTTTATTGGTATTAACATGCCATGCACAAATGGTGACCTTCGGGCACCGTTTAGACATGGGGTGGGGAGAGTATTCTTAATTTTTTTTTAAATATATTTTTTACCGTACGCGTACGGTAAGCGAAATCGCCGATTTTTCGAAAAAAATAAATATTAACTTTTTGGCCTTGGGGGTTCTTTGGTGACACCTTCATCGAGGCTAGGTGGTTAGGAGCAGTCTAAACAGCTCCTTTATATGTTTTTTCCCTTTGTTTTTCCTCCCCCCCTCAGAGTGCGAGAGAGAAAATGGCGGCCGGCGCTTCCTGGTTTCGACCGATTCGAATGTTTACTAAGATCTAACAGCCAATCAGAATCGCGCTGGCGCACGTCACCGTACGCGTACGGTAAGCTTACCGTAAGCGCACGGTAAGCGCACCGTAAGCTGCCACAGATATATATATTGATTTAAATGCTATTTTCTCAGGAACTACTGAACAGATTTACACCAGACCTACAAAAGGCACTTCCTTGACCTGAGGACTACCTCTCTGCCAAATTTCAAGTAACTCTGTTCAGCCGTTCGGGCTGTAGCTGTGTCTAAAGGTCCTATGGAAATATGCATGGGAAAAACGCGTTTTGGGACCCCCCTTTTTTCTCAGCCCCCGCTTGACGAATCCCCCCGAGACTTTCAGGGTAGGAGCGGAGCGTAGCGCCCCACCTATTTTGAAAATTTCGCGAGGATTCGTCGACCGGCGCCAAAGTTATTCCAAATAGAATGTTGCGGATTTCCTATGGAAACAGGGTCCTAACTATAACTACCTACTGGCGACCGCCAGTAGGTAATATGTAAATATTAATAATAAAATGTGTAATTATCACAAAATACAAATACTGTTTATAATTTCAAAACAAAAACCTAAAACTACTACATCTACCATATTTTCAATTTTTGTTGTAATAAAAATAATAATTGTATTTTTCATTAATTCTTAACAAGGTTACTTTTTAAAGAAAAGGTATAGACTATTACAATAAAAAATAACACAAATTAAAAGATATATAAAATTTTATTATTAACAAAACCCCATCAATATCGAAATATGTCATTGCTAAAAAGGTAACATTAAAACATGAAAGTATATTTCAGAAATAGACAATTTTTATGCAACCACTGAATATATACTTTAAATAATAATGTGTTACCTTTCCTGCACTCTTCTACATTTTTCAATAAAGAACTTAAAAAAAAAAAAGCACAACATACAGCTGTAAATACATCACAATAAACCAGAAAATATAGTACATCTCCATTTGCATTATTGTGCCCACTGGGCGGAAGAGCGAATCGTCGTGCTCAACATTACTACCAATCAGTAACAACATTAATTTGTTGCAAAAATTAACAACAGATGTTACTGTATGAAGCTGTTTCAAAACATAATGTAAAAGAGATAAACTATTCAACTTGATACCACCTGCTGTAATGGGTGCTACTATGAGAGCAACGTAGGGGAGGGATTATGCAGAGCAGATGTTCATTATGTGTGGGTGCGGCCAGGCCGGGCCAGAGGTGTGAGACAGTTATATCTGAGTACCGCACCCGCATGTGTATGACCCATCTCTCCGCCTATGTGCGTGCTTCAGTGTGAGTGCACAGAGCATCCCAGTTATGTTAGTCCTGCGCAGCATTAGAGCTGCCGTCTTGTTGCCCATGGTTCTGTGTGTCCCGAAGCCTGGCCTCTATGGTGGTTGCATAGTGCTGCCAGTCCACAGGCTGACCCGAGCCGTCAGTTGTAGGGGTTGAGCCGTCAATGAGTCTTGTTCGGCCATTAGGGCACGCCGAAGAGCGAGCAGCCAGTGTCTAGTGGATGGGCCCATCGGGGACTTTCAGGCCATGGCCAGAGGGCGTTTGGCCAGAACTAGAGCCAGGTCAATGAATTTGTTGAGGTTCTTACAGTGTGCGTTCCTTTTCGTAATGCCTAGACGGTAGTGCACACCCTGAGTTGGGATTGAGGTTCCCGTTGCCGCGGCTAGTACGTCAGAGACCTTCCCCCAGTATGTTTTGATGTGGGAGCACATCCAGATCATATGCAGAAATTCAGCGCCCGTGTCATGGCACCTCAGACAAATATCCATGGAGGTCGGGTACATTCGCGCCAGCCTGTATGGGGTTAAGTACGTGTGATGTAATAGTTGAATTGCATGAATTTCAGGCGGGCATTCCATTCATTGAGATGGTCTTGGGGTTTCCGACGCATTATTGCCATTGCTTTTGTGTGATTTTGATGGAGAGCGCCGCTGTCCTGTAGTCGTAATGAGGACAATGAGGGGGCCTTGTCCATTCTGAGAGAGTTATAGATGGCTGTGATGGCTTTCCTGCTTGACTCATGCGTCAATAGTGTCTGCAAAGCTTCAGAAGTTGGTGGTACCGTACTTATGTCCCCCCAGATACGTGCCGCCTGTTGTGTTAGTGTCACGTAGAGAAGGAAAGTTCCAGTTGCCACACCATAGTCGTCCCTCAAAGCGTCAAAATCACACAGAGCGGAGTTGACGTATAAATGTCCCCAAGTTGTCAGTCCAGCTGCCTGCCATTTGACCAATTCTGGGCGCTTTAGGCAGGCGAATGAACCTGGTGACATCTCACTGGGGAGGTCTGGGGCATATGGCAGAGGGCGGCGATTGGGTGTCACGTAACACGACCAGGCGCTAAGGGCTGCCCATAGCAAAGTGTAGCCCTCCGTCCTCTGAAGCTGCGTTCTAGTGCCTGATAGTCATTCTAGAAGGTCTGGTCGCGCCAACGTCATTGCCCAGGTGGCTAGTTCTGCTAGGTTCTTCTTTGCAAGTCAGCGCATAGGCCACTGGAGCTGGGCGGCTGCATAATATAGCTCGTAATTGGGCGTGCTCAATCCTCCCTCAGATATAGGTTAAGCTTTGAGAGTGCTACTCTCACCCTGGAGTTGCCCCATATCAGAGATTCTAACAGGGAACGTAGGTTGTGGAACAGTTTCTCAGGCGGTCTGTGGGGGAGAATGGTGAAACAGTATAGGAGCCTAGGGAGGAGGAGCATCTTGGATATGGCTATCCGAGAGAGACGCCCTGACACTGGTGATCGCCTTCCCCAGATTACCGTCTGTCAAATCAGATGGGGAGTGGTAGACCTGAACACCCAAGTATTTAAATGAATCATATGCTCTGGCAAGTGGGGCATGAGGCTGCCGCTGCCTTTGTTCGACTGGGATGGGTGATATCGGGAATAAGACAAATTTATCCCAATAGACTTTCAAGCCCGACAGCATGAGTGTCTAGAAGTTCAACTACAACTCGGAGCGCCTCGTCCTGATTGCATAAATAGATCAGTGCGTCGTCCACGTAGAGGGACACTATATGCCACTGCGTGTGCACTCAAATGCCCCAGTCTATAACATTACTGCGTAGCGCCCAGGCCAGTGGCTCCATGGCCAAGGCGAACAGAATGGGTGAGAGAGGGCAACCCTGCCTTGTGCTGTGCACAATATCAAAGGGTGGCGAGATGACTCGGCCCATTTTCACATGGGTGCGTGGACTGGTGTATAATATCTTCACCCAGCATAGAAACTTAGGGCCTATGCCAAATCAAGCCAGTACTGCCTGTAGGTAATCCCAGCCCAGGGTATCGAAGGCTTTTTCTATGTCTACGACTGCTATCCAGTGTTGCGCAGGAACCTTTTAGGCCCACTCTAGGAGTTTGAACAAGCGTCGAAGATTCAACCTCATGCTCCTACCTGGGACGAACCCGTTTTGGTCCGTATGGACCAATAGGGGAGCAGCCCCTAGTAGGCTGTTGGCCAACAAATTACCCAGGATGTTTTAGTCCAACGGAAGTAAGGACAACTGGCGATTCGAGCTCATGAGGAGGGGGTCCCAACAAGATTTTGGGAGGACTACTAGCACAGCCTCGTGGAGATAAGGAGGCAATGTGCCCCTATCGAAGGATTCCTGAAACACCGTGAGCAGCCGGGGAGCTAGCTGGGTTGAATAAGTTGCATAGAATTCCGTGGGCCAGCCATCCATTCTGGGAGTCTTGCCTCTAGCTACCTGCTTTATAGTGTCTGAGATTTCAGTTACCGTGAGTGGGGCCTCTAGTTCAGTGTATTGGTCCTGTGTTACTTGTGTGAGAGCCGCATGTTCTAAGAACAGATGCATTGCCTGAGGGTCCCCTGAGCCTGGGGCCTTGCATAGTGAACATAGTATTTATGGAAGGAATCATTGATCTGTTCTTATGTGTTAACTAGGGTACCATCCCGGGTGTATATTGCAGTAATAGTAGGTTGCGTAGGGTTACTTCCCAACAACCAAGCAAGCGTCTTGCCTGCTTTGACACCCTCAGCGTGGCGTCTGGCTGAGTACTGCTTATAATCTAGGGCACACAATTTATCCAGTGCTTCCTTATGTGCTAATCTGGCGTTGGAGAGTGCTGGTATTATGTGCGGATCCATGGGGGCTGTGCACTCCTGGTGTAACATGTCAGCCTCCAATCCTTGGATTTCACTAGATAGTGTCATGCGAGTACCATACACTGCCTGTATGACCTGCCCACGCAGAATGACTTTCAGGGCGTCCCATTCAATGTCGGATTGTGTGGCCATACCTTATTTGGTCTAGAAGCATCTGGTTATGCACTGCAAGATGGTAGCACTTAGAGCCGGGTCTCGAAGTGCTTCCAGAGGGAGTCGCCAAGTCGGTATGCTGTGTCTGGACGCACACCAAGTCCGCTGAATTTGCAGGGGGCTATGGTCCGAGGTTGTGCGAACTAAATACTCAGCGTGAGCTACATGTGTCAGTGCCGTTTCTGTGCAGTAGATGGCGTTGATTCGCGTGTACAGGTCGTGGAGAGTGGAGTAGTGTGAGTATACCCGGTCTGTAGGATGTTTTGCTTGCCAGTCATCAAACAATTGCATCTGCATGGCCCAAGTAGTTATAGTGTGTGCAAGCCCAAAAGCCTGTGCTCCAGGGAGGGGAGGGAGAGAACGGTCGAGTGTTAAGTCGGGAACGCCATTATAATCGCCCCCCCAATAAGTGGGTACCGATGAATCCCTAAGGAGAGCCGGGGTTAGTGTATGAAGGAATGTGGATTACCCTGAGTTAGGTGCGTAGAGTGAAACCACGGACAGTGGTCCACTGTCTAAAGTACCACGTAACGGCCCTGAGGGTCAATGCGCGTATGCATTATCTGCAATGGAATACCCGGTGCCACCCAGATCAGGGTCCCCCTGGCGTATCCTAAATAAGTTGTGCCTATTACCATGCCCCTCCATCTTTTGCTGAGCGACTGCAGTGTTTGTTGTGTTAAATGAGTCTCCTGAAGGAAAGCTATGGCAATCTTGTGTCTACGTAAGTACTGGTAAACTTTATGTCTCTTGACACAACCAGCCAAGTCGCGCACATTCCAGGTCAGCAATAAATAATTATTCCCATGTATTTACAATAGTAAGAGCGAAAAAACAGTGGGTGTGCATTCCCCACATGCAACAGACAGTTAAGTAGCACATAGATGACAATTCTATATTCTAGCGTAGCACCCAGGTCTATACTATGGACTGACGCTTTGTAGTATACTATAAATCGACCCCTCCACCCCAGGCCAAATTGCCAACATGCAAGAGACCATATGCACTTGTATGCAAACATATTGACTTCAGAAAATAAAGAAAACAGTAAATTACAAAACTCAAGATAGGTCCGTAACAGTCACTTATCGTGTGTGGGGTGTGTGGATATTAGCTCAGCCCCGCTGTCACCTGCTGACCACCGTAGTAGAGTGTTCATGAGTCAGCAGGTCAAGGGGTGACGAAAACTTGCCCACATCGGTCACCTCCTGCTTGGATATAATGTTCCATTAGCCTGTGTTACACAGTTCCAGTGAGTCACAGTGCCATAAGTAGCTAACCCAGTTCATCAGAGGTCTGCGGCATCACGTTGGGGCCGTCGCCCTGCATCAACTGTTGCTGTGAGTCCGATAAGGAGCATTCCATTTCCGGAGGGCCTCCTTCTCCGAGTCTGAGCGGAGAGTGGAAATGGCAGCTCTGTGCTTTTCGGCTTGTGTGAGAGCCTGCTCCCTTTCATGTGCTGCTTGGGCCTTAGTGGGGCGTAGCAGGCCGTGGCATCTGCTGTGTGCAACCTTTTTCCATTGTTGTTGGCGGGAGGCCCCCATGGATTTTGTCGCTTCCGTCACTCCATTCTGTTCCACCCAGTTCCATGCATCTTCAGGAGATTGACAGAAGACCGTAGTACCTTTGTATTGTATGCACAGCGTGGCCAGGTATTGTAGTGCGTACTTTATCTCATGCTCGTGGGTACAGCGTTTAACGTCCATAAAGGATGCCCTGCGGCGCTGCACTGCTAACATGTAGTCTGGGTATATGTGCACCTCCACGTTCTCAATTACCCAAGGGCCATGGGCCCTTGTGACCTGTAGGATGTGGTCCCTATTACGGTAGTTGAAAAGTCGTGCAGCCACTGGCCTAGGAGGAGCACCTAGTCGATGAGGGCCCCCGGGGACTCCATGTACTCACTTCACAGAGAAGAACTTGTAGTGCTTGCCTTGAAGTATGGTGTCCACGAACCAAGTTCCCAGGTATAGCTCAATGTTTTGTCCCTCGGCGCGTTCCAGCAGGCCCACCAGGCGTACGTTGTTCTGAGTCGATCTGCCTTCCTGGTCGTCAACACGATCTCTGGGGTAATTCACCTCCTCTTGCAGTGTCTTGATTTGGGCTACCGAGGAGGACACAGAGGGCTTTATAGTTGTGATTGTGTATTCCACATCCGACATTCTGTTTTCAACACAGGAAACTGAACTCTGTGCTTAGCGTGTCGATTCTAGGGGCCATGGTGGATTTGATGTCCATCACCACCGCCATGATGTTCATCGAGGCGGTGCGAGAGGTCAGCCTGTGGCATAGGTTTGCCCGCTAGTGACTGGTCGGCCCCCACGGCACCAGACAGAGGGTCCTGTGGGTCAGTGGCCAGTGACTGCTGCTTCTCCGGTTTTGTGTTGCCCATCCTGGTGGTGATGGTGCTCTGTGAGTGCCAGGGAGAAGGGAAACAAGGTCGTGCAGGATCCAATACTTGTGCCCCTCTGCTGGGTGGACCACCGGGCAAGGGGGGGTAGACATCAGTCCCTTCCCCCTCCGCAGGCGCAACGCCCGGACCAGGACGCCGAGTGATGATGCCAATTATGGTGCATGGCTGAGCAAGGGGGAGAAAGTGTCAGGCCCCGCGTTGCAATCGACCAGGGGGCGCCAGTACCAGAGCAGTGCACAAAAGCACAGCCCGTGCTGTGAATCGCGATGGGGCAGGATGGTGCAGGGGCCGCTGCCAGTCTGTAGCAGAACTGGGGAGGGGCGCCTCAGTATGGACGGGCCTCGTGGGCTGCTCTGCACCTGCAGAATGCCGATTCCAGTGAGTAAGTCCCGGGCCGCTATGGATCACTATGGTGGGTTTGTAAATATGGGAGGGGGGAGCCCACAGGTGGTATCAGGCCCCCAATCAATGTTACCAGTGTGCACCACGAGGGTCGAGGTATGCCCCAGGGGTGTAGAACGTAGGAGGCCTACTTGGGACCATGGGACTGTGGCCGGGCCTATCTACGGTGTGGGGCTGTGACGCTCCAACGACGTCGATGGATGTGCAGGGCACACAACTGAACAGCGCTCCGTCAGGGTGCGCAACACCAGTAAGGAATTCCCAGGCCTCTCCGGTGCAGGGTGGTGAGTCCATATCTATGACAGGGGAGCAGCCCACAGAGGAACACCGGGCCCCCGTCCGACGTTGCCAGCACAAGTTATGAGGTATAAAGCAGGCCCAGGGGAAACAGAGCGCGGGCAGCCCACCTACGTCTAACATGGGCAGCAGCGCTCTCTTGGTGTTGACTGGTGCGCAGGGGGCTCGATTGAGCTGCGTTCCACACTGTCGATCTCCCGCCTCAGCCATGAGGCCTGCGGTGCAGTACAAAGTCCAGAGGGGAGCCACCAGCGGTAGATCAGGTGGCAGTGGGCGGGCAGGTGCGCTCCCAACGGAGGTCTGGTTGGGGAAGGGCCGCACGCGTGGGCCAGAGTCTTCAACTGCAGTGCCTGGCTTCCCTGCGACCTCGGCTGCCGCATAAGGGTTTCAGTGGAGTCATGAGACGCCCATGGTGCGCCCCGCAGCAGATCCGAGGGACTTTGGCTGGTCAATGGCAGCATGATGCAGGGTAATTGGTGGTCACGACTGAGCATGCAGAAAACCTGTCCGCTCACGTCGCCATCTTAGACACGCCCCCTTTCGATAAATAACTTAACCATGGAAAATGTTAAATAACAACAATAAAATACAATATAAACATCATCCAAAGTAAAATGTATTCATTACAATTCCATAAATATTAAAAAATATAATTTGATGTGGAGATAAAATTTCCTAATATAATTCCAAGGCAACAAACAAAGGGGAACTGGCATATAATTGGGATGGTCAGATCTACTATTTTAACTCCAGATCAACAGAAATTGAAGAAAGTGCACAATACTTGTGCCCCTCTGCTGGGTGGACCCCCGGGCAAGGGGGGGTAGACATCAGTCCCTTCCCCCTCCGCAGGCGCAACGCCCGGACCAGGACGCCGAGTGATGATGCCAATTATGGTGCATGGCTGAGCAAGGGGGAGAAAGTGTCAGGCCCCGCGTTGCAATCGACCAGGGGGCGCCAGTACCAGAGCAGTGCACAAAAGCACAGCCCGTGCTGTGAATCGCGATGGGGCAGGATGGTGCAGGGGCCGCTGCCAGTCTGTAGCAGAACTGGGGAGGGGCGCCTCAGTATGGACGGGCCTCGTGGGCTGCTCTGCACCTGCAGAATGCCGATTCCAGTGAGTAAGTCCCGGGCCGCTATGGATCACTATGGTGGGTTTGTAAATATGGGAGGGGGGAGCCCACAGGTGGTATCAGGCCCCCAATCAATGTTACCAGTGTGCACCACGAGGGTCGAGGTATGCCCCAGGGGTGTAGAACGTAGGAGGCCTACTTGGGACCATGGGACTGTGGCCGGGCCTGTCTACGGTGTGGCGCTGTGACGCTCCAACGACGTCGATGGATGTGCAGGGCACACAACTGAACAGCGCTCCGTCAGGGTGCGCAACACCAGTAAGGAATTCCCAGGCCTCTCCGGTGCAGGGTGGTGAGTCCATATCTATGACAGGGGAGCAGCCCACAGAGGAACACCGGGCCCCCGTCCGACGTTGCCAGCACAAGTTATGAGGTATAAAGCAGGCCCAGGGGAAACAGAGCGCGGGCAGCCCACCTACGTCTAACATGGGCAGCAGCGCTCTCTTGGTGTTGACTGGTGCGCAGGGGGCTCGATTGAGCTGCGTTCCACACTGTCGATCTCCCGCCTCAGCCATGAGGCCCGCGGTGCAGTACAAAGTCCAGAGGGGAGCCACCAGCGGTAGATCAGGTGGCAGTGGGCGGGCAGGTGCGCTCCCAACGGAGGTCTGGTTGGGGAAGGGCCGCACGCGTGGGCCAGAGTCTTCAACTGCAGTGCCTGGCTTCCCTGCGACCTCGGCTGCCGCATAAGGGTTTCAGTGGAGTCATGAGACGCCCATGGTGCGCCCCGCAGCAGATCCGAGGGACTTTGGCTGGTCAATGGCAGCATGATGCAGGGTAATTGGTGGTCACGACTGAGCATGCAGAAAACCTGTCCGCTCACGTCGCCATCTTAGACACGCCCCCTTTTGATAAATAACTTAACCATGGAAAATGTTAAATAACAACAATAAAATACAATATAAACATCATCCAAAGTAAAATGTATTCATTACAATTCCATAAATATTAAAAAATATAATTTGATGTGGAGATAAAATTTCCTAATATAATTCCAAGGCAACAAACAAAGGGGAACTGGCATATAATTGGGATGGTCAGATCTACTATTTTAACTCCAGATCAACAGAAATTGAAGAAAGTGCACATATTTGGGAGAGACAGATTTTCTATTCTTACTCCAGTCCCTTTAACATTGGGGAATGTGCATAGGGGCCAGATTTACCATTTTACCTCCAAGCCCACCCATTTGGGGGTATTCGTATATATTTCAGTCAGGGAAGGATGTGGTAAATGTACTATTCTAACAGAAATCCCAAAACATTGGAAAAACCACATAATTGGTGAGGGGACAATATTTACTATTGCATCTCCAGTCCAACATACATTGAAGAAAATTAATATATTTGAGAGGGTAAGAATTACCATCCTTACATTAAAATCTTTATTTGATTATAAATAATGTAATCATAAAGTCACAGTTAAAATGCACAGATAACAAAGGCTGTCATACATATAAATAGTTTCAACATGTTACAAATCTCAAAATGAAGTTACACAAATTCCATATAAAAGTTTTAAAAAGTGTTAAAAAGGACCTTCTTTTAATGAACCCCTAAGTACAACAATAGCCTTTGAAATTCATAGATCCAGGCTGGATATTGGACATACATGGTTTTTGACATATCACATTAAATATGGCCTGAAATCACCAAATTAAGACACATGAAAACATGAAAAAAGTAAACTCTTGCAGAATTGAATTGTGGATTTAAAAAAGTGGCCCACACAGAGACATGGATCACTAATAGCAAACATTAATAGGAATATAAGTGCCGCTCTGCATCTCCTAAAACCTAATTTTCTTAGGATGGTAAAACAATTGTCATGTAAATGTCCTGTAAAACTTACATACAAATAAAAAATAAAACATGGTCTGGAGTGAGGATTCTTCACATGCTTACAGAGTCTCTAACATATTCACCAAGTGGTAAAACTGAATTGCCATCTGATAATCCCCAATCTGAACCTTGAGAGTAACATTTTCTCCTAAGGTTGGATTACTAAATCGAGATAGGGTTTTAAACTAGAAGTAGATTGGATTGTAACATAATCCTTTACGGATGGATTCAACAGTTCCCCCGCCAATCTCTCCTTTGCCTGGCCTCCATAAATGCTTGATTTATCCATGCCTTATTTATGGGAAGTGAGGGTAGGTCTGCCCAATTTTGAAGTCATTACTTTGGTACATTGAAGCAAGGGAATTTCTTCATCAAAATCATAATATAGAGAGACTTCAATAATATCATTGTATAAGGAGATGTTGATTGCCCTGACCAAGAACTACAGCAACATGGGTGATAATTTGATTTTATCTTCAACATACTGTAGACCTAACATGTAAGGCATAATATGGGCTACACATAGGAAGTTCCGAAAGGTGGCATGGATTTGCGTTTTTTCTCCACTTGTAGGCTTTTAACATTGAGATATCCCCAGATTCCAATCTGGAATGTTAAAACTGGGAGGAACTATAGTTTTTTTCCAATATTGGCACCTAGAATAAATAAAAATCCTACCGCTTGCACAAAGCATTATTTCTGCTGCTAAACATTAGACCCTTTCAACAGGGTTCGACAGATTACTTTCTAGGTCGAAATATCCTGTGAAAAGAACAAAAGCATCAATTATTTTTTTTAAGCCAATAGAGGTACGAAATAACAGACCCGCATCATCCGCGTATAAAAGCACAGAGCAGGACTTTTCTTAATGATGGGCATATGCTGCTCATCCGCTATCAGATAGGATTGTGGGTCTTTGATATATATTTAAAAGAAAATTGGAGCCCGACACATACCAGGTGCAGCCCCCCCACCCACTCCCTTGTTGCTCAAAGGACTTGTTGCAATCCCACTTTCACCAAATCTCACTGGAGCAGAAAGATTAGAATACAAGGCTCAAAGGAAGCTCACCAGCCGTGCCCTAGTTATATTCTGGTGCCCACAGCTTAGATCTGTATACGCTGCCAAACTCACATGGGAGATCCATGAATGCTAGATAGGGAGGAGTAGATCTGGCAAAAGTATATTTTGAAATCATCAAAAGTAAATTCAAACATTGCCCAGTTGTCCCGAGATCAGACCTGGACCCATACTTGGCCTATAAAAGAATGTTATGGTTCGACACCCTGGTCAGAAGAGTCTCCGAAACAACACAATTGTAACCACTGCTGTGTCCAGCAGCTAAATCAGCCAGTAGTATTGAGGGTCCCTATGGTTTCTCTTTTTGAAGATGGTTACGATGGTCGCAGGGAGTCAGATCTTAGAGAGTCCGGTTTGTCATGCAGAATTTACTGCATTAGTGCAATAAATCGAGAGGGGTCTACAGTACAATATTCGCATTATACAGGTTCATGGGGAACCCATCCAGGCCTGGGGCTTTATCAGAAGGACTTTTGTTTATCATGTACTCAGGTTTGTGGAGCTCAAAAGAACCAGCCACTGGAACAGTTACTAGGGTTATTATAGGTTAAACATTTCCATTCACTGGGATGATATCTATCATGTTAAACAGGTGCAACCCAACTTTCTGCTCTAATCTGTGTACCTTGGGTATGCTTAGTAACTTCAGTTAATGTTTTTATGTTCACGACCTTCCAGAATATACGAATATCATAGTTCCCACATTTTTGCATATCTTTCTCCACATTTCAAAATTATTTGTTTTCAATGCTACCTTATAATCAACTCTACATTTACATTATGTACCTATACTTGGGAAACTATAAACTTTTATCAGCAAATCTACAAGCCAAATCAAGCCACCCTCAATGGCTCTAACTCAAAACTCTTGGAGCTTTTAACAATAGGGCTATAGTATATCTACCCAACCTAACAAACGCCTCAGTATTCACTTGGGGCGAGCTACAGATGATAGGCACAGATACACTAACCCTCGAGTGTGCTCAGGCAGTCTATGCAAAAGAACTTCCGGGTCTACATATGTCCATGCTGATCCCCTTGTCTTTGGCTTTTGGTGAAGTGAGCCTAGATGCTTTACTAAAGATTTTGCCTTTGGGAACCACAAGAGTGATGACCAGAGGATAATGGTCACTGGAGATGCTTGATCGAATTTCGTCTTCCCAAATGTAGTTGTGAAGGTGCCTAGACACAATAGTGTCAATAACAGTGCTGCATCCCCTGCCTGTGAAGGTCGGTATTGGGGGTTTGAGAGGGTCGGTTGGGTCTAAGGCACTGCTTAAAACATAGCATAGCGCATAATTGAGCAGCTCATTTTCCTGTAAGTGTCTGGGATCAGCAAATACCAAAGAATTCTTTTGAAAAAAAGGATTAATAGTATTCATTAATCCCTGATCTCCCAACTTTGCACTGAGATCCCTCCCTAAAATTAAGTTGAGGCCCTTGTCAGAATAAATAGCATTGTTTCCCAATACTTCGATAAAATCAAATAAAAATCGAAATTCTCACTAGACGCTACTGAAAAAAATCATCATTATAAAAATTAATTCAAGGTAAAATTGCCTGACCAATTTAATAATATTGCTTGAATGAACCCATTATCAACCACTATCAGTGTTAAAACGAATTGGAAGTGTCAAAATCTATATCTTTTGTGTCCTATGTTTCCTGTAACATAAAAAAAGTTGAACTATCCAGTTCTGCAGGCTTGATTTAATTTTGATACCAGCAATATTCCAACTTATAATTGTAAATACAGAATATGTTAACAGAGGAGAATCGTGTGCTTTACGACAAATGTCTGACACCCCTCACTTGAAACCTTTTTATGTGAATCAAGGCTTAGAATCCATCTGTCAATCATCATTCTGAAATAGATCAGAGAAAGCAGAAAAGCAATTGTAGGTGGGTAGCTGTGCTTCGGAATTGGCAGAGCACGCAGTGACAGAGTCATTGCTTGGTTGCTGTATCTCGGGCTTCAAATGACTATAAAGAATTATCCAGGGGCTATGCCTGTATTGTTCTATGGCGTAACCCCCACTGGGACTACCAGCCAACTAAAGATGTCTAAAACTGACAATAATACAGTTTATCATTTACCCAGTGGTTCTATCCATGAGACTCTAATATCATTAGATTTCCAGTGGTTAAGCTTCATGATTTTTGCTAGCCGGTGGGTGACTTTGTTTTACAGCTGACCAAAGGACCAAGGTAAATCATGACATAAACATGGGGCATTTATCAAAAAAATAATATACAGGCATGAGGGCGGCAGTAAATTTATTACCATGGGACCCACTGTGACATGCCCCCTACAAGACTGTGCATTGTCTCCAAGTTGACAACTTACACCGCCCCCATGGATGGTGCCCGTACAATGCCCTGCTGGACACCCAGCCTGAATTTATCACATAATGCCTCTTTAAAAATGTTAAATGTATTCATTGAATGAGTTTAAAGCCCACTTGAACAGAGAGGCAGCACCCCCTCCTCCTCAGCAACACCATTTTTTGGTTGTCTAATTTTTGCTTACCCCCCATCCCCATATCAACTGACAAAGAGATGGTAGCCACTGAGCCCCCCCATGTGTTGTGGAGAAAGATTAAGCTCTTTGATGGCAATACCTTCATTACTAACCTTCTGGTGGGTCTCTACCTATGTTATAGTCACACGAGGTACGGGTGAGGCAACAGTATCGGAGGAAAGGGATAGGTGGTGTTCTGTTAACTCAATCTCTTTAGAGAAAACCCCCCACTGCGCGTTCGAGGAACCCATCAATAGTTGAGTTTTTAGGTCATTTTGAAGTTGTGGGTGAGTTGAAGACTGAAGGGACATGTCCTAGTCAAGCCCCTTCTGGTGATGGAGGCAGACGGGCACAGTCTTCAGCTACGGGCCAAGAAAGGTAAGAGCGGCGGGGCAGTGGGATCGGGTAGGAGTCGTTTCAACAGACGACAACGAGGGGAAATTAAATAAATCATCAATTTTCCCTCGTCATCGTCCGTCGAAATTTCCCCCACCGGCTCCACCGCCCCACTGATTTTACCTGCAAGGGATGCGGCTGGTGGTCTTGGCCCCGGCACGCCACAGGTGGGTCCCACGAGTGTCCCGCACTGCGGGACCCCACTGGAGCTTAAGAGCACAATGCTCCTCCTTCTGGGACCAAACTGAATTGTGGGCAATTTAGGAGCTCACTCCCCTGCAGACAGCCTCAGTCCTACTTAAATACTTCCCTTGCTGCGCAGCCCCGTTGGCGCTTAAGAGGGCGATCAATGCCCCTGCTCCTGGAGCCAAGCTGAATAGTGGAACACTCTCAGCCCTCTTTAGGGGCATACAAAAAACATTTTGAAAAGATGCATATATTTGTAGAGGAAGGATTCATATATGCTATTGTAACTCTCAGTCCCACCCACACTGGGGAAAGTACATGCTTTTGGAGTTGGGTCCAGATGAACATTTTTAGACCCTATCCACATACATTAAAGAGCATATATTTATGACGGGGATCATTTTACTATTCTAACACCGGCCCCATCTCTTTAGGGGAAAGAGCATAGCATATAACTGGGGTTTGGGGTTTACTAGTCTAACTCTACTTCGGCCAACAATGGGGAAAAAGACATTTACTCATGAGGATCAGATTCGCTATTCTAACTCCAGTCCCACAAACATTCTGGAAAATGTATATATTTAGGGTGAGAGTATACATTTACTGTTGTAACACCAATCCCACAAATACTGTGGAAGATGATTTGGGGGAGTCTTACAAATTAACAAATATAGATAATAATACTGAATCCCATTTAAAAATTTGTTAATGTTTTCCTTAACAGTATACATATATATTAACACATAATTTTAATTATAAAATATTAATGTACGTTAACTTATGCATAAATAATAATGCAACTACACAGTTCTCCCAAATTAAACAACACATTTTATATATTTCTTAAACATAAATAACAAATTACTGAACTCCAATATTATTTTTTCAATTCTATAAATTCTTAATCAGTTTATTAAAATTCCAACATATAGCTAGCCATGTAATATTAAGATATAATTTATATAAAATACTACTTACCCAAAGCCTCTCCAAAAAACCCACAAACTGCCTCCAAGAATCATACGGATCAAATCATTTAATGAATACAATTGGTAAACAATTTAAATATAAATATACATAATTTACTAACAATTGTTATCATTATTAATATTGCATTTATGCAAAAGAAAGACATACAGTAAGACCCAATAAACCTCAAAAGATTAAAAAAGAAAAATACATTTTAATTAAACAAGTATAAGTCATTTTGAACTACACAAATATAACTAATAATATCATCAAATAATGCTATTTAATGTAACTTTTCAAAAACTGTACCAACTAATTTCTCTAATAACCCCACGGCATGAGAAAAAAAGAAATTATAGGACAACTAAAAAATAAACATGTAATAGTCAATCAAAATAAACAAATGAACATTACAAAAATTATCAAAATTAAATAATATATTTAAAATAAAATGCTACCCACCCAAGCCTTCAATGAACCTCACAATCAGAAACAAAAAATATATAAAATTATAATATTAGAAAATATTAATCAAATGTATAATTCTAAATAAAATATTTACCAAATAACAAAACACAACACCTCAAATATTGATTATATTGAGTAATTAAAAAATTCAATTACCATCAAAGTGATCTTCCTCTATATTTTTGAACTCACAATATTGTGACCATGATATTATGGTCACAAGGTATTTTAAAGTCAATATTCAGGATCCATACAATTGTAATGTATTATATTGTATCATTATAAAATGCTTCAAACCTCAACACGCTGATTTGCATTGGGTTCCTGTACCCCATTTCGATTGCACTGGTGTGCAGGGTGTAGGTTACGGTTAGACCTACTTGTGATATGCTGGGTTAGATTTGTAATATTTAGAAAAAGTGTTCTAAACCTGGTGCAGTGGTGTTTCTGTGCATAAGTATGAAGTGTTGAAAATATGAGAGTAGATGCATGCAAAGGCATTTTGATAATTTGTGGGCAACAATAAGTGTGGAAAGAGGCAAGTGTTTATTGCTCTTTGTAATTTGAGATTTTTGTGAATTTTTCTTATTCAGCAGGGAGTGAAACAGAATAGGAGATTTCACCAGTGCAAGATATATTGAAGACAGTGGTGGTCGGGAAAGGAGGCATATTAGGCCAAAGAGCTCTAGTTCGGTGGAAGGTCTGAAGTTTGAGCTCAGCTAACAATGGTGCAATAAGCAATGTACATTGCTTTGAAAGTGATACAGCTAGCCACAGGGACCAGGTATAGAGATTGAAGGACTGAAGAAATACATGTCCAGATATTAAGATCTAGTAGATCTGCATTCTAAATTTATTTTCTTTGGTTTTCGAATCAGATGGAACCGATGCCCTGAGGTATACATGATTGGCTAGATTAGATGTAAGAGTACTAGTTTTATGCTACTTGTAACCCTAGATAGAAAGCTGCATAATGGAAAACTCAATGTATGCATCGCATCTTGTAAAATGAGCCCCTTCCAACTTTATTCTCATGAGGGATCAAGGTTAGGTTTGTATCCATAGTTACTCCTAGATTCCTTGCTTAGTTTGTTGTGTTAGGATAAGACCAAGCTATTTTGCTCAGTTTGTGAAGGAGTAGAACATGGTCCATTTATTACAAGTTACTATCTCTGTTTCTCATGTGTTAGCTTGAGGTGATTCATTATTATCCAATGTACTACATTAATTTCCAATGTTCACAGCTACTCGACATTGAATGATGGCACAGGTAAGCTCAGATGGATGTTAGAGTTAGTATAATTGCATATCATCATCCAGCAGCTGAGGTTAAAGGAGAATTTGAAGACTGGTAGTGGGCTGAGGTAGATAATGATGAGCAGAGGCGATGAAGGATCATTGAGAAACTCCAGCTGCTGACGAAAAAGGAGCTGAGCCAAAATGAGGCATTGAAAGAATAAGATCTTTTAGTGAGGAAGGATCCACTCTAGTTAAGGACAGAGGTTTGTATCTTTGTAGAGTCACGTCTAAAAGTGAAATAGTAGACTCTATCGCAGGCCACAAAAGTGCCTATTGATGAAATGCTGCTACTCCATTTCCAGTCCTGATGTTGTTCCATGCGACTATCAGTGCAGAGCCTGTGCTCCAACAAGGGTCTAATCCTGTTTGCATGCCAGTGAGAAGATTGTTTTCTTATATGATGACAGATAATTATACCTCGGCAGCTCTTTCTATCAGATTGCCATGGAGAGGACCATACAAAGTTAGGCATTGGGCTTTTGCACTTTTAACAATTAAAGGCGGGTCCACCATTTGTCACTGGGAGTTCTTCTCCTATATTGCACCCCTGCAGTGCAGGATTACTTTTAAAATAAAAATTCCTTTCTACCTCAAGACTGGTTCAGTTCATGATTTAAGAGTAAATTCAGGTTGATTTGCAGTCACATTCCTGCTTGATGAAGTGCAAGCTTGGATGAAGGAGGCTGATGCAGGAGAGAGATGTAGGTCCTGGCAGTTTTTGCCTTTCCTTTACATCAGATAACAATAATAAGTTCTTGGCTTATGAACATAGGTGCTGGGCTCTGCTGAGGGTATAGATATAGGAGATGGAAGAGTGCTTTGGGTTCTCATCAAGGGTTAAAGCAGTCGCAGCTCTATCCACTCAGCATGCTTCTTTGTTCATGGCCCAGTTGAAAGCTGCTGCTTGAACAGGCTTCTTAGCGCTTCCTTTATCTCTGCCTTCCTGCATCTTAGATTTCTTTTCTCCTGGGCCTGCAGGTGTCCTGCAAGTCTGTCTGATGACCCTCTCATTCAGATTCCTGGGTGCCTGCTATCCTCATGTGAATTACCATTCAGATGATAGTAGGATGGTGGGGAAAGATTTTAGGGCCTGCACGAATTGTTGATTGTGTGCAGCTGTGGGACCGACAGATAACGATACAAGGACAACCACTGGGTTGTCACTGGATGTAGAATGCAGCAACAGTAAGATTTTGTGGATCAAAGATACCGACCTTGGGCGAGGGACTGCATTGGGCAGTGATCTAATAGGAAACAGGAAAGACATGTTCCGTCAGAAGGGGGACAGCATGGGAAGAAGTAAGCCTATAAGGAAACTTGATGGAAACCCCATAGGGGAGCAGTAAGGGGCTGCCTTGAGCTACTCATGCAAGGATGCAGGGTGCTGGATGTTGTAGATTACTTGTTAGCTTTTCTCTACTGCACTGCTCTGTTGGAGTTGGAATGTTGCATGACATCATGGAATGCCTGGGTGTCTCTCTAGAGGAGTTTGGCAGTTGGTGTACTCAGGCTGAGCTGAATGGAGCTTGCTCCTGGTGGGGCTATCCTTGTACTTCCTAACTTCCTCCTGTTATCCTGACCACCTGTGATGGAACCAAGCTACCATTAAAGAAGTATCTTACATGAACTGATGGACTCTGTATCATTCCTTTACAACATTTTGGCGATGATCTTAAGGACAGACGCGTGCACTAAGGAGTAAGGACTTCTAGGAACTAAGGAACCAAAAGAAAAGGAACTAAGGACTTTAAGGACTTTCAAGACGTCAATTGAAACGCAAAAGTAACGCCCTGGTCAGCCCCACCAGTGTCCTGTACCATCTGGACAGCCTGCAGCCTGGGCGTTTGTATCCACATCACTGTGGAACCTGTTGTCACCTGTAGGAGTGGAGGAGTCCCTCTGGTAACAAGCCTACGGTGCCTCCTTGTTTATCACAGCCCCAGCCTGCCTGCAAGTGTCGTGTCTTGTCTGCACATTCAGGGAATTACCATCAAAGTCTCATGGTGAGCAGCGTCGTTTTAAAAAAAAAAGGGAGAGAGACTTCTGATGTCATTTTGGAACAAGCTTTATTTATCTGGTGAGGAAATCGGCTGTTATTCTGTTGGCTGGTGTGACGGAGAGCTACTTGCAGCTCAAGCCATTGGATCAGTTTCAAGACCTGCAGTGTCTGGGTGTCTCCGTGGAGAGATCGGCAAACTGGGATTGTTTGGAGCAGCGGAACTCAAAGCCATCTGATCGGCTTCTGGCTCCTGGTCTGCGTCTTGCTCGCTGTGGGTTCGTGTGGTGTAAAGCGGAGCGTTTTCGTTTGACTGATATTCGTGGGGCTGCGTGTGTTCTCTAATCGGCTTTGTGGTAGTGGTGCCATTTTTGGGGTAAGATCGTTTGCTTTGTAGCCGTTTGCCATGCTGTGCGCAATCTTTGAATGTGTGGATATTCGCCGCTAGCGCCAGCATGCGCACACTTACCTCCGTCACAGACCCCTGGAGTTCTTACGACATTCCCGCATCTCCTCAACTGCTCTTGGACGCTCTCCAGTGCATGCGTGCCGTGAGCCACCCGGCGCGGCGTCAAAATGCGT
Source organism: Triturus cristatus (assembly GCF_964204655.1). Taxonomy (NCBI): domain Eukaryota; kingdom Metazoa; phylum Chordata; class Amphibia; order Caudata; family Salamandridae; genus Triturus; species Triturus cristatus. The sequence goes on from NC_140587.1 coordinate 272,875,189, forward strand.
GCCGCCATTTTGGACTTGGGAACTCTTCCTCCATGCTAATCTTTACTGCGGTCTGCGTTGTCAATAAAGTTCTGCGGACAACAAGTCGTTGCGCAGTTCTTTCTGGTGTATTAAGCAGCGTGGCAGGAAAAGGATGGTGCGGCTTGGTAAGCAGAGGATGTGGCGGTTTTGCAACTTCTGTCGCACATTCAGGTACATTGGTGTGCAAGCGACGTTGTAATAACCTACAGTCAACTTGAGCAATGAGAGCGCTAAGTACTCTGGACATTCCCATTCAGTGAATACTCACTGAAGAAGCTGCGGGACTTCTTTGATGGGGAATCTCGGGTGATAGACCGATCACCGGTGCCTAGTGTTTCTTCTTGCCTTCTCTCATATAGCACTGTTTGTATTGGCTTGTGAGAGGCATAGTGTACTCAATGCTTCAATTCATGTCTTAACACTGTTGTGGGTGGAGGTTAAAGTTTTGGCTGATCGTTATCCTTTGCTCTACCCTGTCATGGGGAGGTCTTTGGTTGTTGCTTAACCTTATTCTATGTATCTTTTGCGGTACCCTACTAAGGGGAAGTTGTGTGTCTTTCTTGTTGTGTACACTTGTGGTGTACAGGGGTGTACCCTTGTTTGGGGAGGTTCTGTCATTTGTGGGTAGTCTTTGCCCTGTATCTGTTCACATGCAGTGTATCTGTCCCTTTGGGGTGGTTTTGGTGGTAGTTATTGTCAGTAATTTCTTGGTCTATATATATAGTGTACCCATTTATTTGGGGAGGTTGTGGGCGTAATTTTTTGCCTCTAATCTGGTTTTCGGTGTTTCAGGGTTAGTACCTTGTGTACCCTTCTAGGTGAAAATTAGTTAGGGGATGTGGTTCAGGTTGCGTTTGTAGGTAGTCAATGCCTCATGTCTGTTCCCAGGGTGACTGCCCTGTGGCGTACCCTACCTAGGGGATATCGGGTGTCCTGAAGTGTTTGTTTTTTAGTGTTTAACTCTAGTGTACCCATTCTTTGGGGAGGCTGTGGGGGTAGGCAATGCCTCTATTTTAGTTTGTAGTTTTCTTCGGTGCGTGTATCCTATGGTGTACTCTATCTAGGGGAGGTCGTTTTTTCATGGGTTAGTACCTTGTTATGTTCTTTGGTGAAGTTTTGGGGAGGGTCTTGTTATTTTGGGTCTTCCTTTCATGTGGACACCGTGCTCTGGTCGAAGTCTACCTGCGTGGAATTCGTGGCCAAGGGTTTCACGCTTGTACAACTTTGAGGGGGTAGTTTTTGGTTTAGTGTCAGCATGCCTTCTACCAAGGGACCTTGTGTTGTTTTCAGAGTGTCTTCTCTCTGGAGTCTATTTGTTGTAGTGGTGGCGCTCTTTTGTTATCTAGAGTGTTATCTAGATATTATTGTATTTCCTTGTTGGGGATGTTGTCTTCTCCCAAGGGATTGTGCTTACACCCACTGTTGTTTGACAGGGTGTCTACCCTGTGGTGTACCCGAGTATGGGGAGGTTGTGTGGGTGACCGCCCTTCTTTGTCGCAGCGTTTTTTTTCTAAGCTGCTGTGTCTTCCCTAAGGGAGGGGGATGGGGCGTGTAATATTGTGGTTTGCCATTCTAATGTTCACATCTTGTGGTTTGCCATTTTAATGTTTAACATCTTACATTTTTGTTCATGCTTTGATATTCATGATACCTCATGCAATACTACTGTAGATATGTGTATCTCATTGTTGCACTTTCCTGCTAAAATGTATTGGGGTATCTTGTGTGTCTTACTTTTACTTCTGTTGTTCCCTAAGGGAAGAGGATGTGTTGTAGATTACTTGTTAGCTTTTCTCTACTGCACTGCTCTGTTGGAGTTGGAATGTTGCATGACATCATGGAATGCCTGGGTGTCTCTCTAGAGGAGTTTGGCAGTTGGTGTACTCAGGCTGAGCTGAATGGAGCTTGCTCCTGGTGGGGCTATCCTTGTACTTCCTAACTTCCTCCTGTTATCCTGACCACCTGTGATGGAACCAAGCTACCATTAAAGAAGTATCTTACATGAACTGATGGACTCTGTATCATTCCTTTACAACACTGGACTCCCAGGAAATGCTATAGCCAATGCGTAGGGAGGAAGAAGGACTACAAGCATCCTTAAGATGGCTCTACAACATCTGGGTTTGTGCAATCCCACGGCATACCTGTATTTCAGACGAGACCCACCCACAGCTCTGCTAAAATACTTCAGTACTGTCCTGCAGCACACCCTCATAATCATGTACTGAGTGAACACTAGTACAAACCTAGAGCACCTCCTTGTGCTCTATCAGATCATTCAAGAGCCTGAATCAAAATCAGACAGATATGTCAGACATATCACTAATCTGGTGTTAACTGGTCTGGCAGGAACTATGCTAATCCTCATTCACCCTTCCAGATGTTCTTGTGCATGATCCTTTAGTACAATCCAGGTAAATCACATCCAAAGTGGTAAAGGAAATGGAATGAGAGACAATGTGCAGCAAAGTAGGCAGCAGACATTCACTGGCAATTCTCCTTGGATTTTGTTAAATTATTTTGTGGGAGAGAAAGAATATACAACATTTTTAATATGGAAGCACTTTGAGTCTAATGCATTTTCTGTTCACCATTAGGTTTTGTTATCAATTGCTATCTAGCCATACTATCAGTTTATTCCACTATTTTCTTCTTTTTACCTCAGAAGCAGTACCAGCTCCATCAACACAGAATAACTCAATATATTCTCTGTATTCTTTTATTAAACAAGTATACCTATGAGCAGTATTGAAGTAGTTTCACTGTACTACAGACCCAGGAATCACTATCTTAACAAACTAGATCTCTGCATCTGTACACTATTGTTTCTTCACAATGGTGTGCTGAATTCATTGAAATATCTTTGGTGAGCTTTATGACTCTTTTGAGTGTGACTTGTTGGGTCTTTATCAGAAGATTAGACCTCCCTTCTGACGACACATAATGCTCGGTATGCCTCACGCTTCTAAAACCTAACCTTGCTTCAATAAGACTGCCCAGATAGGCCAACATCTGTCTTCAGAGGACAGGCTGGAGAGAACAAACGAACATGATGTACCTGGTAAGTATTGCATTACCTAGCAGTGTGGGCTATCAGAAAGGGCTGTACGGTAGTCACGATTTCCAAATCTCATGTGATCTTCTTTTGAAAGGCTTGTTAATACTCCAAGATAGCAAAAGAAGCTTACAGCCAGGCAAAACTATCAAAGAGTAGGCTATGGATAATGCTGAAGAAGATCACTCCCTGAGAAGGCCAGTGGCACTGGAACAATCTGAGGTGTGGGGATACTGGTAAGTGAAATCAGCTCCCTACAACAGAAGTGAGAGAACAAGCTAGTATAGCAAATGAGGTGAAAAACCCGGATGAATGTAGCGGAGAGCAGAGAGCATGGCCGAAAACACAGGTACATGAGGTGCACACGAACACACGAGGAGATGTGGCTGAAGCCTTCGGCCTCATGCGTCTGCAGGACAGCTGACAGCCAGCAACCTCCAACCAGCAACGGCCTAGACTTCGCCTGTGAACCATGTCTTGCATCCCGCAACCTCCCTGGGTTCCCCCTAAGGAGGACACGGCTACTGGAACCACTGGAAATGGGGCAACGAGCAAGTAAGTGCATAAGCACTGTGGGGTCCACCTGAGGTGCCCAGAGGCAGCCAACCCTATGCTTGTTTTTGCTTGTTTGCTTGCTTGACGGTTCACTCCCTGCCAAGCCAGCTATTCGGAGACTTGGGCTATTGGAAGCCTTCAGCCAACAGATGACACCGGGTTTATGCCTCCTACTGCCAACCAGAAATAGCTCCGGTCTGCAGCCCTAAAACCTCAACTCAGCTAACTTCCATTCCTTGCTGTAGCTGCAAAGGCCTTGTTAGGCCCACCAGGCCCATTAGCAGCTACTCTTACACTAGGAGAAGTGTGCCCCTGTTTTCATATTCTGAATAAGCTGCCTGAGATTCTACACAGCCTAGCCTCAATCATAGAGGAGTGCAGGACTTAGCTCTCAAGGAAGGCGAGGGAGGTGCTCACAAGCGAACTAGTGGACCAGTCTCTCCCAAAGAACGGCGCCATTAATTACGGATGCAAACAGAACTATGAAACGACCAAGTTGAGACCGGTTAAAAGGACTAGCCCTAGGGCACACACATTCAAAGACAGGAAGACCAGGAGATTCCTGGTCCCAATAAAACTAAGCCAACAATTCAACAGACTAAACAAAACTGGGAAAAATGTATGAAACAAGGCATGTGGGGAGGCCACCAGGGCCCCTGGACCCCCCGAATCTCCCTTACCTGTACGTCATCCCCCGAACCCATGAACAATCTTCAAGTGCACAGAACTCCACATTGATCTCGTGTTCTGAGGCTATGGAATGGAAAGATGTAAACATACTCGAAACTCCATTAAACAGCTCTCAGATTCTGCAGCCTAATAATCCATTACTTTGGCACTTGCCCCCACCTAGGTGCAAGATACACACACACATCAATAGATTCTTCACGGGCCAGAGACCTAATCAAGCAACTAACCCGAAGTCCACAAGTTTTGACCTCACTAAAAGCAAGCCTGGATTCAATCCTCAGTTTTGTTGCTGCCAGCTGACCAAAGCAACCCCACCAGGGCTCCTGGCTGCAGCCCTAGGAGGAACACTGCCAGAACGCTCCGGGGGAAGAGCCATATCGGCTTCTAACAATGATGGCAACAGGAATTGCCAGAAGTGGGCCCCTGAATAGAGTTGCGGCAAAGGATGACGTGCAATCAACTAACCATCACTGAATGACTGACAGCGAGGGAGTCATTTTGGCGCAGGAAAATGATTCTCTGGCGTCTGTGGCCATACCAAATCTCAATTTCAGCTTAGCGCACCCCAAAGCAGTACATATACGATACCAAAATCTATCAAAGATACAAAAGGTGGCAGTGGAATAAAATCTAGACTGCCTCCTTCACACTGTCCCTACCAGCTTCATGAACTCAGATAACCACTTGAGACCACTGCTTGAAGCCCCCAACAATAACAACACCATTTCAAGTTGTGCATAAGGATTCTATGCCAGCAGATGCTGTGCCCCACGTTGCGAGTCTGAGTCTGGCCCGCCTACCATTTGGGCCCCAAATATATCAACATAGAGAATCCAGCCGCCCTACCCAGATGAATGAATGTCCTAGAGGCTGTGTGGCTTTAGGCGTCACCCCAGTGTACCACTTAAGGGGGAATCCTTTTCCGCTAAACAGGGGCAATATTCTAAAACTGGCCAGCGCTGGCCAGGTTCAGCTCAAATAGCTTCTAATGATCTGCTAAGCATAAGATTTATCCCATGAGGGGACTTTCTGGGGAGGGAGCTGACGCTAATGTTCTGGTAATAATGCCACGGCAGACCATATAATCAAGCACGAGAAAGATTTGGCAACCTTGGGTGTAATAGTTGAGGAGCCGCCTGTTAAAACATACCTTCCCATGTTTGAGGCGAGCCCTGAAAGGGATCCTATCCCCGATTTTAAAGAGAAAGTATATTACCATCCAAATCTCAACAGAGCCTGTGGCCCCTCCTATCCTCTCCCATCGAAAACAGATCTTAAGAAACTGCGGTTCCATGTAGGAACAAACCAAGCCATAACGTGGAATTCACAATTCGAACCAAGTGGACTTCCTGAAGCCACCCCGAATCCCACCTACTTGCAGCATTATCTTGGTTGGGATCCCACTGGCACTGTTGGGTGACCAAGCAGTTATTTATAGGGAAAACAGCGATTCTTCCAGCCAGCTGTCAATCAGATGCAGAAAACAAGCTGAAACATTGCAAGACTAAGCAAGAAGCAGGAAGATAATGATTGGGGAGCACACATGAAGCTGCGGCAAATCTGCTGCCTTCAAAAAACCTGACATTGGAGAATATAGACTGGGAGGAGTTACTTTCTTTCAACACACCTGTCTCAAGTCAGCCAAGAGGAAGAGCAAAGTGTGGCTTTCATATCTGGGTTAAAGCCTCCTGTACTCTTAACGCTAAAGTATCATTTGTCCTCATAAGCAATAACACCCAACACTTGAAGCTTGAAAAAGGCAATGGAGTGACGGATTGAATTAATATCTATTTAACACCTTGTGGGAAGGATGAAACCACAATGCTCCTAAAATCATTGGATACATTGCTTTCGACCATAAGGCTAGAAAGTGCCACTACCCACCCATTTCTTAATAATCAGGCGAGAATTATAATACTTGGTAGGGACTTGAACACAAGTCTTCACCCAGTCCTGATGGACTAAGAAGAAATGGAGGGGGATTATGCCTGGGGGCTACCACATCCCCCTGCCAAAGGTTATAGCATCTCAAAAAAAGGCGGGACAAATAAGTACGACCATCCTAAATATGGATTTGAGACCTCTGAATGGCGGGACCACTGCTGACAATCCACCAAGACCAACTTTTTGTGTGAGGAAACGTGCCAGCACTATTGATTACGTCATGATTCATCTGGAGGGAATAGAGCAGTGGTCGCTGGTCACATTTGAAAGTGGTGCTGCGTAAATGGTTGGTACGACGTTTATGTAGTGAGAGACGCGTGCAAGCTTAATGAACAAACGTGGGGTCCAGACTGGGGCCTCCTTTAGAAAAAAAAAATTAAAAAGTTTGGCAAATAATACATTTTAAAGCTAATTAATTTAGTGATAAAGCAAGGCTTATAAAGCAGTGAGAACGTATAGTCTTGAAATATTAAACACATTAAAAACTGCCATATATCTTCCTGCATTAGCATGTTCAACAGTTAATGTAATGAGCAAATTGCACAACACAACTTCAGCCTTTTAAAGTGTGGGCTTGCCCAGTGTCTTGCACTGTATGCATCATCAACTTTGGAAGAAAATGCTCTAACCAGGCTTTGGGAAGGACTCACAGCTGCTGACTGCAATCACTTATAGAGAAATATAATACAGGTCTTTAAGTGAGATGAGAAATGTGGGGGATTTCTAAAAGGGAACATGTCAAATACATTGCTGTGTTTCTCATGGTGAGCTACCCTAATGGTAATTTGGTTTCTCTCTAAGATATAATTGCATCCAGATGTATATAACACAACAACTGACCTACACCTAAAACCTGTCAGTAAAACTGGCTTTGCCAATGGTTGTTATCTGTGCAAGATAAATGAATAACAACAAGGATTTGTAATAAATATTTAACCTTGAAAATGTTTCAGTTCTGAAATTTCAATAGTATTGAGGCCTGTGGAAGGAGTTTTTGCCTTCAGGCATGTGCGCTTTATGTTAGACATGGATGCCCTTTTTCTCTGTACAGTTCGTCCATCTGCACATTTTCAACGACCTCTCTTCCCTCTTCATCACCCTCTTTTCAATCCTCCATGAATGCCCTTCCTCGCATATCCCTCATTTCACTACTTCTAAACATACACTGCACTCACCTACATTTAAGCAATTTACTTCCTTTTACTTTTGCCCTGTAAATATTTTGCCATCTGTGCACCCCCGTCACACACATTTCCACAGAATTGCAGTGGCAACTGGAACACATGAGCATTGTTCTGCGTGCTCGGCAGGGAGGCGGACCCACTGACAGGCACTTTGCTTTGGCTTCCGCATCAACATCAGAGCTCTCAAAGCCCCTCATAAACACCTGGCACAGCTCAAAGTATGCACAGAAAATAAATACAGACACACAACATGATTAAATAGCTAACTCTTGAGCAAGGAAGGAATAAGTAAAACGCGAAATAAGAGGAACAACGTTTTTAAAACTAATTGTTCGTAAATCAATCCATTTTTTTGGCATTAATGTTGTTAAGGGCATGAAGATATGTCCAGTTTTAATGGCATACAGCAGATAACTGTCTACTATAAGCACATATCTCTTGCTTTGCGTTTGACTTGGATATTTGTACCAACTTCACAAGGAAACAAGAACCCTGGCCTGCTTGTCTTGTGGATCAATTTTGCCAGGGAACAAATTCAGCAGCTTCACTTGTAATGGGGCCAGCGACATGCAGCCACAGCCTGGCGTCACAGTGTGGGAGGTTAGAGTGGGGAGGGGTCTCAGTAAAAATGCATAACAGATGACTAGCATTCTAACACTTACCATTACCGAGAACACGGCACCAAAGCACATGTCCTTGCATCCACTCCAACCTGTGACGAATAGGAAAGGGTGAGATCTATAGAACAGTAAGCCCTGCTTTGTGCGTCACAGTTCAGAAAGTTGATTTACTGCCTGGCTTCTGTCTCCTGCTTCAGAGCGAGGCGGGGCAAGCAGCCTGCGACAGACAGCCCAGACTTAAATACATCGATTTATTTATAGAGATACAATAAATAATAATTCAATCTATTTAATATTTGTACAGGAATGTGTAGGACTTTCGGGAGGTGCAGCATCACAGCCTTAATGGAGAAACCACCCGTGGAATAGAGAGTGATCATCCACTTCATCTTGTGCTCGATCTTGCAGAATCTCAGTTTAAGAATTGGCACCAGACAGAATGTGAATATGCCTGTAGACACACCCTGAATGGGACCAAGAAAAAAACTTCCCAGAGCCCCCATTAAATGGGAAACAGTAGACTTCTCAACAAACCTGCAGTGGAATGCAATGTATACTGTGCTGTGTGTGGAGGACAAGGACTCTGGCCTCATGATGATCGAATCATTCAAGTCACTGATTATAGTCACCACTCAAGTATTAGGAGATCACAAAGAAACAAGGTATATGACAGTGCAAGACTCCTTCCTTGATTGGTATGATAAGGAATGCACTGAAAAGAAGAAAAAGCTTAGTTAAGCTTTCAGAAAAAGAAGGACAGCCCCAGGGGGAGAGGCACAGCTTCTGGAAGACCGAAAGGGCTACAAACATCTTATATGATACAAAAGGAAAAACCAGAGTACCAAGGCATGGAAGATGCAATAGATCTAAAAGATACAAAAATGATGGGACAACACAGGCCCAGGCAAGAATTTGGAGGAAAACATAAGCCCTGTAAGATGGGTACAGCACTTTGCCTCACTATCTCAAGCAGCTAAGGAGGTTGATTTGTGAAGTACAAACATGTATCTGCATGGAACCCTAGAGAACCAAACCTACAACCATAGCTCCCTGTGCAGTCATCACCACGAAGAAGAGGCATTTGGCAAAGCGGAAGTTGCCCAGGCTATACAACATTAAAAAACTGGGAAAATCCCCAGGCGCAGACAAGTTGCCAATAGATGTGTTCATAAAGAATCTGGACTTGTGTCAGGGTCCCTTAACAGCAGCCTTTAATGCCAATTTAGCAGAAGGTGTAGTTCCAGAATTTATCTATCTTCCTGGTCTTTATAGAACTAAAGATAGCTTTTGATAGTATAGACTGGGAAATACTTTGGCACACCCTGGAGGAACAGGCTGTCCCCAAATATCTATTGAACTTGCTAATCAATGTCCATACCAGCAACACAGCAATTGTAAAATACGGTCCCTAAGGCGAATGCATGGCCCTGTTAGGTCTATCTACTGAGTTCAGGCAGGGATGCGTGCTAGCACCAGCTTTATAGTTTGCCCTGGATGCACCTAAACTGGGGAAGGACCAAATCTTAATCCTTATGTTCGCAGATGATGTGGTCATCCTAGCACTGATAGAACTGTCTATGCACCGGCTACAGGAAGGGTTCACACTCTTCTGTAAATTAAGGAAACTAACAATCAACACACAGAAAACAAAGTTCATGATAATGAAGTCAAAGTACAAGCTAAGATTGACGTTTAGGATCTATGGAAATCCAATAGAGCGTGTTAAAACCTTTGATTACTTGAGTATTCAGATTGCGGATAAGATAAGCTTCACTGGGGAGCTCAAGTAACCAAGTCAAGATTGGTTCTGTCCTAACAGGCCGGACCAGTCCGGAGAATTGCAAGCAATTGCAAAGATCGCCTAATAAAGCCTGCACTGACAGTGTACAAAATTAAATTGGAGCCAACAAATCCCTATGGCACCAAAATCTGGGGTCATGTGCATGTACAGGATTTACAAAAAGTGGAAAACTCTTTCCTGAGATGATTGTTGTATTTAGGCTAAGGGACTCCAATGGTAATCCTCAGAGCAGAACTGGGAATGACTTCTGCAGCCAAATTCATCGTGTTTCACTCAGTAAGCCACTGGATACGAGTTTGGACCACACCCGTACTTGCAGACTATTAGAGATGAGTGTGAGGGACATCTTGAAATGTTCAAACTGTAGAAGTCTGCATTTGTTTAGACGAATAGAGCATACACTAAAATCAGTAGATTGTCCAGATTTATGGCACCACCCAGAAAATATGACCAAAGCCACTTTACCAACCGTGAAAAGGAAATATTGGGTTTTTATGGGGCAAAAGCACAAGACCACAAAAAGTGCTCTATTATCCAAATATCTGGACATGAAAACTGACACTTGCTGGGAGACTTTCTTTGGCCTGATTTTGCCACCTGAGAAAAGGGCTTTATACCTCAGATTCAGGTTAGGAACACTATAGGTTCAGTTCTACCCCAAATTCTGGGGTACGGGTTATCGATAGAGCACTGGCTTGCGTGACTGTCCCCTTGGCGGCCAAGAAACTCTGAGGCATTTCATGCTACTCTGGGTGAAGACACTAGCCCTCCGAAGGTGTTACCTTCGACCTCTGTTTTTAAAATATTGCACAAGAAGCTGTTAGGATGCCCTCTCACTCTGTTCGTACCAACAGGAAGTAAATCATTCTGTAGCATCATAAATATTTGCTGCTTGGAAGGGAGGATGACCGGTTAGAACTTAGGGCTATAGAAGTAGCAACCCGAGCAAGAAAGGGAATCATGGGAGCTCATCCATACAATATTTAAGCTTGGGGTATCAGGCTGACAGTGGCCCAACGGTCTTTGTAATCTTCTTCAGATGGAGATCAAGAGTGATTATGCGGTTTTATATAACCCTCACCATTTATGTGAGGCGTCGTTAAGCTTCTACTGTGAACTTGCAAGGTTTTGTAAGGATGTTTAGGACCATGTTGGAGACTGTTTTATCATGTCCTAGGCTGCCTTATATAGGTATTTTATTTAGTTATTGCTGCACAGGTAAGGCAACTGGGACAAAGACATACCACTTGGCACTGCTACCATCACCTTTATCTTAGGTTCTGCCCCTTTATTGACCCTTTTAGCTGCTATTGTACAGGTAAAACCCTCTTTTATGTTGTCTGGAACAAATGGTTGTTATTGGATTCAAAATGCACTAGCACCTTCACCTGATTAGAGGAGTTGGATGATGAATTGAGTCTATGTAGTTGCTATTTCATATGTGAGCGGCAGTACAGCACTTAGAGCGGTTTCACAAGGCGGTTTAAGCCTGTTTAGGTCTACCTCTGGTATTGATACATTTTACTCAAAGGCTGTGCCCTGCATGAATGCACTTAATCTGATTTGCACAGACGAAGCCTTTGAGGTGGGCTAATATTTTTAAAGTAACTAGCCGCCCTAGATGACAACTACACATAGCACTCTTACCTTCTTGCTGCACAGATACATTTTCTTTCATATCTAAGTCTGCGCCACATATGGATGCGCTTTAGCTGTTTTTGCACAGATGAAGCTCTTGAGACAGCTTAATACTCTCAAGTCCTGAACCGATACCAATGGCCCAGAGTGAGAGAGAGACCAATTTATATGAAGATGGGAGTTTTCCACCATGGTTTGAGGAGGCTGCATGATTTAAAAAGATGTGGGGGCATATTAACAAGAGATCTATCGCCGCTTTTTCGGCACATAGCGCCAAAAAAGTGGCAATTTTATTATCGCTTTATTGACAAGGACTCGCTAACAAGCGTTAGCCCGAGTTTCCTTGTGATTACAGCCGGTTTGATTTCACTTTGCTTGTCAGCGAAATATATTGCTAATCACATGCAAAGTGGGCGTTCCTCACCAAACCTACATGCAAACATTCAGAAACCCAATTTCACACTATTTACAATGCGGCTACGGACCCGCGAAACGATAAGAAAAGCCGCGCTAACCGTGGTTATCGCAGGAATCTAACACCTGATTGAAACCTGACTTAGCTATCTACACAATAGGAGGTGGATTGTCAGGTTAAATCCACACTCCCCTATCAGCAAGCTTTTCTGTAGCTCAGGTACATTATCTTCGGATTTCCCTCACTAATGCAGATTATTTCCGTCTATCGCTGTATTTTACATCGCCTCAGTGCAAGGCCTTGATGATATGCTGCTAACACGGCGAACTAAACAGCGATAGACGGCGATAATGTAAAACGCGCTAAGCGCATTTAGCGAGAATTATCGCTTGTGCTTGTTAATATGCCCCAGATAGTGCAGAATGACAAGTTACACCAGAACCTGGTAGGGAGAGACCACTTGATGTTTCCAAACTAAAAGTGGAATTAGAGGACATTTTTAGGGGATCCTTCGAACTTGAACATTTAAGCCAGTATCAAGAAAAATAGTTAATTTACTTGAGTAAAGAAATGACAAGACATGCAGCAATGACACATACTAAAATAGCTGATTTGGCTCGAAAATATGTTTTTGATCTTTCAAAAGGTTTTCACTTACAGAGAAGTACAATGCGTTCTTCAGGAATGCGCTTACACATAACTGAATTAGTGAAATGCATCCGTAAATGGAGTGACTTTGAAAAATTGCTAAATAATTGGTCAAAGAAACATGAAAAGAAAAAGAAACAATTAGAGGTAGATTTAGAAACTTTAAAGCCATCAATAGGTTCTCAGGATGAGGTGGAATATTCATCATACCCATTGAGAGGAGTGCATGTTCATGTACCATGGAGCAGAGATCTTGCAGCATTTACAAGTAGTTTTCCAAAATTGAGAGACAAGCCCGTACAGTGGTACACACAGGTTGACCGATCTGTCCACATTTCAAAAGTGCTGTGGATTGATTTAAATATATTCCTTGACATTGTAGTGCCAAATGATTAGGGGTGGGCGGAATTTGCATAGTCACGCTGCGCAAAGCTCTGCGAAATGGTAAAAATTCTCCACGAGCGCGCAGAAATTCCGAGAACACGTGGATTTGCTGGACCGCCCTTTCGCGATGCTTTATTCTTGTTTGTGAACGCTGTTTGCGTGCTCGGGGAGAAATATCTTGCGAACACGCATTTTGAAAGAGCGAACAAGCAAAAAATTTCGCGAAGCCGTGGATCGCGGAATTTTGGGCAATTCCGCGTTCTCTGCAGAAGGCAAAATCACCCAAATTCCGCAAGCGGAACGGAATTTACCGCCCTGGCCTACAAATGATTTGTGGCCTGAATGCAAAGTTGTTGTACAATGGTCGCATGAAGAGTCAACGAGAGATGCCTGCACTAATGTCATGGACAAATATGAAGCCACGATTACTTTCCTAGGAGGCAAGGTGCCTCCAAAACACATTGATTGAATAAAGATTAAAAGAACTTCACAAAAGCCAAAAGAATCAGTGCATGATTGCTATGGGTAGTTGTTACAGGTGTTTTAACAGCAAAGTTTGATAGAGTATCCCCAACCTAGTGACATTGGTTTCTTCTTGTCCCAGTTTGTTATTGGGTTAAGACCATAAATCAGTACGCATATATAGCAGAGTGTTATTTGTTGGCAAACATAGTCATTGTTTGAAACCTTGACATGTGAAAAATACTGTAGTTAAGAAAAGAAATGAAGCAGAGAAAGCTTAAGGAAAAATTCTTGTTAGCCCAGACGAAGTTTGTTCAGAAAGGTTTTCAGAATCAGTAATTGGTAGGAAATTGAGGTGGTATGCAAGGCATTGGTTTACAAGCTGGAGAACAAGGTACTCAAGGGAAATTTGATAGAGGTACAGGTCTGAATACTGGTATGGATTTAGCGACGCTGAAGAAATTTGTTCCTTGTCATCTTTGTAACAAGGTCGGGCATTGGAAGAGGGAGTGTAGACTTAAATTCCAGAAAGAGTAAACGGAAATGCACAGATGAATCAAAGAGGACAAAGTGGAGACCAGAGTCTGTGACAACAGGACTTGCAAAAACCAAAATAGGGATACTCTTGCACCTGTGGCACAACGGAGACTCATCCTAGGCTAAAGTTTGGTTCCCACAGACAGAGGGACTGCTGTGAGAGCCAGAAGAAACTTCAGACTCCCCTGGACTAGCGGCACTGGTCCCCTGTAAACTGCAGGTAAACCAGTGCTCTGGATTCAAAGAATCGCTGGCCATCGAGCCCTCCGAGGGATCACCCAAATCCAGATGGTCTAGTGCATTGTGGGTACTGAAGTCCTGCCCTCCACAAAGTTTCAGGCAGCTACCATGTCCCCCAGGACCTCTGGATGTGGGCGTACCCATCGGCTGTACTCACCGCTGGTAAGGCTTGTAAGTCGCCAGACCCCGTCACTCGACGCTGCATTTAGAGGGAACTCCATACAAGTTTTGTCTGTTGTCAGCAGCGGCCCTGTTGTTGATATTTTGCACCTTGTTCACCCGCACCACAAGGTAAGTGGAAAAAGGAGTTTTCCCGTGGCTCCCGTTCGGCACCATAGACAGCCAAGACAACTCTGCACCCAGGGTCCACATGTCAGGTAAAACTGAACTGACTGTGTTGGCTTAGTCCAGGGACCCAAATCATCTTTACACTCCTTGGGTTCCATGCAACTCGATCTACAAGTTGCAGATTGTCACTACCACTTTTTCCCATTGACTGCAATGCAAACGTTCTGCAGTATTGATGTCCTGTGGGCTTGAAGCCCAAAGATAATGATGGCAGCAATTTTAATAGGGAAAAGTAAGAATCTATTGACAAGTGGTTTGCAGCCTTTGAGAGGGCCTGCAAACTGAGGATGATAGGTCACCGGTCACCAGCACTGCGCTCTCTACTGTGGGAGTTATTCTCAGTGAAGGGCAGAGATACTCCTGACTATTAATGAGGATGTGGCTGAGTCCTATCAGTATATGAAGGAGAACTTGATAGAAGGATTTGGACTCACCACATAGATGAAAGTTTAGGGACATCCATAAAGTTCAAAAACAGACATGGGTGGACTCTGTGGACCCTTCAGTGAAAGCACTAGAAGACTAGATAAAAGACAAAGAAGGGGAAACTTAGTATGGACTTTACAATTTAATTATGAAGGAGCACATTTGACTAAATGTACCACAGAGAAATGGTATCAGCATTTGGTGGATTCCAAGTTGTCTTCTCCCGGGGAGTTGGCGAGGATAGCCGACAAATGGGTCAGAACCAGGATGTCGAGAAAGACCTATGGTGGGAGTGACTACAAGAAGGGGGCTCAGACTTACCAGTAGGGGAAGGAGGTGAGCAACAACAAAGATAAAAGGAAGCTCTCAAAAGGCCCCCAAAATTCTTCTCAGGAGGGTGAACCCGAGACTTCTCCCAGACCAATGGCAATGGGTATCAGGGTAAGAAATGGGATCCAGCAAAGGTTTCTGGGCTGTGTCATGATACCATAAGGCATGAAACAAGAAAGGAGATGCAGCATGCTCTAGAAAAGTCCCCCAGTGGTGGAAAATCAAAAGGTTTGGCTAACATAGGAGCGGGGCGAGTGTAGTCTCGGAGAGGTCAGAGGGTACACTTTAGTTTCCCTATTAAAGTCCTGGCTGTCTTACCTCCAAGCCTGGAAAAGTATAAGCAAAGGCATAAAATCAATGATACTGAGATAGAGGCTCTGAAGAATGAAGAATGAAGGTGCCAGTGTCACTATGGTGACACTGGCACCCTCCTTTTCTGGGTTGTTTTGGTTCTCCTGACCCTCTTTCTGGCCCTGGTCTAACTAGTTCCGATCACACTGGTTTCCTTTATCTGGGGGTCTTGGTTGTAGTCCTTCTTGGCCCTGGTCTTCCTGGCCTTGCTCCAGTCTCATACTTGCATTAGCCCTTCCAGGTCCTCCTGATCTTGGTACTGATGATCCTCATCCTGATCTTGCCAGTCTGCTTGGTCCTTATCTACCAAGCCTTGCTGTCCTGATTCTCCTAGGGCTCGCACTCCCAGGCTTCCTGATTCTCCTTGCCCTGGTCTTTGCATTCCACCTGGGACTGCTTCAAGTGGTCCTGCTCCTCCTTATTAGGTCCTCTTGGGCTGGGCCTGCTCATTTTGGTCCTGGTCTGGTCTCATTGGTCCTTGTGGCTATGGTGGTCCTGGTTCCTCTGGTCCTCACCAGCCTAGTCCTAATACCTCAGTTCCTAGTTGTACTGCTCCACTTGGAACTTTAGATCCTGGTCCCTTGGTTCTGACCTACTCTATTCCTCCTATCCCTCTTTCTGCTTATTCTGATCTTTCTAGTCCACCTAATCCTCCCCATCTAGTCCCTGGTCTTGTCCTATTTTGCTTGTTATCATAAACTTTGCCTTTCGGCTATCATGGCCCTTCCTAGTTCCCATAGTCGTGGCCCATCTTGCCCTGTTCCTTTGTGGTTCTCTTGATCGTAGTCACCTGGTCCTGGTTCTCCTCATTGTCAACCTCCTAGCCCTGGTACCGCAGATCCTGGTCCATCTTGCTTCTTGTGTCTAGGCACTCTTAGTCTTTGTCCTCCTTGTTTGGGATGTCCTTGTTCTCCTGGATCTGTTCTTTGTCCATTTAGTCCTATTGGTACTGCAGCAATTGACTCAGGTCCTCTTGATCCAGGTTCTCCTTGTTTGGGTACTCCTGAGCCTGATAATTTTGGTCCTGGTCCTCCCGCCTACTACTGTTCACCCTGGTCCTTCTATTTGTAATGATTGCCCTGCACCATTTGGTTATCTGTGCCCTGATCCTCTAGGTCCTGATCTTCATGACACTTTTAGCCCTGTTTGCGGTCCTACTGGTCCTTTTAGTTTACCATGTCTTCTTGCTCTGGTCTTCCTGGTGCCCTTGGTACTGCCCCCATCGGCCTGCCTAGTCCCTGGCCTGCTTAGCCTTGTATCATGGAATATACTGCCCATTGCCCTTCCGGTCTTGATCTTCGTAGACCCCTTCAGTCTGGTGCTGATCATCTTGGCCCTTGTTTTCTGCTCCTTGTCCAAACAGCTCTGCAATAACTTGTCTTGTCTCAGATCATAATAATCTTCCCTAGATCTGATGTTCCTTGCTGGTCTAAGAACTTCCTGGATCTGCACCTCTGGTCTTCATTTCCCTGTACCCCTGCCCCCAGTCGTTTGGGTTGTGGGTCTCCTGTTTCACAGGCTCCTAGTCCTGAGCCTTTTTATCCTCCTTGCTGAAATTCTCATCCAGTCCATCTGGTCCTGCTCTTCTGGTTTATCTAGTCTTCTTTTTTGCGTGTACTTAATCCTTTTGATTCGGGTCACCTTGGTCTATGTAGTCCTGGTCTTAGTCCTGGTACTCCTTTGTCTGGCTCTCATGTATAAGGTCTTCTTGTGCTAGATCCACTGGCCTTGGTTTCCCTAGCCCTTCTAGTCCCCAGTTCTCCTACTCCATCTTATTCCCACCAGTCCCCCTGGTTTGCCTAATCTACCTTGTTCTTATCTAACTGACCATGGGCCCCTCAATCATGGGCCTCCTAGTAATAGTCCTATTGGGTCTGGTCTTCCTCATCCCTATGGCACTGGCCCTCCTGGTTCCTATGTTATGGGTCACCCTGGTTCGTGTAGTTCTTGTCAACCTGGTTTAGGATCTCCCTGAATCTGATACTCCTATACCTTCTGATCCTGGACCCCCTGGTCATTCTCATTTAGGGCCTTCAAGTCGTGTTGTGGTCTTCCTGGTCCTTTTGCTTCTGCCACCTTGGCCCTCCTTGATCTGATATCTATGGTCTTAGCCCTCCTGCCTCTGATCCTTCTCTCCACTGGTTTCCTGGTACTGGTCCTCTTTGGTCTGTCTACTTGGGTCTGCTACTCCTGGCCCTGGGTGTCCCCGTCCCTCTGGTCCTGTTTGGTGTGCAAAGACCCTCATAGCCGTCCTTGTCAATGCGGTCCAGGGTATTCTGTTCCTTCTACCTCTGGTCTTTCTGTTCCTTTGAGCCTTTGTCCCCTGGGTCCAGATCCCCCTGTTCTACATTCTGCTGGCCCTTGTGACCAACAACTGTCAGATTCAACTTCCACTGAGAAATGAAGGCTATTGCCACTTGGATGAAGAACAGCTGCCTCAAATTGAATTTGGACAAGACCGAAGTCCTCATTCCAGGACCCTCAGCCTCTCCATGGAATGACTACTGGTGGCCCTCCACTTTGGGAGTCCCACCTACCCCCACAGACCACGCACAACACCTCAGCATCATATTGCACTCCTCGCTCACATTGAACCATCGGATCAACAACGTCACCTCATCATGCTTCTACACACTCTGCCTGCTTCAAAGGACATTCAGATGGATCCACGCCAAATCCAGAAAAAGTTACCCACACACTCAGCAGCAGACTCGACTATGGCAAAGCACTCTATGCTGGAATTGCCCAGAAACTCCTCAGAAACCTTCAGAACGTTCAAAACTCCACAGCCAGACTAGCCCTCAACACCACAGCCACATCTCTGAACACCTCAGAGAACTCCACTGGATTCCAGTTGACAAAACGATAACCTTCAAGCTCCTCACGCACACTTACAAAGCCCTCCATGACGCAGGACCAGCATACCTGTACCACCGCCTCTCATTCCATGTCCCCACCAGACACCTCTGCTCTGCCCAGATGGCCCTGGCCACTGTCGCCCGGATCCACAAGACTAGAACCAGAGGAAGATCCTACTCCTACCTCGCCACCACAACCTCGAACATCCTGCCAACCCATCTCCGACAATCCCAGTCGCTGACCTAATACAGAAAGGACCTCAAGACCTGGCTCTTCGACTGAACACCTAAGTGCAGACGGGTCAGCAGACCCCACCCTTCAGCGCCTTGAGACACTCATGGGTGAGTAGTCACGCTTTACAAACCCTGATTGATTTATTGTAATCTTTTTAACCCTGGCCCTAGTACCCCAAGTGCTGTTATTCATTGTCCGGTTCCTCATCGTCTATTTGTTCCTGGCCCCCTCAGGTATTGGTGACCCTGGACCTCATAGATTAGGCCTTCCTGGGTCTGGTTCTACTTGCCCTGGTCACCGTGGCTTTTGTCATTCTAGCCCTCCTAGTGGTTCAGCTCTTGGTCCTTTTCATCCGCCTCCCTCTGCTGCTTCCTTCTCCATCCCTCCTCCACCATTACCTTAGTGACATACAGCCTTCAAGCCTGTCACACTGATTTTATTTTGGTTTCTAGCTTTCTTGTGCTGAGACAGCACTGTCAAGTACATAAATGAGGGCCTAGTAGAGACAGGACTGTACACTGCTTAACAAATGAAAAATCAAATCTACCATTCCCAAGATTCACTGTGCAGGTGGCTGAAATGTCAGTGTGGCTGAAGGGGCCACTCATGGCATGAGACTAATAAACATGAATGCTCTAAACCTACTCTGCTGGATGATTAGTATTAAAAAGTGTGTTTATTCACAGGCAGCAGAGTGAACTCCTCCTGTGAATTGCCCAAATGCATTTCTTACCTGTCTCCTGCTTTCACTTTCCCTTTTCAAAGAAGCCCCATTACACTGTCTCACTCAGTTTACCTCCTGCAAGTGCCTCAAAGCGCTGTGCCCATAAACACCAACTACCTGCTGTATATGTCCCTCCATCTGAGGTCCAGATACCACCTATCTGTCTTCATTCCCTGTTTGCTGCTGCTTCTCGATTGCTTTTGTGTTGCCAGATTTGAAATACTAAGCAAGCACAATCCCCCTTAAACAGAAACGCAAAGCTAGCACTGACCTTCCATAAGAGTCCAAACAGAGCCCAACCATAAAAAATCATCTAAATGTGCATCATGAACATTAAAAAAGCAATGGATTCTCATGAGTGAATATGGGTGAATAAAGCATTTATGTAACATGCTTTAAAAACCATACAGTGTATTCTTTGCTGACAGCCAAATTATCCCTAACAGAAGCTCAAAATATCCCTGTGCAGTATCCTGAAGCTTCTGTTTCATTTCTACGACTTATTTAGATATTAAAATAACATAAATGCTTTTATTCAAACGTAATCTAACTTTTTTCATCTGTAAACAGTTTAGCATAATTCATGCACTTATTTTTTACAAACTATTATACATGCGTATATGCACTTACTTTCAAATGCTTCACACCTGTTGATTTCCATTACAAGATGGCCCTGACACTACCATTGCACGGAGACCCTTTTTTCTTTATGGCTGGCTAAATAAAGACCTGCTGCACACTATTTATCCAACCGCAGACCAAACTGTACATCATCTCTACTGTTAAGTCTATGGGAAGCTACACATCCGAGATTGTGTACTATTTTGCCAGCCTCTGGGTAAACAGCAGAAATGTTGTACTATTTGGCAGGTGGCAGGGTAAATAGACACTTCCCAATTAATATGAATAAAAACAACATCTGGTGTAGCAGAAGAGTGGTTCGGAGCCACAGATGACATGATGCTACGAGCCACCCACCTACAGACAGCTCCAGAAGGGGAAGGTTGCAGGAAGTGATATGTGGACGGCAGCCACAGTACAGAGCACGCTGGTCAAGCTGGGGACAAACAGGTACCTGGAAATGGAAACTGTGGAGCTCAGGGGTAAAGCTGAGATTAGGGTTAGAACATGTGAGTGTCGTTCAAATCCATCTGCACAAACATACAGCAATTTGTTATAGAAGTGCTGCTATTGTAGTTCATGTAATGTTGACTGATATTTTTGTTCTTCGTGATTCTTCATAGTGGTTCATGCAATGGTATTTCCTCATAAAAATATTCCTCATTCCAACAAAGGCTAGTTTTTCAACAAAGCTGCACGTTTTGATGACAGGGAGAAATTGCTTCAAAACACATTCCAAGCCAGTCACCTATGGGCACACACTCCCCTGCTTCTAAAAATAAATATATCTTAGCAACAAAATAAGCCACTGAGAAATAATGAGCTGGATATTTAAACTTTGCTATCAAGCAATATGACAAGCTGAGGTGGTCTTGAAAATCTAAGGGATGACTAGTATAAGAAGAAACATAAACCTAGATGAAAAAACTTACAAGGGATATATATAGGAAGGAGAGATAAGCTCTGTAAGTCCCTGTCATAGTTCACGATAAAGGGAACATGAAAAACAGTATAGTTTGCGTATTGCTATGAATTAACATTACATTAATTTCCTGGAGGAGAGGGATAGCAAGGCGGCCATATCAAGAAAGTGTATTATGTTAACCACCAATATAGAGAAACATTTCAGACTCAAATAATAGGTTTGGGTTTAACGTGTTAATGCATGCAGTACAAGCACATTAGAGCAAGAGGGGAAACAACCTTTACAACGCAGTCATTACATCGCAACATCCTTTACATCGCATGTCATTACAATGCAGCCATTACATCGCATGTCCCTACAAGGCATGTCATTACAATGCATGCCACTACAACACAGGCATTACATCGCAAGTCATTACAACGCATACCATTACAACGCATAGTACCCTTACACTATCCAACACTTACCCTACTGTTGCACTCACTGGAGCTAGAATAGTAATTTTGACCTCTACACTATCCAACACTTACCCTAATATTGCACTCACTGGAGTTAGAATAGTAATTATTACCCCTATACTATCCAACACTTACATCAAATGCAATGGTATGCATTGTAATGGTATGCGTTGTAAAGGTATAATGCGATGTAATGGAATGCGTTGTAAGGGTAGTTTCTGAAAATGCGATGTAATGGCATGCGATGTAAAAGAATGCGTTGTAAAGGATGTTGCGATGTAAAAACTGCGTTGTAAAGGGATGCGTTGTAAATGTATGCGTTGTAATGTCATACATTCAAGCAAGAGGCATGGGAGGAAGCCAGAAATAATGGTAGCAAGGGCTATAGATGTAAAGTGGTTCCTCATGTAAATATGTATGTATATGGTATTTCTATAGTAAAATCCTAGCCTAAAGGCAGTGGAGCTCTTTACTTGGTCAAACACATGTATAAAGTCAACAAGTCATAGGAGGGCAAGTTGGGTTGTGGATTGTTAATGCAATGTAGTGTTCCTTAAATAGGTGATTTTTCAATTATTTCCCAAACTGGAGTAGTGTTAGGGTGGTCATGATGAAAACAGGGATGTATTTCAAGATTCTGGGTGTATATGTATATGTATCTTGTTTTCTCTTTTTCCACTTTTTAGTTTCCAGTCTGATGGTGTCCTGGCTGTGGTTGTACCAAGAACTACTGGAGATGGTGAGCTTTGCTGCAAGATAAGGAAGGGGAGTCATGTGTTTCTTGCATAGCCCATTGTAGTTTCCCCTACGTTAGCCTAACTGTACATATGGTAGACCTAACTTTCCTTTGCACACGTTACTATATAAACAAACTTGCTTTTTTGCCACATTGCACTTTCACACAGAACCTGCATATGTTTTCACGTTCTGCCCTTTTCCTAGGTTGTAGCCTGAACACCGCCAATAAGGTCAAACAACAATGTCCCTTGTTATTCTTTCTGACCAGGCACTAGCACCTAGACATAACACAAGAATGCATCTGTTGTTTGTGTACAAAGACAAAACACAAGAATGCATCTGTTGTTTGTGTACAAAGAAAAAACACAAGAATGCATCTGTTGTTTGTTCACAGTGTCCTTTTCTAATGATGAGTGCATGGGCCACGGACACAGATGGAAGGAGAGTTCTGATACAAGAGCACTGCATCCACTGAGATGTAGAGCATCCTTCTGTGCATGCTGAGGTGTGGAGTCTGACATTAATCCCAGAGATCTTTCATATAATCATTTAGCTTTAGTAGCAAAGGAGGGGGTTAGGTCACTCTGTCTTATACAATTACAGTACGTTTCATGGTGTATAGATTATTAACCATGCTAACAGCATTTTTATTTTGCATTTGGTTTCTAATTGTGGGACATATACTGCATTTAAGAGCACAATAGTTTGAATAAATATTCTAAACGTTCGTCGTGCCTCTTGGTCATCCCTTTGTGGAAAAGAATGAGCGAGAGAGCGAAAGGGTGTGTTTTGTTACCGTGATCCCTGAGAGGGTCGAGAGAGTTGTGTTCTGGGGGTACCAATTCACTTGTTTCTGTGGTAAGGTTAGGAGGGCAAGTGAGGCACTATAGCCAGTCAGACACAGACTCATGGACACTGAGGTGGTAAGGAGGCTCAGTCCCTACGTACTGATGTTCTATGGTTCCAAGCATAGTTCTGTTCCAGAGCAGAATCCCTGCAACAGGGGGAGCGGTGCAGGTCGTGACAGCTTTGTAAATGATGCAGCTGATTTTTAAGTTAGTGTGGACCGGCAAGGGTATCGAATGGAGTTCCATCAAGATGAGGAAGATGTTATCATATTTCCTCAGGCCCAATGTAGCATGCCCCTAAGAGGAATGAGGCCTAGGAGGCGATGAAGTAGGGCATTGATGTCATGTTGATTCAAGAGTACAAGTGCTTGAACAGCTGTTCTGAAGTCACTTTCTGGAAGAAAATGTTTGACTTTATTTAGAAGAGTGAGCTAGTATCAGGCCGTCTTTGTGGTTTTTGGCAATTTGTTCCTTGAGGGTGGGGTTGGTGTCCGAGGTAAACCCAAGTGACTTGAAATTCAGTGAAAGTTGTGGTTTGAAGCCTTCAAGGTTCATGTCATTGATCCAGGTTTGTATTGTATTGTCTGTATTTTTGGGGGCAAATTATAAGAACTGTGTTTTGTTTTGGGTTGAGCTCCGGGTTGGCATTGGACATCCAGTCTGGATGATGTGAATGGAGTGTTTGAGGAACTGGATATCTGAAGCAGAGTAGACTTTCAAGTAGAGTTGTGTATCATAGGCAATAGGCATATTGGGAAATCTTAATGTTGTTATCGGTGATTAGAGCACCACGCAGCTTCATTTCAAGGTTGAAGATGACAGGGGACTGTATGGAACCATGGGAGACTCCACAGTAATAGGCCTATTTTGTACTCATGTAAACAAACTGGTTTTGGTTGGAAAGGTAGGAGGAGAACCAGTGTATGACATTGTTGGTGAATCCCATGCAAGACTCTGTGATGCATATGAGAGCAAGATTATCCACTGTATCGAAGACAGCTGAGAGGTCCAGCAATATCAGGAGGCAGGGGTCATCTTCGGTGGGCAGGAAGCCTTTGTCTATTATGTGTAAAGTAGCGGTCTCTCCGAAGCAGCATGATCAGAATACAGACCAGTACACATGCAGGGGATAGTTAGCATCGATGTGTTCTTGGAGTTAAACATAGACTGCTTTTTATTGATTTTGCTGTTGAATAAACTCATTCAGTTCAACACTCACTTGAAAGTAGATGAAACTATACACCCAAACAGCCTATAGCATCAGGTGAGAGATGAATGCGCCTCTGGGCTGAGCCAGGACGTGATTGATAAAGTGTTAAGACAATGGCTGAAAATGGCTGGTTGAAGAAACCAATGGTTGAAAGAAGCGGACCCAAAGTCCACTCTATGTATATTTCAGCACTAAGTCTGCTTGACACAGCAGTGTTCAAAACCCAGACCTAAAAACGAAGTGCATTACACACAAGAAATAAAGATAATCTTTATAAATCCAGCTAAAATAAGAAACAGACTTATGATAAAAGGCAATGTATAGTGTCCTTCAGGATCAGGCAATGTTTACACATTGGGAATAGCTCTTGAAAGGGTGCAGTGACAAACAAATGCAGGAGCAAATTCTCTGAACCTATAAGAAGCTAAAAACCTTTATCTGTGAAGGACAAGATAAAATGAATATTACTCTGGACATGACGTTTTTGAATGATTATTTAGTACTATTATTTGACAAAATCTAACAAACTATGTATACAAAAGGCTATTGAAAAAAGTTGTTTCTTTGCCTAGAGGGTGGAGAGGATTCCGGGTCAGAGTAACTCCTCCCAATATAAACAGTTACACAATTATTTTACTCCAACTGACCATCCGATAGTCGGTACCAGTACACGTAGATGGAATGATGTGAAGGAAAAAGGTGAGGGGACATTTTAACTTCACCAATAGGTGAGCAAGGAAACAATTCCTTTTGGTTTAGGTACCCTCACACACCCTAGTGGTGTCATGCTTCATCATCGGGTCACCCCGACGCCTAAAAGTCGGGGTGGGCTCGACCACAATGTTGGGAGCTCTTTGAAGATATTACAGACCAGGGAGGCTAGAAGATAAAAAACCTCAGGCAGATCCCCAGTTTCCCTTTATTATTGGGTCTGTCTGGGTTAATTAAAAATTACTAAAATTGGGGTCTTTATAGGAGTATTATGGTCCTAGGACCCTAGTGCCAACATGTTTCAGTCCATATATGGCCATAAAAGTCCAGGACTTTCTTCAGGGCAAGAGAGGCCACCCTGGATGGCAGAAGAGGGAAGTTCCTATTCTGTTTTGTGGAGCAAGGGCAGAGTAGCTGCTCCTTGTATGAGCAACTGATTAATTAATCTGTCATGTGTCGTATTCCATCTGTAAAAGAGAACACAGAAATCAAAACATACAACTTATACTTGTTGGTTTTCTTAGTGGTGGTTCCAACGTCATGTATCTCATAATCGTGCTTAGGATGAAGAGCCACATCTACATGTGCCAAGTGATCATGAGGCGTAGTGGTGTGCAGCTATATCCACATATGTGCCACTCATAACTGTATGTGTACACAATTAATTGACGTGACAGATATATTGTGCGGTGGCGAATTTGCTCGCATTCTAACTGAATCCACATGCCAGTTAGTATATACTATCAATGTAAAAAAACTCTCCTAGAGTACGCTCACATACATCATTCTCACCGTATCTGTGACTGAACACAGTAATCCAAACCATGCGTGATGATTAAAAAACATATGTGCAACTGTGAAGTCCACTCACACACATGCATTCTTTCTTACCCGGATTATGGATGATTTCCGTTTCTCAGGGGATCGTAGGGCTAATGGGGGTAGCTCTATAGTCACACCCTATCATGGAAGCCCCAGAACATAAACAAGTAAGGAAGGAAATATTGAAAAAAAAACGTTTTAGGGCATAGGAGAAAAAATATGTATTAGATTCCTTCTCCATAAGAATGAAGAGCCCTTCACTCTAGCCCCCCAAACTTACTTCGTCAAGAGTCCTGCCCCGCCTGTCCACCTACTTGGTCCCGATCCCCGGCGTTTTGCGCCATGTTTCGTAGAACGGTAGGTTTATACTTCCGCAATTGTGTATTGATCACGAGATTGGTCACTACAGTCATGTGATAAATGACGTGGGCATGTAATCCCGAGACTGTTTGGAAATGCAGTTATATCCCGCCCAGTACTGTAATTTCAATGAGCCCAATACATTACTATTAAAGAAACCAAATGTGCAACCGCTGACTTAGGTATTCAGTTACAGCGGGGATCTTTTTCCGTATCGTTATACGGAGCGCAAAGACTTCCGTGTTTGTATTGTTACCCAAGGATTGGTTCCATAGACCCCGTGATAAAACCGTTAATACGTAGTCCAATCAGACACGTGGAAAAATGTAGTCCCAACTTCCCTTGAATCATGGGAAGTGTTGTTTTTTGTTGCTGGGGGCCGTAACGTCAATAAGAACTATTTATTAGTTACATGAATGTCATTATTGTTCGTTTCTGATTTTAAAAAATTCTTAAATATTCTTTTTTAGCATTTATCGGAAAATCTGCGGTAATTAAAGACAATTGAACCTCGTCGATGTCCAGTTGACAGCAAAGAAAATGTGGGTTAATCACAGCGTAGGGAGTTTGAGTGTGAATTATAAATCACTCAAGAATTATAGCTGTGCATATATTGAGGACCCGATAGCAGTTGTATTGACAGGGTCACCGGAAGGGAGATACCCTAATATCCGTGACGTTCAATGTTATGTGATGGGGTCTCCTCATATGTCTTAAGTGTAATGACCCTATAGTATGGTCTAACATCCTATATTGGGGTGATTTTTTAACACATTTTATACCCACGATATGAAAAATGCCTCCTCACTACTATTGGGGGGGCTATTGATGTTGGTTTGAGAAATACCGCCTCTATTAATGGTTAGGGATTTATTGTGATAAATCTATTGGCCTTTGGTAAAAACAGAGGGATATTAATCAGGGTAAGGAAGGAAATCATTAATAATCTACCTATTAAGTTGATTCCAGGGTATACAATCGTTAAGACCCTTCTCATGGGTCTTCAAGCGATATACCCAACGTTGTTCTCGCTCTAGGAGTTTTTGCTGTTGATTGCCCGTGTTTTTAACCTTTTCCAGTACCGTCCATTTAATCTCTGTGTCTTTATGTTTTTTTTCATGATAGTGTGCTGTTAGTCTGGTCGCTGTAACTGCTCTCTGTGAGGTGCTCCTATGTTCACTGATGCGAACTTTGACCTTACGACTAGTCATCCCAATGTACATCTTTTCACATGGACATTTAATCATGTAAATTACGGATTCAGAGTTACAATTGGTGTGTGACCTTTGTTCCCATGGTGACTGTAAGCCAAGTTCCAATGTTTTAGTGTGTTCTGTAAAAGGGCAGGCAACACATGATCCGCAAGGGTAATGTCCCATGAAAGGCGGTGTTCCCCAAAATGTCATCTGATTTGTGGACCTCGGTGTAAATGTGTTGGTATGTACTAGGGCGTCTCTCAATTTCGAATTTTTTCTAAATGAGAACATAGGTTTCTCAAATGATAGTCTGTTGGATGTTAATATTGACCATTTCTTGTTTATTATCTTCTTGAGGTCATTAGATGAAGAATTATACGTGGTCACACATATAAGTTGGTCCGGTTGTTCTTTTATGTGTGTTTCTAAAAGAGCTTCTCGTGGGGTGTTCCGTGCTCTTTTGTTTGCTCTTTCTATGATCTTGATGTGGTACATTTTTTGTTTGAGTTTGTTTGCAAGGATAACTGCCTCTTTCTTGTATGTCTGGAGACTGGAACAGTTTCTGCGTATCCTCAAGAATTGACTCTCTGGGAGATTCTCTCTTAAGGAACGCGGATGGGCACTATCAAATCTTAATAGGCTGTTCCTATCTGTGGGTTTTGTATACAGGGAACTTTCAAGAGTCCCTTCTTTGGCTGTGAATGTAACGTCCAGAAAAGAAATACTCTCCTTGTGCACATTCATAGTGAAATGAAGGTGAGGATTCAAAGAATTGATCCAGGTCTTAAAGTTGTCAAGACTCGTTATATCGCCCTTCCAGATCATCAGGACATCATCAATATATCTGTACCATTTACAGATATTTCCACTGAACGGATTGCGTGTCCATATGTGTTGATCTTCAAAAAAACTGACATACAGGCAGGCTAGACTAGGGGCGAATGTGCTGCCCATTGAAGTACCGTGTACTTGTAGGTATAGTTGGTCTTCAAAAGTGAAAAAGTTTTCCGTACGGGCCAGATGTATAAGAGTAATAACCCACTCAATCGGTGCTGTCCAAAGCCAGTCTTCTTGTTTCAGGATTTCATGGACCACTCTGATAATTTCTGTCTGAGGTATGTTTGTGTAAAGTGCTTCCACGTTCAAACACACCAGAAAGTTGTCTGATGGATTATATTCCACTTGTGTTAGAAGATTAAAAAGGTGCTTGGTGTCTTGGACATACGATTTTATCTTCTTAACCAAGGGGCGTAGGAACCAATCTGTATACTTTGATAATGGTTCAAGAATAGAACCAATACCCGAGACAATGGGTCTGCCTGGAGGAGGAGTTTTCCCTTTGTGTATTTTTGGGATTGTGTAGAACAGTGGAGTTCTAGGATCTTCCTGATTCAAAAAAGCGCATTCCTTTTTAGTGATCCACTCTTTCGTTAGGGCATCTGCTGTTAGTGCCATGATAGTTGTTTTTATCCGTTGTGTTGGATACTAGCGGGTCCATCCCTCTTCTCCGATACTAATATTAACCAGACTCTTACCCAAGCCCAAAACTGGGATGAACTTAAGGAACTTAAACGATGCCAAATGAAAATACTATTACACGGGGCGATTATGACAGAATACCTCCGCGGCAATGTTGCACCCACTGGTTTATTAGTGACAAATGCACCGAGGATATTTCTTGATGATCCACAATTCAAGAAAGAATGGTCCTTAATCGCTTGGAGGTGCTCACGCGATTAGCCTAGCCAAGCGCCTGTCAGATGCTCTACTGATAAAAAATAAAAATCAGTGAGGACTCATTACTGACAGAGATCAAATTAACCCTATACAAAAAGAAACTGGAAGAGGTTAATAAAGAAGTGAACGAGCATAAAGATTACCTTATGCAAAATAAAATCAACAAATTACAAAAGGATCTGAAGAAATTCAGTCATGAAAATGTTTACCCTTATATCAGAGATGATTACAAAAGCCAGGTACCTTCTGACTCAGAATCCACACGGAGTGAACAGACAGCATCATCTGACTCTGAATATGATGACTGGTCAAGCGATGGATCAAATAAGAGCTGGCGAGGAAGGGCAAGAAGACCACGAAGAGGAAATTACAACCAAAGATATGGACATCAACAAATGTATCCTTGGCCTGCCCCGTTCGGTCCAGTTCAGTATCATGGTCCCCCTCAATTCCCAGCAGGACCATATTACCAGCCTGACTTTAACCAACATTTTTTAGGTCAGGGCGGAAGAAGAGGGAGACGAGGAAGAAGGGGCAAAAGAATTCAGTGGGAAGAAGATCGGAGCTCAATGAACATGAGGAGCAGCACCAGGGGTCAACAGCCGAGCACAAGCAACACGAGGGACTAGTGGTAAACCTTACAGACATTACTCTTACCACAGATGAACAAACGGTTCTGGATAAGGGTTTGGGTTTCGTCCCAACGACCTATTTGGATAAATTCCATCTCCGTTGTGAATTGGGCGAGTTCTTCAGAAAGATACGATTGAAGACTTTCTTTCTAGATAAAGAAAGACCCATGGAAGATGACACCTACACCGATCTCAGACTAAAATCTACTTTCTTTCCCCCGACTAATATGATGCCCCCTGAAGTACTTTTATTTGAAGAGGCAGTCAGCAGGGAAGTTGAATTACTCCAACCCAAGAGAAACGGATTTAATAACTTGCGTAAAAAAGAACTCTTGGCCATGACAACCCTTCAATCCAGGACGGACATAGTCATCAAACCAGCAGACAAGGGTGGAGCTACCGTGATTCAAAGTACCAATGCATACAGAACGGCCTGTCTGAATCTATTGGCAGATACCAGATATTATAAGAAGATCAATAGGGATCCAACACAATGGATAAAAACAACTATCATGGCACTAACAGCAGATGCCCTAACGAAAGAGTGGATCACTAAAAAGGAATGCGTTTTTTTGAATCAGGAAGATCCTAGAACTCCACTGTTCTACACAATCCCAAAAATACACAAAGGGAAAACTCCTCCTCCAGGCAGACCCATTGTCTCTGGTATTGGTTCTATTCTTGAACCATTATCAAAGTATACAGATTGGTTCCTACGCCCCTTGGTTAAGAAGATAAAATCGTATGTCCAAGACACCAAGCACCTTTTTAATCTTCTAACACAAATGGAATATAATCCAGCAGACAACTTTCTGGTGTGTTTGGACGTGGAAGCACTTTACACAAACATACCTCAGACAGAAAGTATCAGAGTGGTCCATGAAATCCTGAAACAAGAAGACTGGCTTTGGGCAGCACCGATTGAGTGGGTTATTACTCTTATACATCTGGCCCTTACGGAAAACTTTTTCACTTTTGAAGACCAACTATACCTACAAGTACACGGTACTTCAATGGGCAGCACATTCACCCCTAGTCTAGCCTGCCTGTATGTTAGTTTTTATGAAGATCAACACATATGGACACGCAATCCGTTCAGTGGAAATATCTGTAAATGGTACAGATATATTGATGACGTCCTGATGATCTGGAAGGGCGATTTAACGAGTCTTGACAACTTTAAGACCTGGATCAATTCTTTGAATCCTCACCTTCATTTCACTATGAATGTGCACAAGGAGAGTATTTCTTTTCTGGACGTTACATTCACAGCCAAAGAAGGGACTCTTGAAAGTTCCCTGTATACAAAACCCACAGATAGGAACAGCCTATTAAGATTTGATAGTGCCCATCCGCGTTCCCTAAGAGAGAATCTCCCAGAGAGTCAATTCTTGAGGATACGCAGAAACTGTTCCAGTCTCCAGACATACAAGAAAGAGGCAGTTATCCTTGCAAACAAACTCAAACAAAAAATGTACCACATCAAGATCATAGAAAGAGCAAAAAAAAGAGCACGGAACACCCCACGAGAAGCTCTTTTAGAAACACACATAAAAGAACAACCGGACCAACTTATATGTGTGACCACGTATAATTCTTCATCTAATGACCTCAAGAAGATAATAAACAAGAAATGGTCAATATTAACATCCAACAGACTATCATTTGAGAAACCTATGTTCTCATTTAGAAAAAATTCGAATTTGGGAGACGCCCTAGTACATACCAACACATTTACACCGAGGTCCACAAATCAGATGACATTTTGGGGAACACCGCCTGTCATGGGACATTACCCTTGCGGATCATGTGTGGCCTGCCCTTTTACAGAACACACTAAAACATTGGAACTTGGCTTACAGTCACCATGGGAACAAAGGTCACACACCAATTGTAACTCTGAATCCGTAATTTACATGATTAAATGTCCATGTGAAATGATGTACATTGGGATGACTAGTCGTAAGGTCAAAGTTCGCATCAGCGAACATAGGAGCACCATACGGAGAGCAGTTACAGCGACCAGGCTAACAGCACACTATCATGAAAAAAAACATAAAGACACAGAGATTAAATGGACGGTACTGGAAAAGGTTAAGAACACGGGCAACCAACAGCAAAAACTCCTAGAGCGAGACCAACGTTGGGTATATCGCTTGAAGACCCATGAGAAGGGTCTTAACGATTGTATACCCTGGAATCAACTTAATAGGTAGATTATTAATGATTTCCTTCCTTACCCTGATTAAAATCCCTCTGTTTTTACCAAAGGCCAATAGATTTATCACAATAAATCCCTAACCATTAATAGAGGCGGTATTTCTCAAACCAACATCAATATCCCCCCCAATAGTAGTGAGGAGGCATTTTTCATATCGTGGGTATAAAATGTGTTAAAAAATCGCCCCAATATAGGATATTAGACCATACTATAGGGTCACTACACTTAAGACATATGAGGAGACCCCATCACATAATATTGAACGTCACGGATATTAGGGTATCTCCCTTCCGGTGACCCTGTCAATACAACTGCTATCGGGTCCTCAATATATGCACAGCTATAATTCTTGAGTGATTTATAATTCACACTCAAACTCCCTACGCTGTGATTAACCCACATTTTCTTTGCTGTCAACTGGACATCGACGAGGTTCCACTGTCTTTAATTACCGCAGGTATTCCGATAAATGCTAAAAACGAATATTTAAGAATTTTTTCAAATCAGAAACAAACAATAATGACATTCATGTAACTAATAAATAGTTCTTATTGACGTTACGGCCCCCAGCAACAAAAAACAACACTTCCCATGATTCTAGGGAAGTTGGGACTACATTTTTCCACGTGTCTGATTGGACTACGTATTAACGGTTTTATCACGGGGTCTATGGAACCAATCCTTGGGTAACAATACAAACACGGAAGTCTTTGCGCTCCGTATAACGATACAGAAAAAAATCCCCGCTGTAACTGAATACCTAAGTCAGCGGTTGCACATTTGGTTTCTTTAATAGTAATGTATTGGGCTCATTGAAATTACAGTACCGGGCGGGATATAACTGCATTTCCAAACAGTCTCGGGATTACATGCCCACGTCATTTATCACATGACTGTGGTGACCAATCTCGAGATCACTACACAATTGTGGAAGTATAAACCTACCGTTCTACGAAACATGGCGCAAAACGCCGGGGATCGGGACCAAGTAGGTGGACAGGCGGGGCAGGACTCTTGACGAAGTAAGTTCGGGGGGCTAGAGTGAAGGGCTCTTCATTCTTATGGAGAAGGAATCTAATACATATTTTTTCTCCTATGCCCTAAAACGTTTTTTTTTCAATATTTCCTTCCTTACTTATTTATGTTCTGGGGCTTCCATGATAGGGTGTGACTATAGAGCTACCCCCATTAGCCCTACGATCCCCTGAGAAACGAAAATCATCCATAATCCGGGTAAGAAAGAATGCATGTGTGTGAGTGGACTTCACAGTTGCACATATGTTTTTTAATCATCACGCATGGTTTGGATTACTGTGTTCAGTCACAGATACGGTGAGAATGATGTATGTGAGCGTACTCTAGGAGAGTTTTTTTACATTGATAGTATATACTAACTGGCATGTGGATTCAGTTAGAATGCGAGCAAATTCGCCACCGCACAATATATCTGTCACGTCGATTAATTGTGTACACATACAGTTATGAGTGGCACATATGTGGATATAGCTGCACACTACTACGCCTCATGATCACTTGGCACATGTAGATGTGGCTCTTCATCCTAAGCACGATTATGAGATACATGACGTTGGAACCACCACTAAGAAAACCAACAAGTATAAGTTGTATGTTTTGATTTCTGTGTTCTCTTTTACAGATGGAATACGACGCATGACAGATTAATTAATCAGTCGCTCATACAAGGAGCAGCTACTCTGCCCTTGCTCCACAAAACAGAATAGGAACTTCCCTCTTCTGCCATCCAGGGTGGCCTCTCTTGCCCAGAAGAAAGTCCTGGACCTTTATGGCCATATATGGACTGAAACATGTTGGCACTAGGGTCCTAGGACCATAATACTCCTATAAAGACCCCAATTTTAATAATTTTTAATTAACCCAGACAGACCCAATAATAAAGGGAAACTGGGGATCTGCCTGAGGTTTTTTATCTTCTAGCCTCCCTGGTCTGTAATATCTTCAAAGAGCTCCCAACATTGTGGTCGAGCCCACCCCGACTTTTAGGCGTCGGGGTGACCCGATGATGAAGCATGACACCACTAGGGTGTGTGAGGGTACCTAAACCAAAAGGAATTGTTTCCTTGCTCACCTATTGGTGAAGTTAAAATGTCCCCTCACCTTTTTCCTTCACATCATTCCATCTACGTGTACTGGTACCGACTATCGGATGGTCAGTTGGAGTAAAATAGATTGTGTAACAATCTAACAAACTTCACATGATGCATGTCGATGTATCAATGATGAGAATATTAGGGACTCTAACAAATAAATGTATGATAATTAAGTTACATGGGAAAGGTTCCGTGGGACCACTGCCTGCTCTTAAAAATGGTTTTAGAAACATTCATAAAGGGGAAGGGGTCCCTTTGGGACCCCTTTCCATTTGCAAATGACTTTCCACGTACTTGAAGTAGGTGGTAAAATGCAAATGTTTTGCATTTGCGGTCACAAAACATTCATACATACCGATACGCTTCGGTATTAGGAATAATCAATCAATCAATCAATCAGTGACACTTATAAAGCGCGCTACATACCCGTAGGGTCTCAAGGCGCTGGGGGGATGGGGGGGGGTGCCGCTACTGCTCGAACAGCCAGGTCTTCAGCTTCTTCCTGAAGGAGAGGTGGTCTTGGGTCAGGCGCAGGTCGGTCGGGAGGGAGTTCCAGGTCTTGGCGGCCAGGTGGGAGAAGGACCTTCCTCCTGTAGTCGCTCTTCGGATGCGGGGGACGGCGGCGAGGGCGTCGTTGGCTGATCGGAGGTGGCGTTTGGGAGCGTAGAAGTTGACTCGGCTGTTGAGGTAGCTCGGGCCTTGGTCGTGTAGGGCCTTGTGTGCGTGGGTGAGGAGGCGGAAGGTGATTCTTTTGTTGACGGGGAGCCAGTGAAGGTCTCTCAGATGTCCGGAGATGTGGCTGGTTCGTGGGATGTCGAGGATGAGTCTGGCTGAGGCGTTCTGGATCCGCTGGAGTCTCTTCTGGAGCTTGGCGGTGGTACCGGCGTAGAGGGCGTTGCCGTAGTCCAGTCGGCTGGTGACGAGGGCCTGGGTGACGGTCTTCCTGGTCTCGGTGGGGATCCACCAGAAGATCTTCCGTAGCATGCGTAGGATGTTGAAGCACGCCGAGGAGACGTTGTTGACTTGCCTGGTCATGGAGAGGGAGGAGTCCAGGATGAAGCCCAGGTTTCGTGCATGGTCTGTCGGTTTGGGTGCGGTGCCCAGGGCAGGAGGCCACCAGGAGTCGTCCCAGGCGGAGGGTGAGGAGCCCAGGATGAGGACCTCCGTCTTGTCCGAGTTCAGTTTCAGGCGGCTGGTCGTCATCCACTCGGCTACCTCTTTCATCCCTTCGTGCAGGTTGGCTCTGGCGGCGGCGGGGTCGTTGGTCAGGGAGAGGATCAGCTGGGTGTCGTCGGCGTAGGAGATTATGCTGAGGTTGTGTTTGCGTACGATGGCCGCGAGGGGGCTCATGTAGACGTTGAGATGCCCTAAACACGCCCCTTTCTAATACCAAATCACAAACCCTTTTTGCGATTCGGAAACAGGTTACCGAATTGCAACATTAGGTTTGCTGCATTGGAAAAGCAAATTTTGTGTTCGCAAATGGGTAGAGTCTCCAAATCTGCCCATTTGCAAACGCAAAAATGCTTGATACATCTGCCCCTAAGTGCTTCCTCTGCATTCCTTCAAAGTATAGTCCTGCGGTGGATTAAGACTTAAAGGAATAATGTTAGGAGGTAAAATCTTTTATCAGGATCAACCTGGTTGGTGTATCTAATCCACGATCCATTGCGGTCAGCATCAAATTAAGCCTAAGTCCCCTTCTACCGAAACCATTGACTATCATGGGCACTTTGTCCTTCTTGGAGCTATTCCTCCTTAACATTGTGATTACGCTGGATTCTACTATAGATCTCACTAAGAATCCTCGGTTGACTGGATCTTTGTTACCTGTTGAAAAGTGTAAAGGGGAGAAAACCAATTTCATTCACAACTAGAGAGCATGGATCAATCAATTTAGACTCGGAATGGACCACTGACTACTAATTCCAATTTAGGGGTTTTATTACAAAGCCAAAAATAACTGAACATACAAGCACCTCATGATGAGGTTGAAGAAATACATAGGCGCTAATAGAAAGTTCATCCTATGAATTAATCTTATCCGATGCAGCATAAAAAGAATGAGCATCTCCAAAAACACTAAACAAGCAATAACTGCTCCAACACCTAAATTAGTCTTCATTAGTGGCTGCAAAAGAAATCCATTAGTCTGTCCATACACTATCACTAACGTGACATCCCTACTTAGCATTTCCCAGGCAAGATCAAGAAAAGGTGTCAGCTCGTGAAGACTTCCTAAGAAGTACACTCACGTTGTAATGGTCAGTAGCCAAAGCTACAGAGTTTGTTCTAAGTCTTCCTTCTAAGAATCGATCCCTTCCTCCTGAGCCTCTAACGCCTTTCTGCTAACTCAAACCTCGGGCACTATCCCTAATACAAAATGCACAATCAATAGAACACGCCCCTGAAACACCTCCTCTGACCAGGCACCTCTCGTAGGTAATTTTACACCAAAACTTGTACTCCGTCCAGCAACGGTTGGTATGTCCTTGGGTCTCAGGCTTCTTCAGCGAGAAAGCGTATCAGCTCCCAATTATCGACATTCCAGTATACTTTGTTGCGGGCCTCCTCCATACCTAACTCCTAAAACAAAGGGCGTCAGTCTAACTAAAGAGAAGGGTCTCCTTGCACCTGCAGCAGAAGCATGAGAACAGAACAACCTTGCACGCACATGAATTTCGCTGACTGCCTCCAAATGAGAGCTTTACCAGGGAAAACGCACTTCAGGCCTACATAATTCAGCTAACATAAAACAACGACTAGGACTTTCATAGCAAAATATGAGCATTCATTTAGGCCTTTACACATCGGGAATTACTCACATTAATAAATGTTGCATCTGCAAGCACTACATTTCATCACATTTAAAGCACAAATTCCTTTCTACATGTGCAGACTTTAATATGGTGCACGTTTAAATCTAAAGCATTACATTACACATGAGCTACTTCATTAAGCATTTGCAGTGAACATCGAGAATTATACGATTCCATTTAAATGCCATTTTACTTTCTTGAATGACACAAAATAATTTGATATCATTTCACTTACACATTTTGTTATTACCCCACGTTTCTAATGATCACCCTTTAATACAACACAAGAATATATGCGGTTGCCGACTATCCATGATTATGATGCACCCCAACAATTTTCAGAATATCATGACGCTCTTTCAATTGTAAAAATTCATATCTCCACTTCCCCAAATTGGATTTTTGACATATTTGTTAATTTTGTTTATTCAATTCTAATGTATTTTTCTAGTTGGGCTTGGGATTTTTATTGTCCTGCATTTTTACTTTTTTACTGTTTTGGTACTTTATAAATCATTGCCTCTGGGTTAAGCCTGTCTGCTCTGTGCCATGCCTATCAGGGGGGTTGAGCTCAGGTTTATTTAGTGACTCTAGTGATTCACCCTGTCAAGGATTGTGTTTATTACTTGAGGTGGGTACTTACTCCCCCCAACTAATACTCACATTTCTTACAATCTCAATGTTAATTAGGAGGCAAAAAAGTAGAACACCACAGTAACTGATCACATAGCACATTATTAATCGATGG
This sequence comes from Triturus cristatus, assembly GCF_964204655.1. Classification (NCBI taxonomy): domain Eukaryota; kingdom Metazoa; phylum Chordata; class Amphibia; order Caudata; family Salamandridae; genus Triturus; species Triturus cristatus. The sequence goes on from NC_140587.1 coordinate 272,912,830, forward strand.
AAATTGATACTCTTGATGCTGGCTGTCTTTCTTCTCCATGTCATCTTTTATTTGTATTATTCTCCACATGAGTTCCCACAGCCAGAACTGGTTACAAGAATGCAATGGTTTTAATAATGTGTTAAAAGCATATGATTTCATCAAAATGGTGATTGAAAACTTGTTGATGTTGCTTCAGGTTCGTTTGGTGATCTAGAGGCAAGTAACTCTTCAAGAAGTTATTTCAACCTTATTCTTTAGACAATCCACCAGACAGTTAATTTTCTGACCAATCCCTTGGCTCTTTGGGACTAATCTTAGTCTAAAAGAGTATCAAGAAATTAAGAGAAATTATCAAAGCGATCCCAAGGTCCAGTACCTTGGCTCAGCAGTTAATAGACAAGCAGAGGCAAATATCGGTCTCATCAAAATCTGAAGACTCAAAAGCTATAAGAGGATGTGTCCCTGCTAAGATCACTCATCCTATAAACAATGGAAACTTAGATTAGCCACATCTTCATTTAATAGGTGTTGGGCCTAATTTAATGATTGGCACAAAGTATAAATTGAGTTTTCACTCTTCCTAAATCTGCTGCAGTCTCTTCTACCATAATCCTTTAAAAATACCAACCTACAAAAATATTGCATTAACAATATCCCGTGACCTACTGTGTTGCAAGGTAAGTATAAGTAAGAGGGTGGATAGTTAAGAATAATATATGTTTGCCTTGCGATATAGATGTAAGGTTGATATTGCAGATGCAACTCTTAGTAGGTCAATATTTCGACTCAGATACGATGACATACAACCTTGGGACACAGCCCTGGTTTCTCTCTCTCCTGAACTCCTCTCCCATCCAAATTCTTAAACCACTTTCTGTCATTTCATGGTTTCAGACAGTACTCATACTCTCCTGGATGGTTCAGGCCACTCGAATTCTTGCAGATTCCCCTCTCTTACTGATGCCCAGGCAGCGTCACTCCAGACAGTGACCCCATGCTGCAGCATTTGCTAGGTAATCTGACAGCCCAGAGAGGATACATAAATGGACTCCACCGGAAGGAAGAACAATCATGGAATAAACCACACACATATGTCAACTCATCGAGTCAAGTGAAAGGAAGTGGGTCCTCACATATGCTGAATGCTCCAAACGTTTCCATTCAAAACCCCAGCCCTCGCGGCCAGAAAGCCACTCCCACACCTGGAGTGAAAAAGGGGAAGCAATCACTGCTCTAGAAGGACTAAACTCAGGACTCCTCTTAAATGACAAGGCTTCTTTAAGAGAATGAACGCATAAAGAGGATGCAACACACTCAACTAGGTTCAGAACGTCTATTTGTCCACCACTCCAGACAAGGACTTCAGAAGCACTGAACACCAAATTTGCATCATCAGTCACATACTGTTGTCCTGCAACACCTTTGGTAAATTAAACAATATAAGGTCTGCAAAATCTATCACTTACTTGAGTAATTTCTGGCCCTTGTCTTGGCTCACTTAACTTACCATATATCCCATTTGTCTTGTATTCCTTATATTCTGGTATTCTTGTCTGTCAATGATCTTTATGAGAAATAGTTTGTGTCTTTTATTCCCTGCAACAAATAGTTATTTGGAGCAATGGGATTTGATGGCCTTCTTAAATGAGGATAAGCTAGAAATTAAGTGGCTAGAAAGTGGAAAGAAGGTGGGCTCATTTGATAATAGGAAAGGTCAGGAGGAGTGTTGTAACCACAAGCTGCCATACGCTGCAGTCACAGTGCCTGATTTAGAGTTTGGCGGGGAGTGTACTCCGTCATAACTACAACCTTCAGTCCATGTGCCTGACTTACAGGTGGACAATGTTAAGTATGTCAGCGCAGAAGCATACTTCGCTCCGACACTGGCATACTCCTTCGCCGGCCTGGGAGAGTACAGGGAGTGGAAGGTTAACATACAACACTGACCACCCGATTTAGTGTGAATGGTGGTGTATTTTCTTTTTGCTGTTCGCTACCGCTAAATAAAACCTGGAGCGGAGGGACAGTAAAAAAAATGACCCACCATACCATCAAGGTTTTACTATCTCTTAGTTTTTGATTTTTAAAATCAAAATCCCACTTTGAGACTTTGTATTTAAAAAAGCAAAAACGTGTTAAAAACGTTGACAGGCAACCATCATGTTTGATGGAGCTGTCCATCAAACCTTTAACATGGTGACAGGAATTTCCGTGGCAGCGGTTCCTGCCAATGACTAGAGATGCTTGTAGGGCCATCAGACATCTCTAAATGTGGAGTATGGGTACTCTGTCAGGGCGACAGAATGTTTTACTCCATCATCCCGACTGAGTAACTATCGTACTGTGTACTATATATCTGGCCCATAGTGTCCTTTGACTGCCATGAGGTTTGTAAATTCTATCTGTGGTGGTCAGGAAAAATGATCACTGTCCAGTTGACTGCAGTGTGGGCTCTCAGGGTTGGAGCTTGCTACATATTTGGAATAAATCTTTAAAGCGGCCCTGTCTTTTCATCCCTTCAAAGAAATCATAAGGGGGCGTGGCGAAGATGGCGAATGGGTAAGACACACTTTCTTGTCTCTCTAGCCCCTCTGATCAGTAGCAACTGAAAGCGCTGTCCTGCCTGCTGGATGCCGCCCGGAAGACGCCGCAGAGGTCAGGGTAAGGACTCCCCCCACTGCAAGTGATCTCATTTGTCTGGGGGTGCCCTGTGGCAGAACCCAGAGTTGAGGCCTATTGGCTGTGTGGCGGAGCGGATTCTGAGTTGGAGAGTGCCAGTGGGCTGCAGTGGCAGACGCTATGGTGCCGCAGGTTGAAGTGCATGAGCAGGAGCACTACTTGTTGTCTCACCTGCTGCCAGAGCTAACGATCGGCGCAGGGCCTGTGTTGGGAGGCTGGGCCGACCCAGAAGGAGGATGAGGTGAGTCGGCGGTGGGAGCCCTGGCCGGGGAGCGGCTGGCTTAAAGGTCAGCCATGGCAGTACCAGACCCTGCCTGCCATGGGGGGGGGGGTGAGGAAGACTGTGGAGGTGTAGCCCACCCCCCCCTTTCTCTTCCCACACGGCGGTTTCAGCGAGGGACACGGCCCTGGTGGCCCCTGCTTGATGAGGCCTGGTTGAGTAGAGTCTGTTTGAGAGACGTGCTGAGCGGTCTTTGTGCTTTGGCAGCACCGCTACTGTGAGGTGCCTGACGAGGTGGGCCGTGTGGGGAATCCGGCATTTGTGGGGCCTACTGAGGGGCCTAGTTTTGGTGTTGGCCCAAGGGGGCCCCCTCTAACGTCTGGGTGCCCCAGTAAGGGAGCAACTGGCCGGGTGTGAGGCAGGAGCAGAGCCTGACTTTGCCCGCCATAAAGGGGGCAAGGAGGACTGAGTTTGGTGCAGACACCACCTTGTTTCCGCTTTCCTGCTGGCCCAGTCTTACGAGAAGAGTGACCCTGGGGCCCCCTGCAGCCTGACTATTCACTGAAAGGTACCAGCCTAGGGACATGTGAACTGCGCCCAGGACTCAGCAATGTTGCTGCAGAGAAGTCCTCAATGAGGTGACCCCTTGCTTGAAGCCCAGTCCTTACTATGCTGGCTGGGGAACTTGGACCTATACTTGGATCCAGGTGAGCCCCTGTGCTTGGAGGGACTGGCGGATTCCACAGAAATGAGTAGGGCCTTTTTGGGAGGCACACCAGACATCTTTGCAGGGGGTACATGGAGGTACGATCCCCTCTTCCTCTCAAACGTTTAGAGGAGCCTAGGGTGGAGCAGTGCGTCCTTGCTTCCCCGATGAAAAGACCAGCGTGTCATATGTTGGCTCCGGCCGTCTGGCCCCTGATGAGGCCCTTGTGAGCCAGCCGAGTACTGTATGGCGGGGTGATGGCTCAGGCACTCCCAACCTAGACCTTGTGTGGGCACCTTAGACGTCTTCTCTTCTAATCTCTGAGCCCAGCATTCTACCAGAGGATTCTCCTATAGCCTGACCCTGGGCGGAGTGCCCTAGGAACCTGACCGCTTCTGATATCTTGGGGGAGCTTAGTGCCTTGTATTTGCAGACCTCACCCATGCTCCTGAATCTAGCATACTTGCAAGAGGACCCCCAACATGTCTGCTGTGCGATCTAAGAAGGACCGTACTCTCAAGGAGATGCTCACGAAACCTTTTGGCATGGCAGGCTCCTTAAAATCCCCTATACCAGACACAGAACTACAACCGCAGGTCGAGGAACCAGATCGACCTGCTACGAAATCCATCACAGCTTCACTCTTCATGTCTCTCGGGGAAGATTTACAGACCATGATGCCCAACTCTCTGTAGATCTAAAGGACGTACACTGGGATCTGAAGGAAGTGGGAGACAGGGGGCCCGATTCAAAGAACTAACTTAAAACATAATCCTAAACTTACTACCATTTTGGTATTCACAGAAGGCACTTACTAATTTTGGTATTCACAGAAGCCACTTACTCATCGCGGTATTCACAGAAATTAGGAGTCCTAACTTCAGGACTCCTAAATGCCTTCTGTGAATACCGGAAGTCTTAAAGTTAGGATTTTTTTTTCAGTTTAGGAGTAGTAAAGTTAGGACTCCTAACTTTACTACTCCTAAACTGAGAAAAATCCTAACTTTAAGACTATCGGTATTCACAGAAGGCATTTAGGAGTCCTAAAGTTAGGAGTCCTAACTTTACTACTCCCAAACTTAGAAAAATCCTAACTTTAAGACTTTCGGTATTCACAGAAGGTATTTAGGAGTCCTAAAGTTAGGACTCCTAACTTCTGTGAATACCAAAATGAGTAAGTACCTTCTGTGAATACCAAAATGAGTAAGTGCCTTTTGTGAATAACAAAATGGTAGTAAGTTTAGGGTGTTGTCTTAAGTTAGTTCTGTGAATCAGGCCCAGGGTGTCTGCAATGGAAGATTGTGAATCTGGGAGGGATGAGAAACTGGAAATGATGCAGCAGGAGATACTCTGGCTTAGGGAGCAACATGTTGAGCTCCAGGCCCATGAGGTGGACCTGGAGAATCGGTCCCGCTGAAACAATATTCGTGTCAGAGGGGTCCCGGTTCAAGCAGAGGGAAATTACAATTAGGGGCCTTGTTTCGAAACATCTTGTGGTCCCCTGAGAGTACTGCGATCCAGATATATTGTGTCCACTGGGTTGGTCTGCCCATATCTGGTAACGCCCCTCCAGCAGATTTCTTGCTTGTGTGCACGACTTTCAACTTAAGGAGTCTGTTCTCCGCCGGACCCGGGAAGCCCACCCGATCTAGTTCAGAGGCCACTCTCCTGTCTTATATCAGGACCTGTCTGATATAACACTTCAGAAGCACAGAGAATTCCGTCCTGTCAAGGCGCATCTATGGGAGGTGGGGATATCATATTCTTGGGGTATCCTTTCCGCCTTATTTTTCACTACGTGGGCAAGTTGCAGCAGATATGATCCCTTAAGAGGCACTCGGTATTGTAGGACTCACAGATTCGGCAGCTGCTGAGGGGAGGACCAGCCATCCAGCTGAGAAAGGTCGTAGACAGCAAAAGTACAATAAGAAGAAAGAAGTTTCCGGGAGACGCAAGCCAGACATGGTCACAGTCGCTAAGGAGAGATAATCGTTACTCACCACCCTGGCAGGCTCTTCAGTGCAATCAGAGGCTCCATGAAATCGCTAAGGTTTGCCAGGCAGGGGGGATTCTGGACGATGGGATCAGAGAGGGCTGCCAGCCAGGAAGATACCTTTTTCTATGCTCTATTGTTCTGGGCGTTGTGATCCCCCGAAGTGGCTATTATACCAATTGGCCTCGCCACGATTAGTTGATGCACCACAAAAGGTGTTCAACTATGACAGACTATTGTCCCTTCATGTTTCACTTAATGTTCTTAGATTGTGTTTACTGTTTTTTCTTTTTATTTTTACTCCTCCGCACTAACGGAATCCAGTGCGCCCCCTCAGAGTCGTTACAGTAACTCCTTATTGCTTGTGCTCTTTGTATTGTCTATAGGGCCTTGGAGCCAGGTGTAGCACACAGTACTCTCTGTCCCTGACCCATGACCTGAGAGTTACGAATAATCAGCCTTAATGTCTGGGGCTTAAATAATCCAGTGAAGCACGCAGCAGTGTTGTCTCTCCTGGAGCAATCCAACTATGGCATATGCTTGCTTCAGGAGACCCTCCTGCTACATAAAGCCACTTCTTGCATGCACTCCCACTGGTTTCCCCACCAAATTTGGTCCTCTGGCCCGTCAAAGAACGGCTAGCTATCCTCTTCACCCAGAAATGTAATGGCAAGCTAATATCAACGATAGCGGAAACTAAGGGGCACCTGCTCGTGGTTAGAATACAATGGGGCACCTTTCATTTCACCTTTGCCAACAGCTATGCCCTGAATGGGCAACATGAAGCCTTTATTCTCAACGCGCTAGCAACAGCCCTCTCTACCCCAAATGCTGCCATTCTTATTGGGAGGACATAAATCTGGTAATGGATCCAACTCTAGATCGCTCTAGCCAACGCTCCTCTCAAACGGGAGCCTTCATGTCTGACAACCTCCGATGGCTGGCAGACGGAGCGCTATGTGATATCTGGCATCCCCTCAAACCCCTCTTCTATGGACTATACCTTCTATTCGGCGTCACGTGAATCATACACCCGCATTGATTATTTTCTCATGTACCCGGCCCTAGTAGCTTACGTCATAGAGGCAAGCGGAGAGCCCGATCCCTTTCGGACCACGCCCAAGCTCTTTGAGATTGCGTCCGGATGTCTCCTAGCACCGAGCTTCACACTGGCGACTCTGCAATGCTGCAATCTCCTTCCACAGTCCACCCTGTGCACATGGTACTAGTGGATTATCTCCACAACAATTATATCAATTTAAAGTTCAATTTATCTTCAATTTAAAGTTCGTCATGAGGGGTAAATTTATTGCTATCTTAGCGGCTGAGAACTGTGTCCAACAAGAGAAGCGCCAGCAACTAGAACAGGCGGTCTCCCAGCTAAAGTTGATCTATAAATGTCCAGGCGCCCCCAAGGTTTGGTGAGAACTGGATAAAACAAGCATTGGCATAGCCAATAGGTCTCGCCTTTGGGACCTTTTTAAGTGTTTAGCCATGCAACAGTTAATGTTGTTGCACCAAGGATATTGTGCTGCATAACTAAATACTTATAAGGTCCCAAAAGCGAGATCTAATTGGCTATGCCAATGCTTGTTTAATACTTTTGATGGATCCCGGTGGAGGAGAGAAACCGAAGCTCACGTCAAAGAGGCGGTTGGGGTGAGCCAGAGCAGTTCACAGAAGTCTCATGTGGTTTCACCGAGCTTTCTCGGAACCCTAGGGCTGTCTGAGGAATATGAGAAAAATGATTGCCACAATATCACCCTGTAAATTCATAATGGCGACGAGGGGCTGCGGTAGGCCCTTTGTCACTCAGCTTCCGGAAGGTCACAGAAGGTCACGGCTAGCATTTCTCATACGTGGGACTTCCTTTAATTATTGGTGGATACAGTTATGACCGACCCTGCGTTCACCTGCACATCACCTTGGTTATTGTGGGGGTGCTTGTCAGTGTTGATGGGATTCAATTCCAACAGAGGGATCCCGCTGCAGAGCCAGACAGCACCGTCTGTCATCAGAATGAAGTTATTGTCTTTGCTAGGGGTATGAATAGGTTTCCTCAGCACATAACTTGATTTTTGGATGTGGGCTGTCGGATTAATCTTATCTTCATATGCATTAACTTCCATTTATGTCCCTGGCTTACCTTCCTTACTCAGCAGTAAGATGTTCAAAGGTACACGCTGTTCAGCATGTGCAAGAGAAACTTTTATATGTAGAACGTATGCACATATATGTTTATACTTATACACACAATATGTCCACCCATAATGCTTTTCTGCCAGTAATCATATGCTGTTCATTTTATTGTAATTGCATTTATATAGCGTTTCACACCCCATGATGCAGCACTCAGACGCAGTGGTGGTAGGACAGCACGCTACACCGCATCAGAGTGCTTGGTTGCAGTGTGCGCTGTGCGGGAAATGTTTACATAGGTTAAAGTTGTGTGCCTCACTACACGGGATCATGTACACTGAGTAGGAAGTGGACGGAGAAAGGGTTGAGTTGTACCAGATCAAAAAGTAAAACCAGAAGAGCGTAAGAAGTGACTTTCAAAGCGTAAAAGAATGAAAAATGAAAGTAAACACTAGTTTTTCCTAATGTACAATTATTTATTGAGTTATCCATATGTAAATACGGTAATTAAGTAACAGGCCTGTGACAGCAAAATTCATATTGGTGGGTTTTGGGTAAAATCAGTCACATGTCAGTTCAGCTCATATCCTGCCTGCCTTTAATAAGCACTGACCTGTAATGAAAGATCCCTTTAGGGAAGTCTGCTTCTGAAAATGTGCTGTCTGCACTGTTTGTGATACATTTAATTTTTTTTTAATTTGCTAATTTAGGGAATCTAAGTAGGCTGCGGGAGAAAGAAGTCACGATACAGATGTGGCTTTTATCGGTCTGAAGTGTCTATGGAAATAGACTGTACCCGGCAGCCAAGCGGTTGTCGCGTTAAAGGAGTCTATTTACACAATTTCACAGGTTAGTGCCTTAAACTTCCTATTAATGCACACATGACATTTTACATCCAGTTTCACTTTGATATACGAAACGCTCCTCATAAATACAATAAATGCTTCTGCCCGTCAAAACATGCAAATACAGTATACATTAGGCAATTTAGAAAAGAGAGAGCAGAAAGAGCAGTGAAAAGATGATAGTTCAAACATAAAAGCAAAAGGAGAAATTAAGCTGACAGTGGTAGCCAGGCATTCGTTTGTACGGCTCAATCCATACACGAATAACCTCCTGTGAAAGCAGAAGTGATGACAGGGACGCGCTCTGTGGTGGGGGAGGGGCAGAGCAAGGCGCTTGGGAGAGCAAGGCTTAATGATCAAGCCACATAGCGGCTGCGCGCGTGCACGCGCTCGGGAACGCAAGCTTGAGGCCAGGAAAAGATTGTGGTAACACTTTGAAAAGCCACTAACTAAATGTCTTGCAGAGCAGCGCATGCGCTGGCTCAGTGAAACCTAAAAAGAATCATCAAACACTACTGGTGGAATTATTTCCTGCCACCTGAAACCTGCCCCTCACCCGGTTATATCTAGTATTAAAAACATTTATGAAATAGCCTTCAAAAAGCTTGTTCGCAGATTGAGTAAGAACAGGACTTAAGAGTACTGATCTATCGGCAGGCAACATCCAGCCCCTACCACCCTTGCTATTGCGAAAGTAGAGGGCAATGCTGCTCATTACTGGTCATACTAATCCAGGTAAAGGTACATAATCATTAGACCTGTGCACTGGAATAGGGTGAAAAACATGTACTATGTCCACCTGCACATTTGTTCAGCATGGACAACAAAGAGTTGACTTTTTGCCTTTTTTTAATACAGTATTAGAAATCAAACCAGATCTTAAAATGGTGATTTGGTATTTAGCAGCAATCACAAAATGTTTCATTAAACTCAAACACTGTGCAGTTATTGGTAGCCTGGCACGTTCTTCAAACGTTCACAGAGCACATCTCCCACCTGGGAAAAGCCATGCAGTAGTAACACGTGTAAGGTAGATTCGAGAGATTACATTCTGGAAATACTTTTAATTATTTTTTTTCTTAATTATGTGCAAGCAAACCGCACACCAACAGACGTTCTGGAATCATCTGAAACGGATGTGGCACTGCCCCAAATTCTGATTAGGGTGAGTGGTACTAAGAAAATCCCAAATGTGTAGACATTGGAGAAAACCTTAAGGAAATCTGAAACTCACTTGTCTTCCCCATAAAACTGATCTAGCCATTTCAGGTGCATCCTCTGTGAATCCTGATTAACCAAAATCTATGTAAAATTGGAACTGCTGACAAACATGTCCAATCATGCCTTAGAAACCCTTAAGTTCTAATCTATATGATACAGCTCCTTAAAACGTCATATTTTTGTTATTTATTTTTTAATCAGGGGTTACAGTATTTAAGTAATGCATGTACTGATGCAAAGTAGAGAAAACATTAAGTCTATTTCACCTTCTATATTATAATATTTTGTCACTGATCTGTTGAAGCTGGGCTACCTCGTTTATTGGCTTAGTAGACAGTCTTACAGATGAGCCCTTTACCAGCCTGGAATGCAATACCAGGATTTCTGTCATATTTTGCTTACAGCCAGAGAATGACCTGCACTTAGACATAGTCTTCCTTTGTGGCTTGTATTTCCATGGCGAGGAGTGCAGGATAGATGACAATATCATGACAAAGATTGTTAATTTAATACTCTCATTTTTTGTTTGATCTGTTTATTAAGATTCTTACATAATTCAGTTACAATTCAAACAATGTGTAATTAAGACACAAGGGTGTTATTAACGGACTTAAAATACAAAATTCTACACGTTTAGGGAAACATTACAATTGGTCCGAGAGGGCACGCATCCCATGGAACTTGAACTGACTAGCATATACAGCACGGCACAGGCAAGAAAGGCCTCTCCCAAGTCAAACAGTCAGTGTGCATCTGTAATGACCATAACACTTCATGGCAGTGACATCAAACATGCATAAGCTAATTTACTATGAGCAACCGGGTAGCTCAAAGGGAACAAGAGTAAACATTATGGGATGGGGTAGGACAATGTGGGGTGAGCGTAAGGGGGAATGCTTGTTTTGAAAGTGTGTTGCAGACACGGCTCAGAAGTGGACGTGTGGTGGGTTCAATGCACAAATCATCCAATTGATCGAGGACCCGATATCTCTCTCGTTGCCAAAAGTGTTAAACTTGTAATGTGTCTAATTGAATTGAATTGTGTCTAAATATACATATATGCACTTACGTACGTGTAGATACACAGATGCCTGCATAGTTCGTTGATGTTGCTGTCAGTTACTTTGAAGTAATATTTCAGAAATGCACAACATTTATTGAATCTTTCCCTTACATTGAGGGACCTGCGGGTTTAAATGTGAAGCTCGCCGGATGCAGTGCGCTCGCCCCAGCATCTCGGTAGACAACACAACGGACGCGCTGCACAACGGACGCGCTGCATTTGCTGTGAAGGCCTGCATGGAACATGGAGCTTCGGGGATTTTTCGACTCCGCTTCCCTGTTCTGAACTTGTGCTGCTGGGGTGGATACTAGGCACGTCCTACATGCTGCGATGCAAAGCAGCTGGACCATAGCAGCTTGCTCCACATAAAAGACTAATTATTGCATCCTTAATTTTGGTAGATTGTACCTAGCGCCTTCTAATAACTCTTATTTATGCAGTGCGTTATTGTACACAGTTTCATACACGGTGGCCCAAATGCAATCCATCTGTTGGCCTAAGGGCTGGTACAAACTCTTCCTACCAGCGTGGCCTCGCCCGGGCTGCAGCCTGTTCTTCTAGACTTTGGTATTTCCATCCAAGGGACAGTCTCAGGTTCACACCCGGAAACACACTGCGCTTCTCAGCGGCCAGCCAATGAATCCAAAGCCTCGCTGTGCAGGTGCATTGGAAGCCTAAGCACAGAGTACTGTAGGCGATCGTGCTCCCAGCAGGAGGGGACCTAGAAGAAATGTGCTATATAAACTCTCAACTATGGGATTGTGCCAGATTTTTCGGGGTTTCTACTAGGGATGCTGTCCGATTTCTTACCGATTTTGCTGCACATCTGGGACTAAGCATTTCTCTGATTTTGTCACTATTCTCTATACGTCTGAATTGATACCCTTTAGACAACTGAATTCTATGTAACTCAGCAGTTTCTGAATTCCATTACCCTGTATTGAACCTTGTGAATTTTTGTATTAACCTTTATGGTTTCTCCAAATTAAACTCTAGAACTCACTTGTTGCCTCAGTCCTTTATCGTTAACAGTATTCAGCAATGCTCATTTGAACCTTGCCTCTGGGACATATCGCCTCGTGATTCGAGGTTAACAAAGTTCTCGATCCATCCAATTGTTGGACATGCTTTGAGGTGTAAGAAATGATGGGTACCGCCACGACTGGACATGAAATAAGGAATTAAAAGTAGACCTGCAGCCAAGAGTCTAATATTCTGAGGTTGGACTGGGCCGCAAACAGTGACAACATGAGAGGGGTTGCAGAACGTCAGTGTCTGTAGGGGCTTTAATGTCTCTGGCGAGAGGAAGCATCAGGGGCAAGCTACTATTGGTGCAGCAGGCGCAGTGGCACCGGTGGACCAGAGCCCTGAGGGGTCCATTGAACCCGGATAATTACTGTATTTACCACCAAAAGAGGATTCAAAGGGGTCAGGTCCCCTGTTTACACCATGGCCCATGGAATCCTTTGTACACCACTGAGAGGCATAAAGGGACATGGAACAGCTCCTGTGAAAGATGATCATCTAACTAAGCACTGTCATGTTTCGAAATATGTGTTTAGTCAGAAAAGAGTGTGATAAGAGCACAACTCGTAAAATGGAGTGCCCGGGCCAAGCCCTCGCCTTGCTAAAGATGCACCCTGCCTGGCAGGGGTGTGCGGTTTGCTGCTCCCAGCCTTGTCCACGCAATACAGGACATCCTCAGGAAAGGGCAGACCAACGGCTGTCCATGACCCCATGACCTCCACGGGCGTGGCACCGACGCACTGCAATCTGTTTACACAGATATGCACTTTACATCCAAGGTTTTCCTAGCTGCATCAGTTTTCTTTTTCGACTTCCCTTTGCACACCAAAGTACATTGTTCTAAGACTAGTAGGGGAGCCTGAAATGTCTCTGTCCTAAATATATCACAAGTATTGCACAGTCAAGAAACCAAAAGACTGTTAAAAGCAACTTCAGGTTGAAAAAACTCAGTAGTCGTGCATGTTCTATGATAAAATCATGAAAATGAGTGGGTTATTTCAGAATCACTTAAGGCCTATTCAGCAAACATTCTTCACTGAGTCAGGCTGTGAACGCCTCAAATGAGGCCAATTCTCCATAGAAAGAAAAGAAAAGCCCTCTAGGGAGCCTGGGATAATTTGTTTACACAAGTCTCAAATGTGGCACCAACAACAGGAAAGTCTCAGAGCTCAATAATCTCTGGTCTCCAGGGAGAAATAATGTGAAGGCGAGAATGTGAATCCCGCCTTCTGTAATAGCTGAGAAAATGAAAATATTGTCTGATAACACCCTTTTAAGAACCCGTGAAGCGCTAATTCCAGGGGGAGGTAACCTCACTCAAGGCTCAGCAATGAAGCGAGTCATGAAGTAGGCTGTCGGGAATACAGAAAGCATGAGGTAGCTGTACCTGGCCCCAAAGTAGGCATTATGAGCACGAAATGCGAAATGTCATTTTCAAATATGGTCTATGTCGAAAATAGAATGCCCTGCGGTGGTTCGATGAGTTTCTAGGAGGGAGGGGCTTTCTAAACTAACGGACCAATCACAGTTGGACAGTAAATCTCACACCAGGCAAACAAAAATCAAAACCAGCCCCACATCTCAGCACCTGAGTCACAGTGCTCTAGTGGAAAGCTGTTCTCTCCTCCCTGCCAAGAATATTAAAACAAATGGAGCCAAACAATACATTCCACAGCGACATTCAAAATGATGTTCCCTAACCCCCATATGCTTACAGCTGAATGGGAACTAATGGCATAATATTCCACTACTGCTAGTCGGCCGGAGTATGTGACAGCAATATTCCTTCAAAGCAGAAAATCATATATGTGCTTATTAATGAATGATGGGCAAGGTACAAAAAACCCTGGACGCACAGCAGGCACATATTTGTAGCACAGGAAATGCATTGCCTCCGTGGGCATCTGCCACTGGGCTGCCACTAAATAAATGTGATGCATTCTTGGTCCTAGCATGCTTGGTTCCAGTCCAGGGAGGACCTGGCTTGGCAGTTCAGGCTGGACTGTTCCCGTGAGGCACAGGGTCAAGACTGATTTGCATATGGCTGGGTTCAAACTGGAATGGCATGGGGAGCAAAAAAACGATGGATTTAGGCCCAGATCTCTGTACTAGAGTGAATGTATGACATTGTTCTGCATTCTGTCCATCAACTGTTGTTTTTGCATTTGTCACCCCGAGTGGAACGGGTATGCTCAGACTTGAGTCCCCTGCTCTCCATGCCACTGGAATCAAGCTCTCCTGGCTTAAGAGGGGTGAAACCCTGAAACCGGTCCTAGGATGCTTGTTTCTAGTCCAGGGAGGACCTGGCTTGGCAGTTAGAGCTGGACTTTTCCCATGAGGCACAGGGTCAAGATCAGGGCCGGACTGGGAACCATAACCAGCCCTGGCAAGGTGCTCGGCCGGCCCCCTCCCAGGGGGGGCGGGGGTGCCGCTGCAAAAACGGCCCTGTAACAAAAACGGCCCCCAGGGGCCCAAAACCGGCCCCCACCCCTGCGGCGCACCGGCCAGGTGCCCGCTACGGCCAGTCAGGCCCTGGTCAAGACTGATTTTCATATGGCTGGGTTCAAACTGGAATGGCATGGTGAGCAAAAAAACGATGGATTTAGGCCCAGATCTCTGTACTGGGGTGAATGTATGACATTGTTCTGCATTCTGTCCATCAACTGTTGTTTTTGCTTTCTTGGTCAGGACATAATGCCATTCACTCTCTTTGTGCCATGTACGAGTTCATCCAAACTTTCTGGCCAGCAAATATCATGGTAAATATGCCACTGTACCATAGGTGCTGCATAAGTATGGAATAGTAGTCAAAATGGCAGCCTGTTAGTGGGTCAGGTCTGACTCATTACACGTATCTGTTAGGCTTGGGCAATGCTATGAAGCCAGGGTCTACACTGTCCTGGTAATGTGAAGAAACGCTGTCATCCCAGGAAGGGAAGTGTGAGTGTATGTAAAGCACCAATGTCATGTCATAAAATAAAGCTCCTGTTGCAATGGGCTGCACATGCGCACTCACCTCTGGTCACAGGTGCCTGGACTGCAACAAGTCCCAGGGATCTCGAGCTGAAGCTGCGCTCGCTTGGAGCTGCATCCCCTCCCCCCATGCCTGGCCGAGTGACAGATGCTCGGTCCTCTGGTGCAGAGGCAGGTGTATGCCACCCATTCTTTCTTAAAGCCTTGAGACTTCCATTGTCGCTGCTGTCAGTCAGTAGTGCAGGGACTGAGCTCCAGTTTCTATTTCCAGTTACCCATGAATGGCACATTCTTCCATGTATGCTTGCAAGTGTCCTTTAGCAGCGTTTTACTGGTTATTTCTTTTTGAAGCCATGAAAAAACACAAACTACCTGTAAAAACAGCTGTTTTAAATCATATACGGAGTTGTTCACTGAACCCAGGTGCAGGCACGGGCAGGATCCTGCAGCATGAAAGAGATGATGGGGTTTGTAGGGCTGGGTCGTAGGAGCTATCCTAACCCTGGAAGCAGACCCCTAGAGACAGCAGCCCTCCGGAGAGAGCTCGGGTGTCCAGTCCGATCCTGCAAGAGCTGTGTAAATGAGTTCAGTGTACACAGGAACAGAATGTGTGGATAAAGACACATAGAGCAGCATAAGTGTGGCTCACTACATCTGAGGATAGTAAATACATTATCAGCTCGATGTTGATGTGTGGGGCCTCAGGCCCACATAACGTGAATGATGGACACGGACACCAGGAGATTGGGTACAGTCACTGGCCACGAGCACGTGCACTCGGGCCCTTTTATTAGCCTACTCGTGACGTCGGTGATGGATGGGTGTGGGGTGTGTGTGTGTGCCCATAGGGGAGTGGCTACTAAGTCAGTGCCTGTCGAGACACTAGAACGTGTCTCGCAGGACACAACAGATCTCAGTGTTACATGGTCACGTGTCCACTGGAGGAGCATGCGCAGAGGAAGTTGTCAGGCAGGCCAGGATGCAACAACTACCAGACTACAGAGTACATTGTCGATTTCCAAAGGAAACTGACAAAAAGGGGTAGGATGTGGACTAAGCCAAGATTAACCTCTCTGTTTTGGGATAATAACCCCATATCCCCTCTCGTAATAATCATAGGGAAAAGGACCTTTAGAAGGTACTTAGGGGGCAGCTAGGAGGACTTTGTCTTCAGGCCAAAAGTATCAAGAACCCCTTTGGTGATACAGGCCAAAAGGGGGGACGAGGTCACACTGCGGATATGGGGCTCTGGCGAGAGAATGGTGTTCTCCGAACAGAGCATGTGTACGGGGTACTTAAACCATATTGAAAGCAGTGTAACGAGAGTGTGGAAGGACAGGAGAACCGTGCCTGCTAGGTAGAGCCTCGGTTATGCTAAGGCGTTGGTATTTTGGATTGGTGGACTGAGCGGCTAACCACAGGCAGAGGAATGAAGTGAGCTATGGCTTTGAAGAGTGTTCGATTCTCGTTTTTGGCATGGGAGATTGTTTGCACATATACGTCCAGATGATGATCTAATGGGAATATTCTCTTTCTCTGATGTTTGTTGTATTTTAGTAAATCCCTCCAGTTTGAATTAGGTCCTCTGAGTATCACAACGCTAATGGTTTAGGTTTCATGGTTTTGGGGTGTGTGCCTATGCGGGGGGACGTGTGAATGTTGCAACAATGCATAGCTTGACTGAATGTTTGGACAACTGGGCTGACACGTTGAGAGCAGGCATGTGGGAGTGAAGAGATGGGAATGTGCATCTCCACAGTCAGTTGTAGGCGAGGGCAGTGATCTATCTCGTAGGTTTTGGGTTAGAGGTTTTGAAGGTTGGAGCTGTGGGAAATGGAAGGAGATGGTCTCCTCACCAGTTAGGCAGACTGCATTATGCAAGGTGATGGAGGTAAGTATGAGGTGTAGGTGTTGCTATTACATCCAGAGAAATGGTCAGGATAATAACTATCACTATAGTAGCTGGGTTACTGTGAGGCTGGGTCCCCTTAAGTGCAGTGGCATGGCTGGGGGAGTGGTGGGAGTCTTGCCTGTCGGCCACCCCCTCACCCAAAACAAGTCACCCGTCATCCGCCACCCCCACTCTTACCTGCCCCCAGGCGGCAAACTTAGGGGCCGTCCTGGGTGGCAGTACGGCTAGCTACGCCACTGCTTAAGTGAGTGGTATTTTATTGGCATTTATGAAATAAGAAGTGAATTTAGAGAATTCCTTAGTGAAGCACGAGCTTAATGAAGAGATGAAGAGAAAGGCTGTACTCAAGTTTACAGAGTGAGCACAATGCATGGGGGCTTTCAAAGGAGTGAATTTGAGAGTTATGGATTACTTGTTTGATATTAGAGCACATACTGATGAGAGTCAGGACAACAGGTTTTTTATTGCAAAGTATTTAGAGAAGGATGCATAGCAGCCTATGGAATGGGTATATTGGGATTACAAGTATGTGAGTTGTAAAATATCTTGGGTCTGTGTGTGAGAATAGAAATGGCTTGTGAAGGTGCGGTAGAGAATCACATGTTGAGTTCCTGGTGAAACGAAAGCGGGGACTCAAGCCTCTGTCACAGCTGAATGAAATGGAGAACCTTAAAAGATCTGTTGTTCGGGCCACGCTCAA
This sequence comes from Triturus cristatus, assembly GCF_964204655.1. Lineage (NCBI taxonomy): Eukaryota > Metazoa > Chordata > Amphibia > Caudata > Salamandridae > Triturus > Triturus cristatus. Next base: position 272,930,289 of record NC_140587.1, read on the forward strand.
GCGATTTTGGTTAAATAAGTTGCCTTTGTTAACTATAATGAGATCTAGGGGGAAATATTCTTAGACAACCGAATTCCGGTGTTGTTTTTGATCATCAACAGTGAAGAAAAAGATGATCAGGAAAGTATTGTATCTTAGCCCACACTCCAAAGTAAAGGTAGCTCATCCAGCAGGAAACGTTTTTTGAAGTCAGCTCCCTATCCATAACATCTTGTGATGTGATTGATTTAGCAATAAAGAGCTTTTGCTTGCCCGTTGGGCGATGCTTATTCTTACAGATTTGGTGGCAAAGTCTTGGCATCAGTCATTCAAGCATTTAGATTCATTGAGTGCATATTTCTTTATAGGAAAGGGTGCTTCTGGAAGAATGTATTTATTTGTGATGTGTTCTGTACCACATACTTTATGTATGCAATTTATGCTCTTGTTACTCTCAGTAGATACTTCAGTGTCACGATTATTAGTCATGAAAATGATGAAGAAACTAATTATTTCCCGTAGCAGACAATTAATTTCCCTGCTGCATGGTTTCCATATATTGAATAGATAGAATGGTAGGCTTTATGGTGTCTCTGCAAAAAGTGCTTATATCAAAGATCTTAATAATCCTACCATTGACTATCTTGCAGTTGAATTTAGATCCGATCTTGCACCAGTCTTAGTGCTCTTCTATGGGGTGGGAGGGAGGTAATGACTCCCTCATCTCCTCTTACCTGGGAGTAAGAGGGTTAGAGAGAGAGGGAGGGCGAGAGAGATTATTGACTTGCCCAAAGTTTAAAAAGTTACATAAAATTTACTTGAGGAAAAAATGTAAGAAGGAGTGTTAATAAGTCTTATGTCTTATTATATAAGTTCAACCTAGATTTGCGATTGTGGTGGGATGTCTATTTAGGAATGTACTTCATTTTGCAACGTGTTTTAACTTCCTCATATTTATCATTTACTGTTCATATATGAAGATGTACTTACTAAAAAATAGAGATGAAATATAGTTATGATAACAAATTGAAACCAATAAATCTTTGAATTTCAACAGTTGTGGTTAGCTCAATAACAAGCACACCAAATGCAATGCTCACTACCACATACAGGATGTTCCAGATGACATCACTAGTGACCTCACATGGCAATTCACCCTTCCATTAACACTATTAATCATACAACAATGGATGCAATGTGAGTTCTTTTTTGGGGTATGTGTTTTCAATTAATGATATTGTGCTGTCAAATGGTCTTGTGTATTCGTATAAATATTGCGAGGTTATAAGGATTAAATACCCTAAAAAATAGAATGATAAAATAATGTATTTATTAAATGTTAAAAGGCATCCAAATGTGCCTGGAGTTCACACTGAGTCTGCAGATTTCCCACACATTGCGCCCCATGAAAGATTTTTCAAAATTTGTCAGGGAACCAAACATCAGTCCACAAGTTTTTAGTTCATGAACCCAGCTCATAGTTCACAAATATTGGTAGTAGCCCAACATCAGTTCATGAGTTTTTTTAGTTCATGAACTTGACTCACAGATTACACATTTTGAGCCAAGTTTACAAACTTCGAGACCGGTCACCTGACTCAAGTTCACAAATACCCAGATCAAGGTTTGCAACACATTGTGTAGAGCCATTTTTCTTTTTTCCTATTTTAAAACTCAGAGGGTTGCATTTGCCTTCTCCCCCAATAGGTGCAACTGAATATTTTTTTCCATTTATAGCCTGACAGTTGCGACCCTAAGGGTCCCAACGCCTGTGCTTTTTCAATTTGGACCTGTGAACAGTTCGCAAACCGATGTTTGCAAGTTGTTTGCGAAATAACGGCTAAGATTTCTCTATAAGTGCAACACCACATTTTTGTAACGCTAATTTCTCAAAAAATGGATTTACATAAAACCACTTAAAGACAACTCAACACAATAATTAGTGTTATCTGATAGACATGATTACTATTTTAATACCTCTCATGCTTGCACTGCTTATTTAATACTGTCAACAGATATCAATTTACTCCACTGATAACATGAGAACTTACAACAATGTGGAATCTTTGTGGCGATTTAAACAAAAAAAACACTGTAAACCGCAATAAGATTTAATCAGTAAGTTGACAATGATTACCTTGAAGAAATATAGGGACTCATTTACAAGCGTGCGTCACCTTTAATATGGGAAGAAGTGATGTACCGGTGGCGCAAGAGGCTTGTAAATAAGCCCCATATTCTTTAAAAACTATCCTCTAACTTAAAAGCAAAGCAACCGTTTGCCGACCAGGAGACAATCTTCAGCCAGTCCTGACCACCGGGTATGCTATTTTGAATAATCTTACAAAACACTGCCAAACACTTGTGACTCCTGAAAAAAACACAAGCTATGCGAATGGGGGAATAAGGTGGGAAACCTTCTTGTATGGCTGCCAAAGATGGACACAGATCATATCAATGGTCCTGGACACCCAGGGGCTAGCATCTGAGATTGCACACACCTTTTCAAAAATAGATGAAGAGGTATATGCAACTGAAATTCCCCCCAGATAGAACAGGAACGCCCAATCGCCCTAGATGTGTCCCCCCCAACGCTCTCAGTATTAGATGCTGAGGAACTTGACCAGCCTCTAATCACAGAAAAAATACAATGGGCAATGAAGGAGATACCCCTCTGGGAAAACCCCTGGCCAAATGGAATTCCTATTGAATTCTTTAAATAATATTCCTCACTCTTACTGCCACATCTCCTAGGAGTATACCAGGAGGAAGGCAAGCTCTCTTGTGACCTACGTGGTGCTACAATAGCGGTCATACATAAACCTGGGGCACCTTCCCACCAATGCGAATCATAAAGACTAGTTTCACTCATAAACACCAAACCAATCTCCATACTAAAATCTTAGCAAACAGACCAGCAGAGAAAATTCACACCCTGATCAAAACTGATCAAAATGGTTTCATGCAATGAAGGAGCACTAGATGCTGCCTCCGTAGGCTGCAAGTGGCCTTGACACAGACGCATAGGTTGGAGGTGGAGGTCATCCTACTTTCTGCTAATTTAAAAAAAAATTGACACAGTGCACTGGTCCTTTAGGCTTGTAAAATACATTTCCTTTGGTAATTACAGCTCAGGCACGCCCTTAAAACTCACAGAGTTGTGCTCAATGAAGGGCCAGAGTTTCTCTCCCTGAGGCAAAGATCACAATGGGACAGGGTGAGAAGAAGGGTATATCGCATATTTAAAGATCACTGATTGCCAACTGCCCTGATCTCTTTATGCGTCTCAGAGCAAAGTGGGAGAAAGACCTGAGAGCCCTGATGATGACTGGATGAAGCCCGAATGGTCCAGAGTGACCTGGCCATTATGGCCAGACTCAGACCCATACAGTTCAGGTACTTGCATCATGTTCATTATCATCCCTCCAGGATGTGGCAGCTGGGCAGAACCCCTTTGGCCTCTTGGTGGCGTTGCAGTAGTCCAGTGGGCACATCCCTATACATCATATTGAGCTGCCCCAGCTCGAAGGCGTAGAAGTCTACAAATTTCCATTAGAACCTAGGGTAGCCTTGCTGGGGATTATGGATGGATGGGAGGGGGGCCGCAAAGCCCGCCCATTGACTGGTCTAGACTTCCTGATTGCTAAATGTGACATTGCAAAACGTTGGCATAGCACTGCCCTCCCTATCGCTGGTGAGTGGAAGAGAGGCATGGACAGATGTGCCCTGACGGATGACACAGTCTATAAGCTAAAGGCTGCCCAGCTAAAAAAACAGCAGCTTTGGTCTAAATGGTCACAGCACAACGAAGTCTGATGAGTTGCGTCTGGCTACTCCTCATGTAGAATCGACCAAAACCACAATCGGGTACAGGCAGAAGACTTGCTATTTCCTTCCTTAATGGGACTCAAGGATTGATCGCCTTGTACAAAGAAGTATTATACCTGTTTCTTAATGCAGCATTTATATACAATTGCCTCTAGTGGAAATGAGAATACAAATATACATTTTTTAAATGTATTTTGATTGATTTTTAATAAAGAAAACACACAACTGTAAAGTATGGTGATCTTTCTGTCATTGTAAAGGTTGAATTTGGAATATGAGGTTACATAAAGAAGCTATATTTTGACGCTTTTGGCCTCGAGTAGGAGGTAACTTTATCGTAATGAGAGGTTTTATGAAATCGTAAAGGTGCAAATTTCTTATATAGCTCGGCTGGTAAGCCATCTTTGTCGCAGGCCTTCCCATTGGCTAATGTTTTCACTACCTCCTCGATTTCTTAGGGAGAGAATTTAGCAATCAAAGCATGAGCTTGTCTTGATCATAGCTTTGGAATGGGAAGCTTGCGTAAGAAATGCCTAAGTTGGGAAACGTCCACCTTCTCTTGTGCACTATATACAGATTTGTAATGTTTGAGGATTTTTAAAAAAATGTTAATAGGATCTACAACGTGGGTTTCTGTTTCTTCATGAAAGAGTGATGTTACCCTATTCTGTGCTTGACGCTCCGGGTCTGCCAAGCTTGAGGTTTCTTGCATATTTACTTTCTTCATTAATCTTTTAAGAGAAGCAGCATTGGCAATGTACCCTTGCTCATAAGAATAATCTTGCATGTGCAGCCCACCCTGTCTGAGTGCCAGCTTGTTAGCGGCGGTTCTAGTTCTCCTGTATTCCATGTTCGCCTGACGGAGCTCCACCTCTAACCCTGCCCTACGTTCTGATAGGCGTTTCCTCTCTAAAACTCCTCTTGGCGCTTGGCAGCCAAGGATAGTTGCCTTAAATGCATGATCCCAGATATTTACCACCCTGGCCATGACCATTCTTCATCTTCCAGTTTTACTTTACTAAAAGAACACCTCCCACCGGGCCTTTCTATCTTAATCCATGACACTTGCATCTCTACCAAAGAGTAATCTGAAAAGCTGTTAAAGACATGTGTCTAGCTACTTAGCTTCAAATCAATCTAATCTTACAGCGGATTTATGACTTTAGAAAAAAACAGGTGTATTCTCGTCTGTCCAGTTATTTCTTGCAGTATCAGGTGCCAGTTTTCCCCTCAGCTTTCTTATAGGGGTTCCAACCCCATTTATGGCAAGATTTCAGTGCTATGCTCAGGCCCAGTAGGCCAACGCCCACTTCCTGCAGCAGCAATCCCTCAAAAACCAGGAATCACATTGCGCCACATTTTGCCAGGGTTAACTTGAAAAAAGCTCACTGTTCATCTAGTGAGCTCCAATGCCATGTCTTTTCGCCACAGCCCTCCAACTAGGCTGCCGACACCCTGCCTTGCTTTGTCGCAGCTATTACCATCAGCTCCAACATCGCACGCGATCTCTCAGCGTCCGCAACCCCGCTGCAAGTGGTTCCGGGGAGGAGCCAGGTGAGTGCGTTAGCGGCAGAGCATGCGGGTTGCATCTGCCACCATCCCTACAGCTACTCAGTACATTGTGTTTACCTACTACTTATATTTACCAGGGAGATGGAAATATGGGATATGGGGCGTGTGCTAGAAAGATGATGTGTTAATCATATCCAATCACCTACATGTAGAAAGCAATTCAATGCAGAGTTGGGAGATTGCTTCTGAAGTAAAAACAAATGCACCAATGGCATTGGAGTTAAATTTGATATATGGGCGGCAGTGTCTATTTAGACAGGAAACCCAAATTAGAACGTGGCCTTTACCACACATGCCTTTATAACGAATTATGTTGTAAAGTCATGCATGTTAAAGGCATATGCGCGGTACAGGTGGAAAGGGCATATGGGAGGGAGATTTTTTAAATTATAGGTAATTTTACTGATCCTAAAGTTACATCTCCCACGCTGGAACCTAGTCAGTCCCTATGGTCTCGACTGAGTGACTTTTTTGAGGAGAAAATCCTCAGAATCAAGTCTAACTTGTCGGGGTGAATAATACTCAGGTAGGATTGGAGCTAGGAGAACCAGCAGATCGAATACACCATCCGACACTGGCCACTTTTCTGGTGCCATCCTTGGATGACGCGAACGCCTCTTTTTCTGAACTGCAGGTCAGGGTCCCCAATGGATCCTATACCCCCCACATATTAAAGTCGATCTTTGACATTATTACTCCAATGTATCAGCAGTTATTTGGTATCTCCCTCCACACAGGCGTAATACCTGATGACTGGAAAAGAGCTAGGGTGATTCCTTTATTAAAAAAGGCTAATGCTGATCCTGAATGCTGAGCTACTTTCAGGACAGTCTCGTTGCTGCCATCTGCCTCAAAGGTGCTGGAGAAGTTGGTAAACCGGCAACTCACCACCTTTTTGATGGAAAACATCTTACTTAACCCCTCTCGATCAGGGTTCAGAGCCCGCCACAGCACCAAGACCACATTATTAGAGGTCTTAGAGTCCATTAAGTTCAATTTGGACTCAGGCCTCAATATGGCTCTGGTGCTAATGGGCATGTCAGCAGCATTTGATACTGTGGATCATAACATCTTGCTGCACAGGTTAGAACACTTGGGAGCAATGGGCTCTGCACTGAGCTGGCGGGGCTCTTTCCTTGAAGGACGCAAGCAGGTGGTATGGATGAAGCCATATCCTTCAGGAGGTAAAGAGTTGCAGTGGGGGGGTGCCGCATGGTTCCTCTCTTATTCCCATGCTCTTCAACATTTACATGCCTCCTTTGGCATACTTGGTTGCAATCTATAACATCAAGATCATTTCTTATGCTCATGATACCCAACACCTCCATGCATATGATGTGGAGCCTGAGAGTACGAGGGCATCCTTCGCCAACTGTCTGGTTGGCTGTAGGCCAATAGATTGCAGTGCAACCCTGATAAGATGGGAGTCTTATTGTTTGGGCAGGATCCCCTTCTTGGCTGGGTTGGGGTATGGCCCGACAGTGTTCCCCCTCAGCCCCCTCCAACAGCGCTGGCCAGAAATCTGGGTGTGTTGTTTGATACCCAGTTTTCATTTGTAGCACAGGTGTCGGCAATGGTGAAATCCTGTTTCTGGATTTTTCGTATGCTGAGGATGTTTCTTCACTTGCTTCCTCATGAGGCCCAAATTACAGAGGTCAGATCATTGATTTTATCCAGGTTGGACTACGCTGATGTCCTGTACCTTTGTCTCCTGGAATATCTGATCCAGCATTTACAGGTCATGCAGAATATGGCAGTCAGCTTATTATTTAAAATTCTGAAATATACTTCGGTGTCATCATTTCGGTACAAACTTCACTTCATCAGCATATCAGGCAAGTATAAAGCATTGACCTTAACGCACCAAGCTCTCCACAATAGGGGACCTAGGCACCTAAGTGACCATGTCGAGGCATACTTCCCTGAGAGACCGATGCATTCTAGCTCTGCTAGTCTCATTGTGACTCCTCGCTTTCAGAAACAGCGAAGGGGAGGCTCCTCCTTCACTGCTAATGCAGCTAACTTTTGGAATAAACCAGATTATTTTAGACCTATCCCTGAAGAAGCTAAATTCAAAAAGGAATTGAAAACATTCTTATTTAGACTTTAGTGGGGACCATGGGCTAACGATCTCTTGTATATTCACCTTGTGTATGCCTAAAAGCGCCGGCACACTCATTTAAGTAGCTGTGCGCTATAGTAATCCTTCATTCATTTATTTATTCATTCATATGCGTGGTAAAGGCAATCAGCGTCGTTACCTTGAGACCCGAATCCGAGAAGTCTTCTGCTTCCACTTTAAAAAACATACTGCGCGTTAGCCTTAAACTCAAAAAATGGTCCTCCTGGTTACCTGTGGAATTTGTCCCTGCCAAACAAATTAGGTTTACAACAACCCTTGGGAATACCTGGTGTGGTAATCCAACATCACTCGTGATCCCTCATCCGGCTGCTAACGGGAATACATGGGTCTAAGTGGTGTTTTTGGTCAGGAGGATATTTTATTGTTTAGCTCAATTTCATAACACTAATATCATGTTCATAACATTATACATTATTGATACCTTCTGTGCTCTTAATCACTCTGTAATCTCCACACCCTTGCTCGTTTGACCGATGAAATCCAATTGGTGATGTCATAGTCCCAAATTTATCAAATTATATCTCATTCACACCTTCTGTGTTTCCATCTAGGTTTAGTTTATATTTTCGTATAGAATACATTCTTGTCTTTTTATTGAATACTGTATTTTGATGCTGTATTACAACAGTGATTACTGTCCTGACTGCATGATACAAATTGCCTATGAACTCCGTGTAAACATTCCCATCTAGCCCATCTACATGACAGATGAGTAAACAAGATGCAGAAGGAATAGTGACTCTCAAGCTGTCCAATGACTGAACGTAGTCTACTTCTCCTGAGTTGTCCGGGTGATGAAATTCACTTGCTCCAAGGAAGAGCTCCAAACTGGCACACTTCCAGTTACCAACACCCAATCTGCTACACATTTCTCCAGGCGCTCAGCCAATAAAGCTGACTGAAGCACGTTAAAAAAAAAAGATTCAGATCCATTTATTTCCTTTTCTTTGTACGATCAAAATATTTTCAGACTGAAAATTACTCTGTAATTAATTGTCTGAATTAGAGACTGTGTTTACAGCAAAACACAGTGAATCCAGAGCATTCGCGATCCTATTTGCCTCACTGATTTGTTTGAGATGAATAAAATATTATTAATCCGCTATTCATTTTTAGCCACAAGTTGCATGATACAGAAACCTTGCAGTTTCCATCAATAGCGTCATGCTCGTCTCAGAAACCTCGAAATATCCTAGTTCATGTCTTTTTCACCAATAAGAAATGCAGTTCCATAAATCATTTGTCATCCGTGAAACCGCCCTATCACAATGCTACTTAAGCTTCTTTCTGAGGCTGTTTGTTGGTGCTCAGGGGAGCGTGGAACCAAGCCTGAGAATGTGGAATACAGAGTTCTACCAGTGAGCAGTGGTTGATGAGTCAGGACTCTCCCAGGATGCTTGTGTTTTTTTGTGTAGAGCTCGAGACCACAATATCCAGAACATTCGTTTTGTGATGGTTGACAGAGACTCCATTATTAATTGAGGAAAGCAGAAGTTGTTTGAGATTTCTATCAATGTCAGAGGATATAATGTTGGTGATTGATTCACTAATGTTGCTCTAGTGATGATTGAACAATTTGTATTGGGTTTTATCAACTAAAGGCAACAGCTGTAGCAGCATGAGAACAAGAAGGGTGGCATTATTATATAAACCTTAACAATTGTAGCAGATGACAAACAGGTAGCAGTCTTTAGACACATTTTAATTACAGTACATGAAAGAAACCAAGGTTGGGGGCGTGGCTAGCATGCCAACATGGCGGACGCAACCTACTAGTGCTCCGCAGTACATCCCTCTATTATCCTGTCTAGGCTCCTGCAAAAGAACCATCCAGGCCAACAAATGCGCGGAACAGCACAGAACTGACCTGCTGCCCCCGCTAATACCTCTCGCTCCCGCCGCAGAAACACAAAAACCGCGGAACCACCAAGTGACGACCTGCGGCCTACTCGCCTGGGACCCAAGCGTGGAGCTGAGGCCTGGCTGCTGCGAGCCTACCATCGTAACTGACGCGATCTCTGTGGCGGTGCCGGAGACCCCCAAACAGAGCCTACTACCTCCCCTGCCCTGCTGGTGATCTTAAAGACACTCAAAGGCCTCACTGTGAGTCTCCCCCCCACCGCCCAACTGCAGAGCTCTGTGGCCTACCCCACCATCAGCGTTTCGGTCGGAGCGCAGTCCACGCTCGGAAGGACCTAACGTCCTCCCTGCAGTCAGCCGTTATAGACGCCAGAGGGCATCGGCGAGTTTCTTCCACTTCCTGAGGTGGCCCGGGATAGTGGGCAGGAAGACGCTGCATCTCAGGGCCCGACTCTGAAAGGGCCTACCTGCTGTGAGGACCAATACCGAGATGGCATTCCCTTGAAGTCCGTGCAAAACACAGCGTGAAGCGGAGGTATGTGGCCCGCCTCATCCTCCCTGCACCGGTGGGAAGTGAAGTGCCTGCTCCGACCGCCGAAGCAGCAGAGATAGCGGGCCGGAAGATGCCGTATCTCGCGTAAAGGCCTGCCTGCTGTGATGACCCAGTGGGCCACAGAGACGCGTGGCCCACCTCATTGGAGCGCCCCTAGCTGTCAGATGCCATGACACAACAATACGCCCTGAAGTGTCTGCGCCGCGTGGATGCTGCCGGGATTGGTGTCTACTCATAGACTGCCTATACACACGGCGTGGCGCGGACCTGATCCTCGACGTCGCTCCTGGAGGCCTCCTACCACAAACAGCCTGAGGCACGCTGTTGCAGCTGATGACCCTGCCTCAGCAACAGGTACGCCTATCGCCGCCGCCTTCTTCCTGCTGCATGACCATGGGCCTTTAGCCTACTTTCATCACCCTCCACACTGAAGCCCTTCGTATGGGCCTCCTTTAGCAGTTGCCCACTGAACCTCCTGCTGTACTCACGTTCACCTCTCAGCCCGACAGAGAAGCCGGACAGGCGACAGTACAGTTACACACCTCACGCTCTCCTCACTGACGCTGCTCACCTGGAAGCCCGAGACAGACCAGGCAGCACCCTGAGAGACCACCCTGTCCGCTTCCCTAGATCACGGAGTTTGTATCATGGTCCCGACTACGCTGCGGCGCTGAGCACTTAAGACGGTGAGCCTGGCTGCCAGTTGTGATTGAAGGCCCCCCCCTGCGTTCCCACGCCTAAGGCCTCAATCCTTCTGTTACTGACACGGCCCTGGGGATATGTACATAATTGGCCGCGGGCTGCGGAAACTGACACCGCGCTGAGGTGCCACTGCTCTCGATGCTCCTACTACTCACGCAGCTGCGAAGTGGCGGTGACTCCACGAGATACAAGACACTCCATTGAGCGTGCCTTTAACCACAGACCCAATTGGGCTCTCGTCACTGGCCCTTTGGCGAGCGCCCATCATGGTAGAGCTGCCACCACAGTCCCCTCAGCAAGCAGCCACTCTGGTGGACTCAACATTAATCCTCCAGGTGTCGAGGGGCTTATCACCCCAACATCCCCTGCAGAGACTCCACCTTGTCGACACTTGGCCCGGAGACGCTGCAAGCCAATCAAGATCTGTGCCGCTCGTGCTGCGAGGCACCGACTGCAACGTGAGCCATCGGTGCGCTTGGACGCTCAACATTTAGTAGCCAGTAGATAATAATCACAGCCCACACAGACACATACCTTCCATCGCTAGACATCAATGCTGTCCGCCCAGACGCTTGCCATGGGACGCTTCCGTACAAATACGCAGCAACTGGCCGTGAAGACCAGCCTATCACACTTGTCGCTTTCAGGAGATGAGGCAAACGCTAACATCTCAGGTGTTGCACTAGCAGCTAAACTGGCTAGCGGCCGTCGAGAAAATTGGGGCTGCATTGGACCACACCAGGACATCTCTTGAAATACGCATCGACAAAGTCACCACAGACTTCACTTTACTGTGAGCCGATCACCATAAGCTGGCGGAGAGAGTCCAATCACACGAACACTCTCTTTCGGAGCTCAAACCTGTTGCCCAAAGTCACGCTGCAGCACTACAGGATATCCTGGACTGAGTGCATGCGCTGGAAGACCGAATTGAAGACTCTGAAGGGCGCTCCCGCCGCAACAATGTCTGCGTGGTAGGCCTTCCGGAGGGCGAGGAGGGCCGGACCCTGCAACTTTACGTGGAGCGGTCGTTGAGGGATCTTTTACCTGCAGGGACACTATCTTCGCACTTCGTAGTGGAACGCTCGCATCGCGTGCCGGCACACAGACCACCTCCTGGAGCCTGACTGAGGCCGTTCCTCTTTAAACTTCTGAACTACAGGGACCGCGACACAGTCCTGCGTGAAACTCGCAAAATATCCAATCTGAAGGTGGGCGGCAATCAAGTCATGTTGTTCCCGGACTATACAGCGTAGGTATAGAGGCAAAGAATCACCTACACTGATGTGAAACATCAGCTGCGCGCTTTAGACCTCCTGTACTCCCTACTGATTCCTGCTAAGCTCAGGGTGGTGGCCGGCGGTACAGCCCGCTTCTTCGACACGCCTGCAGACTCCTGGGACTGTCTAGAGGGCTCGGGTTTGTGGTTGGGGATGCAACCCTCCAACGCAGAAACGTCCAAGCCCAACCGCAAAGGACCCTGCCGCCGCAGACATCGGTGAAAAGTCGGAAACCCAAATACGGCAGTGGCAGCGCCAGACCCAGAGCAAAACCGTATAGAGCGCCGTGATGCCCTGGAAGCGGCAGCATCGCTGGGAACACATCTGTACCGTGAGAGATGTGCGGCAGGCTCCTCTGAATCCACCACAGCTAGCGGATCTTCCACTCCCAGACCCGATGAGCTAGACAAAATGCTGCCACCGGACGTCACAATCCCAGACCGCGGACGAAATCATACGAGTATGGCATCGGGACCAGACTGAATTGCTGCACACGCAAGTAGAGACTCTCACATTGCAATTGACTGAATTGTTGACGACTCTCTTTGCACTTCTTGACTTACCACTAGGCTTTGCCTGCTGCATGTGTGCATACCCCATGCTAGCTACACTCACCAAGGTGCGCGAACAGCGTAGATATACATCAGCGCGTGGGTTGGGACACGGGTGAGGGATCTGCATCATGGAGGGATGCGCGATACCCCCAGTTAGGTGCACGTTCCACCCCTAAACCAGTAAGCGAATGGATAGCGGCGCCCTGACGTAACACAGCGAGACGTGTTTCACCTAACGACCCACGTAATAACCAATATGGGAAACACATTGCACCGGCCATAATGCAGCTGAGTGTAGCCATATTACATTTATGTCAACTAGCACGCCTGAAGGGGATGCCCCTGCAAAGGGTTAAGGAAACGCGTCAGCGATGCTCTATTGAGCCGGATGAGCTGTTGAGATGTCTGCCTGGGCGCATGCATCATGTAGTTAGATTACCACCCAGGGGCATGCAAAGTGGTTATAGGCCCACCGCATGCACATGGCTACGACTCATGGCACATATACCCTGAACGTACATGCTCCTGCGCACTGACTTGGCTGGTTGCCAGATGGCAAACATACTGGATATGAAGGGAGTGGAACTGTTGTAGTCGAGCGCACACTACACACACATCCCCACTAGGCACTGTACTGGAATAGGTTCTTTCTTTTCATTGTGAGACACACAGTTTGGACGGACATCTTCGCAGAGTTTGCCCCAGTTGTTATGATGTTAAAGGTTGACCCGATGTTTTGGTTAAGACAGACCAGCCCGAAGCTACTTATATGTATCACATGCTTGATAGCACATTGTTCGCTCCTGATCCCCTTGGTGGGTACACACGTTTGTAATGACATGAGTTAACGTACTAACATGGAATATACGCGGTATGCATACACCCACGTGACGATACTCAATATTCGCCTACCTCCAGCCTCAGCAGGCATTGCCTTGTTGCAAGAAACACACATGTCACAAATAGAGCTGGAAAGACTGCGCAGGCATTGGAGAGGACAGATATTCGGTACTTCGTACTCAGCACACGTGAGAGGCACACTACTCTGGGTGAGGGCAGGAATTCCATTTATATATGAGGAAACTGTAATCGACGACGAGGGTAGATACACCTTTGTGCTAGGGCGGTTGAATGGTCAGACAGTATTGCTAGGATCCATATACGCCCCAAATGTGGACCAACCCTCCTTCCTTGTGCGTCTGTCACAGAAATTGACTCCCTATGCTGGACTCCCCTGGGTGGTGGTCGGAGACTTTAATTCGGTGCTCAGCGTTGATCTAGATAGGTCGTTCCCCCCTCTTAATAAAACCTCCGCTGTGTCTAATGCCAGGCGCTTGCAGACTGGCTCACAAACGGGGCGATCATAGACACATGGCGCACTCTTAACCCTACTCCTATTATTCAGCGGTACATGGCCTACATGTACGTCTTGATAGACTGGTGGGTTCCCAATCATTACTCCCTTTAATTACGAAGATAGAATACCTTGGTCGGACGCATTCAGATCATAATCCCCTGTGGATGCAGCTTAGCTGGGAGACAGATCGTCCTCCCATACCAACATGGTGTCTCCAGACAACTGAGCCAGAAGACCCAGAGTTCCGTTCGTCACTATAGACGGCCATCCTTACATATTTCGAACTAAACGAGGGCACAGCGAGCAGTGCACTCATAGAATGGGAAGCATTTAAAGTAGCGATAAGAGGACACTGTTTGGGGGCCACATGGAGTATACGCAAGCAGCTGACAACCTCACTTATGAAAATAGAGGCCCAGCTACTGGGGCGCGAACAGGAGGGGGAGGGGAAGGGGAAGGATTTGACGTGCCTGGAACAGCTACACGCAGAACATGCAGACCTGCTGGAGCGTTTATGATGCCATAATTACACAGCACATACAGCTCACACATATGCAGCAGCCGATCGAGCAGGCAGACTACTTGCCTGGCTGATATGGCAGGAAAACACCCACACACCGATAGGAGACATACGTATGCCGGCGGGGACTCTGTTATATACACAGCATGAAATACACAATGCTATGATGGAACGCTACACCCCGTTATACCAGTCTAGGGGGCGCTGCTCTGATCATGAATTGGAGGGGTTTCTAGGCTCCATACAACTACCCACAGTCTCAGGGGACCACCAAGAGATACTCAATTGTCCGCTCACATTGGAGGAGATTGGAGACGCAATTGGATCCATGGCCTCCGGGAAAACGCAGGGGCCGGATGGCCTGCCACCGGAGTATTACAAGGCATATTGTGAGTCTCTCACGCAAAGCCTCCACACATTATACTGCTTTAGAAGAACGAGAGCTGCCTTCCTCGATGCGCGAGGAGTAGCTGGTGTCCCTATTAAAACCAGATAAAGACCCCACGCCCTTGGTTCCTTCAGACCCTTGGCCATACTCAATACAGACTATAAAATACTTGCCAAAGTATTGGCCGACAGACTGACACTGGTAGTCCCACGTTGGTCCATGCCGACCATAATAACTTTGTGCCCACACGGAGCACCTCCCTTAACTTGAGACTTTTTTTAGAGTGGCGTCAGATGTTGTACAGGAGTGGCCTAGAGCAGGGTGTCTAATATTAGACTTGGAAAAATCATTTGATTCTCTAGTGTGACGCTACCCGTCAGCGACATTATTAAAATATGGTCAGGGCTTGGGGTTCCTTCAACTGGTTAACTTGCTGTACACAAACCCTACAGTTCAGGTGTGAATGGGGCCATACATATCGGACGCTATACCAGTGCGCAGAGGCACCAGACAGGGGTGCCCTTTGTCCCACCTCCTTTTCGCGCTCGCAATAGAGCCACTGGCAGAGGCGATACGTACTACACTGGGAGACGGTATACCTCTGGGGGATGCAATACACCAAGTATCGCTATATGCAGATGATCTCCTAGTCTATGTTAAAGACATGGAGAGGGTTCCTGATCAATTGGCACACCTATTACAGAAGTTTGCCACAATCTCTGGGCTGCGAGTAAATGTTGATCAGTCCTGTATATATGCATTCCGCGAGGGGGGTCGAGACCCAGGCTTCACCATTGATGGTAAAAAGGTGCAATGGAGAGAAGACACCTTCCGCTACCTGGTTATCCGAATCTATCGCCAGCCAAGAGACCTGTTTGAAGGGAACCTGGGGAGAGCCTTAACGGCAATCTGGTCACAAATGCGATTTTCGAGCACACTTCCACTAGCGGTAATAGGTAGAGTGGCACTAGCCAAGATGGTAATCCTTCCCCGACTTCTATATTACTTTGCAAACTTGCCTTTATACATCCCTGTGTCCTTTTTTACCACACTAACTAAACTAGTCAGGGATTTCCTGTGGGGGAATGCAAGGCACAGAATGGCGTTGGCGAAGCTATACTTGCTTACAGACCAAGGGGACCTTGCGGCGCCCTGCTTCGAACATTACTATTTGGCTGCCCAACTGCAGTGGATAGACCGCTGACTTGCAGACAGGAATCGTGCGGACACGGCTACCACACAGCCGCCCCACTCGTTGGAACAAATAGTCCGGCCTTTTCACCCTGCTACTAAGTCTAGAACGGCAACGCCATTTCTACTTGCGGTGGCATACAAATGCTCCCGTAGATGTCTGTACATCACCAGAGGCGTCACCCCCTATGCGCCGGCAATACTACTGGAGGGGTCTCCTAGCGGGCCCACGGTGCTCATGACACAATAGCGGAGTGGCTAGAGGGAGGTATTCAGACACTAGGGGACCTATACCGCGATGGAACGCTCATACCGTATACATCTCTGGTAGACGACAGGGGTTTCCGCCAGGACAATTCCTTACACATCGCTCACTGATACCACATTAACGGCCAGATGGGGGGACATGACTACTGAACCATGTCTACACCTCACCATACAGTACCTACATGTTATGGGACGTGGAAGGCACCTCATACGCTGGTTCGCCGCATCCCTCAGGACCCATGAGGTGCTAAGCCTTGACCCACTCTGTCAGAAGTGGGAGCTAGACCTGGGGCGACAGTTAGTAGATAAGGAATGGACATGGATACTGGAGAGTCCGATACGCATACCTAGAAATATGAGGTTTAGGCAAATTCAGTTATACATTATCCCTAGGGACTACCTCACGCCCGCCATGATCAAACGATACTTCAACCGCAAAGACGCAACATGCCCGAGATGTGCTGAATCAGGGGCTGAACTGATACACATGTTATGGAGCTGCCCCCGGATAGGTGTATACTGTCGTGCAGTAGATAGACTGCTACACACATGCACAGGCCCTGAACTGCCTTTTGAATGGTCAGTATATCTGCTGCACCAATTTAAGAGGACTTCTGCCACTAAGGTAGTGTCTAGGTTCCTCGATTTGGGGATGTGGTTGCTAAACGGCTCCTAACTAAACGGTGGAAAGCAGTGGATCCACCACACGTGCAGGTATGGCGTCATTCAATGCTGGCATGGGCCAAGGCAGAAAGCAGCGCCATCAAACGTGAAGAAACATTGGGACTGCGTCAAGACCCCATAGCAGCCTGTTGGGACACCTTCTTAGGTGCGCTGCAGCAGGCTGAGGTGGGGGATCTGGAGACTCAACTGACTGTGAGGGGGCGAGCAGATAGCGTGAACCACACTCACCACTAGAGGGTACACCGTGGTACTCCATAGACACGTATGAGCCAATTAAATGTCTGCGCAGGCGTGGACACCACAGACGTGAGATGATGAGTGATGTATTAACTAGGAAATGCGATGTAGGCATGTGCTGGGACAAGGGGAGGAGTTCATGTGGGCAGGTCTCTGTTATTGTTGTTGTTATTTGTTGTTTCATCTGTTTAAAAGCCAAATGTCACTGAACTGGAAGAACTCTTGCAGAGCACCGCAGCTGTTCCATTTACACCCCATTGTATTTCACTGTAACTCTGCATAATGTGCAATGATGACTTGAAGGCAGATGTTGTAACTGCTTCTCCAATGGGGAAACTGTTGGTTACATTGGACATACCAGTTGCAAACTGTGTACCTGATACTAAATGCTGTGTTGCATTGATGGCCAACAGATATGTAAGCATTATAACCTAGGCTTTAATTATAGGAAGCAGCATCACATGCAATTGACACCGTTCAATAAACTGTATAAAATCAATAAAACAGATTTAAACAAAAAAAATGAAAGAAACCAAGGTTCAGTTCCTTCACAACCAATAGGTTGGGGTGAATTGCAATGGTTCAAACTGATGTAAAATGACGGAACCCTTCAGCTCTCTGCAGCCATGTAAAATGGTCTCCCTGTATGGCCTAAAAGGATGAGGGGGACCCAATGAATCATAGGGTTGGGTTGCAAAACTTGGAAAAAGAAACTAGGGGGTGCATGAGCGATAATAGTATAATACTGCAAAACAGAATTTGAGGAGGTTCGTGGAGCGGGTGATAACTCTGACGTATTGTGATGGAGAGAGAGGGTAGCCTGAGGCCTATACATTTAACACGGTGAGGGAGGGGGTTTCTCTTCAGCCAGTTCCTTGTATTTTATAAGCATAGTGTCCCAGGCGATACCAAAGGGGATGATGGACGGAGCGTTTGAGCAAATCAAACACTCACCCCCAGTCAACTGATCTAGGTGTAATCCATCATCATTCTTTAGCTCACTCCACCACCCCAGTTTAGACATAGCCATATGCAAATCAGTCTGACCCTGTGCCTCATGGGAACAGTTCAGCCCGAACTGCCAAGCCATGTCTTCCCTGGACCGGAAACAAGCATCCTGGGACCGGTTTCGGGATCATAACCCTCATCAGCCAGGTTATCTTGAATCCAGTGGCAGAGTGAGCAAGGGAGCCACGTCTGGGCATACCCTGCCAACTTAGGGCAAACAAAGCGATACCAAAGGGGATGATGGATGGAGCGTTTGAGCAAATCAAACACTCACCCCCAGTCAACTGATCTAGGTTTAATCCATCATCATTCTTTAGCTCACTCCACCACCCCAGTTCAGACATGGCCATATGCAAATCAGTCTGACCCTGTGCCTCATGGGAACAGTCCAGCCCGAACTGCCAAGCCATGTCTTCCGTGGACCGGAAACAAGCATTCTGGGACCGGTTTCGGGTTCATAACCCTCATCAGCCAGGCTATCTTGAATCCAGTGGCAAAGTGAGCAAGGGACCCACGTCTGGGCATACCCTGCCAATTTAGGGCGAACAAAGCGATACCAAAGGGGATGATGGACGGAGCGTTTGAGCAAATCAAACACTCACCTCCAGTCAACTGATCTGGGTTAAATCCATCATCATTCTTTAGCTCACTCCACCACCCCAGTTCAGACATGGCCATATGCAAATCAGTCTGACCCTGTTCCTCATGGGAACAGTCCAGCCCGAACTGCCAAGCCGTGTCTTCCCTGGACTGGAAACAAGCATCCTGGGACCGGTTTCGGGTTCATAACCCTCATCAGCCAGGCTATCTTGAATCCAGTGGCAAAGTGAGCAAGGGACCCATGTCTTAAAGTGCCTTTTAATACGCCCTAGGGTGGGTATGCCCTAAGAGATATGTAGAAGTTCACTAATTGGAATCTAGTATTTCTAGTGATCTTACTGACGCATTCTATCAATTTCCCCCATGCTTTCTCATCTATGGGTTCCCCCAGGTCTTCTTCCCATCGCTGCTGTATAGGCAAGTGACGATTTAAATGTCCCTGTTGCTGATACCACATACTGGCACCCCTCAGATAGAGGCGTTTCAGATAATCCACTCCCCCATTGTTTACGTACCTCGTATCTCTCCCTAAGTGTATCAAAGGGCAGCAGGGTTCCTTCCTTATATAGCATCCCATCGGTGGATACCCCTGCTGTCATCCAAGTCTCCATCCCTCGCTAGTCCGCTCTACGTGACAGTGCCATGCTTACAACTAATGGAATATCCGGAGCATTTGCGAGCCACCCGTAATTCTATAGTAGTTTCCCTTTTCTTAATGGGCAACCGTACCACTACTCTTGAGAGGAGATTCAGACTTGGACTTCGGTCCCCCTGTTGTGCAGTCCCCCCTTTCTGACTCGCAACCCATTTCGTGAGCCATTGCAACTGGGAAGCTATATAGTAGTACTCAAAGTCTGGTGCTGCTAACCCCGCTCTGTTTTTGGTCTCATTCATGTCTTCAGGGCTACCCTGCGCCTCCCGGCACCCCACAGAAACTCCCTCACCATTGTCTAGAGATGTCGAAACATCTCCACTGGGATCCATACTAGTAGTACCCCGAAGAAATATAGGAGCCATTTTTAGAAGCGATATCCTGCCAGTTAGTGACAAGGGAATGGTCCCCCATAAATCAAAGCTGGCCTTCACCCCTCTGATGGCTTTTCCCACGTTGCCCTCTAAAAGGTCAGCTCAATCATGGTAGATTTGGACCCCCAGGTATGGGAGGCATCTGCCTTCCCATTCTACGCCAGCTACCGCCTGGGGTTTGTCCCGCCCCTGCATGGTAGGAAACAGACACGACTTTCCCCAGTTTACGTTAAGACCTGCTACTCTCTCTAGCGCCAGTAGCAATTCCCTGGCTCCGCCAAGATCTTCTCCTGTGTTCCTAAGGAACAGCAGTAAGTCATCTGCATATAGTGCTATATGAGGGGTTCGACCCGCTACTCCCAGCCCCTGATACAAGTTTCCTATCCTGGCTCTAGCAGCCAGTGGCTCCATAGCCAGGGTGAACAGTAGGGGCAATAAAGGACACCCCTGCCGTGTTCCGCTCTCCACCCCATAGCTATCCGATATGAGTCTACCTGTCCTAACTCTGGCCTTAGAATCTGTATATAACAGGGCCGTCCATGCCACAAACTCGAGTCCCAGTCCGAATGCATGTATCACCCGGAACAAGTACGGCCATTCAAGGTTGTCGGATGCCTTCTCTATTTCCTTGCAAAGATGGCAGCCTCCTCTCTGCAGTAAGTATCTGCTTCTAGCACTCGCAGCAATCTCTGCACGTTCATCGCCGTGTTCCGAGCCGGTATGAACCCTGCTTGGTCCTGGTGTATGAGATCCGTCATATGTGGCAGCAGTCGCGTGGCCAGTATCTTGCTTAGAATTTTATAATCAAGATTAAGCAGAGCTAGGGGCCTGTATACTGTTTTGTCGGATGCCTGCTTCCCTGGGTTTAACAAGAGGACTATTAGAGCCTCCCTAGAGGACCCCGGTAGTTTCCCCACTTTTTCTGCTCGATTGTACATCTCCACCAAGCGGGGTCCCAAAAGGTCTGTGTATGTCGCGTAAAATTCATCGGGGAACCCATCTGTCCCAGGCGTTTTATTCCTAGCCATGGCCTTAATGGCACTTTTCACCTTGCACAGCTCTATCTCCCTCCCCAGTGCCTCTGCTTCTTCCTCTTGAAGGGTTGGCAGTTCAGCACCTCACACGTAGACGTCTAGCTCCTCGGCTGGTGGGGGATTCTCTACTTTGATACAAACCAGTGTAGTATTCACAGAATATTCTATTAATGCCTTGCTGATTATACCGGGCATCCCCCTGCTCGTCCTTCATTTCTCGAATAACAGATCCCCCTATTGAAAAATGTTTGGGGGCTTTACACGTCATACATTTCTTCTAGAGGGACTGATCGACCTGAGGCTGAACACAACTTACAGGAACGTAACGACACCACACCAACTAATTGATTCCACTTACAACATTGTTAGGCAGACACAAGGACTGTTAAGTTAAGGCATACCTGTACATGTTACTATAGTTGAGTTCTGGAGTGGCCGAAAGAGAAGATATCATAGTTACCAGTATGAATAAGGTCTTTGCTCACAAAGACAAGTTCATTTGCAAATTCATCTGTATGTATTATGTACCATTGCACTCAGATGTATGCCTTGTGCACAATTTATTGCTGTCAGATGTAGCATCTTGCTTCTTGTATGTCATGTATGAGTTTTTACAAATAAAATAATTAAAATAAAAAAACAGATCCCCTTTTGGCTGGATTGGCCAACCATGCCAGCAAAGCCCCTAGTTTATCTCATTCTGCATGCGGCCATATAATGTTATTCTTGTAATCAAAGAAGCGCAACCTCTCCACATGCTCCGCTACCATTTCTCTGGCTGCCAGAAGCTCCTTCTGTTTGTCTACATTCACTGGTCATTCTCTCTCAATATCTCGTAGGCGCTGCTCTGCTTATAAAGTGTCCCTCAGGAGAGTCCTCCTCACTCCCACCATTTTGGAGATGTACCTGCCCGTGAGTACCACCTTAAAGGCCTCCCACTCTGCTATAGGGCTTAGAGGCAGTTCCCACATTTTTGTCAAAGTATTGCTCGATGGCTGTTCGAATCGTTGCTTGATACCCCTGATCTTCTAATGCCTCTGGTCTGAGGCACCACATGGGGATGCACGGCCTAATCGTGGACCAGCCAAGCCCAATCAGCAGTGGATTGTGGTCTGAGACCGTCCATGTCAGATATTCACTAGTCTGCACACACTCATGGACATCTGGAGTGCATATAATGCCATCCAAGCTGACATGTAGCTCGCGCAGGTGCGAGAAGAATGAGTAGTCCCTATCCCCCGGATGTTGTGCCCTACAGGAATCTATCCCTCCCCATTGCAGTTGCCAGTTTCTTCTTGCCACTGCTGTTCTGCAGATTGGTGAGTCTTGCAATGGAGGGAGGGAATGGTCTAGGGTCACATCTTCAACACAGTTATAGTCCCCGCCTAAGATCACTGATTCAATCAACGCCTGCGCTAACTTTCTAGAAAGGGCTGCCAGAAAGAAGGCCTGATCCGTATTTGGACCATAGTTACTCCCTATTGTCACATCCCTCCTGTCAAGTCTACCCATTAAGACCACGTACCGCCCTTCTGGGTCTATGATTTGCTTAGTACATTGGAAAGGGACTCCCGCTCTTACCCAGATTAGCACCCCTCTGGCGAAAGCAGAATAGTTCACTTTGAACACCTGGCCTCGCCAACGACACTGTAACGTAGCCCCTTCCTTTGCATTTATATGTGTTTTCTGCCACATTGCAATTTGCGCCCCTCTGCGCACTAAAAATGCATGTATCTTGTGGCACTTAGTCATGGAGTGCATCCCTCGTATGTTTCAGGAGATACACCTGAAGTCTATGGTGAGTCCCATTGGGTTGGCGCTGAAAGCTCCCTATCTAATTTCTTACCCCAGACACGCCTGGCCCCTATATAAAACCCCTGAAACAACCAAACTTCCCAACTCCCCTTCCCCAGGACAGGTAGAAGTAGTCCCGCTCACATCCAAACACTTAAACTGTTCTTCTGGCTATGTGGTTGTGGTGGCTACCGCCAGGACCCAAGAACCGGTCCACCCAGAATCCCCGCATGGTTCAGCAAGTAATCTCCCCCCTCCCCCCTTCCCTGCTATCATCCCCTCATTAAGCCACTCCCTCCCCTCTCTTTTCGGTGACATCATCAAAAAGGAAATAGTCCACTAGAATCCGCATTTTATCTGATTTAACAATTTCCAGTTAGCCAAGTTCGTCAGCTGTATTAGGCATTACTTTCTGTAGCTCCGTCTCCGATTACTCTGCTGCGCTAGCTGTTGGAGAACAAACCGAGCGACCTTCTTCTCGGTAACTCTGAGTTGATCTAGGGCTGGACCCCGACTGGCTATGCTCCGCCACCGCTTGGAGGGCCTTGCATCATTCCGTCTGGGCTTCTGTTGAGGATGGTTCCCTTGCCTTGCCGTGACCGACTTCTCTCCTACCCGCCGTCAACCCCGGGAAGCTTCACCTCGATCCACGCCCCCGGACCAGAGTCCAGCCATTTCCAGGCTTGCTGCGGCGTCTGGAAGAACTGCACTCCTGTCAGGCCAACCACTCTCAGTCGAGCCCGGAACATCATTGCATAAGGGAGCTGCAGTTGTCGTAGCTTCTTTTTCACCACCAGGAATGTGTTTCTCTGCCTCTGAACCTCTCTGGTAAAGTCAGGGAGCACCATTACTTTGCTATTCCCAATCTGTAAATCATTTTTCTGTCGGGCCTGCTTGAGGATGTGGTCTTGATCTTTGAAATGAAGCAGATGGGCTACTATTGGCCTTGGTGGAGCCCTTGGCCTGGGCACTCTGGCTGGGACTCTATGCGCACTCTCTAGAGCAAAGAATGGCGATAGCCCATTGGAGCCCCTTCCCTTTTGAGCCAGTCCTTCAGAAATTGTTCCCTTCCTCCTTTTCCAGTACTCCAACTATGCACAAGTTATTTCTGCGCAATCTCCATTCGCTGTTCTCTGCCCGCACCTCCAGTATCGGTATTATTTGTTTTGTACTTTATTTAATTTGTTGGCATGTTGTATACATTATAAACATTGGGTGCATAACATAGTAGTGTCACACTGACATCGTAAACCCCTTCACGACCGTGCATCACAAATGCAGGCATGCTGAATAATTTGACCATTTGTTACTTTTATGGCAGGGCACAAAATTAGGGACTGTTCCGTGGAGAGGGAACTGAGTCTTGGCGGTGCATATAGCTTTGAAAGGGATCCCAAATGTCCTGTAGTCTGGACCTCAGGGGCATCAACTCTCAGTAGTTTGACAACTGTTCCTGACAATAAACAATGTCCCATAGCAGTCTTTCAACTTGGGTGCCAGG
The DNA here is from genome assembly GCF_964204655.1 of Triturus cristatus. Lineage (NCBI taxonomy): Eukaryota > Metazoa > Chordata > Amphibia > Caudata > Salamandridae > Triturus > Triturus cristatus. Next base: position 272,954,367 of record NC_140587.1, read on the forward strand.
GTGCCACCCCAGCAAACTTCAATCCATCGTTTGGCGAGAAGCAACAGCAACGCAACAAGTCTGCGAGACGGTTTTGGTATTTCTGCCACATGCCCCAACAGACCTACCAGCGGGGAGGGCATCAACTGTAGCTGTGTGATGTCCCCTACTGTCCAGAATACCTCTGCCCAGTATAATGCAACCGCTGGGCAATGCCAGGCGAGATGAAGAAAGTCTGCTGTGTCGGCATGACAGCGTGCGCATTGTGAATCCGGAGACAGGCCCATTTTATGCAGCAGCATTGGGGTGTGATAGGTGATGTGTAAAAAATTTAAATGGATGAGACGCAGCCGGTAGTTTGGAGAGAGTAGTTTGAGTTGGCTACAGCAGAAGGACCACTGCACGTCTGTGAATGGAAAAGCAAGATCGTCCTCCCAGGCCTTCCAGGCTGGCAGGAGTTCAGCAGATGGGAGGCATTGCGTGGCGCGATAAATTGCCGTGATGCGTTTCCGAGGTGAGGTGGCGGTGTAAGAGTGTTCTAGCGCAGAGAGCATTACAGGTGACACTGGGAATGATGGGGAAAGCCCGTGGCAAGCCGCCCGTAGTTTATAGTATATTAGGTGTTTAGCGGGCCACTGGGTGCCACTGGTGGGTCGCAAAAGTGATCGCCCGGAAAGAGATCAGCGAAGGTGTGCATGTTGAGCCTGGCTGCCCGGGCGCAAGCCCCCCTATCCTGTAGGGGAGGCAGTAAGGGGTATTTTGCCAGCGGGACCGAGGGGGTCACTTCAATCCATGCCCACCACAGACATTGTGGAGTGTCAATTTCAGCCACAGACCTTTTGTAGGAAGCGAAATGGGCTGTAGGCAAGGTCCATGGTGATACTGCGTCAATCTCCACCGCGACATGTGGCTGAAAGGGTGCGGGATGTGTCCAGTAGTGCAGAAAGTGTTCCTGAGTGCAAAGCGCATAAATCTGAAGGTCTGGAGCACCTAGCCCCCCTGCAGTTGTGGTCTGGTCAGTAATTCGTACTTGACCCGTGCCTGTTTCCCGGCCCACACCAGCGCGATAAGGTTTGATCGAAGTCAATGGAAGAAAGCTTTTGTTAGTTGGATGGGATTATTAATGAATAAGAAGAGAAACTTGGGCAGAACGACCATCTTTGCGATGGAGATAGAGGTAGTTTGGATCATATAGGAATGCGTTCTTCCAACCAGTTCATCGCTCTACCAAAATTGGCCTGCCATAGATCAGACCGGTCCCTGGTAAGATATATACCAAAATACTTGAAGGGTCCCGCTGCCCCCGGTAGTGGGTATTCTGTGGCAAACTGAGCTGTGGCGTCTGTCAATGGGAAAAGTATCGACTTGTTCCAGTTAATCTGGACACCAGAGAGACCACTGAAACAAATGAGGTCGCGAATTAAAGGGGATAAGTTCTGCTCGGGATGAATCATATAAAGTGTGACGTCATCCGCATAGAGGAATATGGTCAGGCTGCGTGTTGTGAATCCTATCCCCCGGGCGGCGTGATGCCGGCGAATGTGTGCGGCAAGGGGTTCCATCACAATTGCGAAAAAGCAAAGGCGAGAGGGGTCATCCCTGCCGTGTGCCTCTGCCGACTGGGAAAAGGTCTGATATTTGACAATTTAATCATATGCGGGCAGTAGGCAATGTGTATTGAAGGCGCATTTGTGCGAGGAAAATAGAGCCAAGGCCCATTAGCCTCAAGAGGGGGAACAGAAACCCCATTCCAGGGTATCGAACGCCTTGGTGGTGTCGAGTAGAGCCGCCAGCGCTGTGGTTTGTGGGTGTAGATAGTGCATTACTGTAAGCATGGTCTGGAGGTTGTGCGCTGTTGAGCGGCCCGGTATGAACCCGGACTGATCCGGTCTGATCATTACTGGTAGCAGTAGTTGTAGTCTATTTGCAAGGAGTTTTGCGAAAATCTTGTTATCTATGTTGATAAGTGATAGGGGCCTGTAAGAATCGCATTGGTCCGCAGACTTACCGGGCTTGAGAAGCGTGAAGAGCACTGCCTCACGCATTGAGGGGGGCAGGGAGCCCACCTCCAGGGCATCTTGAAATACTCCAGCAGTCAGGGAATTAATAGATCTGAGTATTCTTTATAAAAGGAGGCAGTCAGTCTATCCAGGCCTAGAGCCTTATCTGGAGCAAGGCCAGCTATTGCCTGCCGCACCTCATCCGCTGTAATGGGGGAGTCCAGGAAGTCACGATGGGAGTTGGAGAACCAGACTAGTTTGATGGCATCGAAATATGCTTGTAATTCCGAAGCGGAGACCGCACGGGAGGTGGAATATAACTGGGTGAAGAAATCCACCATGACGCGCAAGAGATCGGGAGTGTAGGAGCATCTCTGGCCCTCTGAGTCTATCAAGCTGGCAATGTATGTGGACGTCCTGGGTTTTTGAAGCAGTCTAGCTAGTGTCTTGCCTGGACGGTCTCCCTCGCCATACCGGTGTGCTTGTGTTTCCTTGTTCAGGAATTTGACTTCCCTAGCTGCCTCTTCCTGGTATTCGGTAAGTTTGCTTCGAAAGTCTGCCAGTACCCAGGGATCATTGGTGTGGTGAAAGCGATTTTCGAGGGCGGAGATCTCAGATTCGAGCTTTGAGAGAGTGCCTCGGATGGCTTTAAGCACCCTGTGTTGCTTGGCTATGCACTCTCCCCTAATGACCACCTTGAAGGCGTCCCAGAGAATGGCGGGGACTGAACCGACCCAGCGTTAGATGCGAAATAGTCTTCGATAGTAGTGTGCAACTCTTCGCAAAAGACTGAATCTCTGAGCGCGTTTGGAGGAAGTTGCCATGAGAATGCGCACGTTGGTGCATGCGGGGGATGAAGTGTCAGCAGGACTGGCACGTGATCTGAAAGGGTATGGGGAAGGTGGGAAACCTGAGGGTTCCATGAAAGCATAGTTTTGGACAGCAGCAAATAATCAATCCTTGACCACGTTTTGTGCTGCAGGGAGAAGCAGGTGCCTTCACGTGTGTTGGGGTGAGTGGCTCGCCACGTATCTACGAGGAGGTTATCTAATTGTGGCCAGTATGGATGCCGCTTGCAGGTGTGGACGTCTAGTGCACCCCGCCCGGACCATGTCACCTGTCATTGGGACATTGAAGTCCCCGCACCAGAGCACTGTTTGCGGAGTAGTGTTCGCAATTCCCTGCCACACGGTGGAGAAAAAGGAAGGGTCATCAACATTGGGACCATATACAGTGGAGAGAGTGATGAGATGGTGGTGAAGTTTGCCCGTGAGAATAATGTAGCGCCCTTCAGTGTTGCATATGCAGTGGTCTGTGATCCAAGCCAAATCCTTGTGAATTAAAATGCATACCCCTGTGCGTAGTTAGAGTAGGAGGAAGTGTACTTGAGTCCCCAGCTCCGAGTGAGGAGGGGGGTAGTGAAGCATGCAGGAGGTGTGTTACTTGAAGGAGGCAGATGTCTATGGCATGTCTGTTGAGATAAAAGTGTACAAGGCAGATCTTTCTGGCGTCATTGAGTCCCACACGTTCCAGGATAGAAGTTTGACCATGCCTGGTTTTTAGCCATGCCGAGTGGGAGGGGTTTGGGTAATGTGCGTGTGTCCGTCTCATGTCAGAGTGGTGCTTTGCGTTTCTGATGCGAGGAGGAGAGCAAGTAATAATGTGCCAACAGTTTTTATGTAAACGAAAAATATGACATAACGATTCCCCAACAATCCCTCCCTCCCCAAACCTCGCACACCAACCCCCCAATTAGTGAAGTCCCCCCCATAAACAGTACGCCCCAAATAACAGTTCTTGTGATCGTACACTTTGCCGAGTTCGATGACATTGGACTAAGACGACAGCCATCCGCCTCAAGTCACTTTGCAACCGGCCTCCGTGACCACGTTGGTGCAGTTAATCGTTGTCACTCAGGCAGGCATCAGCTGCAGAAGAACTGGTGGGGAAGCAGTCCTTGTGAGTTTGCTGTTTGGCAAATTTGAGAGCCGTTGATGGTGACTCTGAACTTAGCTGTGTACATCATGGCATATGTGATGTTGTGTTTCCTCAGAATCTGCTTCGCCTGTAGGAATTCACGTCTGGCAGCATGCACAGCCAAGGTGTAATCCGGGAAGAATTATACGACATCGCCCTTGGATTGAATACGGCCATGCTCCCTCGCCTGTTACAGCACCATGTCGCGATCGCTGTAATTCAGGAGCCTCGCCACGATCGGCCTTGGGGGAGCTCCGGGCGGGGGCCGTGGTCCCAACGATCTATGCGCCCTTTCGACAAAGAAGACCGGCGACAGATGGGAACCAAAAAGGTCCCTCAGCATAGCTTCAACAAAGTCCTCCATCCGGGAGATAGCTATGGACTCCGGGATACCCGTTATACGAAGATTATTTCTTCTTGATCGGGCTTCAAAATCGTCCTTCTTCTGATTTATAATGTCTAGCACTTTGTCCATTTTTAACAGGTGCAGTTTGATTGTGGTAGTTTGATTGTCTTCAGCCTCAGAGACACTGGCTTCAACATGCTCAAGTCTGGAGTCATACTCGTCCACTCTGTTCTTCACTCTGTCCAGGCGGGTGGAGAGTGCGTTTAGTTTGGTGTCTATGTTACGCAGGCTTGACTGGATGTCCAGCATTATGATCTTGAGGTCCTGTTCCTGATCTTCGGGTGCATCGTCGTCTCGAGAGTGTGGCGCAGCAGACTTCTCTCCTTCGTGGTCCGTTTGCCACGCACTCTTAGTTTTTTCAAAGGGGAGCTTCGACTGCCTTTCCTCCGCCTTCCATGTTTGTGGTAATGCACTTGCCGTGGCGGCCTGTCCACAAGGATTCAGAGGGGTCATACTCTGTTGGCGTGCCTCGTGTCTGGTGGGATATCACCAGACTCACTCCGTTTCAGCAGTGCCCACTCACCTCAGCGAATCTCGCGGCAGCCACGGCGGGAAGCAAAATCAGTTTCTCCCGGGTGTTGAAGCAAAGAGCACAGCCTCCAATGTAGATAGCCCGCCGCCACGGGGCCGGGCGCATCCCCAACCGGGCTCAGTGGCTGCACGAGTCAGGGCCTGCCACGGCGTGTAGCTTGCTCTCCCCCGCAGTCAGTAGGCACCGCGACCAGAGATCACAGGCTGCACCAGCACGAGTGTCAGCCCAGGTGTCTGTGCACCGCCGCCGAAGAACTCACGGTGTCCTGTCACGGATCTGGGATGGGCTGAGTTCTGGGTATGGATCCTGAGACGTGGGCCACCGTAGCAGGTATGCCGCTGCAACTTAGGCGGATGCGGGCCCCAGTGCGGCCCCGCAGCCCAATCGGTTTGGCCTTCACGGCTGCGAGGTAGTGCGCGTGTGTTGATGCTGAAGAGGGGGCCCCGCAGGCCCAGCCGGCGTATGTGTGGGAGCGGCACAACGAGTAAAGACAGCGGTCATTCAGAGGAGCAGTGCCCCATGTTTATCGTTTGATTAATTCAAGCGCCAACGTAAGCAAATCCCTTGTGATTGCTTCAATCTAATGGCAAGCTTGGATATTTACCAAGCACACTGAAATAAACAATTGTTCCGGTACTCGCAAATCTTTCAGAGATACGAAGAAGCTTCTGGCACGTGATTCATGTGTGACCAGTCGTATGGGTCAAATGTAACTCTCCTTTCACCGTCCTGAAGATGGTCTAACGGACTCATGCCAACAAGACCGAAACGTCGACAAGCTCATCTATTTTCTGTAACAATTTAGTTTCACAGGAATTGTTTTCTATTTTATTAGGTTCTGTCTTTGTCTATATGATTTTATGAAATAGATGATATCACATATGATTTGAAAGTTGCAATTTTTGTATATTGTTTTTTCTCCTCTGCCATTGTGCTTCTGTTATCACAATTTGTACCCCCCCCCCCTTTTATTCTTGGTTATTTTCATTTAATGAACAAAATATTTTCTGAAATCTACACCCGTGTTCTTACATTGCTTTTGATATATTTAAGTTAGACTTAAATGAGCAAATTGATGTTTCTGATTTCTTCAAGGTCAGTCACCAGTTGGGACTGAACTATTAAGTTATTTGCATAAGTGACTAGACTGAGTATTATTAATGAAATCCCTTGTAGGCATTGTTTCAAGGAAGCATCTAAAGTGCACAAATGACTGGAACTCGTCTGTCCGAGCCATTGAGGGTACGGCACAGGCCTATGTGCAGTACCGCAGCAGCTGGACAAAGTGGACTACTACATGACAGATACTTGCGGATCACACAGTTGCTGTTACGCCAACAGAAGCGCTGTGAGTCTGATTCATCCACTAAAGGTAGTGACACCATTGATGAATTTTTGTCGCTCAGAGGCTAACATTATGCAAAACCCCTTTACTGCCCGCTCACAGCAGCAACAATTGAAATAATTAGGAACTTTAAAACATTGTTGCAAAGTATAAAGCCCTGCAAGGTGCAGCCATCTTCCTTTTTTGTTGCTGCTGATCACAAGATAAATACTCTCCGTTTTTTTCTCTTGTGTAAACCTTAATGTGGGACTTACAAGCCCTCCTCCCTCTTCCCCTGCCCTCCTTTGGGGGGGGGGGCACTTGTGTACTCTTCTCTCCCCGTATTGGGTCATTTCCTGTAGGATTATATCTTTCATGCTTGTACATTTATGTGCTTTTCGTTTCGTATGTCATTTTAATACTAGGGGCCATATGTAGGAACCCAAATACCGGTCGGTAACGGCCGATTTTCGGTAAATATCCAGTTACCGACCGGTATTTAGGCTTTTACTATGTAGGGGGCATATTTCAGGATTCGGTAATTTACCGAATCGGTAAAATTACCGAATCGGTAATTTTACAGATTCGGTAAATACCGAATCCTGAAATGATATGTAGGTAACACTCAAATGAGTGATGTCTAGGAAAAAGAATTCGGTATTTACCACCAAATATAGGTTGGTGCTAAATACCGAATACATTGCAAAAAGCAATATTTTGCTGAAATAAGAGTGCCATGTGGCAGACATACATGCCCTTAGGGCATGTATGTCCGCCACATGTGCACACATGCAGGAATCAGGGGTGCAACAGGGTGTCAATGTGACACCCTGCCACCCTTGAATGTGCTCCCCCCATTACCGAATCGGTATTTACCGATTCGGTAATGGTAACTGGCTTCCCATTGATTCCTATGGGCCTCCTGGCCCATAGGAATCAATGGGAAGGTATACATCATTACCGAATCGGTAAATACCGATTCTAAATTACCGACCCTTTCCGAATCGGTAAATATTACCGATTGATTACCTACATCACATTTACCGATTCATAAATACCGAATCGGTAAAATTCGGTATTTATGAGTCGGTAAATGTGACCCTACCTACATATGGCCCTTAGTACGTTTTGACTTTTCCCATGACATACCTTATGAGGCTATCACCGCCTCCCTTGTGATTATTCCCCCGATTAGCGTTCTGCATTTTTTAAATGTGTTGGCCCGCCGGCTGTCCCTGACGATGGGTTTTCAGAGGCCCGCCGGGGGGTGAGCCATTCTCTGGCCACCACACGCCCCCTCTGACTCTGATCAAGACTTTCTTTAGCGCTTGGGGTCCGGGACGACGAGCACCAAAATAAAAGAGTAGGCACTCAACCCCACACTCCCCTTCCGCCCCAACTCTTCCCAGCCATCCCCGTGCTGTGCATGTCTTTGAGGCCGCACCGGCCTTTCTTCCTCATTTAGCACAGCGTGTTGCAATCAAACTCATCTTTAAAAAAAGAGGAAAGAACCTTGGCAGTCAGGCACGCACAGTACTTGCGTATTGACCGCCATTTTGGCCAATTGGGAAGCTCTACTTAGAGCAATAGGCGCACCCATTTTAATGGATTGGCTGTTTTGTTTTTCAGAGTTTGAGGATAGTGGCAGTTGTAGTCCATTTCTTTTATCTCAGCTGTTTTTTTCTCACACAACTGATTCCTCACTCATCAATTTCACCTCTATCAGGATAAGCCCCTTAGCCCATTGGTGCACCATTTATTGCTACTTCCCTGCATATTTCCCAGGGCTAATATGTCTGAGGCTCAGTTGGAAGACAGAATAGAGGGAAGACTTGAGGTGATGGTTAGTATGGCACTTGAGAAATTGATGGGGTCACTAGATGACACAATCAAGAGGAAGTTTGAGGCCTTTTCTAACAAGAGTAAGATTTTAAAGACCACTGAGGAGCAGGAAGGCTGAGGATGGGTAGCTAAGACCCAAAGGAAAAGGGCTTCAGGTGATCTACTGGCCAAGAAAGCAAAGAAGTCAAAACCTACAAGGGGGCATTTGTCACTGGAGAGTGTTGGTGACAGGATCAGTGCCTCGGGCACTGCAGATGGTCCGTAAAAAGGCCTGATGTTCCTATTTGCATTGATAGCGATGAGGATTTTGAGCCTGACATTGATGTTTCTTATTCTTCTGATTTCACGTCCAACCTCAGGGACACTGAGGTCAGGAGGAAAGGAACATCAGAGGAGATATCTAAGGCCTCAGGATCCAAGATGGTTATTGTCAATCCCTTTGGGGAGAACATGTTTGACCCCCTTCTAATTAAACACCCCTTATCCCCAGAATGGGAACCGTCTCAGCATGTCGCTGAATATATTACCTTCTGGCTCAGGAAGGAGTTCCCCAAGGAGGTAAGATCTTGCCTGAAATAGGAGTGCCCCTGACCCTCCCTCCCTGATTAAGTAATGGTAACACCAGAATTGGACCCCAAGGTAGTAGCATGTATCAATAAAGGGAGAAACGACCCAAGGAAAGGGCTTAACAAAGGCTTGAAATCCTGCCAGGATCACTTGGTTGACATCATTGGGCATTTGACCAAGATATTTAAATTGGCAGAGGTCACCTACCTCAGTGACACTCTAGTGGATCCTAAAGAATTGAGCCAGTGGGCCCATAGGGCTGTTTGCCTCTTGGGGAACGCCAACACAGCTCTCTCTAATGAAAGATCGACCCTAGGTTGGTAGAATTGGTGAACAAGGAAGGGGGGACCTCCTCTCAGGGGCAGCTCTTCGGAGATGATTTTATTAAGAACATAGCCAAGTATGTATGGGGTTTTCAGCTCCATACAAAAATCACAGAAGAGTATTCCAGAGGGTATGCCAGGACACGTTTTTTGGTAGGTCCAAGAGAATGAGGGGTCAGTTCCTCGGCCAAAGTTAGGTTTCATTCAGACCTACATGGGCATGGCAGAATTTCGTCCAGACAAGCTTTGGGTCCTTATAACACAGAAAAATCCTGAGGTCTAATGGTGAAGAGAAAAGGTGGTATGTAGGGTGAGGAGGAGAGGCCTAATGTACGTAGTGGAAGGGAAAAAACTCCAAAACCATGGTTATACAATCACCGTGGGTAACTAACCCCATCACATGGGATTTTCATCCCAAAGAAAATTTGAAAATCTCAAGGGGCAGCAGGACCCTTTAGCGAGAAATGAGAGCTTTGTGCTGTAGGTATTATGCACAAAGAAGGGGATGAATCCACAAATGAACGTAAAGTGAGTGGGGGTTGCAGTGCTGGTGTAATAGTAGTGTGAACAGAGTGTATTAAAACTAGTGACGGGACGGCCAGGAGACTTCTGTTGAACAATGCCGTACCGATGCTAGATTAAAAGGAGTGGAGGCAACACTAATCCGGTTTGATACACACGACACCTTGACAAAAAAAGGGGGGAAAAGACAGTGTAAAAATGTGGAACATATTTGCTCAGTCGTGACAAGTGTTTTTTGTCAAGGTGTCGTGTGTATCTTTGAGGAGACGTGCACCCTACAAGCAAGTTGAGGGTGCCCTCTATATCCTTTGTCACGTTGTTTCTTTCTTGCAGTAGCTTCCAGGTCCTGATGAAAGCCTAGCCTAGTTAGGCGCCACGGCTGAAACATGTCGACCACTATCTCATATGTTGCTTCACTGATCAAACCGGATTAGTGTTGCCTCCACTCCTTTTAATCTAGCATCGGTACGGCATTGTTCAACAGAAGTCTCCTGGCCGTCCCGTCACTAGTTTTAATACACTCTGTTCACACTACTATTACACCAGCACTGCAACCCCCACTCACTTTACGTTCATTTGTGGATTCATCCCCTTCTTTGTGCATAATACCTACAGCACAAAGCTCTCATTTCTCGCTAAAGGGTCCTGCTGCCCCTTGAGATTTTCAAATTTTCTTTGGGATGAAAATCCCATGTGATGGGGTTAGTTACCCACGGTGATTGTATAACCATGGTTTTGGAGTTTTTTCCCTTCCACTACGTACATTAGGCCTCTCCTCCTCACCCTACATACCACCTTTTCTCTTCACCATTAGACCTCAGGATTTTTCTGTGTTATAAGTATTTCAGTGGGGGAATCAATCCTGCGCGGTCTCTAAACTTGCTCCCTCTGACCCTCCGGTGTCCAACCGTCTTGTATAAGCTTTGGGTCCTACCAGGGTTTCTACTCCCAGAGCCAAAGGCAAAGATTCCATGGCAGTTCCTCCAGAGGAGAACGGAAGCACATAGGTTTTTCCACAGGTAAGAGTCTCGAGAGGCCCTTCAGATACCCCTATGAAGGTGGGAGGCAGGTTGGCCCTGTTTTGTGGGAATTGGAGGATGGTGATGCAGGATCCATGAGTGCTGGATGCTGTCAAGGAATACAAGCTGGAGTTCATAGACCCTCCGGTTCAATTGAAGGCACCTCTGGAAATAAGATTCTCACAGGAAGATTCAAGAAGTAGAGGACTTGCTGGCAAAAGGAGCTATCTGTCAGCAATATTTTTCCGGTTGAAAAGAAAGACAAAGGGATGAGACCAGTGATAAACTTGAAAGATCTAAACGAATGGGTGATCTATCACCACTTCAAAATGGAGGAGATTTACTTATTAAGAGACGTCCTGAGAAAGGGGGACTGGCTATCAAGGCTGGATCTCAAAGATGAGTATTTGACTATTGCAATTTGGCTTTGTCATCAGAAGAACCTTTAATTTTCCTGGAAGGACAAGCTTTAGAAATTCTGTGGTCTCCCGTTTGGCCTATCCTCAGCACCCTGGTGCTTTACCAAAGTCCTCTGGCCGGTAGCGCCTTGGCTCCAGGGGAGGGGTGTGAGACTTATAATTTACCTGGACAATATTCTAATGATGAATCAGTCCAGGAAGCTAGTATTGAAGCATCCATATATGACTATACACTACTGGAAAAGCTAGAGTTCATAGCCAACCAGAAGAAGACTTGTTTGGTGCCAGCCCAGGACACACAGTTCCTTGGCTTTATTGTAGACACAGTTCAAGCAGAGCAGAGATTACCAAAGGGAAAATGTAAAAAGCTATGCAGGGAATTGAGAAACGTTTTAGAGAAAGCTGATATATCCCTAGAACTTTTAGTAAAGATACTGGGCATTTTATCTTCTACTATTCAGGCAATATTCCCAGGCCCATTGTATTATCTGGCCCTCCCAAGACTCAAAACGAAGTGCTTATGAACCAGTTGGCCGTACTCCCAAATGGTGTCCCTGGATCAGGATTCAAGGAATAAGCTGTTGTGGTGGCTCAGGAATGCAGAAGCCTGGAATGGGAGGGCCATTTTCTGGGCTGAACTGGAAATAGTGGTAGAATCGGATGCAAGTATGGAAGTTTGGGGCGCGAGATGTGGGAACTCTTCTACAAGGGGTCATTGGACAAATCAAGAGAAGTTACACATCGACTATTTAGAATTGTTGGCAGGTTCATTTGCATTATGCTGCTTTACCCGAGAAATGATGAAATGTTGTGTGATGCTCCATATGGACAATGTGTCAGCAGTGAGATACGTCAGCAAGATGGATGGACCTCATTCCAAGGGTCTTGCAGATTTAGCGAAGGACTTTGAGGGTACTGTTGGAGCAAGGGAATCTCTATTGTGGTGGAACATATTCCTGGGTTAAACAATGGTGTGGCGGACTGGTTTTCACCGAATTTCAAGGACTCCAGCAATTGGGGAATGACCAGGAAGGTATTCCTGAGTATTCAGGAGAGATGAGGTCCATTTGGGATTGACCTCTTTGTAGACAGGCTCAACACGCAGTTGATGAGGTTCTTCAGTTAGAGACTAGACCTACAGGCTTGGGTAGTAGATGCCTTCCTACAGGGACTTTCTGGAGGGGCTTAGCTCCTTATGCTTTCCCTTCATTTGCCATGCTGGAGAGAGTTCTTCTGCAAGCATGCAGATGGAGGGAAAGTGTAGTGGTGATAACCCCACTTTGGAGGTCACAAGCTTTGTTTCCAATCATGCTGGAAATGGCAGAAGACTTTACTATCCTAATTCCATAGTTCAGGGATGTAATCCTAAAGCCAAGGGGATCATTTCATACTCACATGGAACAGTGCCTACTCGTTCTGTTATGGCTTGGAGGATGTCAGGAGACAGTGGGAAATCCCAGGTCTTTCTGCAGATGCTTTTAGACTCATATCAGAGCTGTGGGCTTCTGGGACAAGAAAGGCATATCGACTGGCTTGAAGTAATGGGTTTGTTGGTGTGTTCGACAGGGTTTACTTTCCCGTCTCAACTGATTTAGTGCATATGATTCATTATTGAACAGAGTTGTTTGGTTCAGGTTTGTCCTAAAGAACAGTGAATGTCTCCAGGTCTGCTATTGCGGCCGGACATTGCTCGGTTGATGGTGTATCTGTTGGCCGGAGCTTACTGACAAAGAAAATCATGCATAGCTTGTGCGTCCTGAACCCTCCTACAGGGAAGTGTATTTGGAAAAGAACAAGGGGTCCCCTGCAAAAAGGATAAGCCTTAGCAGGGAAATACAATGTATATAAAGATAACAGTTGCACCAGGCTAAGTGCAAAGGTAAAATTACACAAAACGTGGCAACTTCAGAGATACAGAAAAAATCAATACAATGATGTAACTTAAACCATTAAAGATTTATATTTTTATTTTAATATTCCATTTTTATTTTTATAGTTTCATGACCATCTTGATATTCATGATAGATATTCAATTCAATTACAAAGACTACATACATAAGACAATCATTTTGATACAACAGGGAAGTACACTTCCTTGTGGGATGTTAGAGATGTCTTACAGGTTTTAATGAATTGTGGTGAGAACTCTACTCTGTAGTCAAAAACATATTTCCTAGAAACTGACAGTTTTACTCTGTCTGAAGCCATTTATGAGGACTTCGAATGTAAGGGCTCTCGATGTCACCCGCAAGGTCTATTGGCCTGAGGGAGTTCGTTTTTATATTAAAAGGAGAAGCAAGACACTGTCTACCACTGTTTTCTACCCTTATTTTGAATCAAATAAAAGGCTTTGTGTGGTCAGGTGCTTGAAGGAGTACAAGAAAAGAACAGCATGTTTGAGGAATAGTGTTGCACAGCCATTGATCTCACATAGATCACCTCATAGAGTTGTGTTTCCCCCTACCTTGGCAAGATGGTGAAAGAAGTAATGAGAGAGGCTGGTGTGGATGTCACTAGATTTGGGGCTCATTCCCTTAGGGGAGCATCAACATTGAAAACGTTTGTCTTGGGGGGTGGTTCACAGGGCATCCTGAGAACTATAGATTGGTCCAATGAATATATGTTTTAAAGTTGCTATTTTAGACCTGTTGCAAATGCTATCGATAATGTGTTAACCGCACTTTAAACTTGCATAATGTTACCCTCCGTGTCTTGATATAAAATGTAGATTTTTCACAGCCTGGTGGGCAGAAAATGTAGATTTCATTAAAGAGTCAGAGGCTATGATTATCCCACCGCATAGATACCCACTCTGATGAAGTAACGATTGTTGTTTCAATTCTCTTTCAGATTAAGAAGACATTTTAAATTAGAATGTCATTGGTGGATCATTTGGTGTTGGAGTTTTTTCAGTTTTGCAGTTATCTAGTTCACAGCGCTGGAAGAAGGAAGATGGCTGCGAGTTGCAGGGCTTTATACTTTGCTAGAATGTTTTAAAGTTCCAAAGTCTTTCAATTCTTACTGCTGTGAGCAGGCAGTAAAGGAGTTTTGCATAGTCTTAGCCTCCATGTCTTTAATAAAATCTAGATTTTCTGCCCACCAGACTGTGAAAATCTACATTATCCATCAGAAATGCGGTGGCAGGGTTCTGTGGTTCTTCTCATGACATCTGACTTGATTCTCTGAAAGCAATAGGACCCAATGCTTCCTTGAGATATCCCTCTTGGTGAGGACTCCCTTTTACTCTCCATTCCTTCTTGTTTTACTTTACTTCTGTCCAAACATTAAGATCTACCGAAGTTTCTGGTGGCAATCGTGATTAGTCAGGGAGCCATGAGCAATCCTTGGGCAGAATCATGATGGTTGGATTTCAAACAGGGCAAATGTGCATCGGGACAGAAAGTTATGTGATAACAGGCTTGGACATAGCGTATGAAATAGGGCCTTGAGCCACCATAATCAGCATTAACACAATATAGATAGATTTCTCACATGATATGTAAGGAGGATGGCTTCAATGACCAAACACCATAAGGTTCTATCCTGTTTCAAGCAGAGAGGGACTCAAGTGGTGTTCCTCCAAAAGACGCACCTCTCCATACTGAAGGCTGGTAGGCTTCACAAGTGCTGGAAAAGAAAGATACTATTCATGTGTTATTACTCCTAAACAGAGGCCTTCCTCTGCTATCGAGGTTGAGAAAACGATGTTAGATGCAGAGGGGCATTTTGTTGTTGTTTTTCATTTATCTACCCAATGTACAGCCACTTGATTTCCGACAGGTAGTGATACATCTAGCAGTGGAAGGAAGCAGCAGTAGTGATCCGCCCCAAAAGTGGAAGAATGCTCTACTAGCAACATCATATATACACTTGCTTCTTTTGAATTTGAACACTAAAATAGTAGGGAAGGTTTTAGCTAACAGGGTTTTGTGTATACTACTGCAGTTAGTTTGCTTTCACCAAAACATATGAATCACCAGCTGTAGTACATCTTCAGACTAGAGACTCCACTTTCATATTGTTTCCAATGTCTCATCATCTGCCCCTATAGCATCCACCGAAGCCTTAGAAAATTAAAAGGCATTTGACTTGTTTGGTTGCTCATATGTGCTATTCAAGATAACATGGAATTTGTCTGGGGTTGTTCAAACTAAAGTATGCCCAACCTAAAGCTAGAGTGAGGACTGGATGTGTGTACCTAGAGAGATGGAATATTGAAGAGGGACCAGGCATGGGTGCCCTCTGTCCCTTCTTCTACTTGTCATACCCATGAAACCATTGGCTAATAATTTCAGAAGATATAGAAACAGAGAGGACGTGGTAGTTTCCAATGCCTGTTATCTTGCAATATGCAGATAACATCTTAATATATATATGAGATCCTGAAAGGCAAATGCGTGACATTATAGGAATGTTAAATAAATCTGAAAGTGTTTCAGGTTTCAGTGTAAACTAGATCAGGTCATCTTTGTTTCTACTTCACCAGATGGAATCGACAGCCATACATACATAGACTCATCCCCACCAACTTGGGTGGGACAACATTTCAATACATAGGGATCTACATATAGCATCGAGAATCAGATCTGGTAGATTGCATTGTAGGTAATGCAATGGGAACACCTAGAAACTCGAGGCAGTTTTGGAAAGGTTTGCCTCTGTCACTGTTGAGTAGGATCTGCTTATCTAAAATGATGATGTTCCCTAGGCTCTTATATTTCTCACAGGCTGTATTTCTTTTTCGGTATACCAGTATTTATAACATGTTAGCCCTTCTGAAACCTGGACTTCTATATTGTGGGTCTAAATAGAGGTACGCACAATGTTGCCTTGGAGAAGATCCAGCTATCACTAAACATGGTTGACTTTGACAGTCCAGACTTCAAATTATATTATATTGCAGCATAGTTGCAATTTGCTGCAAAGTGGAATCAGTCCTCACAATCACGAGAAACACAATATCACAAACCACAAAGGTGTGCCCTATTGAACAGATGCACTTGGGGGTCTCCAACATCAACATTACTGCAGACAGGCCAACATTGTTAGAGTTGCTATCTTCAGAATGTAGGGAGTATGGTGTTGTGCTCCCCCGGCTTACCACTGGGGACTCTGGAATGGCATACTGGGCAACTGACTGGTTTGGACGTGCAGCGTTGGGAGATGTGCTTGTTTGATAGAAGTGTCAATTTACATTAGTTGGGAATCCTACGAACCTCTGAAGTCATATCATGTGATTATGGGGTATTGCCTGGCCAGTTCTTGATCTATGGCTAGTTGATCAAGGTGACAAGATTGACATGAAACGAGGGAGGCATTGAATACTATAATAATTGGGTTCTGCACACCCTGTTGGCGCTGTATGAAAAAGTATGAAAGCAATCACTGTGTAAGGCATTATTGGCAACCACTATCAAACCACTGACAACAATCTGGAATACCTAAGTGAAAACTTTGGGAGGGGACATAGAGGATGATTAGAGTGATAAAATGACGTCACGCATGGCCAAAATATCCCAGAATAGCAAATTTAAGTTTATTCAATTGTATTACCTACACCAAACGTGCCTAACTCTGCAAATAGAATGCAGAATATTTGGTTCCTAATTTTGGCTGCTGCCCTAAATGTCACACCCCAGATGTGAACTGTATACATGTCGTATGGCGATATTCAACTCTGCTGCACTAATGAAGCTATTACAGGTACAATGGTTTGACCCCCTCCACCGGCCTGCGTGTCTAATAGGCAAAGAACTGCACATCTAGCACTACTGTTGGTAAAGTGCAGAGTGGCATGAAGTGGAAGGCACTACATGCCCCCCAGTTGGGTGTGTTGCTTTCAGACTTAGTTAAATGCTCCACTGCAAAAATAGCATCCTACAAATGGCATATCTCAAAAGGGTTGGGTGCAAAGTCATACGGTCATAGATGTAACGTAAGACGTGTTTATAACTTTTTGATAAAATATAATTTTAAAAAACTATTTTAGTTTATAGAACAAGTAATTGACAACACTGCATCATAAATGAAGCAGTAATTTAAAATGGACGTCACTGAAATAGCGACTTTAGCAGGCCCCAGCATGATGTCCATCCCTGCTTTGGAGCCTTTTGTTGTTAAGGGGCCGACGCAGGCCGCCCGAAGGAAAGTCTTGAGACGTACTACAAGGCCAGGGACATTGAGGATGGCAGGAAGCGTCCCCCACTTTTTCACCTCAGTGGGCCGACATGCATAAGAACTCCTAATCTGTAGCCGTAGCAGGCCCACTGTATATGTACACAGGGCTCAAGAATGCCATCTCCACCCACTTTGAACCGTTTGCAAACCCTGAATATGAACGCTTCCTTCTCAGGGAGGCGTGGCTAGCCAGCCACAATGGCGGACGCAAGTCTGTAGAGCTCTGGTTGATATCCCCGACTTATCCTTTAAAAAGTGATCCTGTACTGCTGCCTTCCACGCCGACAACTAGCGGGACAGCTGTGACATCAAGCGGAGGCGCCTGTGAAATTTTGGGACCGCGCCAGTTCCGTGACCGGGCTGTGGACCCAAGATGAAGTGCGGCCTAAGGTGACGGAGCAAGCAGGGGAGACGCGTGGAGCGCGGCTGGGGCACCCGGCGGTGCCCACCGCGACAGACGCCGATCCGAGACGCCCACATCAATGCGGGCGCGCTGAGAGAGATTGTGCCGGACACAACACGAGAGCGGCAGGCGGACCCCTGGAGCCGGAGGCCGGTCAGCGGGCGTGGCCCGGGGGAGGCCGCGGGAGGTCCGTGGCCGGGACACACGGAGGGGTGCACGGGGCCCTGCAGAAGATTACCGGTTACACTGTGCCCTGTTGCCTGACGAGAGGAACGCGGCTCAGACAGAGGGAATATCCTGGTGACAACGGGTACCGGAATCAGCAGAGGAGAGAGGCGTCAGGGGGCTGCGACGTCCCGGGAGCCTTGTGACGGCTGGCGCCGGAGACCACGCATGGGGCCTAGCGATTCCTGCGCGGAGCAGGAGCCTGGTGGCGACGGCCATCTTGTGGTCAGTACCCTGCTGTGTGCCTGAACAGGGGGGCGAAAGCGGCGTGGGAGTTGAGGAGCCGGGCGGCGAGACACCCACATCGGAGGTGAGGCTGAGTGCGACGCGGATGCCACCCACCTGCAGAGGAGTGGGGGGAAATAAGGACCCCCCAGGGGCGCCCGCCCTGGCCTCTCGGCGGGCGCAGAGGAGGCGGAGTTGTGTGGGGTGAAGAACGCACCCTGGATCTGTGCGGCGCTTCTTGCTGTGGACCTGTTGGCGCTGCACCTGGGATCGGTGGAACACGACTGTGGGGTGCGCCGGGCCAGAACTGCTGTCGGCCCTCCTTAGTGGCGCTGGGGCCTGCTGAGCGGCGCGGGTGGATGGCCTGCGGCGGGAGGCGCACCTAGCGGCTGTACTGACGCCCTGGACTCTCTCTGTGCCCCGCGAGCGGCATCTGCTGGCCGCTGCCCAGCCGGAGGGAGCGGCCATGGGAGGTGCAACCGCGGCTGACGGACCACCGCACAGGGTGCAATACTGCCCCTCGACGAGGAGCCCACGTCCTGCTTCTGGACCTTGGCCTGGAACGTGATAGCCATGCGCCGCCTCTTCTGGTCCCTGCCTGGCGTCAGCCCATGGACACGCGGCTGAGGACTTGATCGCTGCTCCCCGCAGGAAAAGGTGTCCGCACTCGACGCACACTTCTGCCGCCGCGGCGACGTGGCGGAGGATCTTTGTGGGTGCGGATTTGTTGCTGGGGACCGCTGCGGATCGTCATCCTATCAGCCGCTCCTTAACGTTGATTGTAAGATCCTCGCTAAGGTGTTGGCAGAGCGGTTGGCGCCAGTGGTCTCCGACCTGGTCCACGGAGACCAGAACGGCTTTGTGCCAAAGCGCAGCACGTAGTTGAACCTGAGGAGGTTTTTCAGGGTAGCTGCGGATAGTACACAAGATTGGCCCAAAGCGGACTGCCTTATATTGGACCTGGAAAAGGCATTTGATTGCTTGGAGTGGCGCTATCTCTCGGCGCTGCTGTTGCGCTACGACCTTGGATTGGGCTTCCTACAATTGGTGGGCCTTTTATACAAGAAACCTACGGTGAGGGTGCGATTGGGCCCGTACATCTCTGGCACCATACCAATCTGCAGGGGCACCCGGCAGGGGTGCCCGCTCTCACCGCTCCTATTCGCTTTGGCGATGGAGCCCCTGGCGGTGACCTTACGAGGGGCACTGGGGGCTGGCATACCACTAGGGGATGCAGTGCATCAGGTGTCACTCTATGCCGACGACCTGTTGGTGTACGTGAGGAACATAGACGACATTCCCCCTCAGTTGGCCCGCACTCTGCATGACTTTGCCACTATCTATGGTCTTCGGGTGAATGCTAGTAAATCCTGCCTCTACGCGTTCGGCGAGGGGCGGCAGGACCCCGGATACATCCTAAATGGCACTAGGGTACAGTGGAGAGGAGATACCTTTCGATACTTGGGACTCCGGATCTACCGTCAGCCGGCAGACCTATTTGACGGTAACCTGGGCAGGGCCTTCACAGCCATTAAGTCACAGGTGCGCTTCTGGAGCACATTGCCGCTAACAGTCACGGGTAGGATAGCGCTGTCCAAACTGGTGATCCTTCCACGGTTATTGTACTATTTCGCTAACCTGCCTTTATACATCGCCTGCTGTCTTTTTTGCTAAATTGTCGCAACTACTTAGAGACTTCATTTGGGGGAACAGCAGACATAGGATGTCGCTAACGAAACTCTATCTCCCCACGGACCAGGGGGGCCTGGCCGCGCCCTGCTTTGAACACTACTACTTAGCGGCCCAGCTGCAGTGGATAGCTCTCTGGTTGGCGGATAGGGGTCGGGAGGACACCGCGTCCATACTGCCACCACGCTCTTTGGAGCAGTTGCTGGTGCTGTTCCACCCAGCCACCTGGTCTGCGACGCCGACCTCGCTCCTCCTCGCGGAGGCATATCGATGTTACCATAGGAGCTTATTCCTCACCAGAGCTTTGGTCCCTTACGCGCTGGCAATAACATTGGAGGGTGCCCCTAGAGGGACGGGGTCGCTCACCTCCCTAGAGCTTGCACACTGGCGGGATGCGGATATACAGACCTTGGGCGACCTGTACCGAGATGGAGTGCTCCTCCCATATGACTCTCTAGTCGGGGGATTGCCACTGGGACAATTCCTAACTCACCGTTCATTAATTAGGACCCTAAGTGGGGAGATATGTCCACAGAACCCAGCCAACACCTTACCATACAGTACCTGCACGTCATGGGGCGAGGCAGACACCTGGTCCGTTGGTTCGCGGCGTCACTGCGCACACACACGGCGATCACCCTAGAGCCTCTCAGACGCAAGTGGGAACAAGATCTGGGGAGACAGCTGGCAGATAAAGAGTGGGAACGAATATTGAAAGGTCCGGTGCGCATACCCAGAAACATGCGCCTTCGACAGATACAGTTGTTCGTTGTGCACAGGGCGTATCTCACCCCCGCGGCTCTTAACAGGTACTTTCACCGCACCGACGCGGTATGCCCCAGATGCGCTGAGCCGGGGGCTGATCTAGTCCACATGCTGTGGAGTTGCTGCAAACTACACACGTACTGGCACGCAATTAGTGAGTCACTGTGCATTAGTACAGGTCGCGACATTCCCTTTGACTGGACAGTTTACCTGCTGCACCACTTTCACAGAACCCCGGCCACCAAAGTGACATCCCGGTTTCTCGACCTGGGGCTTGCGGTCGCAAAGCGACTTCTGACCAGGAGGTGGAAAGGACAGGATCCACCCCACCCACAGGCATGGAGGTACTCGCTCTCCGCATGGGCCGGAGCGGAGGGTACCTTCATTCACCGGGAGGAGACACTGGGGTTGTTGAAGACGCCCATAGCTGCACAATGGGAGGAACTGCTCCAGGCGCTCAGGCGAGTCGAGGAGGTGGGCTTGGGGAGTCGACCTGAGGAGAGGGATACACATCCAGGACAGGAAATGGGAGCTCTGCTGGGGCATGACCGTAGTGTTCCACGTACGACCAATACCTAAAATAGGCACCATGATAGAGCGCAACTAGACACATGGTTGGGAGCAACAGCTAAGCCACGGCACAGTGGCATGAGGGAAGGGGAAGGGGAACAGAAGGGTAGCGGGGATAGGTACATCCATAATGGAACTGGTCTAGGTTAAGTTTGTTGGGTTTTTACCCGTTTCGTTCCATTGATATCTGTTTAAAAGTCCGTATGGATCCGGTTGGGAGACCTCAAGCGGCATATTGATGTAACTGTGTTTCATTGCATTGCACTGTAATTTGCTATGTTCATGGTCTGAGCTGTTCTTGGGACTTACGTATAATTCAGTGCGACAAGCACTTCAGGAACTGTTGCAAAGCTCTACCTTCTTGCATTTGATATGTAATTCTATCAGTAATGCGCGCTCTAATGTATGATTCAGCACAGAAGTGAACCGTGCTCAAGCAAATGTAATAGGAAAAATTAATAAAAACAGATTTAAAAAAAAAAAAAAAAAATGAACGCTTCCTTCTCAGACAGGTGCTGCAAAAACAGCACGAGCCATTACGTGTTTCATGCCCACCTGAAAGACCTAGTGAAAATTTGCAACCTACCAAATGAAGAGAAGGAAGTGAGGACACAGTTCATCCACGGATACACATCCGTAAAACTTAGGGTACGCATTTTGCAGGACCCCAACATGTTGATGCGGGACATCCTTTCCCTAGGGCAGTCCAAAGAATTCTCCAAAACAAAGACAGCCCACATGGGCACAGCAATGCAAATGCCCATCAAGAAAGAGCCAGTCAATGTCATCTGCAAAGATGCCCAGAAGTCAAAGTCAGAGACATCCAAACCCAAGCTGCCAAGCCGACCATGCAGATGGTGTGGAGGTCCCTATCCTCACCAAAGCGACTGCCTAGCACGAAGCAAGAAGTATGTTGCATGCAGGAAACTGAATCATTTCTCCAAAGTGTGCCGCTCCACCCAGAGACATCCAGCGGCCCAGCCTAAACAGAGCGTCCATTCTGTCAACACATACCCGATACACTAGCAGGAAGTGACATGGATGACAACGAGCAAGAAGTTGTCCATGTGGTGCAGTCCATCAAACAGCCACACACGACAGCCCAATCTGCACAAAAGTGCCATCACAAAGTCAAGGCCGACCAGTCACCCCTCTAATTGACACAGGAGCCTCAATCAACCTGATGACCGCAGACCTGCATCACAACCTGCGCGCACAGCCCGCCCTTCGTTCCACTAAAGTCAAGGTCTCTTCTTTTGAAAGCCACTCACCTCTGAGATGGGATGTACTGTTGCAGCCTCTTAAGACACCACCATTTGTGATGCCTGTTAGCAGGGGATTTCCCAACATCCCCCTATGGGCGTATGTACATTGGTTGAGCCTGGCATCCCTTTAATAAATAGAACCCTTTTGGCAGGCAAAGTTCAGTTATAAACTTACACGTAGCAACACACTGTCCATGTCTTAATTGCCGCAAGCGTGTGCGCCATTCTACAGCAGGATAGTGACATCATAATTATTTTCTATGACACTAGTACAGACTTCACTATGCAGCAAAGCTGTATTTTAAAATTTTAAGGTTTTACGTGGCATAAGAAGCATTGTTTTCAAGGATTTTGAAAGACTGTGGTAAATAAGGAGACAAAGTTAAAAGAGCCAATGATGGGCGCAAGCGAGAAGCACTCTATGCTTCAAAAGAGACTTCTCTATCAGACAAGATGGAAGCTGAGTTTTACTGACGTTTTTTATGCTATAGTGACATTAATCAGTTCTAGCTCTCCAAAATAATTACCAAGAAAACATTGAGTGTCATATTGTCATGTGCACATCGCAACAGGAAATCATTTAGTAATAAGGAAAAAGTTGATTTTGCTTTCCAATGTTTTCCTAAATTAAAAGACTTCAATAACCACAGGATCTGATATCCAGAACAGCAGCAAAATAACTCATGCTAATCCCAAGAAACAAACACTGCTATAATTAAAAGCCCAGTTGGAGCCTGCAAGGAACGGAGTCACATCTGAACTGAACTTAAGAGATTGTGTACATGAACTGAACGGCTGATTTGTGTATTTATATTCATTATCTAGTAGCAAAATATTTGAAGAAGCAATAGTTTGTGTAAGTGTTTATTGATTTTGGCATATTCGAACCATAGTGTCTATATTCATCAGTCAAATAAATGATAGGTTATTTAAGGTTAGGTTTGGTTATGGACGCATTATTCAATTAAGTTTTAATACTTATATATAACACACACGTAGGTATGTTAGTGCCTGATATAGTCAGCCACGGCCCGTGCAGATAAGAGTGGTGGGGCTGTGGGGCCTGGTTAACTTAACACCTCCAAGCTGTATCTAGGCCACAAAAATAATACTTAAGCTTAACCAGCTCAAACAGGAAATACTAATAATAAACGTTTTATGTACACCTTAAACAGAAAATAAGAACGGCGAACGAGCTACCTATAGAATTAAAGAGAGTAATGGACGAGCAAGCTACCAATCTCATTATTCTAGCAGGAGAATTTAATATGCATCTCCTAGGGCTCACTCTAGATGATGACCCTACGCAAGACCTCACAGGCGCATGGGGAATCCCGACGCAAGGCACAACACAGTCCATCAAGCTAGCGAGAAGCGCGGAAAAACTGCTCCTGGAATTGGAGCATCTAAATTGAGAGCCCTAAATGGTTGTTTCAAGGAGGACAATCCACCAGCAGCCACATTTCACTCGGCAACAGTCTCCTCACATCTTGACTTTACTTTTACAACTCTTACACTGTTTAATAAAATTGTCACCTTCAAAATTGGAAATAACGAACTAAGTGTTCATATGCCACAAGAGCTAAGCCTTCTTACAACTCCAAGTCAAACACCAGACAAAAGTAAAGCCATTGTACTGGACGAGACCAGCAATCTCAAAAGAATAAGGTGCAACTCTAATAATATTGAGGAAATATCACTTCAAGTTAAAGATGTGTATAACCAATTAGACGACAAGTCCGCCGATTCCCAGGAACTCAGAAAAGTTTGTTACATCTCTTGGAGTGGCATTCGCTAACAGGCAGAGCAACAGGCAGAAGAAAGTCTCAGCCAGTACAGCCAAGATGATAAAAAGCCCAAATTCAAAAAAATAAATCACTCCATAAACCAAATCTTAAAATTACTTCGTAAGTCTCCAAACAACCGCAGTTTACAAAGCACTCTCGGCGAACTAAAGACAACAGCAAAACGGAGGAGATGGCAACATAAAAGAGCAAAGGTAAATGACCTTTGGTCGAAACATCTTTTTGATGCGAATCAGAAAAATAGCGCAAACTTTTGGGAGAGTGTCAATAAACTACATCAACCCAACCACCATGGCATAGACTCCAATATTGCAGAAGCTACCTGGGTTGATTATCTCTTCAAACATTTCAATAACCTGGAGCTTAAACCTGCCAGCCCTCGTTTGTTCCATCAGGAAAAAATAACATAATAACATAATAACGGAAGCACTAAATCAACACCGCCTACACAAAGAGGCCAGCAGAAAATTAATGCCGAAGCAGCAGGAGCCGTTTTTGTTATCAGCCCTAACTTGCCCTTCTACTGCAGCAGAAGAGCAGAATGGCCTAGCAGCATCAGAAACAATTGCGAGAGGCTGACGGGCGGGGGCCCCTGGCCCCTATGGTATCCCTCCAATGTTGTAAATCTGACCCTGAATTAGGGACTACCAAAATTCCAGAGTCATGGCTAGGCTCAATTATCAGCCCAATACATAAACACGGAGACAGGTCTGATCCAAATAACTATCGATCAATAGCCCTCATAGACACCGAGGCAAAGTACTACGCGGGGATCATCTTAAATGAACTTGCCTGTTGGGCCTCCACGAAACGCATCATTCCAATAACGCAAACAGACTTCCGCAAAGGGCAAGGTACCACTACCAACATCATGGCCCTAACCATGCTTATGGATACTGCGAAGCAGTGAAAATACCCTTTATATCTCGACTTCATAGACTACTCCGCAGCTTTCGCTCACAAAGACCGCACTAAGCTCTGGCATAAACGAGCCATCCTCCTAGATCAACTTAGGCTTTTGCACACCAATACATGGATAGGAAGAGTGCAGGGACGCACCTCTCAAGAAGAATTCCCACCAGGAGGGCTTAAAACAAGGATGTGTCCTAGTCCGTTGCTATTCAGCCTCTTTTTGGTGGATTTACCCACGGAATTAGATCACACGCACCGAAGCTAGGTAATACGACATTAACAAACTTGCTATACGCTGACGACCTAGTCCTGATTAGTCGGACCCCTATTGGCCTTCAGCACCTCCTGGACGTAACTCAAAAGTTTTCTGAACGAAACTCCTTGACAATAAACTTCAAAAAAACTAAAATCATGATAGTAAATTACCATAACAAGACAAATCCTAGTTGGAACCTGGATGGTAATCGACTAAATCGTGTAACAAGCTATAAGTACTTGGGCATCCTTTTAGATCAACACAATTCCTTCAAGCCACAAATGAAATGCCTACGAAGGAAGGGAACTATGACCTATCTAGCACTCAAACCTCTGAAGAAGCTGCTGCCTGACCTAACGTTAGATCCTTTTCTAAAGGTCTTCCAAGCTAAATTACAGCCCACGATCACCTATGGGAGTGAATCATTGAGAGGGAAAGACGCAACAACTCTAGACAGTATAATAGTGACCTCCTATCGAGCAATCTTTCAGCTCCCCATATACGTCTCTCCAGCCCAAATAAGGTTGGAATTTGAGCTGCAAAACCAGGTGATAGAACAAAGGGGAGCATTCGTTAAATGCTGGCACAAGATCAAAACAGCCGAAGAGAGAACTTTGAATAACCACCTCTGGGTAGAGTTGTCTCGTACCGGAAAATCGCCGGCTAACAAATACCTCTTGGAATCCATTGAGATTTTAAGCTTGATAAACCTTTGGAATTGACCAGTGGCTTATTCTGTATTTGTTACAAAGACAACAAGACTAATATCAGTCATAGAGGACAAGAAAACACAATCAAAGAGAGCTCATGGTTGGGCTGTGCTTAACAATTTTGACGTCCTTAAACCGCAACCCTACCTCAAGGCAGGAACTAAGTTGGCGACCAAGGAAAATCTTTTAAAACTGCGATTGGGAGTTGGCTCAATTGCCCAGTTTTTGCCACCCTGGGAAAGAAGAGGAGACCGCCATGCCGCCTGTGTGCCTGTGGCACAGAATCCCTTATTCACATTATTTGCATCTGCTAAAAAACTACAGGACATAAGGTGCACCCTACTAAAACCATCTTTTAATCAGCATGGAGTCAGGTCCTGTAGGCAGGTGGTAATGCTATGCTTTAATCCAACTTTAGTACAGCTAAACTGCTGCCTCACAACATTTTTAGACCTCACTACACTGAGATTGAAAAACGTAACATCATCGGCCATGAACTGTGCTCTACAAGATGGTTCATCAAGATAATTTGAGAATACTTACAACAGCACTATGATGCCACAAACAGGCACACTGAGTAACTGTTTGAAGCTTAGGACCATTTTGAATGATTAGTGCACCTCAAGAATAAGTTAAATATTCTAGAGTGAAAGTTTTGCGAAAGAACTTGGCGGAGTGAAAATTTAAAAAGACAATTTTTACCAAATTACCCTTAATTAGACTGAGCATTAACTGTTGAGGAAACTACTTTTTACGTTATAATCTTAATTGTTTTATTATGAAATCTGTTTATTAGCATTTGTTGATATAGACATAACATACATCATGAATGTAATATCCCACAGGCAATGAGTCCGGTACTCAGAGGAGTATCCGCTAATTGTGAATGCGGTGAGCTGCAAGATCCAGCGCCACTACGAGGCGTGGATTGATGCAATCAAGTAAGTGGCAGGGCCACCGCCCGCAGTTGAACAGATTCATGTAACAACCGAACTTAAATAAAAGAAGATAGGTTAAACAACAGAAGTCCATCAGAAACAACAGCAGCAGGTTCGATCTTAGACCATACGACCCTCAGGATACCGCCCCCCCCGGTCCACCCCCCCCAAACCCGGCCCCCCCATCCCCCGCGACATATCATACTATGAGAGGCAAATGTCAGTGTCCGCACATCCTCCCGGTTCGGTTAGGACCTCCCCGCCAGTCCCCGGAGTGGGTCTCCCAGGCTCACCTCCATTCCCTTCCCCACCAGGAAGTGGCTCCGCAGTATGTGTCCCACAGAGTCTCAGGGCGTCCCCATCCAGCTGCATCAGGACCTGCACGTGTACGTCCCATTGACTCGCTATGCGTGTGAGTCTGAGGCCTAACGTTTCCTCTCGCAAGAGAGCCGTGCCCTCCGCCCCCGCCCACACTAGCAAGGAACTCCGCCACGCCTGCGCCCGAGGGGGTTCAGTCGCCTTCCAGCGCTTGGTAATTAACCGCTTCGCCACAATCAGGCCCAGATCGAGGAAGCGACAGGCAACCTTCGTGGGGGGAGTTCTACGAAACAAGTGTAACAGACAGGCGGGCCAATCTCGCTGCGCCAGCGGACCGGCGCAAGTACGTAGCGCTCCATGCACCGTCCTCCAGTATGAGTCGAGCGCTGGGCAGCTCCATAACATGTGTACTAGTCCAGCATCCAGAGCCCTGCAGCGTGGGCATTCAGCGTCCGCCCGGTGGAAATAGCGATTAATGGAGTCGGGAGTGAGATATGCCCTGTGCAGTATGAAGTACTGGATTTGGCGAAACCGCAGATTCCTGGGGATCCGTGTGGGCCCCCGTAGCGTATCCCTCCATTCCTTGTCGGTCAGGGGACGGTCCAAATCCACTTCCCATTTACCACGCAGTGGAGACAGGTCCGCCGCCACCATCATGCGCAAGGAGGCCGCGAACCAGCGAATCATGTGGCCGCCCCGTCCCATGACGTGGAGGTACTGCATCATGAGGTGTTGCGCCGGTTCCTCCTGAAGAGCACCCCACCGACTCGTCAGCGTCGCGACTAGCGAGCGGTGACGGAGGAACTGACCGGCCGGTAACCCCGTCTCCTCCGTCAGCTGAGCGAACGGTATAAGCACACCGTCGTGGTAGAGGTCCCCCAGCGTGCAAATATCCGCCGCGTGCCAGTCGGCAAGCTCTGCCGAGCGCAATATCCCTCGACCGCTAGGTGAACCCTCAATCGGGATGGCAGGGGCATATGGGGTGTGTGACCGAGTCAGGTAGCGGGCTCGCCGATAGCACCGACAGGCCACCGCCACCAGAAGGGGCCCCGGCTTGGTCGCTCTGGCCGTCGGATGGAACATCGCGATGACATCCGTCAGGCGGAGTGGTGGCTCCACGGACGCCGTGTCGTCCCTCTCCCGGTCGGCCAACCACCTGGCCACCCATTGCAGCTGTGCCGCTAGGTAATAGTGCGCAAAACAGGGCATCGCGAGTCCCCCCTGACCCGTGGGGAGGTATAACTTAGAGAGCGCCACTCTGTGTCGTGCGGTGCCCCACACAAAATCCCGAAGGGAGCGCTCCAGGGCGGCGAAGAAGGACGCCGGGATATAGGTCGGCAGGTTAGCAAAATAGTAGAGGAGTCTGGGCAGGGCCACCATTTTGACCAGTGCAATGCGACCCGTGACAGCAAGGGGAAGGGTGCCCCAGAAACGCATCTGGGCTCTGATCGCCGTCACCGCCCTGCCCAAGTTGCCTTCCACTAAGTCAGCGGGTCGCCGGTACACCTGAATGCCCAGGTAACGGAAGGTGTCCGGTTGCCACCGGACAGGCACACCTCCCAGTTGAAACCGGGGATCCAGGGTATCATCACAGAACGGGTAGAGACACGATTTGGCTGCATTCACCCTTAACCCGGAGAGCGTTGTAAACTCCGTGAGAACCCGTTCAAGGTCCCCTGAGATATTCGCCACATCCCGCACGAAGATCAAGAGGTCATCCGCGTACAAGGAAACCTGGTGGGTGGTGTCGCCCATTGGAATGCCGTCCGTCAACACCCCCCGCAGGGTGGCTGCCAAGGGCTCGATGGCAAGCGCGAAAAGGAGGGGTGAAAGGGGGCACCCCTGCCGGGTACCTCGGCCAACCGAGATGGCCTCGGAAATGTACGGGCCAGTTCTCACCCGGACCACAGGGTTCTTATAGAGGAGCGCCGCCATTTGCAGAAACCCAAGGCCTAGTCCGTAATGTGATAGGGTTGCCACCAGGTAGCCCCATTCCAAGCTATCGAAGGCTTTCTCGAGGTCTAACACTAGACAGCCCGCCCGTGGCCAGTGCTGTGCACCGTGTGCGGCAACACGGAAGAACCGGCGAAGATTAAGCGAGGTACTGCGCTTCGGCACAAACCCATTCTGGTCCCTGTGCACCAGTGCAGGCACGGTGGGGGCCAACCGCTCCGCTAGGACCTTGGCCAGGATCTTGTAGTCGGTGTTGAGGAGGGCGAGGGGGCGATAGGACCCTAGATGAGTAGGATCACGCCCTGGCTTGGGGAAAGAGATCAGGTAGGCTTCCCTCATGGAGGCAGGCAGGTGGCCTCCTCAAGGGCTGTGAGATATAACGCGTGCAGACGGGGCACCAGAGACTCCCGGTATGCTTTGTAGTATTCTGCCGGGAGACCATCCGGTCCAGGCGCCTTGCCAGAGGCCAATGAGGCCACCGCGTCCCCTATTTCCTCCAGAGTGAGGGGACCCTCCAGTGTTTCCTGGTGGGCATCCGGAACTGTGGGGAGGCCGGCAGCCACTAAGAACAGATCCAGATCCTGTGCCTGCCGTCGCCCCGCCGAGGTATACAGGTCTTTGTAGTGTGCCGTGAGCGTCTGGTGGATCTCCCACTGCGTGTGCACCAGCGTGCCGTCTAGCCCGCGAAGGGAGGCTATTGGCGTATAGCCCGATTCCTGTCGGATCAGCCAGGCCAGCAATCGCCCCGCCCTGTCCGATGTGGCGTGAACCCGTGCCGAATGGGCAGCGTAGTTGTGGCAGCGCAACCTCTCCAACAGCGCAGCGTGGCGTGCCCGAAGCCGGGCCAGCCTTGTCGAGTCACGCCCACCACCCTCGCCATGACGTTCGCATGCCAGTAGCCGGGTCTCCAGAGCGGTGAGTAGCAACGTAAGTTGCTTACGGATATTCCCTGTTGCCCCCAGACAGTGTCAAAGGAAAACAAAATACCTGCCACTAATAGATAGTGAGTACGGCCCTAAGGAGGGTCCGGATACTTAAGAGCTTCAACCAAAAGGCAAAACCAAGACACAAAAAGAACAAGCAGACAAAGTCTAAACAGATTAAGATATTTTTAGAAAAGAGTCTTTTTATTTCATCATAATTCGTGATATGGATATAGAATTCATTTTTTTGGAGAGAGTTTATAGAGAAGATTGAAGAAAGTTAACAGAGTAAATTCAAGAAAGTATTAAAGAGGATAATTGGGATAATACAATTTCCAAATAACAAATTACTAACAGTCCCAAAAACCACTCCTTCAGACAACCTTACACTCAAATTCTCTCACATCCGACAACATCAACAAACAACATACAACATAAATGTATGTAGATTAAAACATGTACAAAATAGAGATAGTCATTTTAACAATCAAATTGGAAAGGATGGACTTTATGCAGCCCATACAGCTAAAAAGCACCAATAGGCACGTTTACAATAACAAAAAATGTGGTGACAGAGTGCCGACGCGCGTTTCGGTGAACAAGCCCCAACGGGGGCTGCACCTTCATCAGGGCGAAGGAGGGCAGAGATGGTGGGACAAGCACACCTATAAACAAACAAAAATGTAGAACAATAAGGGGAGAGTTATAGCAGGGATAAACAGTGTGTGGTTATATACATATAAGGCTCCAGTTGCAAAAAACATTAGCAATTACATCGATGAATACATAATACAATGTTAGACTCTGAACAGAGGTTTATAGAGGATTAGACCTATCATAATAAATCGGGTCTAAATAGAGTCAATCATAAGTCATGAACTGGTTAGCCACAAATGGTTGAAGCAATAATATGAACATTTAAGCGATATGGAAATAAATATGGGAACATCGGAATAAAGTGCAAACAAGGAGATCTAATCTCCGTCCAATAATGTGAGAGGGAAAAAGTATATAATAGACATTTGATACATATGACTCAACATACCATAATAGTGAGGAGAAAATAAAATAAAATAAAGGATTACTCTCTAAATGGGTAAGGAATGAATGCATGCTGAGACAGCAGAAAGGAGAAAACGTGAGCCATAGGGCGTGGTCTAATAACACTTAAGATCTATCAGATTTGGAAGAACAATAGAGAGGGTGCAAAAAAGAATGGTGCTCTCCTTATAACCCTAGGCGATGGTGAGGGTTAAAAAGGCCTCCTCAGAGTGGAGGAAACACATCGGTGCCCTCCTCAAGGAGAAAAAGCCAATACCTAGCGGTCAGTGGATCTCAGGCTAAAAGTTGGAGCCAGGGTCTGGCGATACGATGATCAAATGCCGGCCAGCGATAACGGAGTTTCTTCACAGAAATAACAAACGTCTATGGACGTGAGGAAACCTGAGAATTTTTAATATATATATATGTCAGGAAGGCAATGGTTAAATAATCATGATAAACCCCCGCACTCGTGGCTGCACAACTAATAAACTGAGCTAACATGGGGAGGAGGTGGGGATCACCTACCCGAATAAAATCGAGTTTGGTCATCCACGGAAAAAGGTATTCCTTTTTGGCGAGGCAGCAGCTAGCCGCTCGATGACATCCTCAATGCGAAGGACCGAGTCAGGTGTAGGGGATATCGGCGGAAAGGATGGTCACGCCTAAAACGAGGCAGAAAGATAATATTATTATAGCCTGTGACGAGACAGGTATTGCAAAAGGGGAACTGAGTCTCAGGGGATTAGGGGGGGCCGGGGGCGGGGGGGTGGGAGTGCGAAAACGGTAGGCGGACAGGACTTACCCGGATTCACTCGGTACAGCGATAATCAGGCAAGCTGGCGGCACACGTCCTAGCGGGAGCACGACGAGTGAGATGTCTTCCAAGATGGGCGGAAACAAACAAGGTATAGCACCTCCTTATAAGAAAGGATAGGAGGTAGACTGGCCAATGATGGGCTAGGGATGGGGAGTGCTAATCAAAGAGAAACGGAAAAAGATGGGCATAGAGGAAGGACTCGGGGGGAGGCAATTACAGCGGCCATCTTGGAACGGCCCAAAGTGGAAGTGCCTAAAGATAGGGAAATAATCAAGTGGAATCATAAGTGGGCAGAGAGGGAAAACAGAGGACCCCACAAAAAAGGCAGAACAATAAGGGACTAAGATGCAGAGACCCAAACACTTTTATATAGAAGGATGAGAACAGAGAAAAGGTCCAAAAAATGAACATGGACCAACAAATGTCGGGAATACATCACGCATATGTGAGTGCCCAGAGATGGCATGAGGAAACAACCGAGAAAGCATCTACTGAAAAACTTTTTAAATAATGGCATTCTCCCAAGGGCAGTGCTCGTTAAGCCCTTTATTTACTGTATTCAGGAAATAAATCCAAAATACCTCTCTTTTCTTACGGATCTGTGTGGGATCTTTTCCAGGGGGAGTTGTGATTCTCTCAAGGATAGACCACTTAAGGTCATGTACGGAATGGTTCATGTCAAGCCAATGCTGAACCAGTGGAGCCGGCAATTTTCCATTTCGGATGTTGGATTTGTGTTCTCCTATCCTGATTCTGCATTCTCGCCCAGTTTCTCCAACGTATATCATTGAACATGGGCACATAATCAAATATACAATGTTGGAGGTGCGACAATTGGTCATGTTGGATAGTTTGATTTTGCGCTCTGGGGTATCAATAGTGTCTCCTGTGATGGCGTTGGGGCAAGCGTGGCAGTTGCCACAACGGTGATTGCCTATAATAGGACCAAGATTGGTGATGCCAGTTTGTTGGGGGGAAGGAACTCCCTGAAGTTTACCTTTGACCAGATAGTTTTTGATGTTCCTGTTCCTTTTGAATGCAAAGATGGGCTTGGGGAGAGTAAAATCCTCATTGCCCATGTTGAGAAGAAACCAACACGAGTTTATCGTCTGTCTCAGTTTATGATTGATGTTCGAATGTTTGGTCACACAGACCAGTTTGTCAGCCAGAGGTTTTTCTTTTGGGAGAAACATCGACTCTCGATTGTAATATCTGGCCCTTTTGAGGGAGTCCTTAATGAGTTTAGGAGGGTATCCCCGATGGATAAGTTTACTCTTAAGTACACTGGCCTGGTCGAGGAAATCGTTGATGTTGGAGCAGTTTCTTCGAATTCGAAGAAACTGGCTGAAAGGGATACTGTCCCTTTGGCAGCGGGGATGGTAGCTGCCGTACTGCAAAAGTGTGTTCCTGGCGGTAGGCTTAGTAAATAGGGACACATAGATTTGATTTTCCCTGTGTTTAATCCAGACATCAAGAAACTCCAGTTGAAGGTTGCTGGAATGGGCCGTGAACTTCAAGTTGGTATCAGCCGCGTTAATCCATAGAAGGAACGTGTCCAAAGAGGTTTGATCGCCCTCCCACACAAAGAAAATATCATCTATGAATCGGACCCATGTGCGAACGTTTTCGTAAAATGGGGCCAATTCATTATAGATATTTGTATGTTCAAAATGTCCCATATAGAGACAGGCGATGCTAGGGGCACAGGAAGCCCCCATGCTAACTCCCTGAATCTGTTGGAAGAAGCGTTGGTTGAATTCAAAATAGTTCTCATAGAGAACTATTTTGAGACATTCAATGATAAAGGGTGCATTGATGATGTCGGGCTCAGCGGCCAGGACCTCTTGTACCACCGAGAGTGCTCCCTCTTGCGGAATATTGGTGTATAATGACTCGAGGTCCATGGTTACCAGCAGTTCGCTATCCGCGAAAAATGGGGTTCCCTCAATTCTGGAGATGAAATGGCCAGTATCTTTAACAAAAGACTCCAATTTGTTGACCAAAGGTTGGAGAAAGCGGTCAACGTATTTGGAGAGAGGTTCAGTTGCTGAACCGATAGTAGAAACTATCGGTCTCAGAGGGGGGTCCAAGGTGTTCTTATGAGTTTTGGGGACCCCATAGATGATAGGAATGCGGGTATAACTGGGTGTTAAAAACTCAGCTTCTTTAGGGCATATGTGTCCCCTATCAATGCCTTCCTTCACCAGAGTGAGAATACGTTTTTTCAGGGGGGCCTCCGGGTTTCTTTTGATTTGTCTGTAGTGCCTATCGTCAGCCAAAAGGGTGTTCATCTTGTCAATATAGGTGGGCGTATCAAAGATCACTATACCCCCACCTTTATCGCAAGGTTTAATGGTAAGTTTTTGGTTCGATTTGAGTGCTAGCAAGGTGTTGGTTTCCTCATTAGAGAGGTTGCTAGGCGGTTGGGGCACATATTTGATTATTTTACTGATTTTTTTGGTAACAGCTTTTTCAAAAATGCCCACTTCAGGGCCAACTACTTCCAACGAGGGAGTGAAGTTAGATGGGGGCTTAAGGCCAGAAAGGTTTTCCTCCGTGTCAACAGGGGGTCTATTTAAGAAAAATTTCTTTAGCCTGATTTTCCGAAAAAACAGATTAAGGTCTTTTAGAAGTTCAAATTTGCTGAAATTATTGGTGGGGACAAACGAAAGGCCTCTGGATAATAGGGTCAGAGCATCAGGGCCAACACAGGTGTTGGACAGATTGAAAACGGGGATGTTTTTCACGTTTTCCAATACTGTTGTTGGCGTGTCTGGATGTACATTTGTGGCTGAGGTTGATCCTGACGGTAGTTCCTTTGATGTGGGTTCCGCGTTCTGGGGCGGAAACTCCCCCTGCGGTTCCCTAAAAAACGATTAGGCATATTAGGTCTTTCAAAGGAATCTGGTCTGTGTTGGTAGTTGGGGTCATAGTTGCTGGAACTCTCACCTTCAGAGTCAGTGGTGTCTGAGAAGGTGGTGACCCATCTGTTACCCCATCTCGGGGTATTGTTGCCTGACAAGGGGTCTTCTGTGGAGTTGTAAAAGTTAGAGGTTAGATAGGGATAGGCGCGTTCTTGGGAGAATGCGCGGATGTCTTTCTTGAGTATGTCTGTCTTTCTCTTCAGGAGATACTCGGTGAAGGAATCAAGTTCTAGACATATTTCTTCCAATACTTTCTTTCCCTTTTCAACTGGATTATCTTTTTTCAATTTTTCTTCCAGTTCCTCTATCTCTTTGTTTAGGATGGCTAAGACCTCTCTAGCGGTTTCCACAATCAGCATCATCCAGTCTCTGGAGCATCTGTTGGATATTAGTGCCCATCTTTCTAAAAATTGTCTAATCTCTATAAAGAGACCAGGTATGTTCCTGACCCTTAATCCAATAGTGTCCCCGCATGGCTGCCTTGTGCGCGTCCCACTCCGTCAACGTGCTCCCCGCCGTGCCCTCATTGAGGTCAAAGAACTGCTCGACCGCCGTGCCGAGCGAGGCCCGGAACTCCGCGTCCTCAAGAGCAGCCGGTTGCAAGCGCCAGGTGGGGATGGGTGGTCTCCCCGGGTCCCAGCAGAGACGCAGTCGAAGAGGGTTGTGGTCAGAGTGAGTCCGGCCCAAGTAATCCGCCTGGACTATCAAAGGGTCCAGTGACGGGGAGCTCACCACCCTGTCAAGGCGGACGTGAAGGTCATGTACCGCAGAATAATAGGAATAGAGCCGGTCAGCGGGATGTAAGGTGCGCCAGACATCATGAAGGGCCCACCGTGACAGCCAATCAGTGAGGCTCCTCGCATTCGAGACCGCCTGTGTACTGCGGAGTGGTGGATAGGATCTATCAAGGCTCGTGTCCAGTACGGCATTAAAGTCCCCACCCAGTAGCCAGGGGAGACCCACATACGGGGTCAGGGCCACCGAGAGGCGATCAAGGAACGACGGTTGGTCAACGTTCGGGGCGTAGATAGAACCCAGGAGCACAGGGTGCCCATTGAGTCGCCCCCGCACCAGAGTGTATCGACCGTCAGAGTCGAGCACCGTCTCGGAGCATATGAAGGGTGTGCCTGCCCGTACCCAAACTAGTGTACCCCGAGCATGCGCGGAGTATGTAGTCCCGAAAAGCTGTCCCCTCCAGCGGGCGAGCAGTCTGTCTAGTTCCAGCCGTGTCATGTGTGTCTCTTGGAGAAGGGCCACCCCTATCTTGTGCCTCTGGAGATAAGCAAAAACAGAATATCGGCGGGTTGGTGTATGCATGCCCCTAATGTTCCAAGTGACGATTGCAGTGTCAGCCATTGGGGTAGAGCGCGGACAACACTAGGTTCATCGGCCGAAGCAGGCCAGCCGGGGAAGGGGAGGGGGAAGAAAGACCAGAGGGACCGCCACCCAGATCTCCTGCTGCAAGAACATGGTGTGTGAGAAAACTGCAGAACACTGCAGAGTGTAAAGAGACAAAAGTAAAAACAATATGAAGAAGAGGAACTCCATAACCACAGGGGCGAACCCCAGAACCGGGTATTCGTCCAAACATGTAAGGCTCAATCGCCTGTGAACTACCTGGTCAGAGATGGGTTGGCGAGGGGCTAAAGAGCAATACCGTTGTGCCTGGCTTGCAAGAGCCCCGTGTTACCCCTGTCAGGGCCTCGTGTGTCTGTAGGGCCGCCATTCGCCCAATCGTGCCCCAGGGGAGTGTGTGTAGGGATCGCTGTCACCCCGCTCCCCCGCAACCAGAATAAGCCCGAAACCCCGGTCCCCGGCCCATGTGTAGGGGGACCCGTGTTACCCCTCAATCCCCGCAACCCCCCATCTCACTCACAGAAATGAACAGGGCCCCAGAAGTCACAGGCCAGGGGACCGCAGAGGCAGTAGGCTTCCCCCCCTCCCCCGGAGAGCAGTTCGGAGTAACTCGCCCTACCACCAGGGTACCTGCAGTGGACACAATGCAAACCAGCAAGAGTTCACCCCAGGAGGTCGGCTGTCTGTGGGGTCACCTCCGGCAACACCTGATCCTCCGGAATCAGGATGGACGGGGAGGAGGACAGGTCAGTCTCAGTGTCACTGTGAATGCGAGCCGCCACATCCCCCTGGCTGCTCACAGACCCCAGGGTGGCCACTGCCTCCAGAGCCTCCAGCCGCTCCACACGCATCCTCTCCGGACTTGGCGCAGCCGGGGGACTCGGCCCCATCCCACCGCGTCGGTCCCTCTGTCTCCGCCGTCTCAGCCTCTTCTCTCTGCGCCCCATAGGCCCCGGGTCCGCGGGCCGGGGGCCACCATGTTGGCCCGTTTCCTCCAGCCAGTCCCAGACATCGGACGGGGCATCGAAAAATCGTGTCCCATCTTTCGTGACCACCCGGAGGCGTGAGGGGAACAGCAGCGAGTATGGGATGTGCAGCTCTCGGAGACGGCGTTTCACCTCCAGGTAGTTGCTCCTCCGCTTCTGAACAGTCGCAGTGTAGTCCGGGAACAACATCACCGGGCCACCCCCTATTGAAAGGGCTCCCATCTTCCGCGTCTCCCGGAGGATCACGTCCCGGTCCCGGTAATTGAGGAGGCGAAACAGGAAAGGACGCGGCCGGGCTCCGGGGACAGGCTTCCGCATCGGCACCCTGTGCGCCCTTTCCACCACGAACTTCGGGGAGAGCATTCCTGGGGGCAGGATATCTTGTAACCAGTCCTCCACAAACTGCTCGGGTCGCCGTCCCTCCTCGCCCTCCACCAGGCCCACGACGCGTATGTTCTGGCGCCGAGAGCGGCCCTCCGCATCCTCCGCGCGGTCCTCAAGGGTGTTAACGCGGTCGATCAGATCTTGCAAGGTGGCGGAGTGATTGCGCACTATCGGCTGAACGTCTTGTAGCGCCTGGCCGTGACCGGCAACAGTGTCCGCCAGCCGGCGATGGTCGGCGTGGAGCAGGGTGAAGTCCACCGTGACTTTGTCGATTCGGGACTCCAGTGAGGTGCGAGTTTGTTCCAGCGTGTTACTCAGTCGGTCGACCGCCGCCAACATGGCGTCCATTTTGGCCTCCAGGGTCGATGCGGGCGGCGCCGCGATCACAACAGGGCGCTCCGTCGTCGCAGCAGGGCCGTCCACCCTCAGTCTGTTCTCGGCCTGCTTGTTCCGGAGCCGCCCCATGGCCAGCTGCTGCGCCGATGGCATTCAGAGGGCTCAGTGATGCACGAGGCCGATCGGGGCTCCAATCACTACCAGGCGCTGTTAGCAAAGAGGGTTCAGCCCCGCCGCCACGAGTCAGGCCAGCACCAAGGGTGTCAGGGCGCAGGGCAGCGTCGCCAGCGGGGGAGGTGCACCGCGAACTGTAGACAACCAGTAGCCAAAGTGCGCCAGGTCGCACTCCGTCGGATCCGTAGCAGCCACTTCCCCGTGTCCAGCAGCAGACCAGTGGTCAGTCCCCTGAGAGCCTCGCCCCAATCCCGATCCACCGGCGTGGGTAGCAGGGCCACACCGTGGCCGCCAGGGTCGCCTCCGCCACTACAGTTTTCCGCTTCGCCTCCGGGGGGCAGCAGTCGGGCGCTCGCCAGGGGCCCGTCCCCGGCCTCACGCCCAGAGAGGGGTCCTCCACAGCAGGTCACTCACCGGGCCACCGGGCGGTGCGGGCGTCACGTCCCCCCTCAGCGCCTCCGGTCACAATGTCGTCCTCCTCCGTCCACCACGGCAGGCCCCCGATGTCCTGGAATGTGTGGACTGGCAGAATCACGGCGTGAGGGGTGCCAGCACAGCGCCGGCGACGCAGCAGGCGTCAGATGTACCGTCTCCCCAGGGGGACCCCCTCGCAGATCCCCAGTCCTCCTGTTGCGACGTGCGGCCTAGCCGCCTCGTGGCAGGCCACGGCGTGGGGTGATGCGCGCGGCCGAACGCCGCTTCCAGCACTCTCCGCGTTGCCCTTCGGTCAGATCCCCAAGGGGGGCGGCACGCGGGCTGAGGCCGCCCCCGCCGCCACCGCTCGATTCACCGGGTGCCGGGAGCCCACGGGCAGGGACAGGTAGTCTTGGCAGCCCCGCAGCACACTCCGGGCAGGATAACCGCAGGAAAACGGCTCCGTTGCTCGGGAGCCTCACTCGGACGCAGCCATCTTGGCCGCGCGCTCTCTAGCCATAATCTTAATTGTTTTATGCACAAAAACAAAGTGGAACGTTTTATTCATTATTGTGTAACTTTTGTATTAACACAATTTGTTTGATTTTAATGTCTATGTATGCAATGGTTTTAATTAATGAAGCGTAATAAACGTACCTTACCTCACTAAGGAATAAATTACCTGAGGAACAGATGATGCAACCTTCCTGCCTGTCTTGCAGCATAATCTAGACACGCGGTGCCTGTACCATTGGTTAGGGAGGGCGGATTTCGACAAACAACGATGAGGGGAAATTAATTATTTATTTAATTATACGTCATGGTCGTTTATCGAAATGCCCTCCCCCTCACCTAGCCCCACCGCTTTTACCTGCACTGGCCGCGGCTGAAAATAGTGTGAAGAAATACACCTTTGAAAAAGATCATTACCTCTGAGAGGAATCGCTGTCGATCTCACATAGAAACTGTCAGTGTGGTGGTGCTATTACAGAATGTATAGATTTAGTTATTGGTGATAGAGAAATAACTTTCCTAGGAATGTGCTTTTTTGTAGGTCACTGATGACAGTTCATACCGTTATAGCACGCACACATGTATGAAGGGAAGAAAAGAACTGCACCTCACCTAAACTATTAACAAATAAAAACCTTATGCCAAACCCTACAGCAGGATCTTCACTGTATATTAGTTGACCTTTTTCTTTCTTCTCTTTACTTTGTCTTGTGAGTTTCTTTAAGTAACAGTACAGTGGTGAATCAGCATCTATTGTACCTCTGCTGTATTGAATTCTTCCATGAATTGGTTAATTTTCCAGCAGTGATGAGAAGTCAAACGCGTATATCTCCAAATGCATGTAAACAGTATTTTTTCTTGGTTTTAATTAATTTAATCTCACTAGCTTTCATTTGGATTTTTTCTCTCCTGAATTTAGAAATTAGAGTTATTTGCATAAAATTTAATGCAGGATACAAGGACTCCTTTATCAGACCATTCACAAAACTAATCATCTAATAATTTTTCTCCTGTTTCTTTCGAATCTCAAGTAAGTGAAGGCTCTTTAATGCACATCTGTGCTCAAGGTCTTCCTTCATCAGCATAACTCTTCAGCTCTTTAATTAAATATTGTCCTTTTCTTCTGTTACACATTATTCTGTAGATCCCCCACATCGGGTATTCTCTGTTCTGAACCTTTAACAAATGATTACAGTTTACCATTTATTGACTCTTTGTCTAGCCAATGCTCAGAATATGCCAAATGCTCACTTTTGATTAGTTGGACTTCTTGTAATATCTTTAGCAGATAGACACTGCATTTTCTGTGGTGGTATGTGGTGATAAAGTTGGGTTAACATGTTTCTTAAGAACAGACCATATTAGAGGCACGCGCACTTCTGAATCCTCAGTTAAACACGAAGGACTATACAACACTTTGGTGAAAGTAAAATACAGAATGGAATATGACAAATATGTCACTTAAAATTTCTTATTTAGATCAAATAATTTCTGATTCCTCTGTTTTAAATAATGTAGTTACATTTGAGCTATCTTGTTGCTTGATACTACTACATGATCTTCCCATCTCCCTTTATCTTTTTCAGGTTGATCTTCACAGCAACAACCCCTTAACGCTTCTTTCCACATTTGGTATCTATTTGTGACACACTTGAGAGGTGCCATTCATTCTTCCTGCTGATCTCCTCTTCTACTGAAATCTATAGACATGTTTTCTTACATCTGTCTCAAGTTGGCTAAAGTGTCAGTTATCAAATACAGTAAATAGATTTTTTCTTTGTCTGCCTGCCCTGCTGCTGGCACATTCTGAATGCTGATACTGAACAAAATAAAAAAAATGTCCATACCTATGTTCAGACTTTGAAATAATAAAAACCTTAAAGATCATGTGGTTTGCTCAGGGTAACAGCACCTTTGTACAGAAGACTATTGATGGAAGTTCCCTGATAATAGGTAACCACAAATGTACTCAGTGCAAAGCCTGTGACTATGCTATAGAGACAGCCACTTGTGCCTTCAATAAAGGCAGTTAACCTGAAAACCTTTACCAACTGTAAAACAAAAAATATGTTCCTGTGAGGCAGGCTGTGTGGGGGAAATGGCTCGCCCCTTTGCAACACGTCTGACCGAAGACTGTCCAGCCATTCACACCAAAAAACGAATGGCCCCTTTGGTCAAACATTATCTAGAACAAAGCCACAAACCAGAGAACACCAGATGGCTCAACCTGGAAAAGATAGAGACAAAACATGGCTGTAATCCTAATGAAATTCTTAAATGAAGGAAGTGTTTTGGATTTTCACGCTTGACACACATGGCCTTAATAACGAGATCCCATGGGAGCATGTGATCCGTTTTAATACTACCTGACCCTGATCTGTTATGTGCTTTGGTTTTTGCCTATATCTCTTGGTAAAAACCCAGCCAAGTAATTTATTTCATCTCATTTTGTACTGTCTGTACATTTGAGCATTTTACTTTATTGCGGGGGATCATTTATGTCTGCACTCATTTTTTTGAGTTGGTAAAGTTTTTGCAAATATTCCAACTTTTCTCATTATTACAGGTGTAGGTGTCTTTTATATCCCTTTCTTTAGAATTACTGCTCTATCTGTCAAGTATCCACTTTAATATGGTGGCCTAGATGGTACGAGTTAAATTGTTTCCCCACAAATACGCGGGGCGCAACCAAGCCTTCGACTTTCTTTAAATTCAGCACGGCCCATGGGTCTCCTTTTTTGGCAAATGACACGCTGGTGATTCATCTACAGGTTCCTCATATCTTAGTCGGACTGACGATACTTTCCAGCGGGATGCCCGAACATGTGAATGACTGTTTTTGAGTTCTGACCCCTTTTTACCACGCCTTGCTCCCTGGCAACTATCTTGCCGTACCCACTGATTTTTAATGCTGCTAGAGGTTGTTGGCAATACATAGGAGCTACGCAAACAAATGATGGACGAAATGCTGAATAAATTATACATTCACCACCAGTCAAGAGATCTGGGCTAAATCCATCGTTCTTTTGCTCACGATGCCACCCCAGTTTAGACCCAGCCATATGCAAATCAGTCTTGACTCTGTGCCTCATGGGAACAGTCCAGACCGAACTTCCAAGCCAGGTCCTCCCTGGACCGGAAACAAGCATCCTGGGACCGGTTTCGGGGGTTTTCACCCTTCATCAGCCAGGCTAGCTTGAATCCAGTGTCACTGTGAGCAAGGGAGCCTAAACGATGGATTTAGGCCCAGATCTGCACTGGGGTGAATTTATGACATTGTTCTGCATGTTGGAACGGGTATGCCCAGACATGGGTCTCGTGCTCTCCGTGCCACTGGAGTCAAGGTATCCTGGCTGATGAGAACTGAAAGCCCGAAACCAGTCGCAGGATGCTTGTTTCCAGTCCAGGGAGGACCTGGCCTGGCAGTTCGGGCTGGACTGTTCCCATTGGGCGCAGGGTCAAGACTAATTTGCATATGGCTGGGTCCAAACTGGAATGGCATGGTGAGCTTAAAAACTATGGATTTAGACCCAGATCTCTGTACTGGGGTGAATGTATGACATTGTTCTGCATTCTGTCCATCAATTGTTCTTTTTGCATTTGTCACCTCGAGTGGGACGGTATGCCGTGCTCTCCATGCCACTGGAGTCAACCTATCCTAACTGATGAGGGCAGAAAGCCAGAAACCGGTGCTACGATGCTTGTTTCGAGTCCAGGGAGGACCTGGCCTGGCAGTTCGGGCTGGACTGTTCCCGTTGGGCACAGGGTCAAGACTGATTTGCATATGGCTGGGTCCAAACTGGAATGGCTTGATGAGCAAAACAACGATGGATTTAGGCCCAGATCTCTGTACTGGGGTGAATGTATGACATTGTTCTGCATGTGGGACGGGTATTCCCAGACGTGGGTCCCGTGCTCTCCATGCCACTGGAGTCAAGCTATCCTGGCTGATGAGGGCTGAAAGCCCAAAACCAGTCCTAGGATCCTTGTTTCCAGTCCAAGGAGGACCTGGCCTGGCAGTTCGGGCTGGACTGTTCCCATTGGGCGCAGGGTCAAGACTGATTTGCATATGGCTGGGTCCAAACTGGAATGGCATGGTGAGCAAAAAAAAGATGGATTTAGGCCCAGATCTCTGTACTGGGGTGAATGTATGACATTGTTCTGCATTCTGTCCATCAATTGTTCTTTTTGCATTTGTCACCCCAAGTGGGACAGGTATGCGCAGACGTGCGACCCGTGCTCTCCATGTCACTGAAGTCATGCTATCCTGGTTGATGAGGGCTGAAAGCCCGAAACCGGTCCTAGGATGCTTGTTTCCAGTCCAGGGAGGACCTGGCCTGGCAGGTCAGGCTGGACTGTTCCCATTAGGCGCAAGGTCAAGACAGATTTGCATATGGCTGGGTCCAAACTGGAATGGCATGATGAGCAAAAAACGATGGAATTTGGCCCAGATCTCTGTATTAGGGTGAATATTTGACATTGTTCTGCATTCTGTCCATCAATTGTTCTTTTTGCATTTGTGACCTCGAGTGGGACGGTATGCCATGCTATCCATGCCACTGTAGTCAAGCTATCCTGACTGATGAGGGCAGAAATTCCGAAACCGGTCCTACGATGCTTGTTTCGAGTCCAGGGAGGACTTGGCCTGGCAGTTCGGGCTGGACTGTTACCGTTGGACACAGGGTCAAGACTGATTTGCATATGGCTGGGTCCAAACTGGAATGGTATGGTGAGCAAATAAACGATGGGTTTAGGCCCAGATCTCTACATTCTGTCCATCAATTGTTCTTTTTGCATTTGGCACTACATAGGAGGCCATGATTTTGGTGATAATGCTAGGGCCTAGGCCAATTTTACCCAGGACTGCTCGCAGCATAGCCCAACTCATCCGATCAAAGGCCTTCTCTACGTCGAGAGGAGGCACGCCGGGATAGCATGACGATGGGATTTTTCCACCAGATGGGCGACCCTGTGTCCGCCCTCTGTATGTTTCGAATGATCCCTACCTGGTCAGGTTCTATGAGGGCCGGTAGAAACTACTCCAGGCGAGTTCCCAGTATTTTTATAAAAATCTTGGCATCAGTGTTCAGGAGCGCATTGGGGCGGTAGGAGGAGTGCCACTGTAAACTCCTCTTACCAAGGG
The DNA here is from genome assembly GCF_964204655.1 of Triturus cristatus. Taxonomy (NCBI): domain Eukaryota; kingdom Metazoa; phylum Chordata; class Amphibia; order Caudata; family Salamandridae; genus Triturus; species Triturus cristatus. The sequence goes on from NC_140587.1 coordinate 272,998,502, forward strand.
GAGAATAGTTCCTGGCAATTATCGAACATGACAACCCTGTTCCATCAGGGATCGTGGAAACAGTACAGTACTTTTCGCTCAGTCACTCGTGCTCACTTTGTCTCAGAGAGATACACAGGATAAATGGTAGGGAAGTTTTCAATAAGCATTTATTGAACCAACGCCATTCTAGTGTAAAATAGGTGTGCTGAAACAACCATAAGACAGAAACCGATATAAATAATTATAAGCACCAACAGGGATGGTAGATTTCTACCATAGTGTTAAAACAATGAATATATGCAAGCATATAACTACATGAGAGTAATAATGGATACTCCTACGATGCAACCCTAACTAGATGCACCTAAGTGTACCTAGCATGTAGGTAGGTGTGGAGCCAAGCATCTCCCTAGGATGAAGCCAACCCCATTACCTGGTGTGAGAGAATGAAAGACCCCATCTTGGTTTTGAGATGGACACCCCGCGAGGGATATCAGACCACTGCGTGCTGGTGTGTCTGCGTGCAGGAACCTCACCATGTCGCATCAGTGTGTCAGTATGGAAGTCTTTCTCCTCTGCCTGCCCCAGCAAAGATATGGTGATTATATAGCCAAAAGGTACCCTCAGGGGTTCTACCTTGCTGTGTCATGTAGGCCGAGGATGGCGAAAGGGATGACCCTTATACGTAGTTATTATGCAGAAGATGGTGATCCTGCTGTGACTCTGAGAATCCTCATGCATAATAAATGAGGCTAGTTTTCTGGGAAAACCACACACCATTTTATGCAGCACCTATATAAGTAAAAGGTCGATACCAAAAACCGTTATGTAGTACAATGGCAGGGGAAAATTTACATGAAAGGTTATATTGGGGTACATTACAAAACATAACTGTCCATCCTTGTGTCAGTCCATCCTTGTGCCCACAATTGCGACGAGAGCTCCCCTTAAGATGTATCATCCTTGATCCCCAGCAGCTGTTTGGTGTCAGATAAGGAGCACACAGACCTCCACTTCCCCTCCCAGGAGAACAGAAGAGCAAAGGGGTGTCCCCATTGATAGTGGATGTCAAGCTCCCTTAGCCGGTCTGTAATCCATTTAAAGTCTTGCCTCTTCCGTAAAGGGACCAGAGAAGGATCTTGAAAGAGTCAGATAGTAGGCCTCAAAATACCAAGTCCACTTTGCTCCTAGCGGCTTGTAAGATGGACTCCTTTTCAATGAAAAGGTGAACTTATGTCAGTATGTCAGGTGCCGAGTTGGGGCAGCCAGTCGCTGATGCCACCCGATGTGCCCTGTCAAGAGCTGGCAGCGAAGCATCATAATCCCCCTGGAACCCGTGCAAGAGGTCAGCTGTGAGTGCAATAATGTTGTCACCTTCGGCTCCTTTCGATACACCTCCGATACAGATGTTATTCTGGCGACTTCTGTTTTCAAGATCCTCCTGCTTGGCCTGTAGTATCGGTGTGCAGGTGGCTGCCGCCCTGCGCCAGAGCATTTCCCGGTCTTCTGTGTGCACATCCATTGTTCTCTCCAGGTCATCGATACTCCCATCAATGTCAGAAACTTGCTAGCATACATCTTGGAGCCATGATTTAAAGTCTGCCTTAATTGAGCTTATTTCAGAGCATATCTCTGCAAGGAATTGGGCCATATACTCCTGAGAGATTAGCACCGACGTTTAGCCTTAAGGCACTGCCAAGGACATAGTTTCCACCGGAGCTATCTCAGTTGTAGGCATCTTGTTCCAAATCAAAGTCAGAGAGGGTTCCTTGGCAGACTTAGAGCGCAGCATATCAGAGCGCTATGAGCGTGGAGGTGCTGCACGAGAGTCCTACCTGACAGCCAGTCAACTAATGAGCAGCCAGCAGGAGTTAAAAGGAAGACAGGGGAGACTCCATGCTCCCGTAGCACATGTTCACGGTGCCCCAGAGCACAGTACCACTGTTTCCTAGGAGGACTACCCTGGGGGGCACAAGCGACACCCCAGGGCCCCCATCAGGCAGATACAGTGCATGGCTTGTCCTACAGCATCAAATGGCCCCAAGTGGCAACCCTGTTAGGCTCTCCAAGGCCACTCAGTAACACCAGGGCAGGTAAGCATAAACCAGAATGGCAGCCCAGCGAGACTGGACTGGGCCACAAGCTGCTAGGTGGGCTGCCAAGGGCTAGAAGGGCTCCAGAAGTGTCAAAGACCCTCCTCGAAGTTCAAGGAGACCCCTGTCATGAGGAAATCACAGGTCTAGGGAAGATGGGTGAGAGGCACAGAGGAGTCTGCCCTGTTAGCGCCACTTCTCAGGAACCCAGCAAGGCACTACGCAGCACCTCTCCCAGCAAAGTTTCCGGGACGCCGTATGGCACATTTCAAGCCTCCCCAGGGCAGACACATGGGTTGCATGGTTCCCTCCAGCAGAGGGCTCCAGATGGGTGTCCTCCAGGACTCCAAAGGTGGCACAGCGCGCCCCAGGTTAAACAAGATTACGGCTCCACAAGGTGACCCCAGGCCGCATGCCTCCATTCTTCCTCACAGAGGCAACCTGCCACCAAGACGACCCCCAAGGGGCCCCAAGAGACTATCCCAATATAACAACACAGGCACAAGAAGGGGGAGGAGAGGTGGAAGCGGGAAATTGTGGCACCGAAGCCATCCTTCCGTTAATGCAGGTCACAGGATTAGCACTGCAGCGCGTGGCTCTCTTCACCGCTGCCAAAGCCGCACTCCCCGTCCAGCAGTCCAGGGTCCCCGGGGGAAGCCAGAGCTACAAAGCGGCATGGCAGCAGGCACAACAACCACTTAGGGGGTGCAATTCAGACAGCAGATCAGCAGGTTTGGGTGGGATAGGTCACCCTCCACCCAGGCACAGGCATGTCTGCCTATTTCTCTGGAGGAATCTGGAAGGCCCCCGTAGCACAGCAGGTACTGTCTTAGAGTGGAGAAAGGGCTGCAGTTGTTGAGCGTTAAAGTTTAATGGTGGACGTGCCCCCAGGTGCAGTCTCAGTGACGTGGATGCAAGTTCAGGGCATTGGGACGCACTGGCAGGCCCTCATCGCTGTCTACTCACCTTGTATCAGTTCTGTACGCACCCCCTGTGACAGTCCCTTGGGGGTTGCGCCCACCAATAAGTAATCCCATGGTGAGCTCTGCTTATAACATAGCCCCCGCTGGCAGGCAGCCCCAACGACAATCTCTTTAGTCAGAGGAGCTGGTGCCTGGCAGCGCACCTGAAGACAAGATGGCCGCTCGGGGGTAACAAGTCGAGCGGCGGAGCAGCAAACACTGGTGCCTCAGATCTCTCCCCAGGTGCGTGTCGCCCACTTCTGCTCCCCCACACAGGCACAGGTGTCGCTCAGCACAGCTGCAGCAGAGGTATGAGGTGGGGCAGAAAAACCCTTACATATGCCCACAGGGATTCGGAGCTGAGGCAAGAAGCATCTCACTCCATTTCCTTCCTGACCACGCACCCCTTTGAAGTAACTTTTAAACTGTTTGAGGTAGATTCTATTTGGCTGTGCAGCAAATGGTGGCTTATGTGGCAAATATGGCACATCCATAATTATGCAGAAAATGCTGTGGCCGCAAAATTATGTAATTTCATTGACGCTGGTCATAGACTACAGCAGACATGGGTATGTCAACAACATATGCATCACGAGGGCGTGGCCAGGCCGAGCACCAGGATGGCTGCTCGACTGTGAAGCTCCGGAATGGCAGGAATTTTACCATAGCCTCTCGTCTGCTCACCGGTGTCCTTGCACCGATCCTTTGGCTGTGAGATGCCCCCCCAATTCACGGAGGGCTCAGTGAGGCTAAACGGTGGACCTGGCGTTAGCTCAGAGACGCAGCGGCCTGACACGGCCCTCCGAGGCCCCAAGACGACAGTGGTCGCGGGCAAGCTTGAGGGGAGAGCCGCGGATGTGTGGGGCCACGGCACTGTAAATTGAGGCCGGGGAGGTATTGCGGTCCTACTGCACAGTGGAATGCCGCTCACTCCAGCATCTGGGCAGCCAATCGTAATGCAGGCTGCGGCAGTGAGTGCCTCATGTTGCCTGCATAGCTGCTTTTCCTTTCCTCGGCTCGGCCCGGCCTGAAGATCGATGCTTCCTGCAAGTATTGAGGAGATGTAGCAGTGATTTGGACCTAGCGACGGGCTCTCTCGCCGCCTCTATTGTTTGAAGATTGCTTGGATCTCTATTTGGTAAATCACATACATTTTTTTAACGCTGTGAGTGGCTGTGACCGCTCCCATTTGCCATCTGGAAGGCTAGGGAACCCCGGTGATTGCAGGCCTTTAGGGCAGAACTATAAGACTGGCACTGAGATATTCTCTTTTTAGTAACGCTTCAAGATTGCTACGCAGGTCTACACTGTGATAGGCCCCTTATGGTACTAACTTCTGGAACTACACTACCGGCTTTCTTTGAAGGACTGGGTGCAGGTTACTTCTACCACACATGCTGCCATAACACATTTGTCTCCCTGCACGTACTGTTTTGGTTTCTTTTCACAAGTAATAGTGCTCCCCTGCTAAACAATAGGGAGCAGTGACCTTAAGCAATGCCAGTTCTCATTTGATGCAGCCAAGACGCCTCAATGTGAAGAGAGTGATGGCCCTCTGTACGGAGATCCTCTGGGACATGCTGAATCAAATCCCCCTCCTGCAGGAGGCGCCACGGCCATCATGGCAGAGCTTGAGCCGGCTTCAAATCCATTGATGCACGATTCAACACATTGGTGGCCTGGATGGATGACATTCAAGGCCACATTGACCAACAAGAGATCCGCATCGAGACTGCTGAACAATGCCTGTCTGAGCTGGAAGATGCCCAACCTTCTGATGCCAAGAGATCACAGCGACTTCTCATAACGATAGCCGCTAAGGCGGAGGATTTGGGGGCGCGTTCATGCCGGAACAACATCCATATAGCTGGAGTGGCAGAGTCCACCAACACAGGCCTCTTGGATAAGTATGTGGAGCGACTGTAATAAGACCTGTTTTGCAGAGAAGCCTTCTCATCAACATTTTCAGTGGAGCGTGCCCACAGATCACTGGCTCCAGGATCGGCTCCGGGTGACCCTTCACTATTGATCATCACCCGGCTCCTTAATTATCATGATCCAGACGCTGCTTTATGCCTGACCAGAGACAAGGGATCTATTCTGCACCTGGGCATGACACTTGCTTTCTTCCCTGATTTCACCCCCCTTGTGCAGGAGGCTTGTCGTAAATTCCAGGACATACAGCGTTCACTGCAAAAGGCAGATGTCCGTTATGCGATGCCCTACCTGGAGCAATTGCGCATTCACCTAAACTGCAAGACCCACGTTTTCGATTGTCCTGCTGAGGCATCTAATTTTTGGAGACAGCATCATCCTTGCTCTGTATCCCCTGCTGGTGAAGGGGCGACTGCCTCCCCACGATCACACTCCGCCGACCCCCTTGAACATTAAACTATGCTGGTATCATACAGGGGTTTTTTTCTATTGTTTTTTCATTTTTCTACTAACAGCTGCATTGATTACCACTGTTCATTGTAAAGGATTGCTGACTGCTGCTGTGCCCCCATGTTGTAAAATGTTGTTTTCTTCACCATATCCTTTGAAAATATTGATGCAATAGGCTGTCCATGTTTTCACAAAAACTTAAGTGTCTTTTTCTGGCAGTCTCCTTTGAGCGTTGCCTTCCCCCAAGGAGATCTCCTACTGTTTGACGAGTCAATGCTGGGATTCACCGGATACCAGTTGGTTTGTTATCCAATGTGGGCAGGGGGTGAGGGTATTGGATGGTTATTTGTTTTACGTTTGAGGATTGTTTTACATAGGGCATTGATTATGCTTTAGATCGGCTCAGGGCTTTCAGTACATTGCTACGTGTGCACACATCTATCCATGGTCTCAAAGACATCGCCACGTAAGAGTCCTGGGGCAGGGGAGTTGAAATGTATGTCATGGAATGTGAGGGGACTATCCAACCCTCGGAAGGTACGACAGGTGCTAGCCTACCTTGCCCGACACGCTGTTCAAGTTGCATTATTGCAAGAGACTCACTATACTCCAAACTCAACCAATCGGTTTGTGTACAATTGGGGGGATAATCGTTTTTTCACAAATTATAGCACTTACTCTAGAGGTGTGTGTATCATAGTCCACAAAACAGTACCATTTCAAGTGCATATAATAGTTGCTGATCCTGAAAGCCGATATTTACTAGTTACTGGCATTCTTGGAACAAAAACCTTGCTCCTGGTAAACATTTATGCCCCTAATGTAGACGCTCCAGACTTCTTCCCTCCACACATATCTCCCAACTTTCGATTGATACTATCCTAATGGGCGGGGATTTCAACCTAACGCTGAGCCCAACTTTAGATACGACGGACTCTGGACTGGTCACCGAACCCCACTCTGTGCAGGCACTCACTACACTCTTGCAATCATTTCTTCTTGCGGATGCATGGCGTACTCAACACTCCCTTGGTTAGGGATTTTCTTTCTACTCAGCCCCCATGGGTCCTGGTTCCACATAGATCATTGGTATCTTTCCCCTATGCTTTCGTTGAATGTCCTTTCTATTGAGTATCTTCCCTGTACTCTCTCGGACCACTCACCGGCCCTGCTCACCATCTCTATTCCCAATGCCAGGCGAGCACGTGCACCATGGTGGTTCCCGGCGGAGGCACTGCTGGACAGCATGTTCAGAAGCGAGATTAAAGATGCCATAGGGGAATACTTTCAGCTAAATAAGGGTTCAGTGCCCAGTTATGCCACATTTTGGGCGGCGTTTAAAGTTTATATCCGGGGTATATGCATCCCTAAACAGTCTGGGGTGCTTTGCTCCATCCGCTGGGATCTCAAGATTGTCAAAAAGGAATTGAAAGATCTTGATGCACTTGCTTTAACAGATGATCCCCTGCCTCCGTTGCATCAGGGAGCGAAAATCCATGCAGAGTTTCAAGAACTCGCTGCCCGCGAGGCCAGCTATCTAGGTAAATACCCACAAGCATGGATATACAGTGAAGGTGAGAGGCCGGGCCGCACATTATCCGAACTAATATTCCCCCAATATCAATCCTCTATCATCACACAGCTCCAATTAGATGACTGGACATCGATCACAGGTAGCGCTGACATCACTACTACTTTTTTCTCTTATTACTCTTGCCTATACACCACCCGTTCATCCCCCTCCGACGACGTCCTTATCGATTATCTGTCCGAAGTGGCCATGGTCTGGCTCGAGGACGGTCTGCAGCAGTTTTTGGCCTCGCCCATTTCGGCGGATGAGGTTTCCCAGATTATAGAAGACATTAGCAGCACCCGTTCCTCTGCTACTGACGTGTTATCCGGCATATTTTACAAAACATATAAGCCATTACTAGTTCCTCATCTGTTAGAGGTTTATGCAGAATCTGTAGAGAATGGGTAACTCCCCCCTACGATGCGTGAGGCCATTATGTGCCTGCTCCTTAAACCGGGCAAACCCTCTTACCGGTGCGCCTCTTACAGACCCTTTTTGCTTAACCAGGATTATAAAATCTTAGCTAAGATGCTGGCGACTCTTATTTCTCTCCTGGTTGACAAGATCATATCTCCATTCCAAACCGGGTTTGTTCCAAATCGATCTACATCAATAAACCAGTGCAATTTATGGATTTGCAATTATTAATCAAATTACTCCTGAACTTCCTGCAGCAGCAATACTGCTTGACGCTGAAAAAGCATTTGATCCACTGGAATGGTCCTTCCTATATGAACCCTTATGCAAATTGGGCATCCCCAAGAGTTTCTCTGACTTGATACACCTCCTGTAGACGATACATTGTCCCGGCTTCAGGTAAATGGAGAACTCACAGATCAGTTTACACTATCACGGGGCACCAGACAAAGTTTTCCTCTGTCACCATTACTATTTATTATCACTATGGACCCCCTACTGCGTCATCTGCAGGAGGGTCACTTACAACGTGGGGTCAGATTTCACCATGGCCCTCTACTAGTTTCGCTATATGCAGATAACATTCTGCTCTTTGTCAGACCCCAAAACTAACCTCCCTCTGCGAAATTGTACGGTTTGGGACGTTATCTGGGCTAGTTATAAACTTGACCAAATCCGAAATATTTCCGCTAACAGACGCTATGGCCTCCTTTACTCTGGATTTCCCTTTGCGCTAGTGCGATGTTACACCCGGTACCTGGGCATTTTCTTGCATCGCAACACGACGGAGGTTATTTGTCTCAATTACAGGCCTGCATTTGATCGACTATCAACTCAAATGGACCGTTGGATCAAGCTCCCCTTGTCTAGCGCTGGTAGAATTGCCATCATTAAAATGGTGGTACTCCCATGTTTTTTATACCCTTTTCTCAATATTCCCATTCCACTCGCCTCTAAACTTTTTGATACGCTCCGAGGCTTGCTTACTAGACTGGTTTGGTCCGGTGGACAGCCACGCATCAGTTGGCAGACATTGACAATGCCCTATCAACTTGCCGATTTTGACGTCCCGGATTGTAATTTGTATTACTTAGTGATGCAGGCGCAATAGGTGTACTATTGGTACCACTCAGATGCAAGACTGCAATTTCTTAAGCCGGAATGGTCACAGGCTCGCCCGCATTCCCTCTCTGCCATTATACCGCATGGCCTAGCTAGGTCGCTTATGGAAATACAGACGCTCCAGACGACAAATTGGGCATGGGTCAAACTGTGTCGCTATTTGAATGTTGATCTTCTCTACTTCATGCACATACCACTTCTGGGTAACCCGTGGCTGTTCCAGACTATGGAAACATTAAATAAGAGAACATTAACCTGCTTTGAGCTACATACGCTGGGTGATCTATTTTGTGAAGCCCAGTTGCGTTCCGTTGCGAGTCTCGCAGAAGGGCATGACGTGTCCCATATGGACAGATTTATCCTGAACAGAACGTGCACTTCTATGTCTGCTGCACTTCAATCCACTGCAGCAGAACCGGCGGATTTTCCCCCACTCTCACCAGTCATTACATCTGCCAGTAGCGACCTTTGGTCTCCGGACTATTCCTTGGCTCTGACACTTCGGTCACCGGTGGCGATGGGAGTATACGCGGCATGAAAAAGGGATCTTAGGCATCCCCTACCAGATATGACATGGGCCTATTGCTCCAAACAAACCAGACTTATCTTGTGCAATCACCTACATAAACTTTTACATTATCAATACATACATATAGCATACGTTACACCAAAGTTGCTGGCAAAGATGGACTCTACTAAACCTCATGGGTGCCCTAAGTGCGCAGTCGAACATGCGTATTTCTCACATTTAGCGTGGAACTGCGCACCTATATTAGCATATTAGGGGGAAGTTTTCCACCATCTTGCCCTGATGACTGACTCAGAGCTAACCCCTTCCCCAATAGTGGCTTTGTTTGGCTATGTCAAGCCATTAAATGCTGGTGTTTGTCGATTCACTGCTATCGCCTTGCTCCTCACCAAGAGGCAGGTTTCTATACTCTTTGGTGGCTCCACAATTCCAACAGTTAAGGCCTGGTTGAGAAGATTCAATGTATTATGACACCACTAGCAATACTTATGCTGCATTGCAACCACTCTCCTCCATGCCCAAAAATTTCTAGCAACCACTTCGCTCTTATTTGTTGCTTCATCCAGAGGAGACAGAATGAACGTGTGTTGGTTAGATCTGGTATGCTGGCTTGTGTTTAGACGTTAATGGTACTTGTATAATTTTTCTCTCCAGCTGTGAAATGCAAGTCTTATACTGTACGATGTGATCATTTTGCTTTCATACACACTCCTCCAATGTGCCGTGATATTTGATGGACTTTTACCTCTTGGTTATAACTGAATTGACCTTATGCCGACCATGATGGAATTTGTACTAATTGTGGCACTGTTACGGAAGCTCTAATGTATCATTCTAATACCCCTGTGTGGTTCTTCTTGGTTCTCCCTCCCCCTGTAATTGTTAACCCCAACATGATATTTCTTGAAAAACTGCAATAAAAAAATGATTTAAAAAACAAAAGAAAACATATGCATTATTATTACAAAACCATGTAAAATAATTACAATATACATCAGGAGCAAAATATGTTCAGAGATGCCTTTAGCTACATTTTAAAGTAGTCTGATCGGATTGTCACACTTCCTGCTCTGCCACCTCAAATGCCATTTGCCATCTATACTTGTTTAAAATATATGTTTCAATTCGGTGTCACCCATGGAACGTTTCGACTTCTAGTACAGCAAGTGTTCCTGCACCAACTAATAAATGTATGGGCCTATATCTTGACCCACTGAAGGTTTTCTCACGCATTATGTGTAGTAAAATCTCATGCCCGAGGGCTAGGTCAATGCAATAATCTAGCTTTATTTTGACTGAGGACTTCCTTTCCTCTTAAAGTTAGATGTTTAATGAATTATTCAAGGCAGAGTCAGCAGAGATGCTCACTGTATTTTCTACTGCAGCAAACAGGAGGGAAGAATGATATTGCGCGTCTAATAAATTTACTTGAAGTCATGGAAACAGGAGGATATTATGTGGGCTTGGTGAGCCTCACATATGGATATCATTGCCACATTGCACATCTATGATAGCCTCGAGCTCAGGGAGTTGTCAAAAGTGCTGATGGATTGCACACAATTATTTACAAATCCACAAGATGCAGCCTGGAGCCAGTCACGAGTGCGCATCCTGTTTTGTGGAGGCACTGTCTGAGCTTCCCACCCTGCAGCCTATTGATTCGCTGCTGAAAACATTAGACTCCTAAGTATTGAATGTTTGTAATGGAGAGATCCCAAGCAGAATAAAAATAGATTTCTCCTTCGGGCTATGAGCAGGCTTGCAGACAGAACACCAACATAAGGTCGGTTGGGGAAATGGTTATTTAATTCGCTTCATGCTTCAGCATCACTTTCTGCCTTCTAGCTCTTCAAGCTTCTTGTGTAGTCAGCTCAACATGGTATCTTCCTGTACTGCCGCCTCCCAGTGAGTGTTACAGCATCAGTACTGCTCAGCATATGGTTCGTCTATTGCCGCACTGTGCTCAGGGTTTTTACTCATGGAGTCCTCAGCGTCTTGCGGAGGGGCAGCTGTACAGCACGCAGGGCGCACGTAAAGCGGCCGCGCAGCGTCATCAGCGTCTCAGGTCAGGGGTCACACAACACTCGGCTTTTGGAGCACAGGCACAAGAGACTGACCTGTCGGTTGCGCAGTTGCAGGCTCTGTGCCCTTACGACCTCCTCACCGCAATTTGCAGAACTTAGACTCTGAAGGGTGCAGGTCCTTGGGTCCTGAAAGGGAATCTACCTTCTGGGTCCTGGAGAATGGGAGGGCCAGAGGCCTGATTATTTACTGCTGATTTTGTGATCAATGTGCAATGATTAAACCCAATTTTAGTGTTTGAACTGAAAATTGGATTAATAATAAAATAAATAAATGTTAAAACACTTTTTTTTTTTTTTAGCCTCCTGTCACTAAAAATCATACAGTAAAAACATATTTTTTATATTGGAATTTTGATTGTAATGCAGATGTGTTTAAATGGGAAAATATACCTCCCCTCTCCAACCCCACCTCCAACGCCCCCGTTAATCTGGTGTCCCCGTTAATCCGGTACCCCCGTTAGATCCACAAATAAAACACAAATTGATTATTTGTTATTTGCAGAGATAGACTTCAGACTGCTGCATCCTTTTCCAAGTTATTAACTTTGGAAGGTATAGTTTGACATAGAAACACTGTGCTGTTAGCTTTATTGCTTTGCTAGGTGGAATTTTAATTAGAAAAAATATATCCTGGATTTGAATCACTCAAGAGTTTGGGAGTGCTAATAACCCTGCAGAATTTGTCTCAGTCATGAACATGGGGAGCCCTAACAGTTTACTCAGTGCTGTCTGCTCATTTTGAGAATGTACTGTATGTACATATTGTATTTGGCATAGCTGAGTAAAAGTGGTGCGTTGGCATTGATATCTACAGGAACAAACTCATAATCCTAGTATAGTTGAATTATTTTAAGTAATCTATGACTATTAGTTTCAGCGGTGTAGTTTTCAAGTTTTGAAGTCAGATGTGGAGAGAAAGGCAATGGTTTTAAACCAAACGTTAGGGCCCCCTATTACTAATAAAGGGTGGGAGACGCACCAGTTGCGAGACCATTTTCCATAAGTGAATTGGCAAAAACTGGGTCAGACTTTCAGGCTGGATAGGAGCATTTAAGGCTGTGTCTGGTATCGGAGCTTTGTCTGGGCATATGTGGGTTTTTTCTTGACATTCAAGGATATGCCAGGCCAACTGAGGCTGTTACATGGAGCTGTACCCTGGAGATACAACAAGCCTTTGCAGTCGCTCCTAATGCCCCACGACACTTTAGCATTACAGGAGTGGCTGCAGATGCTTGTATGGCCCCTTCTATAATATTGATTGCCCCAGCACAGTGATGGTAGGGCTATAATGAGGCACTTAGGTAGGACGGTTCGCTTTCTTGTAGTTTTATTCAAGAATAGCAGGAGCCCACTGGAGTGCGTCCTCGTCCTGTGCTTTCCATCTGCAACTGCCTGAGCAGCAGCATTCAGAACTCACAGAGTGAGTGAGCAGTCACAGGCCATAAGTTAAAGCATAACAAAGCTAACACAAGCATAACAGGCATATTAAAACATAACAATTTCACCACACGTGCAAAAATGGGTTGACATGTAATGAAGGCAGAACTAATGTTATGTATGCATTGTGGAAGAGGTGTGGCGCATCGGCCAGGGTGCCTGACTCTGGACCACGGGGTTCACGGTTTGATCCACAGTGCCGGCGGCAGGTTAGCCCAGCACCATGTGACTCTGGGCAATAGCTCGCTTTATCTTCCCGACGGCCCCCAGCGCTGGGACACCTCTCTGGAGGTAGCTGTGCACTTTACAAATGTTGGTTTATCATACATATCTACATCTTCTTCCCCCATATGAAAAAAACCTTATACAGTAAGTTGTAATACAGAAAAAAACCTTTATACTTCACAGGTACATCAACATTTCGTGACAACCTGGTTACCGTTCAATGTGTCATGTGAAGTCCTTGCAATGTTTTTAGATTGACTCGAATGAGTTTCTTGTAAATCAACTGCACTAGGAGCTTGCAAGTCAGTGTATGAGTCAGAGTGAACAAGCACTGAATCTTCAAGATGAACTGGTTGTGAGAAACCCTTGCATGTAGGAACTCCAGCATTCCTGACACTGGAGGGTGTCTCATTGACACATCAGTGTGACATCTCACGTACATCATTACACTGCAAGTTGTTATTAGTCAAATCCTTTTGGCTTGATCAGGTGAAAGTTTGACTAAACACTTTATAATCCACCACCCCTTTTTATTAAGAAATTAAGAACCCTTTGACACTTTCAAAACTTGAATAGGTGATGAAAAGATAGAAGCCCCTTTTTGACCTTGATTGGGCTTTTGATCTTAACGTAATATCCAATCTCAAATTCTGGATCTTTCACCCTGTGTCTAGAATCAAAATACATCTTTTACAAATTCTGTCATTGTGAAGTGGTATGTAACAGCTTCTGTCTGTCTGTACATGCACAACAACCAGATCTTGTGTTCAAATCTTTGATGCAATCAGGATATACATTGATCCCCCTCATTCTCAATAGATGGGAAGGAGAAATTCCAGTAGTAGAGTGCATGGAAATTAAATAAAACCAAAGTTCTCTTCTCAAAAACTCTTCAACAGGTGTGTTGGTAGCAAGCTTTGTTTGTATTCCCTCCTTCATGAACCTGTTCATTGGTTCCATACGACCATTAGAAGAAGGGGAATAACCAGCCACTCAAAGATGTTTGATATGATGAGACAACATGAGTTATTCATCTGTGCTGACTTGAAGTGTTTCCCATTGTCAGTCTCCAGTTCTTTGGGAGTCCCTTCAGTATTGAAAACCCTGCTCAAAAAATTAATGGCCGACATGTTGTTAGGTGCTGCCTTAAATTCAAAGTAAACCCATTTAGAGTAATAATCTATTAGTACAATAAGATACTTTTTGTCAGCAGGCAAAAGATCAAAGGGGCCTGCGAAATCTAAGGCCACTTTACTCCTAGCTTCATCTGGCATAGATACAACATGCAACGGGGTGTGACTAGTTTTCCAGTGTTTGTCAGACAAAAGCATGTTTGACATCTATAAATCCATTGCAACACTTGATTGTCCATTGAAGGCCTACAAAAATGATGTTTCAGATTTCTGCAGGTTCCCCCTACCCCTTGATGTACTTCATGTGCAGCTTCATTGAGCTTGTTACGCTGTGACACAGGTGGAATGCTAACAGCTGCACGCATCAAGATACCCTTTACTATAGACAATTTTGAGGCGACTTGAGAAAAAGGTTTGAGAGGCGAAGGTAGAGACTGTTCTTTCAGCCACCCTTTTGTTACCAAATCCATGGCTGTATGTATAACTTCATTCTTCTGTGAGGCATCCAACCAATCTATCTTTATAACATACTACACCTACACACTCCTACATATCTTTTATGTTGGCTACAACACATTCTACATCATCTTGTATCTCATCCTGTGGAGTAAGTTGCAAAGGCATCCTGGAAAGGCAGTCTACCCTGGCATTTCGTCCCCCAGAAATGTTATTAAACACAAAATTGAACTCCTGTAAGTGAGACAATAGTCTCACCAACCTTGCAGAGGCCTTGCCTGTTCCGTTGCCATTAAGAAGGTGTAACTGTGGCTTGTGGTAAGTGAATATCTCGAAGTGCGTTCCCCATAAACATATCCTAAATGTTTCCACAGCCCGTCCCAGGATGCTTGTTTCCGGTCCAGGGAGGACCTAGCTTGGCAGTTCGGTCTGTGCTGTTCCATGAGGCACAGGGTCGAGACTGATTTGCATATGGCTGGGTCCAAACTGGGGTGCCGTAGTGGGCAAAAGAACGATGGATTTAACCCAGATCTCTTGACTGGGGGAGAATGTTTGAATCATTCAGCATTCCGTCCATCATTTTTTGCAGTTACACTTTTCGCACTAAGTGGGATGGGTGTGCCCAGACGTGGCTCCCTTGCTCACTGTGCCACTGGATTCAAGCTAGTCTGGCTGATGAAGGGTGACATACCCTGAAACCGGTCCCAGGATGCTTGTTTCCGGTCCAGGGAGGACCTGGCTTTGCAGTTCAGTCTGGACTGTTCCCATGAGGCATAGGGTCAAGACTGATTTGCATATGGCTGTGTCCAAACTGGGGTGGCATAGTGGGCAGAAGAACAATGGATTTAACCCAGATTTCTTGACTGGGAGAGAATGTTTGAATCATTCAGCATGCCGTCCATCATTAGTTGCAGTTACACTTTTCGCCCTAAGTGGGATGGATATGCCCAGCCGTGGGTCCCTTGCTCACTGTGCCACTGGATTCAAGCTAGCCTGGCTGATGAAGGCTGACATACCCCGAAACTGGCCCCAGGAGGCTTGTTTCTGGTCCAGGGAGGACCTGGCTTGGCAGGTCGGTCTGGACTGTTCCCATGAGTCACAGGGTCGAGACTGATTTGCATATGGCTGGGTCCAAACTGGGGTGGCGTAGTGGGCAAAAGAACGATGGATTTAACCCAGATCTCTTGACTGCGGGAGAATGTTTGAATCATTCAGCATTCCATCCATCATTTGTTGCAGTTACACTAAATATAGCATAGCAAATACTAAGTTGGTTGATTTATTTTACAATTCATTACCAATAGTGGTAAACTCTTTAGAAGATAGCAGCTGTGCGTAGCGTCATGAAGTCACTGGTCACGTGACACGCAACAGCCAATGGTATCCAGTGTCCGGTTCAAAAGATGCTTGCTTGAGGCTAACATACGGAAAATAACAGTGAGCCATACAAAACACAAACAACACCCTCCATTTGGTCAGGATAATAGCACAATAAATCAATATAAAATATAGATGTAAGTAAAAAATAAACAAACTCAAAGCATAATTCATAAAATAATCTTTGGAAAACTAAAAAAATGAATTGTCAATTTAGAAAAATAGTGGAGTTATGGTGCTTCACAGGTATCCATTGTGTCACTCGCAAATTCAAAGGCCAGGAACTCCAAAAAGGAGTCCGACTCTGCAAAAGATGATTGATTAACAGCCCAAGTCACTAGTTCCAAAGAACAGACATGATCCACAGTATCAGTCGGTACTGAGATACTTACCTGACAATCTGCATCCACGTTCGTAGAGCCTGTATTCTGTGATCAATGTGCCGATGCACATATTTCCTCGAAGGTGAGTGGCTCAAACTTCACATTTTAGAGAAGCCGCAAATGTAGGGGACAGTCCTGAAAATGGGTCGCTAAGGCACTCATTAGCAGTTCAATATCTAGGGTAGCAGGTGTCTGCGAAGCCAGGCAAATATTCAGAGCCCATTCAAAGGGGCACCAAAGGCAGTGGAAGACGGGTTGTACGCAAGTAAACCAGGCAGGACGTAATGTTAAGGACCAATCAAGATCCAACTCTTGAAGTAAAAGTATCCCAAAAATCTGAAGCATGCGCTCACGATAGTGTGGAGCGGTTGTAGTTCCATAGGACTTGCACAAGGAACATCTATTGCGGAGAAGCAGAAATATGATGAGGAATTACAGCAGTGGAAATCCTCTAAATACACTGGAACAAATGGAATTAAGAAAAGCCCGTATTATTCCAAAGAAAGGTTGGAACGAACTGACGAGGCCGGAGCCAACAACTTTAAAAAAGGGTGCGCGACCGGCCGTGTTAGAGGCATTAAAAGTTCGATGCACTAATTCACCGAAATGCAGGGGAAGGTTTGTATTTAACAATGACTGTATTTCACTTCCTTGCCACTGGCAATTTGAAGGCTTTGCAGGCAGATGTGCGAGCTACCTCCTTCTAAAACAATAATGCTTTGAGCCTATTTAGGTTGTTGAAGTCTATCTTCAAAGTTGGAATGGAAGGTCACCACAAGCTATCTATAATCCCATGTGTAGAGGGAATAGGATGTTGCTGCAACAAGTGACGGGCTGGGAAACTGACAAAATGTAGGGAACTCCCGCTCGCATACCACAACAATCTTGATCGCTAAGCATTGACTAACTACCATTTGAAAGGATCGTAATAAGTAGAAGAATTGCGGGAACTGATATTCCTTTTAAATAACAAGCTGAATACAGCGCCAAAGCATTACATGCGGTGTGGATCTTAAAATGTTTGTAAACAAGAGAATGTCTGACAGAAGAGTTGCATTCCTCTCCAGTAAGGAAAACATCCTTATTGGTACGTTCTCAACAATAGGAGAAGGGAAGTGACCATAACTCATAAATGAAGCTGACACTGAGGGGTTCATCGCTACCAACAGGAAAATGTTTCATGGCAGCTGTGAATTGAAATTTCGAAATAGGTAAAGAGATAACACCGTGTATTAACGACACAGCTGAAGGTGTTTCAGCTATAGTGAATGGAAGTTGCTCTAACTTCTCTAATTGCAGCATTTTGTAGGTTGCATCTTTCATTGCATCAATTGTTGTGTGCGTGTTAAATTAAAAGTCAAAAATAAGCTACTGGAATTCAGATAACGCCATGGTACACGCCCATTCTTAGGTGTTTGAAGTGTCCAGCTAAACTACATAAGGGCATCTCAGGTGCAATAACACACTCCTCCCAGCTGGAGTTGGGTCCCTGCTCCCCATCCAAAGTGAGGCCAGTTCACCTCCTGAATGATGTAGGCGCAGTTTCAAACAGTGGTCCTGTCTTTCGCTAATGTGTTCTCCTTGGCGCAGGCATAAACTGTTAAAGATTACACCTGTGCCACGGACAGTGCATTTTTTTAGGGAATTGCGTGCATCCCTCGATTTGCACTGGGCCCACCTATTTAAGGGTGTGCCCCAGCGCGAACATGGACAGTGCACCCGATATGTCATTGAGACCTTTTGACACATTTTGGCATGTGATGGGCATATCTGTGCCTTTAAATTAATGCACCTCTGTTATACCTTAGCTGCACCTCCTTCATATCACAGCATACCATGATATATGTGTATTAAATAAAATAGAGATAATTGCTTTAGTATTTTTAATTAGTTCATTAATCTTGCACTTATTGAAGTTTTTTCCTTTAGTGATGTCGGTTTTTGTTATGTCATCTAGGTAAATTGTCACATAAACTGATTTATCACCAGGAGCAAGGACAGGGGGTGTAATATCCTGTGACATCGTCTTCTTGAAAAGGCGCCTGACGTCACTTCCACTGTCCCTATCTCTTTGATGAACCATTGTTCATGCATACCCACTCACCTCGCTGCTTTGCGGTTTAGTGATCTCTTTGTCAGGATCCCTTTGCAGGCCTAATCTGAGCCCTCATAAAGCACCGCACCCACCGGGGCACCGAGAAAGAACGGAATGGGACGGAAGACACACCCCTGACCACTAGGAACTGGGTTTTGATAGACAGAGGCTTGACAGCCATAAAGACATCTGTCTGTAGGAGTAATTATAGGTTCCGCCGTGTTTTCTGCTGTAACCTCTACACTACCGCACCTAGCCCCGAGGAACACATCCTGCCAGGCAGGGGAGGGGCCTTGTAATTGGAGTTATCGCGCTTACTCTAGCAGCTTTGAACGGGTGATTAAGTGACCAATGGGTCATAAATCACGCCGGGAGGCAGCTGGGCAAACACCAGCCTGCTGTTCCAGCACTACCAGTGTGACAAGAGACAGGGTGCACGTGTTCGGGCAGTAATGAGTAAATACTGCACTGCTGACGTCCAAGCGAGCGCGCGGTGCCGAACACCACACTAATGGCATTTGAGGCACCACTCCGAATGGAAAATAAAGGCGAACCCTGTCCACGGCGGAGCGTGCCAGCCCCGTAGAGCTGGTGTCAGCGATTCTCGACAAGCCGGCCTGCTCGGCCATGGTGATTGCATTCCAGTAGAATTCTGTAATATCCGCTGGGAGTGAGCGCCGCTCGACTGCAGTCGGAAATGTAATAACAGATGCACCGTCGCTGCGCTCTTTGCTGGGGTTGAGGCATTACTGATGGAAAGGGCAGCTCTCCTGATTACAGCCTCAGCGATGCTGGGCGCCTGACTTACACCCGAGCACTGCAATTAGGACATTCTTAGATGCGAAGGTATTATAGGGTCAATGAACTTTATACACCTGCACCACCTTTGTCTCCTTCAATCAGGCAGATTTGAAAGAATATTTTCATACAGTGGTGGTAGCTTGTAGTGAAACCGAATTAAATGCTAAATCATTACTGTGGCTGCATAGCACTATAAATAGCAAGTTTTACCAAACTCGACAGTTCTCATGTTATCTACCCAAAATAATGTATGGCTATTAATGGCATCTGCTAGGGTTTTAGACACGTACACCCCAGGTCCCTCTGACTTCAGGGTTTCCTTATTTCTGTAGAAAAACGGGTTCCAACCTGAGGGCTTCAGGCTGTTGACAGGTCTATAGCTAAAGTGCATCAACCCACTGAGCTACCTCAGCAAGTTGCTCTATGTTGGCATTATCATTCTGATTTTGTGTATGCTTTATTGCTCAAAGATAACTCGAAATATTATCAGTGGTAATAAAAAAAATACTCTGGAAGATACTTGCACCTTATTGTGTGGGGGGGTAAAATAAATTCATAATGACATGCCTTTCTAAGCATTAGGTCACTTCTTTTTGGGGGCATCTGTGCGCTTAACGCATGTCTCATTCATTCATTCATTCATTCATACATTCATTCATCTGTATACCATGAGCAAGGGATCTGAAATGTGGGGGACAATGTATATATTCACAGTGAATGCTTATTTTTTATTGCATGCTTGCCAGTTGGTACAGCTAGCTATAGTTTGGAAGACATAAGTGCATAATTCATTGTAATTGTTCCATGGTTCCACATTATCAATAAAGGTGCACCAAAATGAGTTACATTTCTTTGGTTATTTCATTATGTTTCTTATTTGTACTTAGATGTTGGCTCAGACTGATTATGTTATGTTGTGCTACGCAGTTTCTGTGTCTCTTTCCTCTTGGAGTTTTTGAAGGTATCAGCGGCAACTATTGTCTGCAAGGGTTTGGTTTCACCATTGGGGATCCCTAGATAGACATGAATCATTTTTCGCCCTCCTGTCTGGTGTATGCTGCTGAGGGTGATCAGTTGGAGGGATATAGGAAATCAGAAATCAGGGTACTCCAAAGAAGGGAAGTGGGGATCTTGCGAACTTCCCCCGAATTTGTGTGCATGGAGGATATGCAGGACTGCTTTGCAGATAATCCGGGTTTGTGTGGCCTGTGAGTTGTGTTTAGTCAGAGTGGGGAGTGGTTTAACAAAGGGAATGGTCTCATGACATTTGTGCGTGTGTCTCTGTGCATCTGCGCGTGAGAGATAGAGAGTGAGCAGTAGAGTGGCAAGTCAGAGAGCCAGTGTCTCATGGGTGGGTTTTTTGGAGGAGTATGCTTTACCTAGTCTATGAATGTGAGACATTGTGTTCTTCCAGGAGACTGGTAAGTCAGAGAGCCGGTGTCTCATGGGTGGTTTTTTGGAGGAGTATGCTTTACCTAGTCTATGAATGTGAGACATTGTGTTCTTCCAGGAGAGTGGCAAGCCAGAGAGCCAGTGTCTCATGGGTGGGTTTATTGGAGGAGTATGCTTTACCTAGTCTATGAATGTGAGACATTGTGTTCTTCCAGGAGAGTGGGAAGTCAGAGAGCCTGTGTATCATGGGTGGGTTTATTGGAGGAGTATGCTTCACCTAGCCTAGGAATGTGAGACATTGTGTTCTTCCAGGAGAGTGGGAAGTCAGACAGCCTGTGTATCATGGGTGGGTTTATTGGAGCAGTATGCTTCACCTAGCCTAGGAATGTGAGACATTGTGTTCTTCCAGGAGAGTGGGAAGTCAGAGAGCCTGTGTATCATGGATGTGTTTATTGGAGGAGTATGCTTCACCTAGTCTAGGAATGTGAGACGTGTTCTTCCAAGAGAGTTGGGAAGTCAGAGAGCCTGTGTATCATGGGTGGGTTTATTGGAGGAGTATGCTTCACCTAGTCTAGGAATGTGAGACATTGTGTTCTTCCAGGAGAGTGGGGAGTCAGAGAGCCTGTGTATCATGGGTGGATTTTTTGGAGGAGTATGCTTGACCCAGTCTATGAATGTGAGACGTGTTCTTCCAGGAGAGTGGGAAGTCAGTGAGCCGGTGTCGCATGGGTGATTTTTTTTCAGGAGTATGCTTCACCTAGTCTAGGAATGTGAGACGTTGTGTTCTTCAAGGAGAGTGCGAAGTCAGACAGCCTGTGTATCATGGGTGGGTTTATTGGAGGAGTATGCTTTACCTAGTCTAGGAATGTGAGACATTGTGTTCTTCAAGGAGAGTGGGAAGTCAGACAGCCTGTGTATCATGGGTGGGTTTATTGGAGGAGTATGCTTCACCTAGTCTAGGAATGTGAGACATTGTGTTCTTCCAGGAGAGTGGGAAGTCAGAGAGCCTGTGTATCATGGATGTGTTTATTGGAGGAGTATGCTTCACCTAGTCTAGGAATGTGAGACGTGTTCTTCCAAGAGAGTTGGGAAGTCAGAGAGCCTGTGTATCATGGGTGGGTTTATTGGAGGAGTATGCTTCACCTAGTCTAGGAATGTGAGACATTGTGTTCTTCAAGGAGAGTGGGAAGTCAGACAGCCTGTGTATCATGGGTGGGTTTATTAGAGGAGTATGCTTCACCTAGTCTAGGAATGTGAGACATTGTGTTCTTCCAGGAGAGTGGGAAGTCAGACAGCCTGTGTATCATGGGTGTTTTTTTGGGAGGAGTATGCTTCACCTAGTCTAGGAATGTGAGGCGTGTACTTCCAGGAGAGTGGGAAGTCAGAGAGCCTGTGTATCATGGGTGGGTTTATTGGAGGAGTATGCTTCACCTAGTCTAGGAGTGTGAGACGTGTTCTTCCAAGAGAGTGAAAAGTCAGAGAGCTTGTGTATCATGGGTGGGTTTATTGGGGGAGTATGCTTCACCTAGTCTAGGTATGTGAGACGTATTCTTCCAAGAGAGTGTGAAGTCAGAGAGCCTGTGTCTCATGGGTGGGTTCTTTGGAGGAGTATGCTTCACCTAGTCTAGGAATGTGCATCATTGTGTTCTTCCTGTTATCTTCTGACTGCTAATTCTGTGGGGGAATTGAAGTATAACTAGGCAATCATTGTGCCAAGTATTGCTGTTGTCCCAGGAAGCATATGAGGCAGATCTTACTACAGACTCACTTAGTTGCAAGTACTTCTTATTAGTGAGTAGCAAGGTAGAACACTCAAGGCTCAAGCTTGGTTGTGGGGGCAGCACATTTAGTTGTTTTAGTCAGTTAACACTATAAAAGTCTAGTTCTCATGTGCCTACCAAGCTATTGCTGTATAAATCGGGCAGCTAAGTCACCACATAGCGGGTGCGCTGCAGGCATTTCTAAGGCAAACAAAAAGGCAAGCCTATCTACACACATATGTGCCTCGTAGTGGCCTACGGCCAGTCATCCTCCTTAAATGGTGTCCCATTTTACTACCCCACTGTAAGTAATATTTTAGTAACTTGCTCTCTTCCCCAATTACTTGCTTTACACACCAGCAGTGAGATGCTTGATCCTAATATAAAAGACATCTTAATTAATGAACACATATAAAGTCCTACTCTGGACACAGGAGCCTTCCTATTGCCCCAGTGCACAGTTACTTGTATTTTAAAATGAAGGATCTTCTCTCCAAGAAGATCACCCATCTCACATCGACAATCGACAACTGATCTTGTTGAGCAATCAAGAGCCAACCTCTTTTGTCTGAAAGAAACATGGCGTATCCACCACCTCAAATGTTTAATTGATGGATTGGTTCCTAATAGGTTTTAAATCTACTGCTCTGCCCACGATAACAAGCAGGCATAGTACGCTGGGAGGAGGGGAAGTCTGATGTCACAATAATTGTGTCGCATAGCACAATTCAAGTGGAGCCTTTCGACGCTGATTTCACTTTAGGCTGTCTTGCTTTCTCATGTAATGTTAACAAAAATCCAATTTCTATTCCACCTTAATCTATCGCCATCCCTCCCCACAATGCTAAATTGCCTTCATAATAGAGAAGACTGGTCAAGTTGCTCTCAGAAAAAAACTTTTATCCTGTTAGGAGACCTAAACTTATGGTTCAGCTGTCCCTCTGGAGCATCTCTACAATTTCAACAAAGAATGGAGACCTATTAGCTGCTTTCCTGCTTTTAGTAAACGAGGGACCTACTCATAAACAGGCCACTCACTAGATCCTGTCTTCTCCGTGATCGATAAAACAGACGTTGATGGCTCTATTTCCCTGCTCTGGAACAATCACTTTGCCATCCCATTCGATATACCCCTTTCTGATCCTCCAAAGTTGAAACGTCAAATTGATAATCGCAAAAGAAATTGAAAAAGCTGCCCCCCCGAAATCAATAGCCTCTCAGATTTTCCACGACTTTAACATCTGCTATAAATTACTTTTGAATACCATCCCCGATATTTTAAAATTCTTCAGTGCCCCTGAACATAGTAAGTTGACAGTCAAGCCAGCCCGCTTGAGCGTATGGGGCATAGATCCTGTGAGTTTGCTATTCTAATTTTTATAACTCTTATTAGGAACAGGTCAGAGCTTCTAAAAAAGCCTATTTTTCCAATTGAATTACACCAAAAGAGCTTTTTCAGAATTATACATGAGTTGCAGTCTCCTTCAGTTGATAAAACAAGAGTCGTTCCCTCAGTCACCTTACGTAACTATCTGGCTATATTTTTTGAAGACAAGATCCAAAGGATTTGAGATGAAATCTTAAGAGAATAAATATCTAAACCCCAATTTGTAGAGCATGATAACTGTTCCTCCATCTCTGTGCTTGTTTTTTGGCACTTTCATCTGACTTGGGTAGAATCTGTTGCCAATACCGTTAACTATATCCAACCTTCTGGGTTGCTGGATGATATCTACCACGGTAGATGGATGAAAAACAATCTGACTGTCTCAGTTCCCGATATCAAGATGCCTATTATTAACAGCTCTTTTGTAGCCGGAATTATGCCTGCATTCTGGAAAACAGCAGTTGTCAAACCACTTTTAAAAAAGCAACACGTAATCCAGAAGATATCAGTAACTATAGGCCGCTCTCTACTCCCTTTTCTGGGCAAAAGCATGAACAAAGTAATCTTTTCTCAACTGCAAAACAATGTTGAGACTAATAACATCCAGAACAGTTATCAAGCAGGCTTTCGTCCATGCAGAAGTGTTTGACTTGGTCCTCTCCACAGGGCCACCCCAAATTGCCTTCACCCTTCCTGTTTTTCTGTACTCGTTGTTTCTTGGTTAGGAGTCCTTGTACTTTGCCACTGCTAACCAGTGTTAAAGTGCTTCTACGCACTCCCTAAAAGATGGTTAAATTGACTCACACCTAATTGGTCTATTTAATTTACTTATAAGTCTCTAGTAAAGTGGTATACCATATACCCAGGACCAGTAAATCAAATGCTACTAGTGGGCCTGCAGCACTTATTGTACCACCTACGTAAGTAGCACTTTAAAACATGTCTCAAGCCTGCCACTGCAGTCTGTGTGCAGTTTTGAACTGCCAATTCAACGTGGCAAAATAAACTTTTTGGCAAGCCTAAAACTGCCTTTTTAATACATATGTCACCCCTAAGACAGGCCCTAACAGCCCAAAGGGCAGGGTGCATTGTATTTAAAATGTTGGACATGTAAGTTTTTTTGTTTCCTGGTAGTGTAAAACTCACAAATTCATTTTGTGACTACTGTGAGGCCTACCTCTCCCATAGGGTAACATTTGCTTACCTTATTACTTTTAATAAGTGTTAACTTTTGTTTGGGAACAGGTAGAGATGTCATGTTTGGCATTTAAAGAATTGCAATTTAAAATCCTCTTTAATGGTAAAGTTGGATTTTAAGTCACAATTCTAAAAATGCTACTTTTTATAAAGTTGGCTTTTTCTTGTCCTAACCATTTGGTGCCTGCAACCTGTATACTGGGTCACATGACTACATGTGGTTGGCAGTTGGCCTTTGTATATTCCTCCCAGACAGTCACACAAAGGGGGACTAGGTTTTGGCAGGATGGGCCATCCTGACAAGGTGGGAGGGGCAGAGCTGTGCACAGCCTCCCTTACATTTTAAAGTAGCTGCCTCAGCACATACACAAAGGTCTTCAGACTAGATTTTAGTCACCCCAGACATCCTGGGACCAGGGCAGGGAGGAGGGAAATTCCAGAACCATCTTTGGGGTAGGGGAACCTCAGAAGTTTCTTCCACTTCAAAGCTGGCACCAGATATAAAAATAGGACCCTCAGATCCACTCTTCAGTTCACTTCTGGACCTGCAGAGGACTCCCAGAGGCCCTGCTGCCTGAGGCATGCTATGTACTTTAGAGGGCTACCCTGATGCTCATAGAGGTCTGCCTTGCTGCTTGAAGCCTGCCCTGTGCCCCCAGAGGCAGGGGCGGCTCCTCCATTAAGGCGGAGGAGCTTCGCCCTACTAAAAAATGCCCCCAAAGATAGAAAAATAAAATGGTAATAAATTACCATTTTATTTTCCAAAACCCCATGTCGAGCATCAGGACAGGGGGAGGGCTTTCTGTTGCTGCCAGTCTGGCAGTAGCAGAAAGCAGTGATTGGCACTCAGGTCACTTAGTTTAAAGTGCGCATGTCTTTTTGGCTATCCGTATCGCGACGGCCAGCCAGACATGCACAGTTTAAACCTATGTAAATCAGTTGCTTTAGACAGCTGAGTTAGAGACAGCATAGGGCTCTGCTCCCTCCAATCCTGCAGCTGCTTTCATGCTGCATGAGAACAGCGCCAAGATTGATTACTGCAGCTTCCTGGTCCTATGTTGGAGCCTGCCTGCCTGGAGAACAGAAGACCTGAGTGAGGAGGACGTCGCGCCAGGATTTAAGGTAAGTGTAATTATTTTTTAAATGTATTTATTGTGAGAAGTTGGCCTGATGTATGATGTCACTAGTTCTAGTGTACACCTTATATCAGTCCAAATACCCTTATGGTGATTGGTTGTAAAGTCAACCTTATAGACCAGCTATCCTAGTGGTAGCATGGACAAGAGCAGTCTTAGGCTAAACTCTGAATGGCATGTGAAGCCAGCTGTGATACCATATATAATCCCTTGAATACCAAATGAAAGGACACCACAACAGATATATATATAAAATAAAGTGTATTTATTCTAGTCAAACCCTCAGCACTCTTTATGAGATTAGAGGTAAGTACAACACAGTCTTATTTATGCATACATTAAGTCACACAGGTAAGTAATACAGTTAGGCCCTAGGGGCCACGCAAAACCATATACTAAGTAAGTGGTATAAGGATCACTGTCACGGAAATAGGGTAGGCCTAGGCCTAGGGAATCGCTGGGGCTACACTATACTACCAAAGGTTAGGAAGTGGGAGGCCCACGGGATTCAGGTGCAGAGTGGAAACACTCACGCGTAATGCGTATAATCAATAGAAATAGTACAGTTTTGAATTAAGTAGATTTAGGACACTTCCGGAGTAGCTAGGAAGTCGAGACTGGAAAACTAGACACTAGGATAGTCACTATCCTGATGAGCACCGGAGTACCCAAGTTACCTAGCCCACAGGCTGTGGGTGCATAGGGGTGAAGTTGCGTCGGGTTTCGTCGTCGACTCCTATGGATGCCTGAAGAAAGATGCTGACAGGCAGTCAGTGAAGAGTGTCCGGTGGATCCCAAGGCCGGGATCAGGAAGAAAGGATACATGCAAGCAGAGGGGACAGAGTCAAGGTCACTAGCCAGTGACCACGTGGAACCAGGAAGGAACCAGGCGATGTCGTGAAGATTGCAGGTGAAGGTGAAGCTTGTCGCTGCAGCCACGAGGACCAGGGAACGTCGAGGACAACCAGGACCAGGAGGCGAGCTGTCCCACGAAGGCTCTTGCTGTCGGCGGCGTCGAAGTTGGACTAGGACTCACCAAGCCTTGGCAAGCGGAACCCACGAAGAACGGAGGACTTGCTTCTGGTGCAGACCAGGAAGGTCTGGGGTGCTTCTTCTTTGCAGAGAAGCGGGAGCCAGTCTGGAGGAGCCAAACCAGCGCTGAAGATTTCAGGGTGCGTCGTCACAGAGGCCACTAGCTAGCGGGCAAGCAACCGGACAGACGCGGCAAGCAGGAAAATGCAGAAAGGCCCCACGCAGGACTCGTGGAGTGTGGGGGGCTGATCTTCGGTGCAGATGGTGCTTGGGGTTGGGGCTTCTCAATCCCCGGTGCACAACTTCGAGGGTGCCTCAGAAGCTGCGCTTGAAGATACTAGCCACTTTTCCCAGGTAGCCGGTCCCACGTCTCTCGTCGCCTCCACGGATCTCAGCACGGCTGTGGATGTGGATCAGGGTCGGAGAAGTCTGGAAGTCAAGGCTCTGGTCGGGCTCTGCAGTCGGTCCCTCGTAGAACTGGAGCAAAGCAAAGGGTAGTCTCTTGATGGTGCCTGTTTGCACAGGGTAGCCACTCCTTGGCCACAAGGGAGATTCTTCAGTCTTCTTCTTTCGTCGAATGTCGAAGGTCCAGAGTTTCTGTTCAGGTTGCAGGTTCAGGATAATCTAAAGTCTTGAGGCCCAACTCCCACTCTTATACTAATCTGGGGGGCTGGGATACCTGCTAGGTCACGCCTTATGGGTGGGACCTGGGAGGGGGGTGGTTACACCCCCTTCCCTTTGTCCAGTTTCGCGCCAGGACTGGGGTTAGAGTGCCCCAGCACCGGTTTGAACTGGACTAGGCACGGGACACCTTGTGTGCCCCAGGCCTGTCTCATTCTATTCATCCCTCCCTGCCCCAATACACTAAGGCCTGTCTGGGGTGGTGCTAGCACCTCCCAAGGCAGGAAACCTATTGTCCAAGCCTCCCTTGCCGGGATCACTCCCAGCAGCAGGAGGTCAGACTCGTGTCTGTGGCAGCAGCATCCATTTTGTGATGCTGGGGCTCTGGTTAACTTTAACCGAGTAAATAAGTTACAACATGTCTTCTCCCTCTAGAAGGGAGGGATAATATCCTCATCCCCAGAAATGGGATGGGGGTATTATTCCAAAGTGTTAGACACCTTACACGACATGTTTTGATAAAGCCAAACCATAGTTACCATAACCGTTTAAGATTATAAGGCACTTTAAGAGTATATGGTAGGCTATATCATAGAACAGCTATAAGGACATGGTTCCGAAAGCTGCAGACAGGCTCAGCTCATGCTAGAGCACCATCTCACATGTTACCAAGCACTCTGCCTCCAGGATTGTTAAGGCCTGCCATAGGAGTGGCTGATAGGTACACATGTGTCTATATGTAAGTTAGGTATAGGAATACTACACCTAAGCAAGGGGTGATTACACGACCTTGCCCCAGCTGAGTGATCAGCCAGTTGTGTCATAATGGAAGGCCAGGCCAGGGGTGGCATAATACATGCTGCAGCCCCTGGTAGGCCTAGGGTACACCTATGCCCTGGGTACCTAAGGTACACTGTACAGGGGCCAATAAGGTGATCCTATCCAATTGGGTTATGCACCTAAAGTACATAGTATTAATTTAGAGAGAGAACAGCAGGGCTGTGGGTCTGATCAGCAGGCCCACAGCCACATCTAAGTCGAAAACCAGTAAAGCAAAAGCAAAAAGTGGGGGTGAACATAGAAAGCAGACCCTACTCTCCTACACAACCCCCCCCCCCCCCCCAAACTTAGGGACATTAAACTAACCTTGACCAGTTGAGTCTTCAAGTTCTAAGTGGAAATATCTGGAGAGTCCATCCGCATTGGCATGGTCAGTCCCAGGTCTATGTTCCACTGTGAAGTCCATCCCCTGTAGGGAAATGGACCACCTAAGAAGTTTGGGATTTTCACCCTTCATCTGATTTAGCCACAAGAGGGGCTTATGGTCTGTCTGAATCTTGAAGTGAGTGCCAAACAAGTATGGCCTCAGCTTCTTCAGGGCCCAAACCACAGCAAAGGCCTCCCTCTCAATAGCTGACCAACGTTTCTCTCTAGGGGTCAGCCTTCTACTTATAAAAGCAATGGGCTGGTCTTCACCATCTACATTCAGTTGTGAAAGAACAGCTCCCACACCTAACTCAGAAGCATCTGTCTGGACAATGAACTCTTTGGAGTAGACTGGACTTTTCAGAATAGGTGCACTGCACATGGCCTGCTTCAGGTCATCAAATGCTTTTTGACAGCTTACTGTCCACTGAACTTTCTTTGGCATCTTCTTGGAGGTAAAGTCATTAAGTGGTGTCACAATGGACCCATAGTTCTTAACAAACTTTCTGTAGTACCCAGTCAGGCCCAAGAAAGCTCTGACCTGAGTCTGGGTAGTTGGAGGGGTCCAGTCCTTTATGGTCTGGATCTTGCTCTCCAGTGGTTGAACCTGACCCCCACCAACTAGGTGGCCCAGGTACACAACCTTGCTCTGCCCTATCTGGCAGTTAGTGGCCTTGATAGTGAGGCCTGCCTTTTGCAGGGCCTCTAAAACATTCCTCAGGTGGACCAGGTGATCCTCCCAGGTGGAGCTAAAGACAGCAATATCATCAAGATAAGCTGCACAATAATCATCCAACCCAGTAAGGACTTGATTCACCAACCTTTGGAAAGTGTCAGGTGCATTCTTCAAACCAAAGGGCATTACCACAAATTGATAATGTCCTCCTGGGGTCGAGAAAGCAGTTTTGGCCTTTGCATTCTCAGCTAGTCTGATTTGCCAGTAGCCTGCTGTCAGGTCAAATGTGCTCAAAAACGTAGCAGCTGCCAGTCTGTCAATGAGCTCATCTGCCCTAGGTATTGGGTGGGCATCTGTCCTAGTGACAGCATTGAGACCTCTGTAGTCTACGCAAAACCTCATCTCTCTCTTACCATCTTGGGTGTGAGGTTTTGGCACAAGAACTACAGGACTAGCCCAAGGGCTCTCTGAAGGTTCAATGACTCCCAGCATCTTTTGTACCCCAACTTTTATGCAGTCCCTGACATGGTCAGGTTGCCTGTAGATTTTACTCTTCACAGGCAGACTGTCACCAGTGTCCACCTCATGGGTGCACCAGTTTGTCTGACTTGGGGTCAGAGAGAACATATGTCTGTAGGACTGCAGAACTTGCCTGCAGTCCTGTTGCTGATGGACAGTGAGGCTGTCAGAAAAGACCACACCATCAACTGAGCCATCATCAGGGTTCTGAGTCAACAGGTCTGGGAGAGGGTCACTCTCTTCCTCCTGCCCCTCATCTGTAGCCATGAGTAGCCCCATGTCTGCCCTGTCAACATATGCCTTCAATCTGTTGACATGAAGCACCCTGTGGGGGCTTCTGGGAGTCCCAAGGTCCACCAAGTAGGTGACTTCTCCCTTTTTCTCAACAATAGTGTGGGGTCCAGACCATTTGTCTTGGAGTGCTGCTGGGGCCACTGGCTCCAACACCCACACTTTCTGCCCTGGCTGGTAAACAGTCAGCACAGCCTTTTGGTCATGCCAAGCTTTTTGGAGTTCTTGGCTTGCCTCAAGGTTTTTAGAAGCCTTCTTCATATACTCTGCCATCCTGGAGCGGAGACCAAGTACATAATCCACTATGTCAAGTTTGGGTTGTCTGAGAGGTCTCTCCCATCCTTCCCTTACCAAACACAGGGGTCCTCTTACAGGATGCCCAAACAAAAGCTCAAAAGGGCTGTAGCCAACCCCCTTTTGTGGGACCTCTCTGTAAGCAAACAGAAGGCAGGGTAAAAGGATGTCCCATCTTCGCCTAAGCTTGTCTGGTAAACCTTTTATCATTCCCTTTAGGGTCTTGTTGAATCTCTCAACAAGCCCATTGCACTGTGGGTGATAGGGTGTGGTGAACTTGTAGTTCACACCACACTCCTTCCACATTGCAGTCAAGTATCCTTACATGAAGTTGGCACCTCTGTCAGAAATGACCTCCTTTGGAAAGCCCACTCTAGAGAATACTCCAAGCAGGGCCCTTGCCACAACAGGAGCTGTTGTGGTCCTCAGGGGAATAGCTTCTGGATACCTGGTGGCATGGTCCACTATCACCAGTATGAATCTGTGCCCAGATGCTGTTTGTGGGTCCATTGGTCCTACAATATCTATGCCCACTCTTTCAAAGGGAACCCCCACCACAGGTAGTGGTATGAGGGGGGCCTTTGTGGTGCCACCTGATTTGCCACTGGCTTGGCAGGTGACACAGGAGCGACAAAACTCCTTAGTATCTTCTGACATATGGGGCCAGTGAAAGTGAGGGACAAGCCTGTCCCAAGTCTTGTTCTGGCCTAAATGTCCTGCAAGGGGAATATCATGGGCCAAGGTAAGAAGGAAGCCTCTGAACTTCAGTGGTATGACCAACCTCCTGGATGCACCAGGCTTGGGGTCTCTAGCCTCTGAGTACAGTAGCCCTTCATCCCAATACACTCTATGGGTACCTTGAGCATTCCCTGCAGCCTCAGCAGCAGCCAGCTGTCTGAGGGGTTCAAGAGAGGGGCAGTCTAATTGAGCCTGCCTCAGATCTGCCCTTGAAGGTCCCCCTGTCCCAAGAAACTCAACCTGATCAGGTTTAAGTTCTTCTAGGACAGTTCCTTCAGGGCTCTCAGAATCATCCTCCTGGGAGGGCTGATCCACCACCTGAGGCAGGGGGGAAGGCACAGCCTTAACCCTACTGCTCTTTCTCTTGGGTTGTGACTGGTCCATAGTTTCAGGATCCAGCACTTGTTCAGTGGTGCACTTTTTGGCCTGTGACCTGGTCACAGCAAGGACATGTGCATCTATCCCCAGCATTTCTGCATGGGTCCTATACTCCACTTCAGACCAAACTGAAGTTTCAAGATCATTGCCCAGTAAACACTCTACAGGAAGGTCTGAACTAACAACAACTTTCTTGAGGCCAGTTACCCCTCCCCAGGAGAAGTTAACAATAGCCACACTATGGGAGGTAGTGGCATTGCTAGCGTTGGTCACTAGGTAATTCTCACCTAGTATGATCTGTCCAGGGTCCACAAAGGCAGGTGTCACCATTGTGACACTAGCCCCAGTGTCCCTGTAGGCCTGAGCCATTCTTTGGTTGATAAAAGGAGTCTGTCTATACTTGCCCAGGTTACTGGGGCCTATAGTAGAGGACAAAGCTAAGTCCCCATCACAGATCAGAACAGCCTGAGTAGGTATTCTGACTAGGCCAGAATCCTCCTCAGTTCCCAGGGTTAACCCTACTACACCCTTTTGCTGGGAACCACCACTTACAGCTGAACTAGGGGGTACAGTTGCCTTAGGGGCAATGGTGGCTGGGGGCTTATCCTTTTTGGTGCACTCACTAAACCAATGTGAGTTGGACTTACAATAGTTGCACCATGGTTTCTTTTGGCCTTCTTTCTTTTTATCCTTTTTGGGACCACCCTCCCCCTGAGCCTTTTGGGGGCCTGGTGAAGACTTCTGGTCTTTTTGTTTCTGATCATTACCCTTCTGGTCTGCCTTTTTCTGATCACCGCCCTGGTTCTGGTTTTTCTGCTGAACTCTAGTCCTGACCCATCTATCTGCCTTCTTTCCCAATTCTTGGGGAGAAGTCAGATCAGAATCAATCAGGTGTTGATGCAGTAGCTGGTTTTGACAGTTGTTAAGGATTTGCTCTCTCATGATCAAATTATACAATCCTGTATAGACCTTACTTCCCACTAGCCAGCCTTCCAGAGCCTTAGTGGCACAATCTACAAAGTCAGTCCAGTCCTGAGTCTGTGTCTTCTGGGTATCCCTGAACAACAACCTGTATTGTTCAGTGGTTAGGCCAAACCCATCAATTAGAGCACTCTTCAGGACAGTGTAATTATCTGCATCCTCATCACTAACTGTGAGGAGCTTGTCTCTGCCTTTCTCAGAGAAGGAGAGCCACAAGATAGCTGCCCACTGACTTTGGGGTACCTGCTGTACTTTGCAAGCTCTCTCCAAAGCAGTTATCTATTTGTGGATGTCATCCCCACACTTGTAGGGAGGGACAATCTTGCTCAGGTTTCTATTATCATAGTGCCTGTCTCTATCCTTAGGGATATTGCTGCCACCAGTGGGTTCTAACCCACTTAATTTTTGTTCTCTAGCCAGAGCAAGCTTCTCTTTGGCAAGGGCAAGTTCTTCCCTCTGAATCCTCAGATTAGCTTCCCTCATTCTGGCTTCATGCTCCTTTCTCTCAGGGGAAGTCATTCCCCTGTGAGAGGAAACACTAGAGATGCTAGAGACATGGGAGTGGATGGATTCCCTTGAAGGGGATCTGTCCCTCCTGTTTCTCTGGTTAAGCCCACTTGGGGGTCTGTATGGGGGGACCCCATGCAAACTCCCATGTAAACTTAGGTTAGCCTGGCTAAGTCTTCTTACTTGGCCCTGGCTGTCTACCTCTTCATCTGAAGCCCCATCTGACTCATCTGTGGTGGGTAGACCCTTATCTACAGCTATGGCCCCGTCCTGGGCAGCTCTTTCAGCATCATAGGCCTCCAGAAGCTCCACTAGCTGTCTAAGGGTAGGGTTGGAACCCTGTTTTAATCTCCTGGAGGTACACAGTTGTCTCATCTCCTGGAAAGTGAATGCATCATACCTAGAGGGAACCTGTCTAGGATTCTCCTCTCCTGAGGGAGCATCAGTGTGATCTCCCTCCAGGGGCATGATTCTAGTGAGGGTGTGGTGTGTGCACCTACCTACACTAGTTGTATCTACTAAACCTCTCTAGTAGTTGTAGTCAGGGTGTGTTACTCCCTTCAACCTACAACCACTAAGTCCAGTAGGACTTAAGTATTATAATCTATGTTATATGTACCTGAACAATATCTGTGTGATCTTTCAATTTAGTATCTCAAGATTACAATGGTATTACAACAGCAAGCTCAGATCCCAACCGCTGCTCACCAATGTGAGAAGTTGGCCTGATGTACGATGTCACTAGTTCTAGTGTACACCTTATATCAGTCCAAATACCCTTATGGTGATTGGTTGTAAAGTCAACCTTATAGACCAGCTATCCTAGTGGTAGCATGGACAAGAGCAGTCTTAGGCTAAACTCTGAATGGCATGTGAAGCCAGCTGTGATACCATATATAATCCCTTGAATACCAAATGAAAGGACACCACAACAGATATATATATAAAATAAAGTGTATTTATTCTAGTCAAACCCTCAGCACTCTTTATGAGATTAGAGGTAAGTACAACACAGTCTTATTTATGCATACATTAAGTCACACAGGTAAGTAATACAGTTAGGCCCTAGGGGCCACGCAAAACCATATACTAAGTAAGTGGTATAAGGATCACTGTCACGGAAATAGGGTAGGCCTAGGCCTAGGGAATCGCTGGGGCTACACTATACTACCAAAGGTTAGGAAGTGGGAGGCCCACGGGATTCAGGTGCAGAGTGGAAACACTCACGCGTAATGCGTATAATCGATAGAAATAGTACAGTTTTGAATTAAGTAGATTTAGGACACTTCCGGAGTAGCTAGGAAGTCGAGACTGGAAAACTAGACACTAGGATAGTCACTATCCTGATGAGCACCGGAGTACCCAAGTTACCTAGCCCACAGGCTGCGGGTGCATAGGGGTGAAGTTGCGTCGGGTTTCGTCGTCGACTCCTATGGATGCCTGAAGAAAGATGCTGACAGGCAGTCAGTGAAGAGTGTCCGGTGGATCCCAAGGCCGGGATCAGGAAGAAAGGATACCTGCAAGTAGTCAAGGTCACTAGCCAGTGACCACGTGGAACCAGGAAGGAACCAGGCGATGTCGTGAAGATTGCAGGTGAAGGTG
The DNA here is from genome assembly GCF_964204655.1 of Triturus cristatus. NCBI lineage: Eukaryota > Metazoa > Chordata > Amphibia > Caudata > Salamandridae > Triturus > Triturus cristatus. Next base: position 273,033,273 of record NC_140587.1, read on the forward strand.
AAGCTTGTCGCTGCAGCCACGAGGACCAGGGAACGTCGAGGATGACCAGGACCAGGAGGCGAGCTGTCCCACGAAGGCTCTTGCTGTCGGCGGCGTCGAAGTTGGACTAGGACTCACCAAGCCTTGGCAAGCGGAACCCACGAAGAACGGAGGACTTGCTTCTGGTGCAGACCAGGAAGGTCTGGGGTGCTTCTTCTTTGCAGAGAAGCGGGAGCCAGTCTGGAGGAGCCAAACCAGCGCTGAAGATTTCATCGTGCGTCGTCACAGAGGCCACTAGCCAGCGGGCAAGCAACCGGACAGACGCGGCAAGCAGGAAAATGCAGAAGGGCCCCACGCAGGACTCGTGGAGTGTGGGGGGCTGATCTTCGGTGCAGATGGTGCTTGGGGTTGGGGCTTCTCAATCCCCGGTGCACAACTTCGAGGGTGCCTCAGAAGCTGCGCTTGAAGATACTAGCCACTTTTCCCAGGTAGCCGGTCCCACGTCTCTCGTCGCCTCCACGGATCTCAGCACGGCTGTGGATGTGGATCAGGGTCGGAGAAGTCTGGAAGTCAAGGCTCTGGTCGGGCTCTGCAGTCGGTCCCTCGTAGAACTGGAGAAAAGCAAAGGGTAGTCTCTTGATGGTGCCTGTTTGCACAGGGTAGCCACTCCTTGGCCACAAGGGAGATTCTTCAGTCTTCTTCTTTCGTCGAATGTCGAAGGTCCAGAGTTTCTGTTCAGGTTGCAGGTTCAGGATAATCTAAAGTCTTGAGGCCCAACTCCCACTCTTATACTAATCTGGGGGGCTGGGATACCTGCTAGGTCACGCCTTATGGGTGGGACCTGGGAGGGGGGTGGTTACACCCCCTTCCCTTTGTCCAGTTTCGCGCCAGGACTGGGGCTGGAGTGCCCCAGCACCGGTTTGAACTGGACTAGGCACGGGACACCTTGTGTGCCCCAGGCCTGTCTCATTCTATTCATCCCTCCCTGCCCCAATACACTAAGGCCTGTCTGGGGTGGTGCTAGCACCTCCCAAGGCAGGAAACCTATTGTCCAAGCCTCCCTTGCCGGGATCACTCCCAGCAGCAGGAGGTCAGACTCGTGTCTGTGGCAGCAGCATCCATTTTGTGATGCTGGGGCTCTGGTTAACTTTAACCGGGTAAGTAGGTTACAACATGTCTTCTCCCTCTAGAAGGGAGGGATAATATCCTCATCCCCAGAAATGGGATGGGGGTATTATTCCAAAGTGTTAGACACCTTACACGACATGTTTTGATAAAGCCAAACCATAGTTACCATAACCGTTTAAGATTATAAGGCACTTTAAGAGTATATGGTAGGCTATATCATAGAACAGCTATAAGGACATGGTTCCGAAAGCTGCAGACAGGCTCAGCTCATGCTAGAGCACCATCTCACATGTTACCAAGCACTCTGCCTCCAGGATTGTTAAGGCCTGCCATAGGAGTAGCTGATAGGTACACATGTTTCTATATGTAAGTTAGGTATAGGAATACTACACCTAAGCAAGGGGTGATTACACGACCTTGCCCCAGCTGAGTGATCAGCCAGTTGTGTCATAATGGAAGGCCAGGCCAGGGGTGGCATAATACATGCTGCAGCCCCTGGTAGGCCTAGGGTACACCTATGCCCTGGGTACCTAAGGTACACTGTACAGGGGCCAATAAGGTGATCCTATCCAATTGGGTTATGCACCTAAAGTACATAGTATTAATTTAGAGAGAGAACAGCAGGGCTGTGGGTCTGATCAGCAGGCCCACAGCCACATCTAAGTCGAAAACCAGTAAAGCAAAAGCAAAAAGTGGGGGTGAACATAGAAAGCAGACCCTACTCTCCTACACAACCCCCCCCCAAACTTAGGGACATTAAACTAACCTTGACCAGTTGAGTCTTCATGTTCTAAGTGGAAATATCTGGAGAGTCCATCTGCATTGGCATGGTCAGTCCCAGGTCTATGTTCCACTGTGAAGTCCATCCCCTGTAGGGAAATGGACCACCTAAGAAGTTTGGGATTTTCACCCTTCATCTGATTTAGCCACAAGAGGAGCTTATGGTCTGTCTGAATCTTGAAGTGAGTGCCAAACAAGTATGGCCTCAGCTTCTTCAGGGCCCAAACCACAGCAAAGGCCTCCCTCTCAATAGCTGACCAACGTTTCTCTCTAGGGGTCAGCCTTCTACTTATAAAAGCAATGGGCTGGTCTTCACCATCTACATTCAGTTGTGAAAGAACAGCTCCCACACCTAACTCAGAAGCATCTGTCTGGACAATGAACTCTTTGGAGTAGACTGGACTTTTCAGAATAGGTGCACTGCACATGGCCTGCTTCAGGTCATCAAATGCTTTTTGACAGCTTACTGTCCACTGAACTTTCTTTGGCATCTTCTTGGAGGTAAAGTCATTAAGTGGTGTCACAATGGACCCATAGTTCTTAACAAACTTTCTGTAGTACCCAGTCAGGCCCAAGAAAGCTCTGACCTGAGTCTGGGTAGTTGGAGGGGTCCAGTCCTTTATGGTCTGGATCTTGCTCTCCAGTGGTTGAACCTGACCCCCACCAACTAGGTGGCCCAGGTACACAACCTTGCTCTGCCCTATCTGGCAGTTAGTGGCCTTGATAGTGAGGCCTGCCTTTTGCAGGGCCTCTAAAACATTCCTCAGGTGGACCAGGTGATCCTCCCAGGTGGAGCTAAAGACAGCAATATCATCAAGATAAGCTGCACAATAATCATCCAACCCAGTAAGGACTTGATTCACCAACCTTTGGAAAGTGGCAGGTGCATTCTTATAGTATTAATTTAGAGAGAGAACAGCAGGGCTGTGGGTCTGATCAGCAGGCCCACAGCCACATCTAAGTTGAAAACCAGTAAAGCAAAAGCAAAAAGTGGGGGTGAACATAGAAAGCAGACCCTACTCTCCTACATTTATAACATTTATTTTTTTACCTCCCCACCCTACCACCCTCCTTCCATGCCAGCCACCACTGCCCAGAGGACTGCCCTGCTGCTGGAAACCTGGTTTTTCTGCTTGAACCCAGGACCACCAAAGTGCAAATACTGGCATCCTCTTCAGAGCTGCAGGGGCACAAAAAGCTCTCTCCAACAACTTTCAAAGTGCACATTGATCCAATCTAAAGTCCTTATCCTCCAAGTGGGACACCTAGTCCTGGGCCCTTGAAAGTGGTGCCAAAGGAGCCCAATAAGCCAAAATCCCAAATTTGGGGCTTGGAACATTTTCTGCCAGCAAGTGCTCTGAGAACCGAGAGTAGACGGGGACCTACCTGCTCGCCGAACCCACCAAGGTGCATCACTGGTCAGCTAAACTTTGCAGTAGCTCCCATTACATTTTTCACCACAGCAGCAAATATTGTTCAGCGACTCCTCTCTGAAAGAATATCCGGTCTCCTGAAGTACTCTTTGGATGCAGCCTGCAGCTTCGTCCCTCTGGAAAATCTCGACTTCCAAAAAAGGGATTACTTCTGAACAAAGAAATCTTCTCTGATGCTTCGTCCAGTGCCTCCCAGACGATGACTCTGCCTATTCAGATACTGTCGGATGCCTTACCCCACTGAACTTTACCTTCTCAGACCTTTTTCTTCTAAATTTCTTCTAAGTCCGGAGGTTGGCCATACGTTTTGACTTTTCCCCGGTCTCACACGACTAGATGTCCGTGTTGGTGCTTTGATATGTTAGGCGCTAGATTGCACTAAAATCTTAAAAGATTCATAACTCCGGTTCTACTGATTGAATTTTGGTTGTTATGGTGTAAAATAATGTATTACATTTTACTCTATTTTTCTAAATTAGTGTGAGATTTTTCGTGTTGTGTTTTCACTTTTTAATTGTTTCAGTGCTATATAAATACTTTACACATTGGCTCTCTGTTAAGCCCGACTGCTTTTGTGTCAGGCTACCAGATGGTTAGGCACAGGTTAATTTAGTGACTTTTGTAGTTCACTCTGACAAGGATTGATGCTGTTGCTTGAAAAGGGCTTGCACCTCTCTCAACCAACATCCCAATTTCTCACTAGAACCATGGTACAATTATGGAAAAAAAGGTGGTCTCAGGGCACTGATTTTGCTCAATCTGTTAGCAGCATTCAGCACCTTCGGCCATTCTATACTTATTTCCAGGCTTTCAGCTGTGGGCATTAAAGGAGTAGTCTTAAAAGGTGTCAACAGAGTGCTGGCAGCTAAGATGGCCCCTCTTTATTGGGCTCTCAGCGCCCAAAAGGGAACACCCATATTTCCCTCAATAATAGCAATCAAAATACAAAATGGAAGCAATGCAGCCAACACTAAGAAGGAACCAGCAGTTATGTGAAAACTGACATAAAACAAAGACACCAGACCTACAGGCAGAAGTGCTGTCTGTGGCATGATCATGAATTATGAGTGCGCACTGATTAAGCATGGGATGAGTGGGAGCTGAACTTGACCCTGGTGGTGAAGGACTATCATGATCACTGGTGAACTGAGAACAGATGAGGGATCACTACATGCCAGGAACAACAGAGGAAGTGGCACTCCTATGGCAGGCCGAGACTGGGCCAATAAAGCTGCCAGAAGAGATGAAGGAAGTCCAGGGGCCCAAAATCAAAAGACCTGGGCCAGAGCAGGGGCTCTGGAACTGTCACCAAAGCCCAAGGACAGAGCCAAGAATAATACCCAACAGGAGTGGCTAACAAGGCTGTGCTCCCGCAACTACCACAGCCGTGTCTGGGGAAGATGGAGAAGGTTAATGAAAGGTGCACCAGGAGACTGCTGGCCCTGTGAGGCAAAGAAGGCTATTTGTCTGCAAGGACAGCACCGCCGCCGGGGTGTCGTAAACGCCCTGGACATATACATAAATTACTGAACAGCAAGTGTAGGTGGTAGGTCTGTTGGGAACGAATCCCCTAAGAAGATATCAAACTGTATTTGGAAATACAGGATGTTTAAAGTGAGGCAAGACAGGGGCGGCTCTAGGCTCATGGTGGCCCTGTGCAGGGAGCATAGGTAGGGGGCCCCGGAAGAGGGGGTCTGGGCGGGGCGGAAGCCGGAGGCCGCCAAATCCCTGCCAGGGACCACCACGAATATGTATTGTATCCAATTCCTCGTGGCCAGGCGGCCCCTGGGGTTTGGCGGCCCTGTGCAGGTGCACAGCTTGCACATGCCTAAGGCCACCCCTGGGCAAGATCATTAAGGTAAGCTGGCCGACTCTTCTCACAAAATAATGTACACTCGCATGACGGCCTGGTAAGAGATACGGATAAATTTCAAGAGGAAAGTCTGGGAACACAGCACACTTGAAATTTGGATACAGAAGAGAGAATATGAATAAAACCCTTACCGGAAACTGTTATACTTGAACTGAAAAGAGCAAAAGCACATTGGTCACACAGACATCCTCTTTGGTGGTACAATGACATGGACCCTGTTCCTCGGTGCTGTTACTAAGATTGGGACCAGAACCTGAACAATGAAAGAATGCGATCAAAGGCAGCCCAGACTCATATTTGAGTTAAGGAAAACCACTAGATAATTAAGGTGCTGGATATACAAAAATGCCTTTCTCCTTTCATGGGAAGATAGGCAGCCTAACCATAGAATGGATAATGCAAAAGAACGGCTGGATAAGCAAGCTAGTCAAACAAATGTGGCAGAAGGACGAATCTCAGATGTGGAGAATGAGCTGACTAACTTGCAAAAATAGAAAGACGCTCAAAGTGTTCGAGTGAAAAGTGAAGGTGTGAAAGCAGGATCATTTAAGAATTATATAAGCATCATTGGAATCCTGGCAACTACTAATAACATCAGACTGGAAACATATGTGTATCAGCTTATATGGGAAACATTTGACAGAGCACAGCTGTAATCCACGTTTGTAGAAGAAAAAGTGCAGTATTCATTGGCCCCAAGTCCACCACCCAGAGCCTTACCAAGACCAATGATAGCATGTCTGCTTACTTATAGGGAACAAGATGCTATCCTTGAAATGGCACAACAAAAACAAGACCCACATTTCAAAGGCATGACCTCAGTAAGACTGATGGTAGTGATCCAGCAGAAAGGGGCAAATTTACATATCCTCCCTGCGTCACAGACCCGTCATCGCACAAACTCATTCACGCATGCATTCATTGGTGGGGCCCATAACACCAACACTCATTCGTCTCACTTGAATCTGCAAGCAGGAGTATGAGATTCTCCGCTGGACATGGGGGGTACCTTATTACCTTTAGGAAAGAAATTAATTACAAAATATATATATTTACATCTGTACTTCTAGAATCCTAACCTTAACATCAAGGCACTCCACCACTTGGTCGACGGACCAATTAGTTGGACTGGTTGATGGTGATTTAGAACCAGCTAAAACACATTTAAAGCTTCGGAATCTTTAATCAATACCTTAAAGAATCACAAACTCATTTCTATTAATCAATATTTAGTTTATCTAATTAATTTGCTTTCAGTTGCATAATTATCATTTCGGTCAACACAAAGTTCAAATTTAGTTATTCAGCACAATTTAGCATGACATTTATATTTACCTATTCTTGCTATCGGGGACTCTTTTTCTAACCCTGTCAGCTCTGCATAATCAAAATTCCTTCAGGTGAAATCGTCCCAATAGAATGCAGGCCAATACCCAAATAAGTCCAAAAAGTTCTTTCACTCAGCACGACACAGTCCCAAAGATCTCCAAAGAACCAGGCAATCGTGCAAGCAAATCACGCCAATTCGGGACACCTCTCTGGAACGCACTAACACTAGTCTCTCCCCCTACTCTACTATCCTTCTTTCCTAATAAAATTCTGGGTAACATGAAACATTTACTGAAATGGGAATGACTGTGATTGGATAAACCTTTCAAAATTGTTATATGGTCCGATATTCTCAGAGTCTTGGGTTCTCAGGAAAAATAGCTAGGTCATTCCATTAGCCTATAAAGTTCTCATGCGAAAAGGTCCGATGTATCGACGTGTTGACCTTCCGGTTATAAGTGGTCATTGTTCTTTCTTGTCACTCTCACTAACTGGAAACTGGTAGTCCTCCACGTCCCTATCCTGACAAGGAACACTGTGCTCTGAACGGAGGATGCCTGGAGATCTTCGGAGCCATCCGGGTCTGCGCTATAGATAGCGCGCTCACAAGACGGTGGCCACTTCCGAACTCCATTTTGAATATTATGGCCTTGTAGGCCCGAATGCCAATTTAAGCAAAACAAACATAAAACACAATTAATATACGAAAATGATTATTCTAATGTTTAATCCCACGCTAATCCCATTGTATATTAGTATTTTCCTATTTTATAGCAACACTTAAAGCGATAATACTCACCAATTGGTCCCAGCAGGAACGCAAACCATCACAAAAGCAACATCAGTCATGCAAATTTCTATCACAACACCTTCTATGGTTAATATGCGTACCACCGTTAGTTATTATAGTTATTCTGCCATGCTATTAGCATTTAGTCCCACGTGTAATTTGTGTTTATCAAAAATGCACTGGTTGATTAATATACCACAGCATACAGTTAATACAGGTTAATATGTAAATTGATTACGCCATTAGTATTTTCATGCAAAATAGAGAAGGTATACAAAACTTTGTTTTACCTGCTCCATCAGTAGCACAACTGCATTGTAGGGGACCAGATGCTATCCTTTGAATAGGATAAGAAAAACAGGACCCACAATACGAAGGCATGATATTGGCTGTCTTCTCAGACTTTGCCACAGCAGTGCGAGGGGCCAGAAAATTCTTAATGCGGTGAGGAAAAAACTACAACAGATGCAATTAAGCTATGCCATGTTATACATACATGTCAAGGTGAAAATCCCACAACAAGGCAAAGCACAGTTTTTTAAGGATTCATCAGTGACTCTGAAATTCTTGAAAAATATAAATGCTGAAGCTGAACCAAGACAGCTTCTTGACATCACAGGAAGATCAAAGATCTCCAGTGAAGGAGAAAAATGAAAGCCTTTGTAGACATTCAGATAGGCCAGTATATTGTCTTTCCCCCACTATCTGATAGGATTGTTAGAAGAAAAAGCAACACTCCCAGGAGGAGGGGAGAAGACACAAGTGCATGTGAAAGGTAAAAAGAGGACATTCTTGGACATATGGATTAACTAGAAGAATATGAAATGTATTTGAATAACTTAGACACACTGTCCATTTGACTTATACTCAAGCAGAAAGCTCTATTGAAAAACTTTATTGGAGGGTATTTAAAGGTAAAACTGAACAAATAAAGAGGTCTATAATGATGGACTGCATCTAAATATGAGACAATAAGACGTATGAGATGAAATACCCTGTCGACTAGGTAAGAAAGTTACTGTTAGTGAGGATGGAGGTCATCGAGCCCTGACACCCCCTTATGTGAAATTCTATAAGTAACTGCACTATATTAATAATTGCTCCTGTTTCTCCACAATGTTATTTTGTTTGTGGATTGTTAAACACCTTGGAAGGTAACCAAAAATATATAGTGTGGAAGGAATAAAGAGATCCAATTGAGGGATATTTTGGAGGCACTGAAAAGAGCAAACTTAGACGAGAGAAAATGCACAGTTTGGTACAGCCACTTCAATGACCGGCAGATGACTCACACATTCATGGTACATGACTTTTTTTACTATAAGATACACTAGATATGGATAGATGTGAGATACACTTGATCACATGCAGTATTTGGGGAATAAATAACTCCGGGAAGGCTAAATAGGTATTAGCATTTTTAGATGAACATAAGTTAAGGTATCAATAGGGTTTCTGCAGAAGACACTTTTCGCAACACATAAGGATGGAATTTTTGCAAGAAAGTGGAGAACACATAGATACTTCTCATCCTAGAATTCACAGTCCAGAGGGATAGTCATATTGGCCCAAAAAGAAAATTGGATTGAGACATAATTGAATAGTAGTGGATAAAAATGGTAGATATTGGAAGGTATAAGTTATTATATGGGACACATTTACCAGACAAATCAACACATATGGTACCAATATAGATACTCCATCGTTTTATGACGAAATATTGCACACATGTTTGGCTCTTGACCCACACATTATGATTTGGGTGAGGCAAACTCAGCACCGCCCTGAACACAACATTAGAACATTAGACAAATCCTTTAGAATCCTAAGCCATTGTCGGCGCATTCTAGTAGATGCGTGCCGTATAAGACACCCCGATACGAGAACATATACTACTTATTTCACACTAAATGATATACAGTCAAAGATGGACTATTATCTGCTCACACATGGTGCTAATGTATGGGCCAGGGACATAGAGATTCTGTCTGTACACTGTCAGATCATGCCCCTGTGCTGCTGACAATAACACTTTTTCCTGGTGGTTGTTAGAGGCCATAGTGATTTCCCTCTGAGATATCGGGAGATGCATTGTTCAATGTGGAGGGTAGACAGGCAGGGGTGGCTCCTCCTTTGGAGCAGAGGAGCATCCCCCAACTTAAATGCCCTCGAGCCCTGAGATAAAAAAATATAATGGTTATTCATCATTATCATTTTATTTTTCATTCTGACATCCTTACGTCCTGACCAGTGTCAGGACAGGGGCGCGGCCACTGCTGAATGACAGCAGCCGGGACTGGGAGGAGGGTGGCTTGTAAGTGCACTTTTCAAAGTGTGCATGTCTTTTTGGCCAGCTGTTTTGCGACGGCCAGCCAGACATGCGCACTTTGAAACCTTTAACCCAGCTGTCTTGCGACAGCTGGGTTAGAGCAACTGAAGGCCTCTTATAGCACTGTGGAGCGCCGAGACAGGTGCTCCCTGCAATTGGGGCACTGTTCTCATGCTAGTGAGAGCAGCGCCCAGATTGGTCAAGGGAGTTTTCTGATGGCTGGGCTGCAGCGCGATGAGGTTCAGAGCAGGAGGTCCTGTCAGGTTTAATTTAAGTTTATATTTGCAGGCGAGCTTGTTTATTTTTATATGTTTTTATTTTATTTGAGCGTGCATTTGCCCACCCCCCCTTCCCGTTGATGCCAGCCGCCACTGGAGACAGGAAATAAAAGACTATTTTGCCCATGTTGCGGGCTCTAGAGAGATGGCAAGCAAACTGTGTGAAGTGCTTAAAGTGTATATACATTGTATATGCATTGCAATGTCAGCGGAGGTACTAAAATCCCTTCACAGCTTCACAGCATACTTGGCAGACTGGATAAAGGAACTTAAGTACCTGTTAAGCAAATACATTACAGCACACAGCGCAGACACAGTGAGCAAACTAAATGCTGAACCAGAATATAGAGAACTGACAGAGAGAGAGAGAGAGAGAGAGAAATAAAATGCTTGAACAAAGATGCAATGGACAGGCACTATGGAGAGGGAGATAGACTGAGACTTGCAATAACCAGATGGATTAACCCAATGTGGGCCTCCAAAGATAGACTGAAATGAATTTTGAAGAAAGTAAGTGGTATTGAAGCGGGCCTGTTAAAGATGGAACATTCACTATTTATTATGCCAAAGTAAATGACACAAACATTTGGATCAGAACTGGCAAGACCAGTAGGTATCTCAACAGGACCACTCCGGTCTAGCATGAGAACCATGAGCATGAACAGCTAATGTGTACCTCATAGGCTGAGGTTACATAAACTATTAAAAGCCTGGCTGGGGAAAATCACCATGTACCAATGGCTTAATAGTCAAAATCTATAATGAACACTGTCACCTATTCAATCTACATATCTTAAATATGGTTGAGGAAGCATGGATGGAACAGGTCCTCCTTGCCACTACACCAAAAGTAGTGATAATAATGCTCTGGCTTTTAAAACAAAACACGCCCTCAGCTTAAGGCCCATCTTATTGGCTGCTCTCTCTGCTAAATATGGATGCTAAGATATTAGCAAAAATAGTTGCTAGCCAAGGCCTTATTTCTTCCAGGTAAGGCAACACTGAATATTTTCAGACCTTTTTGCATTGCTCCATCAAATAAACCCTGAACTCTCGGAACAATCCATGCCGATAGACAGTGAGGAACCATTTGATTCAGTGGAATGGCCAGTTCTTATGTCAGTACTCACAAAGAATGGGTCTGGCAGAGGGCGCGCTGGAGTGGATAGATCTTCTGTATGCATAACCTAAAGCAAGAGTACAAATAAATGGCTACATACCCCCACTCATTGATACAACTAGAGGAATGCAACGAGGGTAGCTGCAATCTTGTTCACTCTAACCTTGCCTGACGGAGAGTATACATGAGAGGACGATGTTTTATAGTCTCACTGTAAGCAGACGATGTATTACAGTATGAGATGAACCCCCTTCTGTTGTTGAAGAGATAATAGAATATGGTATAGGGTCTGGACTAAATATCAGTATAAACTGGGGGGAGATTTCCCGCTTACTCCTAAAACGATCAAACCCCAAATTGCCTTCCAACTGAAATGGAGAGAGGACTTGCAGGCACATGCATCAAAAGAAAAACCGGTCGCAAACAGGCAGATTCTCAGAATCTGCCCCTTTGCGACCGGTATTTTTGCATTTGGGATGCATCATCCCAAATGCAAAATCACAATTTAAGTAATCTCTAAATAGCGATTACTTAAATTGCGATTGCATTTAAAGAATCGCAAATTGAGATTCCTTAAATGCAATGCATTAAAGTAATAACATTAGCGATTTCGCTAATAAGGGGCGCAAATTACCATGAAGTTGAACTTCATGGCAATTTGCAATACCTTTGAAAAATGCACTTTTGTGCATTTTTCAAAGTTTCATGTTGCGCACACACATGCCCTTAGAGCATGTGTGTGCGCAACATATGTGCACAGGTCAATTTCAGGGGTGCAACAGGGTGTCCTTTTGACACCCTTGCATCCTGAAATTGCAAGCGCAATTTGCGAGTACCTATTGGTACTCGCAAATTGCAAATGCAATTTCCCATTCATTCCTATGGGTCTGTAGGAATAAATGGGAAGCTATTCCTTATTAGTGACTCGCAATTTGCGAGTCGCAAATAAGGAATGTGTAGGAATCGCTATTATTATAGCGATTCCTACATGCATAGGAGTTTGCGAGTCCTGAATTGCGAATCCTCAATATTTGCAATTAAGGACTCGCAAAATCCTAGCTTGATGCATGTGCAAGTTGATGAGGAATTTGGGGAATCCATCTGTATAGGAAGAGCGAGGTAATTCAGCGAGACAATTATGGCCTGGCAGTGTACAAATTGCAGGGTTAGGTTGAGAAATTGCTATATCTCTCCATATCTCTAGTAGGTGAAGTGGTCATTCTTAAGATGGCCGTACCGCCCTGTCTCTTTTACTTTTTCATGAACATACAGATTCCATTAAATAGATTAAAATGAAGCAACAAGACTGATATGGGTGGACACAGGATAAATTAAGCTGGGAGGTTGTGACGCTGTCATAAACCTTACTAATGGTATTGTCTGTCACCTCTTGTAGCACACGTAGCAGGACAGGTGAGGTGAAGGGACCACCCCGCTGGATTCATTGCTGACTGGGAAAATAACAAGACCACAATTATGGATCAACTCACAACACAGCCCGAGATGGGCCTAGAAGTGGATAGCTGATAGGATGGAAGCAAAATTAATATATACACCAATGTGCAGAAGGTATGTATACAACTCAAGAGACTGGGTTTGGCAAGGTTAGAGGGCCTATAAGAAAAGTACCTTTTTATATCACTAACTAAGATTAAGGAATTGGGGCATTCTTCCCCTTTAGATGTATTTCTCTACTACAGACTCAGACATACCAGCCAAGAGCAATGCCTGTATTTCTCAAACACACCCCACACTAAAAGTCCTGACATATATTATTAAATCTGCATTGCTGAAACACGTCCTCTCCACTTTATACAGTGAAACTGCAAACACCTGATTATCCCAAGATATAGGGGTTGATATCTGTGAAATACTGACTTAAAAATGGTTCACACAGATAAGCAATGGGCGTACTGCTGCCTTCAGACCAAGAAAATATCACTGCTTAATCCACTGTATATATAGTTATGCAGTCTGTACTATAATTTAATGAGACTGAAGTCATTTGGATTATAAGTCAACACAGAAACATGCCCTGCCCTGCATCAGGAACAGATTTTATACACTTATCCTGGACATTCCCCGGGGGTACTGGAATAGTGGCACAACATACCTGATATGCTGTCAAAAAAGAAAGGCATTGTATTAGAATAATCCCTGTTGGTGGTGCTACAAGCATGTGTCAAAGAACTGCCAACTCCAATAGGAGCTATTCGGCGATGGCCTTATTGTTAACAAACCAGAAAGTGGTTATCTACTAGGGAAGGGGTACACCCATGAAACTAATACCTCTTAGTGATATAGGGTTCTGCAATGACATGACAGACACATGTACCACATTTTACCACCCACATCTAGACCATGAGCTATATGAACACCACTTCAAGAGTATTTGTCAGTTAGATGCAAGTGATGGGTCGTTGGAGTGCCTGAAGCAAGATGGCCGCACTTGAGTGCTGCCCTGATGGCCGGGGCTCTAAAATCCATACGAAATCCTTGAAATCAGCCCTCATTCATTGTGGTAGCCGATGATTGTGTCAAGAGGAATGATGCTGCTGAGCAGACTCGGAGAGACTGGTGTCGCCAAGCCCCGTGAGAAGCAGCACTGTTGCCAGACACAAAGGCCTACTGAGATCCCGGGCCTGCCGGCAGAGTGACTCGTGCACCCTGCCTGGCGCTAGAACAGATCATTGGCCCGGTGTGAGGTAAAGTGTGGGGGCAGCAGGGGATAGTGCGAAGCTCGGATTGAGCTGACCCTACTTCGGCCTGAAGCAGTCAACTGGGGGAGCTGCAGGGGTCACAATGGCACCTGTGAAGGCTTCTGGAACCTGAAAGACCTTGAGAAATAAAGTTAATGGTACACCCTGGGCTTCCTGCTGTCAAGATACCACTCACCTGAAAATCCAGGTTGCACAGGAACAAAGATATTCCACTCTCTCACCTCCAGGCTAATCCTCAACGTGAGTGTGAGTGATTAGCCTTCAGGAGTAAAAGGGTTGGGTAAAATAAATCAGGAGAAGGAAGGGAAGTCTCGTATTCTCTGTCTATGCAGGTGGCTCAGCTTTTATGGGTTGAGTTTGTGTATCCTCTACGGTCTGGTTCCTCCCATTCTTCAAGCAACCCCTTAATGAAAGAAACATAGAGGGTGAGTCATTCTTATGATAATCAAAGCATCAGTTTTTACATACAACATGTTTGTCTAGACCCCCCCCCCCCCCAGCAATGTCAACTGTTTCACTTCCCAAACTTTTCAGACTTTCCACGTATTCTTCTGAGGTCGGGATGTTCCTATTTGTTCCATAGGATCTTTTTAAGAAAATAGTTCTCTTCTATTCCTCACATAAAAGAATGTCTCAGTCTCTCTTGTGACTGTCTAAGTCTCTTTTAAACAGTTCAGAAAAGACACAGTCACTTAGGAAATAATAATAGGTTCCGTGCACTGACCTTCACCTCTGAAGCAGGGCGCGTTGTGGTACCCAACTTCAAATTGTGTCTTTAACTTTCCTATCACTTGTTCTCTTTCAGGTCCTGTTTTGTTGAAGATCCTTCCCAAAAAGAGAATGCCAGGAAGATGAGCCTCTGTACTCCGTCGGCCCACCAAGGATGTCAAGAGTCAAGAGCCAAAGGCAGGAGATGCTTCTCACAAGATAAGGTAACAGAGCCAAGCAAGGCCTGAGGCTTAGGGCGCAGTATTTAGAGGCTGTGCCCCAAGATGGCCGCCAGATCTTGTGGCGGCTCGAGATCTCACAAGATCTTGAATCCAGCTTTTACTTGCACATGAAAGGGAGGAAGGAAGGCCAATTAAGGGGAATGAGGGAGGAGATGGGTCTGAGGATTCATGGAGGCCTTTGAACGCACTAAGTGAAGATCCTTGTGGGTTTTTTCTTTAACCGAGCCTTAGTCGAGAGGAAGTGGGTGGGGAAGTGCCTGGGGTGGTTATAGTGTTGGTGGAATGGTGATTAGGATTTGGAGGGAGTAATATGATGTGGCATGTTGGGCCGGAGTAGGACAGAGTGGCGGGGGGTTAATCACCAGATGGTGAATGTTAGTTGGTGAGCCATGAGGAGCATAATGCACACAATGCACGGGTCACATCACCTGCATGAATAGAGAAGCACTGGCAAGATTGAAGAACAAGGAGAATGTAACCCATAAGGCCTTAAAGCTGGTGAAACTGACTGCACCAACAGTGCCGATCACATGCCCCTGTGCCCTGTGAGGGTGAACTACAATGACAGGCCTACCCAGAGACTGAGCTCTGGACTGCTGAATGGAATCCCTGCACACCGAAGGGTTTAGTAGCAAACACCGGCAATGCGGTTGTAGGAGAGGCGTGGCCAGCTGCAAAAAAGTAGCCTGCTTTCTTGAGTGATGGGGGACATGGAGGACACAACAGCTGAAATCGGGCCAATATGCTGCACCAGTGGGAGCAACAGGAGTGTGGCTATTGAATTCAAAAGGTGAGGAGCCACTGCATACTGGCCTGAGCAATTAGACACATCATGGTCGTAGGCTCTTACACACTCCATTTCTGACAATCACTGACGTTCCAGGCCCAAGTGACAGTCATAGATCCGAAGTGGCGAGAGCCCACTTGCTAGTCTTAGGCTTATCTGCACCAGCTGTCGACTGCTCTCTCTGCTTCTAAGCAGTGGGAGACAGCACTAAAGAGCTGATTCTGACTCTGTTTGGGTTTAACACTGGTATGTTCCATCGCTGGTCAGAGGAGAGGATGGCCTTCCCTATCACCCTCCCCATACTCAACTCCATTGGCCAGAACAACAGGATAGGAAAATCAGACCACAAACAGACTCAGCTCACCTTCGAGGCGAAGTGCCCCATCAAAATCCTGGAAGCGGGCAATAAAGGAGAGGACTTTGAGCCCGCAACAACAGGTGACAATCCTCATGAGTCGGACTTGAATGCACAATTACAAGCCATGCAACACAGCCTGCTATCTATTGATGGCAAAATTTATATCCTGAATCAACGCATGGACTCTGTGTTGGCAAAGGTGGATACACAGGCCACCAGCATTGCAGCAACTGAACAACCTATCTTTGATAAGTGCCTCAGTATGGAGAAGGTCCTAGCAGTGATGAAGAATAAAAAATGAGGACCTTGATGCAAGATTCCACCACAATAGCCTGTGCATTCTAGGGATACCAGAATCCACAAACACAGGAAAGATGGAACTGTTTGTAGAGGGAATGCTAATGACCACTTTGGAGCTGACAACCTATGTTGAATGCTGGTGATGGAGCGAGCGCAATGCACTCTAGCACTAAGACCTCCCCCAGGAGCCCCACACACCCTATCATCCAAAATCTCCTTAACTATCAAGATCGTGACAGGATACTTGGCCTGGCTAGATAAAAAAAAGAGCTCAAATATCAAGGGATCAGTATTGCCTTCTTTCCTGACTTCCCGATTACTGTGCAGGCCGCCCATAGAGAATATTCACCTTTTAAACACCAACTACAAATAGCTGGGATAAACTATGCCATGTTAGATCTGCCGCGCCTGAGGATTGACCATCAAGGAAAACAAAAGATCTTCACGATGATCCAAGCAGCATTGGCGTACTTGAAAATACTCCCTAAACGAGGAACTCTCACGTAATACTGGCAGCTCTACTCTTGCTTATGTCTTAAAAGTTGAAACCCATTGGGGCCCTACTCATGTTTTTATATCTATATTTTCTGTCCTCTGTGAAATTGGACATTTACTGTAAGATGACCTTTTCACTTGTGCTGCAAAACATCCCTATACTCTTATGGCTGAGCACTAACCTGTCCCCAGGCCACCTCTACTACCTCAAAGGTTTTGCACGCATCTATGCTGCTCTCCTTGGGTGATCCCAGAGATGGATCCTAGGTGTTGCCTACTTTTATTGTGTATGGGATTAGGAGGGCGGATTATAGAGTCCACTAGCCCATCAAGGATGGCCAGTGTGGGAGGTGGGGTTTCATTTTTACACCCAGAGTACACTTTACACAGATGGCAATTACACCACTACAGCACACCATGAAGCTCACAGCAGACAGAACTGTAAAACAAGACACTCATATGCCTAGCTACGTAGTATTTCTACTCCATGCTAGCAACACACTTAAATTCCTCATGTGGAATATCCGAGGACTTAACAACTCCTACAAATCTAGGCAGATCTGAGCATACTTAGCCAGACACACCATTGTGGTGGCACAGCTTCAAGAAACTCATCTCACACCACACTCTGAAAAGCAGCTACACACAAAGTGTACCTCACATGCATATTTCTCCTCATAGTTCTCGAATGCCAGGGTAGTGGCAATCTTAACAAAAAGGGGGCAAAGCTCCAGCATCTACGTACAGTATTAGATGTGCAGAGCCATTCCATTATCTCATAGTGCAAGGAGTCTTGAAAGGGTGGCACCTCACCTAGTTATATGATTAAGGCCCTAACACAGATGACCCCCAGTGCTTTCGGGCCGTGTGTACAGCAGTACCTAACATTTTACCCAGATCGCTGCTGTGGGGAGGGGACTTGAATACTACCCTGGACATGGACAAGGATAGTTCACACACTGCAAAGAAAGGCTCACTGGGCGCACCTACAGCCCTCCAGTTGATTATATGCGGTAATGAACTGATAGACATATGGCGTTCGCAAGATAATGCAGCATGAGAAGGCACATGTATATTCTCTGTACATAATGTGTGGCCTAAGTTGAACTACTGGCTGGCATCTGCTGATGTAAGTACCACGGTCACTGAGGTACACCATCTCGCATGCACCCTATCAGATCATGCACCAGTGCTGCTACTGCTCGACATACCAGGAATGCATAAAATGCATACACACTGGCAAATAGCCCCTAATTCATTAAAAGAAAGCCTAATGCAGAATTAGATGCACCCAGAATTCTTAGAATACTTTAAACTAAATGTGGGCTCAGTTTCTGACATGAGTACAGTATGGGAGGAATTCAAAGTAGTCATCCTGGGATTCCACTTCTCAAAAAGCAATGGAGTGCTAAAATTGATCTGGCGCCAACAATACATTCTGGAGTGTGCCATTGTTGAATTGGAGCATTGTTGGCGTCATATGCCCGACACAGCCATTTTAGCTGGAATAAGACTAAAAATAAGTGACTATAACTAATTAGTCAAACACTAAGTCAGTTTCTTAAATACATACACAACAGCACGTAGTTATGTTGAGGACAGAAATTTAGTGACCATTCTTCACAAGCCATGGGCAGGAGGTGGCATAAGCTCCATCAAAGATACAAAAGGGAGTAACATTTCACTGCAGACGAAATACTGTAAGATTTCCGCTCATATTATGAGCATCTTTACACCACTATGGTACTGACTGATATGCAACTAATTGCCGACTATCAGCAAGATACCTCTCTTGCATGGCTGAATGACTCTAGGCATGAATATCCCTATCAACCCTTATCCATTGAAGAAATCATGGCGGTCATTAAATGCCTACCAGCGGCAACACCTCTAGGGCTGGATAGTCTAGCAGCAGAATTTTCAAAGAGCACAGCGACATTTAGCTCCCTATATCCTTATATTGTATAAGAAGGCATATAAGAAGGGAACAATTCCACCCAAGCTACGTGAAGCCTTACTAATTACCCTACTCAAGCCCGGTAACCCGGTTGAAAGCATCGAATCGTAGAGCCTCCTGTCACTGATAAATTGCAAGACTAAAATTTTGGCAAAACAGATCGCCAATAGGTTGCTTCCCCTACTTCCAGACTTAGCACTGCAAGATCAGTTGGGATTTGTGCTGAGCCCCTCAACGGCGCACAATATCCGAATTTTTTTCGCCACAGTACACCAATTGTAACCATGAACTTAGTGCAGTGGCTGGGCTATTAGATACCACAAAGGCGTTTGATTCAGTGTAGTGAGCATGCTTGCTTATTATCTTGCACCACCTGGGATTGCTTCCCTCATTTGTATAGTTAGTACACTTGCAGTGCACTAATCCTACTGCTCGAATCACGGTAAATAGATTTACATCTGACCCGATATCAATCCATAGAGAAACAAGGCGGGTGGCCTTCTAACCCTTATATTGTTTGTGATGGCTGTTGAGTCGCTGTCTGCCATGTTATAACAACACTATAATGACTATGCTTTCAGCTACACCACCTGCCCAGTGCTGATAACTCTCTATAGTGAGAATATGACACTGTATGTGCGCCTCCACGCCCCAATTGCAACACGCAAGCGTACAAATGATCCATATATAGATAGGAAAGAAATTGAAGAAAAACAGAACTCCTGGGGACCTCTTGATACTGCTCAACACACAGGCACCTCATCACATCACCCATAGCAAGTTACTATACCAACATTATCAATAAATCTACCATCAGATGCAGAGCACTGTACAAGACAATCAAGCCCTGCATCAACCCCCGCCAGACCCACCTATTCCTCACTCCACAGAAATTTTCTATGGCATCAAACTCTTATTCAGTACCAAAATATAGAAGATCTGACAGTACATTGACATCACTAAGGCAGCTTCAATTCTTACACCACCCCTCCCATAGAATCCCCCAAATGGTCAATTTTCTAAGCCATATCTCTGGCAGATCCTGCTGACCTACTTAGTTCCCTCCTCCACTTCTTATGAAAATCATGTTTTACAATCGTCGTTCATCCAAGCTGTCACTGGGGATGCCCTTTACCCCTTTACTTACCATTATCATTGCCTCTCTCACCCATCTTACCAGACACTGTCAATACAGGCCAGATCCTTCCATTGCTAAAGAAACCCGTTGCCCCCTTGAGCTGAATCTGTCACTTTTTGTAGTACTACGTTGTGAAAGATGATGCTTTTGTTGATTGCAATGTTGGGCTACTTTAGATTTCATGTTGTGACTCCTTATATTGCTCTTACGTTCTCCAATGCGAATCTTGATTTTCCTTTAATTTTTAACAACATGTCCAAGACAACATGAACATTTCTTGAGGTTTCAAGAACTAGGACAAGTAACAGATCCAGCCAAAGGCAGCAACAGAACTAAGAAACTACTACAACGGGGCCCATTCTGGATCAAAAAAATTGGACAGGGTGCATCGGAGAGGAATGAATGACAATATATACTATGGTTGTTAATTATAAGACCAGACTACTCTTGTAGCCGACTTCATTCTCTAAAACGTTTTTCTTAAGTCTGATCATGTTCATTGCATAACTGTGCACATACAGGAACTTATGGATCACCCAGATTGTATGAGTTGACCCACGTTTATTGCTAAGAGCCCTTTTCAATCTTTTGAGGGGGCAATTGTCCCTGATCTCCTTTGCTACCAGCAAAAGGACCACAAGTTCCTTTCCGGGAGTCATACTGAATCACGTACAATTAGGGATGTTCAATTCACAAACAAATGACATCACAGGGATGTTTATATTGGAAGTACGTTGTTACAACACTTCAAAATGGTGCTTATATTAGCAAATAGCTGACAACATCACAGGGATTAATACAGAAGAAGGACTATGATTCGTACATTGACAACATCTTCTTATGGATAAAAACATGAAGAAAGGACTTTGATACTAACTTCTGTTAACCTCTCTTTGAGACACAGGGAACTGTGGTCTAGCAGAAGTTAAGCCATGCACCAACTTCATCGTATTCCCCTGAGACAACAACCCAGTGGTTGACCTACTTCACCCATGAATTCTTTCTTTTGAATGCAAGCCACTTGCCCCACAGAACTGGCACACTAGCCCGAGAGGTTGGCATCAAGTTTCACTTCACTTCGAAACAGCGTTAAGGATGCTGTTCGAATCACAGGAAGCTTAGGTAGACCTTTGGGAACCTTCGCATTTCAACTTCAAGGCCTTTGAATTTTCAAACATTTCGATCACTTTGTTTGTTTCAATTGTTCAGGTTTTATATGTGGAACAGATGAAAATGTGTTGGTAAATGTGCATCGAGGAGGGGGCGTAGCTTGCCTGCACCGGAGATGGCCGCCTAAACCGTGAGCTCCGTCATGCCATCCACTAATTTGTCAGGAATCCTGCGTTAGGGTTGCACCAGTGACTGTGATTTCACTACCCTGTGCGTCGGACGGCCGACCCCACACATTGCTGACATTTTTGTTTGAAGAGATGACCGGGCTCGAAAGTTGAAAAACGCAAGCTCCGTGAATGGAAGTCACGCAGCGCAGCCTGCAGCAGCGCTTGAAGGGAAATCCTGCCCGGAGGCGCTGACCTGGAACTACCGGTTAGCGTGAAGTCAGCTAAGCACAACTGACGGTGCCGCTGCTCCCCGCAGGGGCAAATGGTGCGAAACCGGGTGCAGCTTGGTGAGAGGCTGGTACCGGATGTTTTAGGGCCTGGTGGCGCGGCCCCTGAACGACGCCTGACTTCTCCTGGAAGCCTGGACCTGACTGGCTATTGCGAGCCGACCTGCCTACTGGGAGCTCCCGACTCGGCGGAGAGCGGCGCCTTGTAGAAACAGTCAGAGCTGCGCTGTTCCCTGCTGCCCTGGGGTGCTCCCTGGTGCATATCGGCACCATCGACTGCCTGGTAGACGCAGTCCCGGGTGGAGACGGTGAGTGCTCAGCGCTTCTTGGCCTGGCCGCACCCTTGACAGCACCGCAACGGGCCCTTAGATAATTTCTCTCGCTGCCCACCAGGAGGATTTAAGAGATCCCAGCCCTCATGAACCTCTCTAAGCTACCGGGTCGGACCCGGGGGACGAGGCACCAGTTGTTTTCCCCCTCTTGCTGTGAAAGGGACCACCATTGAGAAGCGGGGCAACTGGAGTGCTGGGAAAGAATGAATCAATCCATGCCGGGAGTGCGCACGTAAAGAAGGGTGCTCCAGTTTTAACTGAGACCTGCTGCAGAGCAAGCAATATAGCTGGCCTTCATCATCATAAAGCTGGGGTGAGTTCCTGGGAGTGGGCACATAGCAATCAACGCTCATCCCAGCGCTGCATTGGTTGAGCGGTGGATCATTCTTCTTTTGG
Source organism: Triturus cristatus (assembly GCF_964204655.1). NCBI lineage: Eukaryota > Metazoa > Chordata > Amphibia > Caudata > Salamandridae > Triturus > Triturus cristatus. The sequence goes on from NC_140587.1 coordinate 273,055,312, forward strand.
GAGAACTGCACCGCTGCAGCTGCGGCGCCCTGAAGTACAGAGGCAGTTGGACAGAACTGCTCCTCAGGACCTGGCGAGATCACGCATAGCCTGCTAACATTTGCCTGTTGACGAGGGGTGTTGAGGCTGCCCACCACGCGCTCCCATAATGGGGAAAGTCGACAAAACCCAACCAAAGCTCACATTTGACCAAGGGAAGTCTAGGACCAGAGAAAACACCCTGGAAGGAGGCCATGACGCACCAGAGGAAAGCCCTGAGCAGGTCGAGGGAGATATTCAGACCATGCTTACAGCTATGCAGAAGAGCCTGCATGCCAGTCTGTCAGCCATATACTCTAAATTGGATTCCCTGTCATACCGAATGGACAGGATGACGGAACGTATGGACAAGCAAGTAGAGAGGTTAGATATGGCGGAGCGCAGAGTGACTGAAGTAGAAGAGACTCAGACAGCACTAGATACCACGCAGAAACAGATGAATAAAGCTTTGCAAATCCTGCAGGACAAGGCGGAAGACCTCGAAGCCCGTTCCCGGAGATGCAACATACGCATCACAGGCCTGCCAGAATCCACGCAGGAGGGGAACATGGAGTTCTTTGTGGAAAAACTGCTCCATACTGGGTTCCAACAAGTTTTCTTCGATGTTTGTGGTGGAGAGAGCTCACCGTTCGCTAGGCCCGAGACCTGCCCCGGGTGCTTCACCGCAACCCATCATCGCTAAGCCCCTGAGCTACAGGGATCAAGACACAGCCTTGAGATTAGCAAGAGAGAAACAGACCTTACAGTTTGAAGGTTCTGTGATCTCGCTTTACCCGGACTTTACTGCCCGAGTGCAAGACGCTCGCAAACAATTTGCACCCCTCAAGAGGCAACTGCGGGATCTCAATGTGGACTATGCCGTGTTATACCCGGCAATGTTACTAGTTAACAGGCAGGGCGAATCTAGGATCTTCACTGACCCCAAAGTGCTGGAGGCCCTGAAGGACTGGGCTAAAGAACATCAGAGGACCCCTGAGCATACAGCGGTGGAGGGAGCGACTGGAGGAAGTTTGGACAAACAGGCCTAACGGGGCTCTACTCCTTCCTGCCAGATAAGATGGGGACTCTTGGAGGGTGGCTGGATAAGGAAGTTGTTGGTGCATGGTCTGTTGCGGGACTGTTTTCGAGCGCTGTGTTGTGGCTCGTTTGTGGGTTGGGGCTGTTCAGGACGCCTTAAGGCTGCGACTAGGTTGTACAATTAGATCTGGGGCAGGCGCTGTACCTCACAAGTAGACAGGGGGAATGGCCGTGCTATGTGTTTATATACCTCATGCAACTAATAACTATGATGGCAGATGGTAATGAACAGTTAACTTACAGTAGTTTAATTACGAGGGCAGGCAACATCTGTCTACGTGTGTGCACCACACGTGGAGAATACTCTTGTTAATTGCGATTACAGAGCTGTTTGATGTGAATTTGTTATGATAGGGGTTTTGCTGGGGGATTTCGCCAATGCACAGTTGGGCTTTGCTTGGCGGGGGTGGGTGGGAATCGAGACAGACACAATGTAGTGTTTTTAGAAGCACAAGGTTTGGACGACCAGGAATGGCTTTGATCTCAGTCATGCATACCAGCCCAAGTTACAGACTGATGCCATCCTATGTTGTTGATGAGTTGTAATGGGCGAAATTTGGATACTCATAATGTGCTGAAGACCCTGTCCTGAAATGTTAGAGGCCTCAATGACCACAGGAAGCTAAGGAAGGTCATAGCTTACTTAACGAGACACAGAATAGATATTGCCCTGTTACAGAATCACACCTGCCCCTGAGTAGTACTATGTTCCGCAGCAGAAGTTTACAGGAGAACACCCATGGGGCGAGCTTCACTAGCCATGCGAGAGGGGTGATCACTTGGTTGAATCCTAAATCTCACATTTAACTTGAACCCCTTGATTCGGATCCTGAGGGTAGATACGTGGTCTCACGTTTCACAGGGAAGGATTTGGACTTGATTTTGGTTAATGTCTATGGCCCTAAATATGATAACCTGGGGTTCTTCACCACACTCACAGAAAAGATGCGTGCCTATGCAGGGAGACCTCAACTCTGGGGGGGAGATTTTAACTGCATCTTGAACCCGGCGCTAGATAGATCGGGGGCCCGGATAGGCGTATTTCGGCCGCGGCCCGCGCCATTGCTGATGCGATGATGCAATTAGATCTAACTGATGTTTGGCGGCAGCGGAATACATGTCGGGGTAGGTATACTCACTACACAGCGTTCCATGATTTGCACACAAGAATTTATTATTGGCTAGCCTCTCAACACATGTACGCGGGGGTCAAGGAGTGTACGGTCCTCCCACGTACTTACTCATATTACTCCCCTATACTTTTGGTGGTTGCCACCCCGGAGAAATGGATCCCCCCTTTTACCTGGCGCTTCTCCCCTATTCGCTGTTGGATGCCGCTTTTAGGTCTGAAATTGCTGAAACAATAAACACCTTTTTCGCCTGCAATATTGGCTCGGTCAACACATTTGCTATGGTCTGGGAAGCTTTTAAAGTATATATACGTGGGATAGCCATGTCGAAACACTCTGGGGTACTCCGGGCACTTCGTAAGAGACTCTCTGACTTGGAAGTCTCCCTTAAGTCATTGAAGCGCCGATTGGTGGAGGGCGCGCCGGACGCTGATACAGTGACTTTTATAACGGTATGGGCCGAGTACCATGAAACAGCAGATGCGGATCTCAAGCACAAGCAAATATGCGACAGCACGCACGTAGGGTGAAGGGGAATGCCTGGGCATGGTCCTAGCCTCCTTCCTGAATAAACGCAGAGACACTACGGTGGTATCGGAAATTAGAGGAGAACAGGGGGAGGTTATAACAGCAGACAGGGAGATATTGGAGCAATTCCATCAGCACTATTAGACTTTGTACCGCTCCCGGCATGAAGGTGTGGAGTCAGAAATGTTAGACTATCTGACTCACATGAAGTTGCCCTGGCTGGCTAACGAACATCGTGAGTTCCTACTGCGTCCCCTGGAGAAAGAGGAAATTCTCTTTGCGTTAGCAGGGATGAAATCGGGTAGTGTCCATGGGGTGGATGGTCTCATGGTCACTTATTACAAAGAATTCCGAGACCTATTGCTTCCACACCTGGTTACACTGTTTGCAGATATGGTGGTTGACGGAATCATGCCATCGTTGATGAGAGAGGCGGTCATTGTAACGATACTGAAACCAGACAAATCTCCAACTGAATGTTCTTCGTATTGTCCCCTGTCATTACTAAATGTTGACACGAAGCTTTATGCCAAAATCCTTGCTATCCGACTGACACCGTCAGTTCCGTATTTAGTGGCTCCGGAGCAGGCGGGATTTGTTCTGGGTAGGAACTTGACCTACAATTTAAGAACGGACTTTGGGGCGATACAGCATACTACACAGGACGTTCAGGCAGTAGCAGTCTTTTTGGATATGGAAAAGGCCTTCGAATCGGTTGAATGGCAATTCATGAAGATCGTGTTGACGAGGATGGGAGTGGGTAATATGTTCCTACAAATGCTGGGGGTCTTACATAACTCACTAACTGCTAGAATAAAAATAGGCACTTTAGTTACGGACCAGATTCATATTATTAGAGGTAAACGGCAAGGCTGTCCTCTATCCCCGATTTTATATGCACTGGTGACGTAACCGTTAGCCTGTGCATTACGTGAATATCACAATCATAGGGGAATACGTTTCTCGAACTACCAGCTAATAGTTTCCACATATGCTGACGACACGCGCCTTTACGTCAGAGACCCTGAAAATAATCTGTCTCCTACACTGAGGGAAGTACTGAAATTCGGTGCTATTTCGGGCCTGAGAGTAAACTGGGCTAAATCTATAATCTTACCCCTTACCCTGACCACTGTCCCCTTCCTGCCCGAATACCCGCTACAGTGGACAACGGAGCCAGTCCGATATCTAGGTATTATGATACATACTGATTCGGAGGTGGTGCCCCGTGAAAACTATGGGGTGGCTGTCAATAAGCTGAGGGATGACATCGAGAGATGGATCCGACTACCACTGTCATTAATGGGGCGAATCTCGATCATGAAAATGGTAATTCTTCCACGCTTTTTGTTCCTGTTCTCTAATATCCCTATGGTCCTCCCAGGGTTTTTTTCCGCACACTTACCGCAATGTTGGTTAAATTAGCATGGGCAGGTAAACAAGCCAGGGTCAGGTGGGATGTACTAACACTCCCATACCATCTGGGGGGGCTGGAGGTCCCAGACTTTGACATATATTACAGGGTGGCACAAAGTGCACATGCTCACCAATGGATCCATTGCTCACCAGATACGCCGCACTTACAGATAGAAGGGCTGTGGCCTCTCCTCTCCAGTTACCTACCATGTTGTTTACACCCCCTGATCCTAGGACTGGGATCCTAGACTCAATAAATGCGACTAGGCATGCCTGGCATCACCTGCTGAAGTTACAGTCTGGAGTGATTTTATATTCCCCGTTGGCTCCTATGGAGTGGTGCCATTGGATCTCCTCTTGTAGAGACATTGGAGTGACCAGAGCGCTTAGCTCTATGGGGGCGTCGACTATAGGGGATATGTACCTGGAAGGGAAAGCCAAGACAAGGGAACAGTTTGAAGTGCCCGTTACCAATGCAACCTTACTACATAGATTTCAGTTGAATAGAATGAGACACGCAATGGCAGACATACTAGGCAGTGATCTAGATGAACCGCCTAAAGTTCTACCACTATCATATGTCATAGCTGGCTCCCCAACCAAAATTGTGTCTAAAATTTACAAACTAAACCTGGAGTATCGGGAAAACGTCTACACTGAGGCGAGACTCGCTTGGCAGACGGACTTAGATAGAGAGCTGGACGATATTACCTGGAGATTTTGCTGAGAAAACTCGAAGCGGATCTCGCTGAATGGGAGACACAGGCTCATTCATTTAAAGTTTCTTAATAGGGTGTACTATACGCCGGAGAGACTGTGTCAATATGGACTGCGAGACACAGCTAAATGTGAGTGCTGTGAGAAAACCCGGGCGGATTTCTTATATTTTGCTTGGATATGTCCTGGGATTAGCAAGTTTTGGGTCCTGGTGTTTAAAGAGCTAAGTGCGGTTATAGCCACTCAAATTACCCCAGGCCCCATGCTGGCTTTATTGGGGTTCTCTAAACCACTCCCAAAGGCAATTCTTAGGTTAGTAGACATGGGTTTGTTAATTGCTAGACAGTGTGTGGCAAAGCGCTGGTCAAAGGGCCCCACCCCCACTATTGCAGACTGGAGCAGGGATGTGGTGTACTGCAGCACGCAAACAAAGACTTATAGCGAGCTTCTCCCCCCCCCTCCCCCCCCCCCCGCAGTGGGCCTAAACATTTCTGGGCATTATACCAGACATACCTGTTGACTAAAGATGTGACTGGTGGTGGTAGAAATGCTGCGCGGGAGGAGGAGGCAGAGCACTAACTTTAGGAGGGTAATAAAAGGGTAGCGGGGGACAGTGTTGTTGGTCCTCTAGCTTTTGGGGTGATAAGACAGAATAAGGTCCAAAAATTCATGCATTCAGATGCGGATGGCCTAATCTGCGACACTTGTTGCTTGAACTGCTGCTAATTTGGCAGTTATGGACTGATAATGTTCAATGTGCGGTTACAACGTATATGACTGACTGTACACTGCTATATTGTGTTTGCTTTCCTTTGTACAAACCTGTAATTATGCTGAATGGGGTCATGTCTCTTTGTTTTGATGAACATTTTAATAAAGTTTTAATAAAAAAATAAATAAATAAATGTGCAATGAGGGAATTTATGTTTTCCAGTGTACTTAATATGTTTTTATTATTGGTATATTTTGATGAACATGAGTGTAAAGCCTTTGCCCCCAGTTTCGACTCATAAACGCATGATGCTGTCTTTATGCTCATAATGGTCTTACGTCTTCATGCTATTTAAAATTTGTTTTTTTATTCCCTTGAATGATCTTGTAATAGACAAGATGCAATGTTATTTCAAACTGTCAAAGTCTGAGCACATAATATTTCACTATTGATAACTATTAGCTCAGATTTTTTGTTAAAATTTGTTTTTATTGTTTTATATAGTTTCATGAAAGTTTGATAACAAAACAGTTTATAAACAGCCCCTATACACATTTGTTATCTTCACAGGTGTTAAATACAGTGTACAGCATGGTTATAAACAGTATACAATTATATATAAAAGAAAAAGGTTATACCTCTGCTACTATGTAAGATAATACATATTCCAATATATTGTGAAGGAGAAAAAACAAAGATAAATGGGGGGGAGGGGGAAACAATAGGATACATTAGGCAACGAGGTCTCAACCAGTGCTTACTTATGGAAGTGATAACTATTAGCTCTGATGACATAAAATAGCTTATCCTACTTTATGTTTTCTCGTAGATTTTAATACATCCCCCTGAAGAAGGGTTTAGACAAACTTGAAATGCATTGGGCGGTTTGATCTGGTCTTATGCAAAAAAAGCAAAATAAAAAATTAGTCATATTAAAATCACTGTGATCTAAAATGTTGTTGCTGAATGACTTTCAGAGGATTTGTATACATCCATCACAACTTTTCACATTGATAATTACCACACCTGGATGAGTTTACAAGCTGTACCAGGCCTAAAAACACAAGTTCAGGTTGACATATTTTTTAAGTTTGAATTTATTGAAAATTACCAGCAAAAAGAACAGCATTATAATGAAGATAATGAATCTTAAATAAAACATAGGTATCATAAAAGAACAAGGAAATACGACGGTTATCATCAGAGATGCTGTGTGCAGAGGTGTATAAATTCAAAGAAAGAGGGGGGAGAGGGAGGGGATAAGGGAAAAAGAGGGGAAAAATACATTATAAAAGGTAAAAAGTAAACACTGTAGGCTTATTAAACATAAATGTAAATGTCATAATATAAATATATAAGCATAAAAAACAACTTCTAATGTATTAAGAAAAAGACAACGTGGTGTAATTACGGCGGTTTCCGTTCAGCATCTACTACAGTTACAACTTTAACAATGGAAGAAGCGGGGAGGAGGAGCCTAGCGCGCAACCAAGATGGCCGCGTAGGTGCGAGGCTCCCGAGGACCTCCGTGACCTCCTACATAAATCCTGAAAATATCCTGTCCTAGATGAGGGGACTGTGTTGGTGAGCCCGAGCTGAGGTGTCACCCGTTTTCCGTTTCCAAATTGGACCTCGGACACCGGCGGGAGCACCGATTGAGGTTTGCGGCCTTCTCCACGCCGGCCCCCCGGATTGGAGTTGCGGGGCGATCCGGAGACAAAGTGATCAATAGCGGCGGGCAGGGCTGGGCGACTCGCGTACCCCGCACTTTCACTTTCGCTTTTGCACCCTCCTTGCTGCGTAGGCGAGGTTGGGTTGCGGGGCGGTGTGCGGTGGTGTGGCCTCGTTGGGGTGCCCTGCTGGCCCGCCGGCTGTGATCCGTCCTGCGGACCTGTGGTGGCCCCCCCCCCCGGAGCCAGTGAACTGGTTTGTCGGCCTTTTCCGAGGTGATTGGCACGATTTGGGGACTGAAACCATGTCCACAAAGCAAGATGGCGACCGGGCAAAGGTGAAATCGACCCGCCGTGGCGCAGCCCATCAGTCCAACAGCATGGACCGCTACACCCTCCAGAAGGGATCTCCCGAGGTGCCGCATAGGTCCCCTGAGGGCCCGACTGATGCTCCTGCGCTGCCCGCGGATCTGACCCTGCGAGATGTCATGGGCGCTATCGCCGAGATGAAGGCCTCGGTGGACCAGCGCTTTGACACACTGGCGCAAAAGATTGACTCTGTCCACGTGGATGTTGGCCTGGTGAGGGCCGATTTATCCAAGACCAATGACCGGGTCGATTCTTTGGCCCACACCACCTCGGGCCTCACAACGGACGTGGCGGCCCTCCAAAAGGAGGTGCGCCGGCTTGGCCAGGCGAGCGCCCTGATGGATCGTCGACTGGAGGATTCCGAGGGTCGGGCCCGGAGGAACAATGTCCGCATTGTCAGGGTGCCGGAGGGACGTGAGGTGGCGGCGGCGGACCTGTTTGTGGAGGACCTGATTCTCACCCATCTCCAGCCCCAGGGGCTGAGTAAATTCTTTGCGGTGGAACGTGCCCCCAGGGTTCCCGGAGGAAGACCTAAGGCCGGAGCCCCTCCGAGGCCTCTCATTGCCCGGATTTTCAACTTTCGGGACAGAGACGCTATCCTTCAGACTTCTAGGCAACAAGGACCGGTCAGACTTGACAATATGGATGTAAACTTCTATCCTGATTTCACCCCAGCGGTCCAGAAGCAGAGACTGAGCTTTCTCGGAGTCAAACGTCGTCTACGGGACCTGAACCTCAAGTATGCGATGCTTTTTCCAGCTAAGTTGCGGGTGGAGGTGGATGGCCGCACGCACTTTTTTGATCGTCCCGAGGCAGCCGGGGACTGGTTGGACTCCTTGCCCGGGGATCGGGGCCGGGGGGGTGGGGGGGGTGCGGTTGGAGGGGAGGGCTCGCCGGATCAGGACTGAGGGACTAATAGTAGGCCTCGCTCTGGACAACATTGTCGTCATTTTTGACTGTTCGTTAAGTCTCCCTCCTGTGGAGGTGGTACGGGGTCTCTTGGGGGCTCTCCCTCCTCCTCTGGGGGACTAGTTAGTTTAATCATTCATGGGGCGACAGGCACACTGCACTTTGGGGGGGCTGTTTGGGCTCATGCAGGGGTGCAGGGAGGGGGGAGTTCTGTTGGGATGGGTGGGTTGGGGTGGGGTGTTGTTCGTTTTTACCGCAAGGCAAACCCTTTATTGTATTGGTGTTTTTAAGGTGCTCTCGGGGGGACGAATGATGGCTTCTGTATGTGATGGGGGGTAGGGACCTGACTTTATTGTCCTGGAACGTTAACGGACTGGGGGATAGGATTAAGCGAGGTGTGGTCCTGCAGTATTTGAAACGACTTTCGCCAGATGTGGTCTTTCTGCAGGAGACACACCTTATTGGTAATTCCTTTTGTGCCATGAATCGGCGTGGCTATCGCTTGGTGGCCCACTCGGGCTTCACGTCGGGCTCACGGGGGGTGGGCATCATGGTGAAGAACTCGCTCCCGTTGGAAATAGACGAGGTGCGCCATGATGAGAGGGGACGCTACACTGTCTTAGTGGGGAGAATGGAGGGTAAAGTAGTTGTCTTTGTCTCAGTGTACGTCCCACCGGGGTTACAGTCTACGACTTTTGCAGACCTAGGGCGCCTCCTCCTTGACCTTCCGGGGGGGCTTCTGGTGGTTGGGGGGGACTTCAATGCGGTGGTTTCTGGGACCGTGGATCGTCACCCCCCTAGGGACCTCCCCCGGGCGCAGGCGTGGCTGTCCGGCTTCTTAGATACACTGGGATTGGTGGACTGCTGGCGCTTAAAACATCCCACGCAGCTGCAGTACACTTTCCACTCGGGTGCCCATGGTAGCCTCTCACGGCTTGATTATGTCCTTGTCCCTGCGGCCTATGTTGGGAGGGTAGGAGAGGTGCGCCATTTGGCGCGGGGTATTTCAGATCACTCCCCGCTCCTGTTGCAAGTTGATGTCTTCCCGAGGGGGGAGGGCAGAGTAGCTCCAATCAATGCCTGGTACCTGCGCGACCCCACCATTCGCGCTGATTTGATTAAATCCTTGCAGCGGTATTTCGATGAGAATGTGGGGTCCGTCCCTTCGGCTATCTCCCTGTGGGAAGCCTTCAAAACAGTTCTTAGAGGGGAGGCCCTCTCCTTTATTTCCCATGCCCGGAGGCGCGAGCAGGAGGAGGTGACCCGGGTGGAGGCCGAAATCGCTGAATTGGAGGGTGATCTAGAGGGTGGGGTGACGGATGCTGCACTACATGTCCTACAACTTAAGCAGGCGGCCTACAGGGCCCTCGTCACGGAGGCGGCCAGGGGCCTCTATAGAGAGCAACAGGGGCGACTGTATGATGTGGGTGATAAGGCTGGTAAATTGCTTGCATGGTTGGATAAAAAGGAGAGAGCGAGTCGTGTGGTCCCGCTGATTGAGAGGATGGATGGTGTGCGTGTCACCGAGCCAGAAGACATTGTCTCTTGTTTCGCGGATTATTTCCGCGAGGTGTATTCCCCGGTTTCTCCCTGCTCGGAGGAGGATTCCCATGCCCTGCTTAGGGATATCGCGCTGCCTTCCCTTTCGGTGGAGGACAGGGTGTCGTTAGATGCCGCTCCTACCTCCGACAAAATTGCCCTCGCCATACGCTCGGTCGCATCCGGCAAGGCCATGGGCCCGAACGGCATCCCTATCGAGTTGTATAAGCTGCGACCGGATGTACTGGCACCCCACCTCCGTGCGATGTTCCTGGCGGCCCACTCGCTGGGCTCCCTCCCGCCGGACCAACGTCTGGCTACAATCGTGGTGATCCACAAGGAAGGGAGACCTCGAGACCGGGTTACATCCTACCGGCCTATCTCGCTCTTGAATGCGGAGCCCAAAATCCTCGCCAAGGTGCTAGCCAACCGGCTGGTCGGCGTGGTGGGCGATCTGGTCCACCAAGACCAGTCCGGCTTTATTCCCCATCGCAACACGGCCCTTAATCTGCGGCGCTTGCACGGGGCGCTCGCGCGTGTCCCGTTTGTGCGGGAGCCGGCCATATTGGCGTCCTTAGACGCCACCATGGCGTTTGACACGCTCGAGTGGCCATACATCTGGGCTATGCTGGCGAAGTTTGGATTTGGCCCGGGGTTCATCAGCTGGGTCAAATTGTTGTATTCGGGCCCATTGACGCAGGTGGTGGTGAATGGAAGAGTATCGGTCCCATTCGAGCTGGGACGGGGGAACGCGACAGGGCTGTCCCTTGTCGCCGCTCCTGTTCGCGCTGGCCTTGGAACCCCTGGCGGAGTGGCTGCGGTGGCACCCTTCCATCCGTGGTCTCCGTTGGACCCCCGAGTATGAGGACCGCGTGTCCCTATACGCTGACGATATCCTTTTGTACCTAGCCTCCCCGCGTAAATCACTGATTGTCCTGGTTGATGTTTTGCGCTCATTCGGCCGCAACTCAGGCCTTGTCATCAACTGGGCTAAATCATGTGTGTATGTGCTTTCCGGGGAGGCTCCCGTCCTCCCGCGGGGCTGTCCGATCCAGATTGCCTCACAGGGGTTTCGGTACCTGGGGGTTTACATTACTCTGGACCCGGAGGCCCGCTACGAGCGGAATTTGCTTCCCCCCCTCCAGCGCTTGAAGGAGGACGTCGCGCGCTGGCGGCGCCTGCCGCTTTCGCCGCTCGGCCGGGCGGCATTGTTTAAGATGATGTCGTTGCCACGCTTCCTGTACGCTCTCCAGAATACTATGGATTTAGTCCCGGCGCGCTACTTCCGTGAGGTGGAGAGTCTACAGCGCCGCCTGTTCTGGGACGGGAGGCTGCGTATTGCCCTGGCGAAGTTGACGCTCCCATGGTACGACGGGGGGATTGCCCTCCCGGATATTAAACGGTATTACTGGGCCTCCCAGCTAGCTGCAATTAATCATGGCCTTTACGGGCCCGCCTTAAACCCGGCATTTGAAATGGACAAGATGCTCCTGCCTGGTGGCGACTATAATCGAGCGCTCTACTCTGGCGCGCCCGGCCCCCGCCTGACGGGACCTACGCGTGTCATGGTACGAGTATGGCACGCGGCTAACGCAGCTATGGGGTGGAAGGACCGTTTGACCCGGGCATCACCGTTGTACGCGTCTGAGAGATTGGGCTCCCTGTGGACCTCGAAGGGCTTCGAGAAGTGGGACACGATCGGCATCAGTAAAGTGGGGGACCTCTGGACGAGAGGGGGATTTAAAACATTCGAGACGCTGCAGACGGAGTTTCAGCTGCAGGGCAGTGAATACTTTCGGTACTTGCAGGTCCGTCACGCGCTGGGCTCAGTCTTCCCAGACGTTGCCTCCATCCCGGAGTCTTCCCCCCTGGAGGATAGAGTGCTGGATGGCCACGTTCCGGACAGCACGATCTCCCTTATTTACAAAAAATTGATTAATGACCGCTCGGGCCTGCTGACTGGCCTCCGCGAGGCTTGGGTTGCCGACGGGCTGGAGTTGGACGACGAAGACTGGATTTCCGCGGTGGCCTCTCCGAAGGAGGTGGCCATACCGGCTCGCCTTCGCTTCGTCCAGCTTAAGATACTCCATCGGGTTTACATGACGGGGCCAAGGCTTCTGCGTATGGGCTATGCTGAGGATGGGTTGTGTAAGCGTGGGTGTGGTGCTTTGGCGACTTTTTTGCATATTTTGTGGGAATGCCCGAAGGTGGAGCGATTCTGGCGTGGTGTGCATGAGGTCCTGCGAGTGGTTACGCATGTCGCGCTGCTGCCTGAAGTGAGGAGATGCCTGCTGAATGTGTGGGAACCAACTGACTACTCCGCAGACGCGATGGGTGACTCTGGGATATATGATAGCTAAGCGTGACATTGCTCAACTGTGGGGATCCCAGAGGCCCCCGGCGGTGTCGGCCTGGAAAGAACACATGGATTGGTGCATGTTCCGAGAAAAGGTGGTGTATGTGGCGAGGGGTAAGCCTGGGGCATGGGTGAAAGTATGGGGCCCCTGGAACGCCTACCGCGGGGGTATCTGCGCGCCACCACTGCTGCCTGCGGCCTCACCAGCCCCGTCCCCTTAGTTGACTCCTTTCCCTAGCCCCGAGCACGGAATTCCCCCAGTCCTCGATCTGTTCCCCTTCCCCTCTTTAGACTCCTGTGGATGGCTGGGGTCCCCCATTCGGGGAGCACGTGCTGTTACTTTCGATTGCAGGTTGCCTTGCGGGTGTGGTTTTTGTGTTGTTTGTATAAAATGAAACCGTATTGTGGGGTCAGAGTGATGTGGCCCACGACGCTGATACCTCCTATTTTGCTCCTTTGCAACGCCAAGTGTTTTTGTACGTATGTCATATGCTCCTGTAATTCTAGCGGCCGGCCGGAAGGTTGTAGGCCCATACTTGTATATTCTTGAGATTGCAATAAACGGTTTAAAAAAAAAAAAAAAAAAAAAAAACAATGGAAGAAGCGGATAAGGATAAGTATGTGGTAAGTGGAAGCCATAAAAGATCTCTTTTAATCGCTAAAGAAATAGGGTTAAGATAATTGGTATCAAGTCTATGATGAAAACATACGGCATTCCCCCAAGATCTAAGGGTAACCTTATCCGTCTGTTTCCAATTTGAGGTTATTAAGTGGAAGGCAACAGCTAACAATAAATCTACAAACTTGAAATTTGATGATGATTGAAGCCATTGGGGTGATAAGGAGCCTAAGAAAATATTAAGTAAAGAAAAGGGGATATTAACTTTAAAAATCTTTTTAATTTGGGACCAGACTAACTGCCAGCATTGGTGAATATTAGGGCAAATAAATAGCATATGTTTTAAATCAGCATTTAAACAGGGACAGGACCGGCATGTGGAAGGAGTGCTAGATAAGAAAGATGCTAATGTCGCAGGGGAAAGTAATACGCGTTGATTGACAAAATAAAGGGTCTGAGTGGTATTAGCAGCTCTTGAAGTTTTGTGAATTTTAAGCCAAAGTTTATCCCACATGGCAATTGGCCAGCATTGTACTTTTCCCATGCCAATTCAGTCTTTGACTTTAGTCTGTCTGAGGATAATAATAGGCACTAATATATAATAGAGGCAGAAGGGAAAGCGTCTAATTAAGGAAAAAGATTAGAGCAAGCTATAGCAAGATTAGGGGAGGTTGAGAGCGAGAGAAGATATTGAGTAAGAGATGGTAGAATAAGGTTGTATTGTAATAGGAAAGTGGTAGGCAGTGAAAATTTTGATTGAAGATCAAACAAGCATTTACAATGCAACGGTCTCGGCATTGGTAAAGTTTGAGCTATTGGCATTGCTCATGACAATGCCGTTTCTTTAAATGTTTTAAAAACAAAAACAAACAAAAATAATGTCATGAGCAATGCCAATAGCTCTAACTTTACCAATGCCGAGACCATTGCATTGTAAATGCTTGTTACAAAGTTTACTTGACGTGTTTTGCTGAACTCATACCTAAATATTAAGTTATTCGATCTATGTAAATTTAGGAGCTGAACCACTGTATGTTGATTGAGACTTCTCAGATTTCTAGGCCACCAAGGGAAACGTGCAGTATCACCTACTCAGGACCCCATGACCAACAGGATCTAGAGAGAAGGCCTGATTCCACCGGATCCGGAGACAGATACTAAGCACTGGTGGCTTAAGCTCAGTCCCTGTAATCATGTAGGAGGAGAAAACAGTAGCTTACTCCCATCAGCCCAGTAAGTGGAAAAGTTCCTACTACTCTTTGATGAGTTCCCGCCCCTTTAATCTCAGAGAGTCTTAAAACCGCATGCAGGACACTCCGAGATTTGCATTTTACTTGAAAGCATTCTCTACAATCTCCGTTGGATCAATCAGAGGATTGTGTGCTTCGATCATTAGGGATGACGGGTGACTGGACCACCCCAACATAGACCTAGCTTCTGCCTAGGGAAGCTAAGCGAGGGCTTTATCCTACTACTCCTCGGTGGCCACACCTCCACGGAGGTCCACATCTCTAGCTCTGAACTACCAACTATTCGAACTCTTGGATAATCATTTCAAGCCGCCATCACATCCAACTAACCAGGCAACACCCAGCCTGCGGACTGCCCTTCATACACCCCAAACTGACGCTCAACACATTTGTTTCTAGGGAGAGTAGCTTGTCTTCCCTACTCCTGGCAGATTGTTACTACCACTGGAGGGCCTAGAGGTGTCGCTGGAAGGGCCCAGTGAAGTATACACAATGCATGTGAACATCAGACATGCTTTCACTCCTGAAAGGAGAGGTCCTTACAGGCACCAGAGGAAACAGCAAACACAACAAAGAAAAAAATCGAGAGAGCAACAAAACAAAACAAGCAGGAGGGAAAGTAAAGAAAAAAGAAACCGCACGGAAGATGAAACTTATTTTAACAGATGGCCTGGTCACCATGGGTCCGATGCAAAAAACGCTTCTTGATTGTAAACCTACTTTTATGAATAAAAATGGCTGGATTTATGACTCTTATATTATTCATGAAATGTTATGTGTATTTGTAAAGTGCACCATCACCTGCGAGGGTATCCTGACGCTGAGCAGGTGTGTGTGCCTAGCCCTGCCTATGATAAAGTGGTTAATTGAAAAGCCAGGTTCAGGGTCACCTAAAGAAAGGATACTTTCTCATAAATCTATTTGCTTCTACATATTTTGTATCCCATGACTGTGCCCAAACTTCGTGTGGGTGGAAGCAAAGAGGTCTATCCACAGGAAAAATATTTTCCCTGCGGATGTGCAACTTCACATCAGTACTGCCTCTCTCGAAGGCAAAATCGTACTGTGTACAATTCTGTACCGGGAAAATGTCTACACACAAAAATCATATGACCTTATTGGTACACCTATCTCCACTTTCGAGGCATATTTGAATAAAAGATACAATCTGCAAGTACTTTAAGGTTTTGTGTGATTCAGACCCCTGCATCAATACCACTGTGCAGCGTCTCTCAGCTTGGACTGCACTTTGATGCTGGGGAGTGGTACCCCTGGCTTGCTATCATCTAAACTAATATTTCGTGGAAGGAAGAAGGTGTTGTGGTCTTTTAGATCTTTTTATTAGGCAGTTTTATATTTGTATACATGCAGGGTCGTGTCCAATCTGCTCACATAACTGACCGTCTACCAGATCCTCATTGAGTGCATGGCAAGTGTCCACATATCAATGAGTACATAGGCATGCAGTACAGCGATTAAATAGTGAAAAACAAGATTGCCTTTGGAGTAAAAAGATAGAACATGTCTCAATTACAAACAGTAGAACTAGCACACACACACACTTAGTGCATTGGGAGATCCGACACTGTATTATGGCATGAAGATGTATGTTACCTAGCCTTGATAGGCGGCAGACAGTTTCAGGGGTCAACGTGACATTTGGTGATCCCTAGAATCGCATATGGATATAAGATGCCGCGGCTTTAGGGGGGGGGGGGGGGTGGGGAGAGATGATCATCTTTCAAGGAAGATTGCAGCACATTGAGCAGAGTTTCTCCTCCCGGAGCAAGGCGGTGCTCTCAGCTTGAGCCCAGGCCTCCATGGAGTGCGCCCGGAAGTAAGGTTGGGGGTGGGGCTGACTCATCTGCGGGTGATCAACTGTTTAGCTAGCAAAAGAGCCAGGTCTAGGAACCGCGCAGTCACTCTATTCCTTTTGGTATGGTGAAACCTACCGATTAGGCACACCTCCCATGTATGTAGCAACGGGTTCCCTGTACAGCAGGCCATGACATATGCATACCCAGCCACTACGAGGAGAGTGTGAGGTATGACCAGAACATGTGCCGGAAATCAGCGGGGCAGACTGCATCTGTACGGTGAAAGTAGCAGTTGATTGTGTGGAGTGAGGGAGGCCCTGTGTATTATATAGTATTGAAATAACTTGAAAAGTGCATTGCGAAACACCAAGAGTATGCCAGAATGGAAAGCCACTCCTTGTCCGAACAGGAGGGGCCCAGCTCACGGGTCCAATGGCGTCGCAACGGAGTGAGGGGTACACCGGTGTGTCTACGCATGAACTAGGGGACCACTTTATTAAATTACATCCTGTCCCCATGACATGGAGATATTGAATCATTAGATGTATTGTGGGTCCCTACTGAATGGCGCCCCAGTGCTCCCCGATTATCCAGATAAAGGAGTTGTGAAGTAGAAATTGGACCGGGAGTTGTCCAGCATCAGTGACGAGGTCCTCCAATGGGAGGAGAACCCCTTCCCAATGAAGGTCCCCTGGACTATGGGTTTCTGCTGCATGCTAAGGGGCTACCTCCGGTAGGGAAGTTATCAACCCTTCGCGGGATGTACCAAGTAATGGGAGCGGCAGGGCACCGAGCGGGAGATGTAATGGCTCCTCCGGTAACAACGATGTGCCACCTGTAAAAGACGGGAGCAGGGTGGTAATGTTTTAGTGAAGATGTGTAGAAGGCGGGTTATGTCCGGGGAGGGGGGAGCAGTTGCTATGTTGTGCAGCTAACAGCCTAATAACCATCTAGCCACCCACTGAACACTACTATCTGCCTTCGCATCTACAAAGTTTGGGATGCCAAAGCCACCCTGGTAGGACTGAAACACAAGCATCCAATGGAAGGACTTGTGCAGCAGGTCTTAGTTTAAGGAGGACCAATCTCTGTGCAAAGACAATCCAAACGTTTATGATTTAAAGGCATGAGGGAGATAGATGCATGCACACGGATATGCAGCAGTGGGGCCCTCTCCTGCTCTGGGACTGATTCAAGATCAGGGAAGAGCTAGGCCATGCTGAACTCCGGTGACTGACGTGCACCCCCAGGCTGCGGGCAGCATGTGGAGGCACCAGACAGTAAAGCCTTCTGGAGCCCAGCTTCACTCCCCCCTCCTGGCACCCCGTCCGCCCACCCCCACCCGAGGCTAATTGCCTCAAATGGGGATCATGGTCAGATTAGCCCCTACAGGAGGTAGAGCTTGGTGAGCACAACGTGGGGGTCGCGGTCTTATTTGCTAAAGGGATGGTATTACTGCATAGATTCTGAACCTGGGTCGTTACTATGGAGGTGACCCCACATTGGTAAGGGGGAGTCTAGTGTCAGGCATTACTTACCTTCAGACTTGGTTGGCCAGTTTTTAGTCCAGGGCTGTCAAACGTAGGCCCTTGCCAGAATGACAGGTAAGTAGACAAAACAGGCCTACACACAATGAATCTAACTGGAGCCCCTTCTCATAGGCATGGAAGCCAGCTCCCCTGGACCTAGGGTGGGCACCACAGCTCTAGCACCCCCCTCACATTTGCAGGGCACCACCCAGAAGACGCAAACAGCCAGGAAATGCTGACTTGCATTTGGGAGCACTGGGGAGAGCTACAGCAAAGCCGGAGACCAAGTATGGTTTCATTTGGTACAAAAGCTAGGTACATTTGAAAAATCATAGTATGACGGGCCTTCGACGAGGTCAGTATCTGCGCGTCCGTGCCTCCAAGTTAATCTTCGGCATGGGTATCCGTTTCACCGAGGTCTGACGTAATGTGTTAATTTCAGGGAACACAGCAGATTTAATTGTTTACAGAAACGAGGCTGCGAAACCCTGAGAGAGAATTAAAAGCGTACTTGGAAGAGACAAAGGAAATGGTGAGAAAGAAGTACAGAATGCAAAAAAAAAACCTGAAAATGAAAAGCAGAAATAAAGTTTAAGGGAGGAAAATAGTAAGAGAAACTGAAAGGCAAGATTAAGTACTGACATTAAAAAACCAGGCTCGACGGAAGATGACTCAGTCGTGGAGCTTGCGGTGATATGAGGCAGAGATCGCGACCCCTGCGAGGAGGCAGAAACCCCCTGGACAGCCTCCCTCTGCGCCGCGGAGCCGGTGTGTTTCTGAGACCCAGCGAGGCCACCTCTCCTCCCGCTTCCGCACGATGTTGTTTGTTTGTTGGGAATTACATCGAGCGCAAGCAAAAAGGAGACGGAGAGGACGTGTGTGCGATACAACCCTCCCCAAGAGTGCGGCCCGCCCCATCCTTGCCAACGGATGAGCAGCAGAAATAAGCAGGAGAGATGGCGTGCCTGGTCGCAGTCTGCAGGGACAGCGAGGAGAAGTTCCCGCTGTTCATCGAGGACACCGTGACGGTGAGTGAGGGCAAGAGTGGGTGACCCGTGGTGCAAAGGTAGCTCGGAGAAACAGCGCGCCATTTTCGGATTGGGGGGCGTGTTTTTCTTTTCTCTCCTCTTGCCATTGGCTGGAGGAGATAATTAGAAAAGTTGAAAAAAACACGCCCCCGAATCCGAAAAGGACGGGGCCTGTTCGGAGTGACGGAGCTCTTCTTCAATGGCTGGCCAGCATTTAAGAGGCCAGCCAATGGAGAAGAGGGGAGAAGAGGGGCGGGTTCAAGCCCCTCTTCTCCAAAACATTAAATCTCCGACTTCCGGTTCTGCCTTCGGCCGACCGGACGGTCCTCGACCTAAAAAGGATATGGGATGGTCATTAACCAGGAGATGAGATATCCAGAGCAAGCCTTTAGATCTCCAAGATTTCCAATAAATGGTACGATTCTTGATACATAGTGATTTATGGGCTGCTGATGAAGAGAGGTGATAGAAGGATAAGAGGATGGTAAAAGAGGAATTAAGAGTTTACAAGTATGGGAAATTATGGGAGAGCGTAAAAAAGAGACATTGTTAGAGAAAGCAAGGATTTCCCGAAAATCAAAGTGGAAATGAGAGATTTATCTATAAGTATCCAAACTGGGGGATGCTTAAGAGGTTCCGAAAGGAGCCAACGGGTAGCTTGTTTTATAGAAAATACACAGTGATAAGTTTTGAAATCAGGAAATTCGAGGCCATCATTAGATTTGTCTTTTTTCAATGAAGACAAGGCTATTAGAGCAGGTTTATTCTTCCAAAGAAATGTATTTAAAAGTGAATCAATTCTTTTAAAATAAGAGCCGGGAGTTTGTACAGATATCATAGAGATAATATATAAAATAAGAGGTGTGAGCAACATTTTAATGGAGTCCAATCGTCCCCACCAGTAGAGGAAAAGAGGATGCCAGCGTGTAATATTATCATTTAGCGTTTTGATAATATAGTCAAAATGTAACTTTAGAGTCTCGTGGATAGTCGGGGAGAACCACAAACCCAAGTATTTTAGTTTTGAGGTTTGCCAGGAAAATCCAGAGTGAGTAAAATATTGTTTAAGACATAGAACATTTAGAGGGAGAGGTTCACACTGATCCGTATTAAGTCAATAGCCCGAGAGTTGAGAAAAAATATCAACTTGCTGGAGAAAAGGAGGGAGAGAAGTATCAGGATTGGAACAATATAAAAGGATATCATCTGCATAAACAGACATTTCAACCTGATGTGAACCAAAATAGAAACCAGAGATATGAGCATCTTGTCTTATTTTAATTAGAAACAGCTCCAGCGCAAATAACAATGGTGCTATGGGACACCCCTGTCATAATCCCCTAAAAAGAGAAAAATAATCTGAAATTTTACCGTTAGCGAAGATAGAGGCTCTAGGACCCGAGTATAATAAAGAGATTAAAGAAATCAGTTTGGGAGGAAAACCTATCCATTTTAAATCATGAAACATAAAATCCCACCCAATCCTATCAAAAGCTTTCTCAGCATCTAAATATATGGCCGCTATAGGATAATCTAATGATGAAGCCTTGCTAAGAATGTTGAAAAAGACACTGGAATTATCTGAAGCTAACTGACCTTTAACAAAGCAAGATTGCTCAGGTCCGTTAAGGTCAGGTAGAATTGGGTCAATGAGTAGTACTAGTAATTTGACAAAGATTTTAAAATCTGTATTGCCTAAGGAAATGGGACGGTAATTTTTACAGAGAGTAGGGTCCTTATTGTCTTTTGGGATTAAAAAAATCATGGCTTTTTTAAAAGAGCCTTGAGAAAAACCATTTGAAATAAAATAATTAAATAAGAGCAAAAGATTTGGAAGAAGGAGATTAATGAAGTGTTCATAGAACTCAACAGTGAACCTGTCAGGTCCGGGGGCCTTCCCTCGTCTTAACATGGAGATTGCATGGGTAATTTCTGCTATGGTAATATCGATTTGCAGCTAGTCAAAATCAAAAAAAAAGAGAGGCAATAGATTGAAAATAAGAGGATAAATCTGATTGCTCTGTTTGTGTTTCTGGAGTATACAAATTGTTATTAAAAAATACAAATTCATTAAAAATGTCATTATCCTTAAAAAGTGGAGAACCAGCGCTACTCTGCAAGGATTCTATTCTGGTTCTTTCTTTCCGTGTTTTTAAATAGTTATCTAGTAACTTCCCCATCTTATTTTGTCCTCCATAGTAGCGAACGCTGCTTTTCAATAAATAAAAAGAGGCGGCATCCGTGGATACTCTGTTAAAAGTGATTTTGGCATCAATAAGGTCTTTCAAAGAAGCTTTATTGTTGGAATGATAATGAGTATATTCTAATTGGTTAATATTATTAAGTAATTGAGTAGATTGTATTTCAAAGGTTTTTTTCTTTCGTGAAACAAAATTCATTATGAAACCCCTAGAGGCTGCTTTAAAAGAATCCCAGATCATAACAGGGGAGGAAACTGATGGTGAATTAATAGCAACAAATTCAGAAGCAAAAGATCTAAATTGTTCAAAGAATTTAGGACCCAAGAGTAAAGTAGTTTGTCAGAAATAGTTGTCCAAAATATCTTATCAACAGAGACTGGGCCGTAAACATTAAAAATAACTAATGGCTGGGTGGGGGTGGTGGGACGGATAGTTGCAGCCACAGGCCTTCAGATGGCGTCCGAACCCTTGTATTGTTTACTTGCATTAGTCCGGTAACCCAAGAAAAAGAAACTCCCGTATAAGCTCCTACAATTAATGCTGGTACTAGCCAGGCGCAGGGTGGCAATAACTTGGATGGGGCAAAAGGCCCCGAAAGTGCCCATCTGGCTTAAAGATGTTCGTGAGTGGTCCCTAGCCGAGGAAGCTCACATGCAACTCACTCGAAGGGATAAGAAGCTGCAAGACGACCTAATGGCTTGGCAGGTTATGTGTACTTCTGGGTTAGCAGAAGGGGAGGCCTCCCCACAGGATACAACTGACAGGAGAGTGGGTTAGATCTAGCCATTGGGTCTGGGCCCGACGGGGAGCGAGAGGATCGACCCCAGTAATGTCCGCAGTGAGACTCAGTGTCATGCCCGGTTCCTTCCTCACAGTGCTATGTTTGCAAATTATTTTTTCTTTCCCCATTGTACCTTTCCCTCCCTGATGCTACCTGTTGTCCTATGTGCCATTATTGATGTCATAGATTTGCCTGCATACAATGATCTGATGCCAGTTTGTGGTTTTTTTTGTCGCTATAACATGTAAACTGAAAAATAAAGTTTATTAAAAAAAAAAATAACTAATGGCATTTTATCAGTAAGGAGTTTAACAATAACTCAACGGCCCTCAGAGTCAAATTCTTGATGAACAACTGATACTTGAAATTTTTTATGGCACAGAATCAGAACACCATTTTTCTTACCTAAGGGCGGAGAAGAAAACACCTGGCCTACCCAGCATTTCTTTAATTTGGAAGATTCAGCTTTGGAAAGGTGTGACTCTTGAAGTAAAGCAATGTCAGTTTTCAATTTGGATAAATGAGTTAACACCCGTTGTCTTTTAATGGGATTACCTAACCCTTTGATATTCCATGTAGTAACTCGGAATGTAACCAGAAAGTAACAACATGAACAGTCATTAAGCTTACAGTGTTAAAATTAGTCTTATAATTAAATAAAAGTGAAAGAGTAGGAGTAAGGAGATAAGACTTTTGTTTCAATTGAAAAGAAGGGAAGGAAGAAACATTAGAGTAAGTTATAGTGTGAGGAAAAAGAAAAGGAGTAATGGTAAAAGGAAATAGGAAAGAAGGAAGAGCATAACAAAATACAAAAAGACACTTCAAGAACTTCGCAATCTCCTGAGGCGGAAGCCGGGAGAGGATGAAATATTTTTAAAATTTGTATTTTGTGTCACTGATAAAAAATTGCATTTTAACTGCGCACTCACCCTTCAGGCACCTCCTTTTGGGCTAGAAGTACGCCTAAACAGCGACCCCTTCGCTGCACCGATTCCGCCAAAACAAACAGTTCTGCCGCCATTACCGGCGAGGAACAGAGGCCACGCCTACCTGCAGGCCACGCCCACCCTCCCCCTCTCCCACCTTTAAGGATGTGCATTCACCGGACGCGCAGCGGACGGGCGCAGCGGGAGCGCCGTTTGCGCGCCGAAGGCGCGCCTAAGGCAAGCCCGTCTTCGCCCGTCCTCGCCAAGTCCTCGCCTCTCGCCAGACCCCCTGCCCAAAAGTCATACGTATACGACAGTGATACACTGTGGTCACTCAACCCTGGCCTGAGATGCGACAAGCTAGAGGGCTGCATTGGTCGTACCGCCCTCCACTGTAAAAGCTGTAACCTGGTCTTACCTGCACCACGCCATATCAGCCAGAAAGAGAACAAAAGGAAGGAAACGTCACTTACCATCATGCAGCTGAATGTTAGATCCCTGGTCAAACACCATGCGGAGGTAAGAACGCTATTAATGGATGAGAACCCAGACATAATGTTTCTGAGTGAAACCTGGCTTAAAGATGAACTAACCAGTATCCCCAATCTTGCTATACCGGATGGGTTTGCTATGACCTGTATTAACAGAGATTCAAGAGGAGGGGGCATCGCCGCCATCCACAGATCCTCCTTCACCTGCTCCTTTCTAAAGGAAAGCATTGCGGACTGTGAATGCGCACGCTTCAAAATTTCCACTAATCCAAATTGCACTTTTTCAGGCCTGTTTATCTACAGACCGCCGGGGCCTTCCACGAAATTCATGGAAGAGCTCATTGAGGTAACACACGCTATGATTACTGACTCGGCCAACTTCACAATCTTAGGAGATCTCAATCTCCATATAGACAATTCATCAGATGCTAAAATCAGCAACTTGACAGCAGACCTAGCTGCTCTTCAGCTAATTCAGCTTGTCCAAACCCCAACACATGTTGCGGGCCATCTGCTGGACCCAGTGTTTACGAACATTCCAGAGGCCAGAGCGGATGATCCTATACCCATGGCCTGGACGGACCACTCACTAGTAACCTTCTCCATCCCTAATAACCACTCCACCATAAAAAAGTCTCCAACTTCCTGCCTAAAACGACCTTGGCACAAACTCCAACAATATGACCTTGCAGCGAGTTTGGGGAGACCTAACCTGGAGGATATAGATGATATTGAGAAATCATATATGTCCTTCCAGAACTGGATTACCAAGGGACTGGACGCCATTATTCCAGCGAAGTGGACCAAAGGGCGTAGCACCCCTTCCAATCCCTGGTACAGTGAGAACCTCAAAACAATGAGGAGAGTCTGTAAAAAAATGGAGCGACAATGGAGAAAGGAGTACAAGCAGGAGGACAAAGACGCATATTTGACCACTCTCAGAACGTATCACAAGGCAATCCGGGTAGCCCGTGCTGCCTTCTACGCCACTGAGATAAATGCTAGCCCTAACCCCACGAAAACGATCTTCCAAATCGTGCAAAAACTACAAAACGGAAACAAGCCGGCTTCTCACATTACCTCCACGCAACAATGTGAAGACCTAGCTACCTTCTTCACGGATAAAGTGAAAAAAATTTACAATGCCTTCACCCAGGACAGTCCAGAGGACATCAACCCTCCCACTACCATCCTCGGAGACTCTAGTCTCACACGCATACCCGCCATCTCCGGTGAAGAACTCTCTAAACTTTGTAGGAAGGTGAAATCGGGCGCACCCACAGATCCGATGAGGCCTACTCATTTTCTGGAAGCCTTGGAATTCTTCCTCCCACCCTTGACCTCACTCCTTAATCTTTCATTTGCCACGGCTACGGTCCCCACCTACTGGAAACAGGCCTGGGTAACACCGATCATAAAAAAACCCTCCCTAGACCCCGCTAAACCGGAAAACTACCGGCCCGTTTCTCTGCTCCCATGGGTCGCGAAACTGGCGGAAGCCCACGCTAACAAAATTCTAAGTGAGCACATGGCGAAAAACAACATCCTGGACCCCTCCCAGCACGGGTTCAGGCCGGGCCATAGCACGGAATCCGCGCTCCTAACTTCCACAGAAAGCTTACGGGAAATTATGGACTCCGGCAAAAGTGCCGCGCTGATATTACTCGATCTCAGCGCGGCCTTTGACACGGTCTCCCATGCCATCCTATTGAAACGCCTGGAAAACATAGGTATCGTAGACGCGGCACTCCAATGGTTTAGATCATTCCTAACCAACAGATCGTTTAGGGTATCTGCCCCCCCGTTTATCTCCCAACCTCAAAACATAGGACAAGGAGTTCCACAGGGCTCTGCCCTCAGTCCCTCCTTGTTTAACCTATACATGCAACCCCTGGCGGAGGTTGCCAAGAAATGGGGCCTCACAATGGTGTCGTACGCCGACGACACCCAGTTGGTCATCAGCCTCAACCATGCCCCCTCTCCCGATGCCACTAGATTCAGGGATGGTCTGACCGCCGTTGCTAAATGGATGACGGCTAATTGCCTTCAACTCAACGGCGGCAAAACAGAGGTGCTGATAATGGGGAAAAATAGTAACAACTGGAATGACCTCTGGTGGCCCCAATCACTGGGCCCAGAACCCCCCCCAAAGACTCTAGCTAAAAACCTGGGAGTGTGGCTGGACTCTGCTCTTAGCTTCCAGTCGCACACAAAAAAAGTTGCCGCAACCTGCATTGGCTTACTGAGAAGCCTCACCCCCATCTTAGGCTATTTTGACTCAAAAACTCGTCAACTCATCGTACAATCTACCATTCTGTCCAGACTGGACTACGCGAGTGCCTTGTTGTTAGGAGCTAATAAAACTGAAGTTAAGAGACTCCAACGGATACAAAATTCGGCGGCAAGGGCTATAGTAGGTCTCCCTAAAAGATGCTCGGCGAGAGCGACCATTCACAGATTACATTGGTTACCCATGGAAGCCCGCATCCAGTTCAAAGCCCTCATATTCGCCTTTAAAATCATGAAGAACGAAGGCCCGGAGCTACTCCGCTCGCTGTTGACCCCCTACACTCCCAAACGGAACCTCAGGTCCATGGGGCAACACCTAGCAATGGTACCCTACACTAAGTTTTGCCGCATCGGAGGGCGCTCCTTCAAACTACTGGGGGCCAAATTATGGAACTCCCTTCCCCTCAATATTCGATGCATTGACAACATCCTAGCTTTCCGCAGAGCTATTAAAACCTATCTCTTCCCCCCCTGTTAGGTCCCTCCCTTCCCCCTGTTTCAGTTGGTTGTGTTATGGTTCCAGCGCCGGGACGCCCCGTTGCGGGGGCAGCTGTTTGCGCTTTACAAAACTGATAACATAACATAACATAACATACAAATGATGATACCAGGCAATGACGAAGACAACATCCACGCCCCATCAGAACACAGGGCAACCTTCGAATGAATAATGACAGCAACAAATGGAGGAGACCATGTGAGGATCGGGGAGTGAAAGAAACACCTGTAAATAAAGATGAAAGAGACAATATAATGAGAAAGTGAGTAACATAAGGATTAACTAGAGCATAACACAAACAGAAAATGACACATATGTAACATATATAACAAGAATTACTAGATAACAATTAAGTAGATATCGTAGTGTCCATGACAACTGCTCCAATTCATTGGAGAGAATCCTTCAGAGGTGCCACAATTAATTAGGTTTCGAAGTGTCCATGACATCTGCCCCAACTTGTTAAAGAAAAACTTTCAGAGCTGCTGGATCTTCGTAGGTGGTAGTCTTTTCCCTATAAGTGACCTTAAAAAGGCAGGGTTGGACTAATCCATATGTAGCATTTATGGCTCTTAATTGAGGACAAAGGTCACGGAATTGTTTCCGACGTTCTGCAGTAACATTAGCAACATCCTGTGAGAAGAACAGACGATGACCCTCCCAGGAGATTTGTTTTTTGAGTTTAACCGTCAACATGACTTGTAAAAAGTCTGTAAATTGTAAGAAATACAGGATGATACCATGGGGTTTTGATGAAATTCTGGAACTAAGACTGTGAGCTCTTTGAATGTTGAGTGGGGCAGAGGTCGGCATGCCCAGAAGCTTAGGTATAAAAGACTGAAAATAAGCTGTCGGGTTACAGCCCTCTGTAGTTTCAGGAAGTCCATAAATACATAGGTTATTCCTGCGATTCCGGTTTTCATAATCCTCATTGTGTTTCTTGAGGAGGGCTATTTCTGATTCCAGAAGGGGAATGGGAGCGCATGTAGACTGTAAAGATTCTGTGGATTGTTCCACAATGAGAACTCGTGAGTCCAACGAAGGCCATTTACTGTCTAAAAACTGTAAAGTCTTAGTAGTTTCTTCCATGAAAGGCTTTAATGCACGAATTTCCTCCAAGAGTAGATCCATAGAAACTGAAGAAACATGCACAGGGGAGGGAAGATCTTTTTTTTTTTGTTCCTTTGGTGGAGCTCACAGGTCTTTTTGTTGACGGGTGCAGTTTTGAAGTAGCACCTGATAAAGACTCAGGTTTTTGATGAGGGGTGTTCTACATATCGTTGTGGTTAGAGTTAAAGTCTGAAAAAGTGGCACGTTTGAGAGCTGAGAGATTGAGTTTCCTTAATCTCCTCATACAAGGGAAGAGGAACTTATAAGAGACACTATATATATTGAGAATGTGGTAAGATAAAAAGTCAGTCTAGCGATGAAGAAAATTCAAACCACAAAATTTGAAGGTCCAAGCAGTTATGAAAGAGAATAAAGCAACCTCCCCTTCAATTACCATATAGGTATCCAGAAACTGCTTACATTAATTCCTAACAATAGTGTCAAAATATCATTGGAAATGATTCAAGAATCAAATTGTAAATAAGCATCTCTCAGTAAACAGTGGAATACGGCTTGTTGTGCCTGATCTCTTTAAAGCTCATAACCGGGCAGAGAAGAAAAGTTGGAGCATTCATCTGAAGTAGAAAAATGGTAACATTGCAGCCCAAGTGTGGAGCAATTAGGTCGCTTCAAGGCAGAAAGTAAAAATAAAACACGCCCGCCATTCAAAATGGCAGACGCAACCTCTACTCTGAGGAGAAATCCCCCGGGGCCAAAACGGCCCGAAGAATTATGTAGGGGGTGAAGTGGAGGTACTCCAATTACTCACCAGGTCAAGGGGAAAAGACCCCGTGCATTTTCGTTCTTCAACAAGTGCCTGGGTGGGCTCCAGAAGCAATTAAGCTCCCCGGCCTGCGGTAGCTCAGCGAGCCTCCACAATCTTTAATCGGCGCAGAAGCCATGCCCCCAGGTTGGCATATTTATAACACAGTCTTTGTGTCATAGTACAGTGAAGGCCCATACTGTACTGCAAGAGGCACATTATTAATAGTTTTTAATTGATCACATTCATCAATTGTAAATAATAAGGCTGTCCTTTAAGAAATGTTACTAAAGACAATGGTCCCTAGGCAACAATCAAAAACAAATTAATAAATATAGATTCACTCAGTACTATATTCTTCTGTCCAGCCGGACAGGTATTTAATATGCAATTAAAGTAAATTTTAAGAAATACAGAACAAACAATATAAGTGGAACACAAGCCTGCATCCAACTTGGAAAGGACGTACAACATAAAGTCAAGAGTTCAGGAAAAAAGAGTTTGTTTGTGTAGAGCACATTTCAAAATAGAACAAACAGAATACAAATGAGACACCATTACATATTAGGCTTGACAGTTTGGGAAATGTATATGGTGTACAAAGTGTCGACGGCGTTTCGATCCCTTAAATAGATGCTGGGATCATCTTCAGGACATTTTAAATAATATTCCTGTATACAATACCCAACGGTTCACGTGAGCCTAGTTCGGCGGGAAGATTAGTTCGAGCCGGGGGTTATGGTCTCGATTCAGCAGATGAGCCAAGGCGGCGGAATTAGTGGGCCGGGATCGGCAAAAGATAAACGCGAGACGCATTAGCGGTCTCGATTCTGACCGCGAGCCAAGGCGGGTACGAAGAAGATGCAGGCACAGCGTCTGTTGTTAAGAAAGGGGCAGGTATTTCTTACACAAGTGATTCAGTGAACCAACCTGTCGTTCTCATTAATTATAGCTCTAGACGGCAGGCCGAACTTGATGTAAATAGTGTTTTGAGTGAACCACCAGGAACGACAGAGGTGGGAAGTACTGAGAATGGAAGTCTCTTCTCAGAGAGCCTGGAGTAACAGAGTGCAAATGTCAGGTGTAGATGAAAGAGGTTGGTGCAAGGTGTACGATACTAAAAGTGTATATAGCAAACAGTAAACTTTACAGCATCACATGTAAGAAAGAAAACAAAGCCATCACAATCAACAGTGGGAAAGAAACCAGAAAAGAGAAAATAATGCGCCTATCATCAGTTATAATTACAAAAATACTGGGGAGAGAGGGCTATTGCTCCAGTGATAGTTGTAATTACAGAAAGACTGGGTGTAGAGGGTTATGCTGTAGAAGAATATTTCACAATGTTAATCACGTACAAAGATTTATATAGAGACATGTTAATACGTGATTTTCAAGAAGCCCTGAAACCATATCAAGCACACAGGAGTAGTTGTGTAATATCTGTCTGGAGTTCCTGTGGACTGCACAGTTTCAGTTGTCTGTTTAAAGTTAAATAAACAGAAGCTACACCCGATCTATAGGTACCACCCTCCCCCTAATCTCAAATAATAGAGGACAAGTAACATGCCTGCTTCCATGGACGTCAATTCACCAAAATGCCATGGGTGACGGATGTGACATTTTATAACCTTTATGATGTCACAGTAAGTGACATTATGTGACCTTTAAGCCTGTATCTTTGCAGAAGTGATGTCAAATTAGCTTAGTCCTGATGACATCACAATAATTAACATTTCTGAATTTACATAATAATTGCATAATTATACAACACAAATGTCTATTTTAGATATCTATATAAATATGCTGACATGATATGTGAAGGGGATAGTTAGCTGAATTGTGGTGCGCAAACGAAGTGAGCCTGATATCTTCTAAGAGAGGGGTGTTCCCTCTTATGAGCAAATTTGCTCTGCTAGAGCATTTTAACTCACAAATGTCACCAAAATATTACACAGAATTGCTAAAAAGTCATTAAATTTTCAAGTCCTTTCCTGGTGTGATGAGCTAATGAAACCTGACAGTTCCCAGGAGTTGACTCAATTATGTTTTTAAAATTTTCTATGCGTGCCCCGTAATGTAACAAATTGCGTCCATTACTAAGACCAGCATTTTGCCACAAGCGGCCTTTTCAACCAAACATTACTTACAATTTCCCAGTGGTGAAATGTAGCTAATTCTGTTGTCCATGTACTTTCAAGAACCCTTATGTCAAAAGGTATGTCTACTATTTTGAGGACCTCAT